>NC_089851.1:23019469-23651969 GCF_036373705.1 Amia ocellicauda
TAATGGTAGGTGTATTTTAACAGTGAGAGACAGAGTAACAACAAAAAAATCCAGAAAAACGCATTTCAAAAAAGTTATCAATTGATTTGCATGTTAATGAGGGAAATAAGTATTTGACCCCTTCGACTTAGTACTTGGTGGCAAAACCCTTGTTGGCAATCACAGAGGTCAGACGTTGTAGTTGGCCACCAGGTTTGCACACATCTCTGGAGGGATTTTGTCCCACTCCTCTTTGCAGATCCTCTCCAAGTCATTAAGTTTTCGAGGCTGACGTTTGGCAACTCGAACCTTCAGCTCTCTCCACAGATTTTCTATGGGATTAAGGTCTGGAGACTGGCTAGGCCACTCCAGGACCTTAATGTGCTTCTTCTTGAGCCACTCCTTTGTTGCCTTGGCTGTGTGTTTTGGGTCATTGTCATGCTGGAATACCCATCCACGACCCATTTTCAATGCCCTGGCTGAGGGAAGGAGGTTCTCACCCAAGATTTGACGATACATGGCCCCGTCCATCGTTCCTTTGATGCGGTGCAGTTGTCCTGTCCCTTAGCAGAAAAACACCCCCAAAGCATAATGTTTCCACCTCCATGTTTGACGGTGGGGATGGTGTTCTTGGGGTCATTCCTCCTCCTCCAAACACGGCGAGTTGAGTTGATGCCAAAGAGCTCGATTTTGGTCTCATCTGACCACAACACTTTCACCCAGTTCTCCTCTGAATCATTCAGATGTTCATTGGCAAACTTCAGACGGGCCTGTACATGTGCTTTCTTGAGCAGGGGGACCTTGCGGGCGCTGCAGGATTTCAGTCCTTCACTGCATAGTGTGTTACCAATTGTTTTCTTGGTGACTATGGTCCCAGCTGCCTTGAGATCATTAACAAGATCTTCCCGTGTAGTTCTGGGCTGATTTCTCACCGTTCTCATGATCATTGAAACTTCACAAGGTGAAATCTTGCATGGAGCCCCAGACCGAGGGAGACTCACAGTTATTTTGTGTTTCTTCCATTTGCGAATAATCACACCAACTGTTGTCACCTTCTCACCCAGCTGCTTGGCGATGGTCTTGTAGCCCATTCCAGCCTTGTGTAGGTCTACAATCTTGTCCCTGATATCCTTGGACAGCTCTTTGGTCTTGGCCATTGTGGAGAGTTTGGAATCTGATTGATTGATTGCTTCTGTGGACAGGTGTCTTTTATACGGGTAAACGAGCTGTGATTAGGAGCACTCCCTTTAAGAGAGTGCTCCTAATCTCAGCTCATTACCTGTATAAAAGACACCTGGTAGCCAGAAATCTTGATAGGTAGTATTGATAGGGGATCAAATACTTATTTCCCTCATTAACATGCAAATCAATTTATAACTTTTTTGGATTTTTTTGTTGTTATTCTGTCTCTCACTGTTAAAATACACCTACCATTAAAATTATAGACTGATCATTTATTTGTCAGTGGGCAAACGTACAAAATCAGCAGGGGATCAAATACTTTTTTCCCTCACTGTATACATATACACAGTACTGTGCAAAGGTTTTTACTTTAGGTTTTCCACAGATAGCTGAGTCACTTACCAGTTTAGATTCTGCAGAATGGGTGGTGTTGTAAACTTTTTTCCCCACAACTTAAGCACATAGCAATATAAATACTTAAGTACATATTATTTATTTGTAACATAATTTCCCAGGGCAATTATTTCAAATTTACTAATCCTCTAGACCTAAACATATTTTGTTAAGTAATTAAGTAATTGTGATATCATTGATGAAAATTAAGTAATAAAAAAAGATTTAGGGAAGTATTGATTATGTGCTAATGGTGTTCACGTATACTGATGCAATCTATAATTTTCTGCACTGGTGTATTGATTATTTTGGACAGAATCAGGAATGATGTCTTTGAGGTTTTATACATTCATTGTTTAGGACTGGGCAAGCATTTTTTGGGGTGTCAAATGCTCAAATGACAGAACAGTCCTGGAGTGTGTACAAAGAAAGCACATTTTTGTTGACAGAAAGTGGAATTAAACTAGATACTATTAGGCACTTAACATAAGGTGTGCAAGGGAAAAAGCTAAGATATCCCAAAAAAGCAGTTAAACATACATTTGCTTTATACGGTCTATTAAAATTATCAATACAAAATAAATCCTTTCAATTATATGACTGTATAAAAAGTCAAGTGAGCGGTGAATCATGAATGAATTAATTTATTTTTGTAACAAACTGTTCACTCAATCATGAAGTATGTTAATGACCAACACAAATCTCCATGCTTGTGGCATGTTAGTTTGAATGGTTTAAAGGTTAAATGTGTTAGGCCAGAGCACAGGCACTTAGACACTATAAATCACACAAGCTTTTGTCTAAGAACATTTCTGAAAACACTTTATTTGCACCGCTGTGATATTGCATTTCAAGCCAACTATTACGCTGTGCAAAGAATAATGGAAATGCTGTACTTGACTTGGCTATAATACTTGAGTAAGCTATATCTAAGACATATAATTTACATAATTAACACATAGTAATAATCAGTTCGCTGCAGTGAAGGCTCCAAAACATTGTATGCTGCAAATCTGTATCTTGTTTTAGTTCCATATTGCTGCATCTGCTGTTTGTTATTCGGTGGTGTTGGTTATTACAGAGGTAAAATACTTCAAGTGGAATTTACAAGGGACCCCATGGTGTTTTGTAATATATACCCTATGTAGGTATATACATACATATATACATACCCTTCTATCCTGACAAGTGCCACAATCCCTGCTGATGAGAAACATCCACATAACATGATGCTGCACCACCATACTTCACAGTAGGGAAGGTGCTCTTTTGGTGGTGTGCTGTGTTGCTTTGCATTTATGCAGAAAAATTCATTTCAGTTTTATCAGACCACAAACCTGTTTGCCACATTTGCATACTTCAACTGGAATTCAAGGTGGGGTTTCTTGAGTACCATACACCATACATAACAGCAGAAACGCCATATATGTATCTAATTCAAATATATAGTAACATATAACATTGGATATACAGGAGAAATTCACATACGCAGAGACGTGTGTATGTAGTGTTAAGTGTCTAGTCAACAATAGCAAGACAATATGGATCTGCACATACAGGATGCAATTTGTGTGTGTGTGTGCGTGTAGTTTCTGTAATAATAATAAAATAACGTCATTAACAGTATGTGTTAATTTACATCCATACAATCGTAGGTGCACCATAGATATCGAGTTTCATTTCTGTAGATTGTGATGTTAATGCGACACTGCCCCCTCTGGACACGTCAACCTTACGTGCGAGTATGTTTGCAGACACCCATGCGACCGTCTGCGTACGACGCCCACGCATGTACACAGAGACACAGACGCAGAAGTATAAACCAGCCTTGAGTCCCAGGTTTTTTTTTTAAAGCTCCTTGGTACTCATGGTTGAAACTGCTTTGAAATCCACAACCCAGCAGAGGGAACCTTCAGAAATGGCTGAATTTATCCTGAAATGTAAATCACTACAATTTAACACCAATGGAGGCCATATAATTGTTGTGAGATTTTGAAGGTGATTTTTTATACCTGAGCTAATGAATGAGTAATTACAAGGGGCATGGACAGTTTTTATTTGTAGTATTTTTTTTAATTAGTTATTTGTAATTCATTTTCTACACATTTCTAGAATATGTGTATATTATGTTGTGGGGTAATAAGTGTTAACAAATGACAAAACAAGCAATTTCACTGCATGTTGAAAGGGTAGACTTTCAATGGGCACTGTATACATGACTGGTATTTTACCTACTGACCTAGCTGCTTTCAGAACCAAGATAATTGTGTAAGACCTGGAAGATGCCAGCACCTGATTGTTCAATTAATTAAAACAGAACCTCAAATAGGTTTTAATTGGAAAGTATGATGTGTGGCACCAAGATTTTACATCTGTGTTACATTTAATATGTGATTCAAACTGTGTAAAGCAAGAAAAAACAAACAACACCTGGCACTGCCTGGATACCTTGAACAAAAGTGATCAAAGGTCCAGTTGTACACTGACCTCCACCACTGTGCCTCAGCCCTCAGCACACGACCAGTATGACGATAACCAAGGTCATCTCCCTCTGGTCTGCTTGCCTGAGTCCTGAGTGACCTGCTTCAGCAGGCCAAGACCAGCCCCTGTGCTGAGTCTGAGGCTCAGATAGGCTGGCGCACTTCGTATGCCGGCACACTTTGAGGATCGATGCTTTAGCTACCCAATGCTTTAGCATTCTCTTGCCTGGTACCCCACCCTATGCCCCTTGTGTGGCAGATCAGTACACCCAGGGGGCTCTCCACATCAATCTAAATTACAAAATGAATCTAGTGCATATTTAAGCTTATACAAAATGGAAGAATATCAATGAAGGTACCCAATGCATTTCCAATTAAACCTCTGGGAATGCAGCAGGAAAAGTAAGAATTAATAAAGAACTTTGCCAAAACTGTTTTACTTGTTGGTGATGCAGTGTTCATTGTTGTGTTATTTTCCATTATTAAATAAATAGTAGGTAATGTCCAACCAGCAGGCTTTAATTATGTTGTGTGCACTGTTGAAAGCTTGCAGTCTTCTTTCTAAAACAAAGTATAAGAATGTTCTTTTAGTTCTGATTTTTTTTTCTTTTTCTACCTTTCATTTGATATCTAAAATAGAAATGTCCCTTGCACATTGGGGTTGTGATCTGCTCTGATTTCATTAGCTGAGGTAATAGTTTCAGACAAAGCTGCATAGCAACAGCTGAGGCAGTCTAGTTGGAAAATTACTTTTTAAAAGTTTATAGTATCTATCTGTCTGCCTGTCTCTGTTTCTGTTTCTTATAGCTTATGTTATCCAACTTTGGTCTCTTCTTCTTGCAGTGTGTCCAGCCCGTTGCCATTCTAAAATATTGACTCTTTCTATGATGACACATACTTGTGTTTCTTCTCTGATGCATGTATTTGTTTTTCTCTCTTCTTGTCATTCCAAGCATACATCGTTCCATGCTTCTTTTTGTTGTCTGCAGTTTCTGTATACTTTTTGCATTTAGTGGCCAGATTTCAGAAGCATAAGTGAGTACTAGTTGTATGTATTTATCAAAGTATTATATATATATATATATATATATATATATATATATATATTAGATAGATAGACAGATAGATAGAAATTAATAGATCTTTTTAAGAAAAAGCACTGTGCATAACATGATATGTTCATGTTTTGTGCATTTCCAGCACATTATCTTTCTGTCCTAATATCTATGTCACAAGATGACCATGCCACAAAGCATTGATTGTAATAAAATGGTTCAAGAACAATTTCAAAGCATCCTCACCTCAATCTCTAAGAACACTTCTGTGCTGAACAGAAACTGTGAATTAGAAAGAGAACCAGAAGATTTAATTAATTATTTAATTAATTAGTACAATATTCCCTGGAAAGTGAATTAAAGGTTTTGCTTTCCTAGATGATAATGAACATAAACACACTGGCAGCCTGAATATAATTTAGTATTGGGTAGAATATCCAGACAAACACATTTTGACGTGTTTGAATATGTAAATAAAATGTTCATAATCGACAAATTACTTCCCAGTAAACTAACCTCTACCTCACTGAAATATTGTGATAAAGTGTTTTGATTAAAATTGTTTGTAGTAAAATACCAGGAAAGCATACACATTTGATTCTTGTGATATTATACCCAAGTTATGAACCTTAATTTTTCCTGTTTTCAAAATATTAACAGTTTAGGATTAAGCTGCTGATAAAATATAATGATGTTATATTGCAGGCAGTTCCTCCTGATTCGCAGGTTGATGTGCTATGTATTTGGCCAGATGAAGTGCGCTGCATTAGTAGTACAGGCACACGTTCTGCGACTGAGAGAGAGGTCGTCTCATTTCTTTACTTTCCCTGTTAAGGAAGGCTCGGTTTCAACAAAATACACGCTCTTGCTTGTCAGCTCTGAACCTCTGTTCAGGAGAGATTCAGTGTTGGGTTAATCACCAGGAGAGCTTTACAGGTTGCCCACTGGGAAGATTTATCAGTTTTCCTCATTTTTGTTTTTTATCAAAGCCAATTACTAAGAAATCAATTGGTGAACGAATGATAGCACATTGTCCTTCTATCCTAATGTCTGTGCACACTTTTTGTATAGCAAGGACATAGACAGTTCTGATACAAGAGTCTTCTAGTTGCTTTCCTCACACTTTAAATGTATTGAATACATACAGTGCCTATAGAAAGTCTACACCTCCTTGAACCTTTTTCACATTTTGTTGTCAGTGCCGCAGAGTTTCATGCATTTAAATGAGGATTTTGTTCTACTTATCTACACTCCCTACTCCACACTGTTAAGGGGAAAAATGTTTTTACTGTTAAAAAATATATATATATATATATATATATATATATTAAAAATACAAATCTGAAATACAATAATTGGATAAGTCTCCAGTCCCCAAAGTTAATACTTGGTTAAAAAACCTTTGGCAATAATTACAGCTGTGTGTTTGTGGGGATAGGTCTCACTTTGCACACCTAGATTTAGTAATATTTGAACATGCTTGTACACATAACTGTTCAAGCTCTGTCAATACTTTGGGAGCGTTGATGGACAGTAATCTTCAAGTTATGACATACATTTTTTATTGGATTTAGGTCCGGGCTCTGACTGGGCCACTCATGGACATTTCCCTTTTTTTCCCTTTGCCTCTCCATTGTAGTTTTGAATGTGTGCATCGGGTCATGTTGAAAGGTGAATTCTCATCTCAGTTTCAGATTTCTTGCAGAGGGCAGCAGGTTTTCTCAAGGACATTTCTGTACTTTACTCCATTCATTTTCAGTTCTATCCTGACAAGTGTCCCTGTCCCTGCCAATAAGAAACCTCCACATAACATGATGCTGCCATCACCATACTTCACAGTAGGGATGGTGTTCTTTGGGTGATGCACCATGTTGGGTTTGCGCTAAACATAAAGCTTTGCGTTTAGACCAAGAATTTCCATTTGTTTAATCAGACAACAAAACATTTTGCCACATACAGAATCTCCTGAGTGTTTTTTTCAAGGTGGTCCTTCGTGCGTACCATGCAGGACAGATGTCGAGTGCTTGGGATATTGTTGTCAGATGCACACTTTGACTAGTCTTGGCCATAAAAGCCTGCAGCTCTTACAAAGTTCCTCTTGGTAGCCTCTTTCATCAGTCTCCTTGTTCGGTCCTCCAGTTTGGAGGTACAGCCAGATCTAGGCAGTGTCTTGGTGGTGCCATACACCTTCCACTTCTTAATAATCAACTTGACTGTGCTCCAAGAGATATTGAAGGCCTTTGATATTTATTTGTACCAGAGCTCTTTTGAAAGTTGATGGTTAAGTCTGCTTTAATGGTTAATGCACTACCCAACAGAGGGAACGGAACCTACAAGAACTGCTGAATTTATCTTTAAATTCTGTGAATCACTACAATTTAACACAGTTGGAGGCCTCTTAACTTGGTGTGTGATTTCAAAGGTGATTAATTACACCTGAGCAAATTTAGGATTGCTATTACTAGGGGGATGGGCACTTCAACCAAGCTATATCAGTGTTTATTTGTAATTCATTTTCTACACATTTCTAGTTTTTTTTTTTTTTCACTTGGATGTTGTGGGGTGGGATTTGTAAATAAATTTGAAAAAACAACAACACAATTTTAATGCATTTTAGTTTCAGGCTATGAGGCAAAGAAAGTTGAAAGTTTAAAAAGGGGGTGTAGACTATAGGCACTGGATGTTCCTGTTACGCCATTCTGTGTCTATCTTAAAAATCAAACGTTATCTAGTTTCAAAGGCTAATGAAAAATGGGCAATTATGATGTATTCCTTGAGGCTTATCTTTTACATAAGATTCATGTGTTCTGTTTACTTTATCTTGCTTTTGATATATCTAAATCAGTATCACTATTAAGTGTGTTTGTGGTTAATTAATCAGAATTTTCCTATTTTATTAAATATGACTGATTGTATGTGTTTTTCATAGATCATGTTTTTCTGATTAAGTTCACAATTACACATGCATAAGAGAATATAAACTAGTATCATACAATGCACATTATGAACTGATATACTGTAAGTCCACATTAAGGACTTAATACTTTGAAATTTGAAAATTTGTAAATTGCAATTGGCAATTTTTTTTTTTTTTTTTTTTTCTAAATCAGGTTTCATTGCATCCAGGAATCTCCAGTAGAAAGACAGGATCAAGTATTGTGTTCAAAATGTAAAACTGGTGCATCCCACTTTTGATTTAATGATAGTACCATGTGTAATTTTCTGATATTTATCTTTTAAAAAAAAAAATTCTACACACCAAAACCAATGAAGATGGAAAGGATATGAAAAGTAAGATAAACTGTTTTTGTTTTGAAAAGAAAATGTGTGAGTTACTCCTCTCAAGGTGAAGAACCCCTTTATTTTTTGTTACTTAATTTTCTGTGATTTCTGTGATTCTGTGATTGATTTCTGTGACTGTGATTTCTTTCTGCCATGGTTTAATTTTTAAGGATTCCTATTTTCTTTGTCAGGTAGATAGTTTTTCTTCCCATGTGTTTCGTTGATTTATTTTTCAAATCTTCTTGTTCAAGCAGATTTATTCAATGAGGGCTGCACATATAAAAGAAAACAAAATTGTATTTGACAATAGTTTGAGAGTGACTCTTTTATTATCTTTGAGACTGGTAGTGGTGTGTAAAGAATTAAGAAAGAAAGTGATTAAGCAGTTTTTGGAAATGGTACAAATTCAGAACACATTTTACATATGAAACCTCTGTAGACAACGAATAAGCATCATTGAGAATATTATTGAAAGTAATGCTTACAAACGAATAAGGTGATGAGGGAATCTATGTTGATTGTCAGTTATATTTAGTACATATAAGCAGTAGTTCTTACAAGGATAGATTGCAGCTGTGATCAGAATAACCTCTTAACTGAGTTTTAAATGGTTTGTAGGGACATTTAATGTACAAGAGACCCTTGTGTCTTTGGGTTTTTGTTCCACCTGAACTCCGAATCTACTAAAAATCATAATTAAGACCTCAATCTTAATATCAATATCAAGACTGATTTGAATATAACAAATATTCAAAACTCCACGTATCTCAAGCTAAGATGTCCCTTCAGAAACAAGTGATTGTTGACATTACAGACCAGATGCAAAGATGGCCCTCCAGTGCTGACTAGGCGGTATCCATGGCAACCAGCCTCCTTGTTGAGTACACAAAGATGATAATAAAACAGACAAATATATGACCCACACAATACTGAATGTAAATATATTATGTATTATTATAGCTATTATTATTAGCCTATGATTTTCCTATGATAAGTCTATGCTGTTTGAATGAAAGGTGTAAGACTTTATATCCAGGTGACACAAATTATCTCTGAAGAATTATATGTAACAATTGAAAAAGGCTGACTTTCCAACTCCCCAGTTCACTGGTGTGCCTGTTTCATGAAGATACACACAATTTTGTGCAGTCAAACAGTTCAGGGTTTGTTTTATAACATGTAAGCAGGAGCTAAGACTATTATAATCAATTGTTTTTGAAAGGATCCCCAAAATGATAACATTTAAGGTTTGTGTTCAGAGCTCCAAATGATGTTACAGCTGTGAGACTAATAAGTGTCAAGTATTGTAGCAGTTTTCTGTTTGTAGCCTATATCACAGTCATGTAAGATCCATCCATTTTATTTTTTGTTTGTTCATCGTAAAGCAGGGTGTACTTGCATCAGAAATTATTGCTCATAGCATTATGTATTGTAGGTGCTTATTTGTTTTTCCAATTCTAATTGCGCCTATTCATTCTCCTATTTCCTACTGCATTTTTCAGGAAACAGTTGTTGTACAGATGTTTGTTATTGTATTGTACTTGTCCTTTAACCCTGTCCAAAGTTCTAGCATTCAGAACTACTCTCATTTAGGTAAACGGGCTCATAAGCAAAGCACATAAGCAAAGATTTCTGTTTGGCAACTGTAACACCAAACACAGAATATCACTGAAACCCAGGATTGAGAGCAGAAAAAAGCTAATTAAGAAAATAGTTCAGTTAAAAGCCCAATAAGAGCAATTAAGAGTTTAGTTGGAATGAAAATCAGAAGACACAGAAGTCCCCCAGGACAAGCATTTGGAAACCAGAAAATAACTTTCATTTAACCATGATGTCATCTCTCTTTCTCTCTTGTTCTAGTCCAGACCCTAAACTAAATAAAATTTGAGTGTATAATGCAGATACATTTCTTAAAATATTGGTCTCTTAGCAACTTAAATGTAACTATTAAACCATTCATACAGTCATTTGTATTCCTAATTAAAAGTTAGCTTGGTTATGTATTTTTCATTGTTTAATCACAAAATATTTCTTAAGAATCCAAATCTTAAGGAAATACAGATATGACAATTAATTAGCCTAACAACTAAACACTATTCAGAATATTTTGGGAAATGTAAGAAAAATATGTCCAATTATTATACTGAATGTGGCATATCTAAGTATGAGTATTTTCAGCCATCTTATTCATGAGTTCAGATGGATTTCCCATTCCCATTGAAGATGTGCTTTCGGCCTTTCATTGTAAAGTCTCCTTCTCCGCCATTTTAAAATAGATTAAAATAGTACTGCACAAGCTATTCAATTCTCGAGGAAATACAGAATTATATAATTTCATGCTAATATTTATTCTGGCAAATTTGGACGAAATATCTATCCCACTTTGCAGTGGACAAGTCCATTGTGAACTGTTTATTATTGAGATTACACAACATTAAACTTGACTGTTATACCAATTTAACTGCTTGTTTCAATGTAACGTTTTCTTATTAAGCTGTAACTGCCATCATATCTTGAGATAGTAGTGGTTTAGTTGCAGGTTGAACAATCAGCTCCACACTGCCTGTTTTAAAATGCAGTAATTGTAGCCTCATGTAATTTCTTTGCAAAAATCTTTGGCGGTAATGTAGTGGCTCTCCTGGGCCTATGTTGCATTTAATTAATGTTTTAATGACCTTCCTAAGTAATAATTCATGAAAATCTGTATTGTTTTTCAGAGAGATTCAAGATCAGCTTGTCTTAATTTAGCATCATCTTTGTTTTCAATTTACAGATTTACAAAATGTAGCTATCATTTGATTTGTTGATGTGTTAGTGTGTTCCTTTGAAACAAATGAAAAGGAAAGCAGTAAAAGTTAACCTTTCAATGTATTTTTAAACTTCACTGTGACAGATGAAAAACAGTATTATTAATCCAAGTTATTGAACTGCTGACTGAGAATATAGCCTACATTATGACAAACATAAATAAACAAATCAATATTTTTTTGTGCTGTAAACGGAACCTAAATAAATTGTGAAACACTGTTAAAACATGACTAACCTGGCTTATAGACTGCAATATGAAAAACAAAGAAAGGGGAAAACATATTTTGATGAAATTGGAGTTAGTATGAAATGCAGATGGCTTCTGGGTTTATATACTTACCACTATACATATATGCCCTTTTTTAAACATACAGTCAGCCTTGTCAGGCCTATGTTCATGTTTAAACTGACAGTATTAGTAGAGTAGAGTAGAGTAAGATGTTTTCTATTTAAATTATGGTTGCAGGTTTATTTGCAAGTGACATGCATTCATACAAAAGGGAAAACTTGTCTCAGACATCTGTCCTATATTGACCCCTCAGGCTATTGTCAGTACTTGTAGAAGGATGTGTTTGGGTGGTAGCATAGCAGCATTGCTTGATATGTCTTAAGATACTCACAAAATCTGCTTCTTGGACAGTTGTTTGTGATCGTCTGAAAGCTTGAATGTTTGCACAATAAAAGTGAGTGATTATCATTCAATAAAAAGATGTCTTGATTGGTCTGAATATTCATTATTGTTCAGGGAACAAGGCATCACTCGGCACCAGCACCCGGACATCCACTGCCTGACTGGAATTCGGTGGGGGATAATTGTAGAAATAAACAGCTTAGTTTACTTGTCCATACAATACTTCACAGTCCTCATAGAATTTTTTAATAGGACCTTATTCACGAATATATTTTACTCTAGATAAAATATATTATCTAGAGATAGGCTGTCTAGGGCAACAACAGTTACTGAATACTTGCTTAATAAGTCAGGAAAGCTAATACATTTCATAGCATGAGTTAACCGCCCTTGAATCAACCTGTTGTGGACCACATCTCTGAAAGCAGTGTTGTTTATGTTTCTTCAACACTGTAGCACAGAAAAACACTATAAATACACCACAGAATAGTATTTAGTCTCCCAATTCAATTTGCCATTTGGCATGCTCAATGAATTGTGTCAGTCAAAAAAATCTTGCAGCGCTGTTTTATTTGTTTCCTAAAAATGTCCAGCATTGCAAAGCATATGTATCTCAATGAAACTGCCCACTAACTGCTCTGGGCTGATGTGCATTCCCTAGGCCAGCAGTCTTTGAATATTCATGTAGATCCACATTTGTCCAAGCACCATTAGTTAAATTGCCACTTGGCCTTCCTTATAGCTCTCTAGACTTTTCTGATGCCTCCTTTGGATGCAATACTCCTAACCGTTATAATGTTTAAGGCTTTAAAATTATCTTCTGTGAAAGTTTTGGGCCAAGTTGTTTGAAATATATTGTTATGACCTTTTTTAAATCTGTAATATATAACAGTTCTCAGTTCTACAGAGCTCCATTATTTCCTTGGTAAATTAATTATGGGTTCTGAATATTATTTTAATTATTATAGGAAACATATTTTAATCTGTTGATGAAGGTTATAGAATTTTAAAACAACTAATTAATATTGCTTTTCCAAACTGACTTTCTTATTCTGTGTGTGTATATATAAAGTTGATTATTTCCTTTCCTTTCCTATATATATGAAATTCATGTTTGCAAAGAATACAAATGGATGGATGACATATAGATAAACAGATAGATAAGAAAAAATCCATACTTCTGTGGTTTCTTCACAAAAAATATCTTAAATGTTGAATCATACTTTTATAATAACTGTCATCCAATTGTCTGAAGAATACATGTTCAGTGTTATAAGATTCTGTTGCTGTTGTTTCTAATCGGGGCAAATTGTTCTATTATTTTTAATCATGCATCAGACACTTGGTATTGAAGACAGAACAAAAGCAATTTCCCAAATAAAACATATAATTACAACAAGAATGTAAAATAGGGCATCAGACCCAATTAGCTTTAGATGTTCACAATGAACTGGAAATAACGGATACATATTTTACTTTTCAATTGTATCGACTATGTCAAATTACAGGTAGACAAGAGGCATTCTTCGTCTTTGTAAATTCTGCTTAAATAGGATGAATGAAAAAGGTATAATCTGACACTAGGCTACACTTCATAGTATGCCTCATCATAATGCCGAAATAAATGAAGACACCACTAAGTCACTATTCCCAAATGGCCTGGATTGCAACCACATGCTAGCATTTAAGGACATGCCACTGGGCTGGCAATGTTACAACACGGAATGGCAGTTGGTCACCATATTGTGTGTATGACCTTCTGACACGCCAGAGTGGAAACAAAAGCAGGCGGTCCACTGATAGTGAGGGACTTGCAATGGAAATGTGTTGGTGATCACAAGATGGATGTGTCCATAATCGAGGTCAAGGATCACACACATCTGTCAACACGGGCGCGCACTAAACCTGCACATGAAGATTTTGTATGCATAAAGATTTAACAGCAAGGGCAGCTGCCCACAAATCAAGATCACGTTACTCCACAGATATGTCTACAGTGGTCCCAGGACCTTTGACAAGGAGGTAAATAATAGCAGGGATGTGGACTTTGCTATTGATGGGAGAATCAGATTGTGGGTGGAGCTAAGAGAGTGACTTGATCAGTAGTACATTGTCCCAGCTGTTTTAAGTGTTTGAGGCAGTGTTTCTTGTGCTTGTCTTTTATGTTTGTGAGGGCACCATGTCAATTACATTATGGCATTTTAAACAATAGTGTACTGTCAGCACTGCAGGGATTTTATGGTGCAGTTATGTACTGTACAGATTTACCAGCACATACGATACATGTTTAATTATACATAAATATGAATACTGTAGTATGCTGTCTGAAGCTGAACATTAACGAAATCTAAACTTTTTCAGGATACACATAGTGAAGTTGGAGCAATTCAAATAAATGTGATTGCACCATGCAGATCGTATTTTATTTTAAATCCTTTAAAAATATATTATTAAAATTGATTCAATACGGTGTTTGCATGACTTCCTACAGCATGCCATATCCAAACAAATGAGAAATCTTAACCGATAATGGATAACTATCTGACAGAAGTCTAACTGTGTAATTGAGTCCCTTGAAAACATGAAATCTGTGACCCCTCATCAGCAGATAAATTAGTCAATTAGGATTCCATCAGGTAATTAAAAATAGGATGTTTCGAAAGGATCCATTAATTTCACCATTACATTCTGCTATGCTTTTACTGATAAGAGACACAAGCTCTGAAACTGTGAGATCCATAAAGCTAACAATCCAGCATTATTTTATAAAGCTTTATTTCCATGTGTTTTTAATGAGAATCTTATATATATATATATATATATATATATATATATATATATACACTCACCTAAAGGATTATTAGGAACACCTGTTCAATTTCTCATTAATGCAATTATCTAACCAACCAATCACATGGCAGTTGCTTCAATGCATTTAGGGGTGTGGTCCTGGTCAAGACAATCTCCTGAACTCCAAACTGAATGTCTGAATGGGAAAGAAAGGTGATTTAAGCAATTTTGAGCGTGGCATGGTTGTTGGTGCCAGACGGGCCGGTCTGAGTATTTCACAATCTGCTCAGTTACTGGGATTTTCACGCACAACCATTTCTAGGGTTTACAAAGAATGGTGTGAAAAGGGAAAAACATCCAGTATGCGGCAGTCCTGTGGGCGAAAATGCCTTTTTGATGCTAGAGGTCAGAGGAGAATGGGCCGACTGATTCAAGCTGATAGAAGAGCAACTTTGACTGAAATAACCACTCGTTACAACCGAGGTATGCAGCAAAGCATTTGTGAAGCCACAACACGTACAACCTTGAGGCGGATGGGCTACAACAGCAGAAGACCCCACCGGGTACCACTCATCTCCACTACAAATAGGAAAAAGAGGCTACAATTTGCACAAGCTCACTAAAATTGGACAGTTGAAGACTGGAAAAATGTTGCCTGGTCTGATGAATCTCGATTTCTGTTGAGACATTCAGATGGTAGAGTCAGAATTTGGCGTAAACAGAATGAGAACATGGATCCATCATGCCTTGTTACCACTGTGCAGGCTGGTGGTGGTGGTGTAATGGTGTGGGGGATGTTTTCTTGGCACACTTTAGGCCCCTTAGTGCCAATTGGGCATCGTTTAAATGCCACGGCCTACCTGAGCATTGTTTCTGACCATGTCCATCCCTTTATGACCACCATGTACCCATCCTCTGATGGCTACTTCCAGCAGGATAATGCACCATGTCACAAAGGTCGAATCATTTCAAATTGGTTTCTTGAACATGACAATGAGTTCACTGTACTAAACTGGCCCCCACAGTCACCAGATCTCAACCCAATAGAGCATCTTTGGGATGTGGTGGAACGGGAGCTTCGTGCCCTGGATGTGCATCCCACAAATCTCCATCAAATGCAAGATGCTATCCTATCAATATGGGCCAACATTTCTAAAGAATGCTTTCAGCACCTTGTTGAATCAATGCCACGTAGAATTAAGGCAGTTCTGAAGGCGAAAGGGGGTCAAACACAGTATTAGTATGGTGTTCCTAATAATCCTTTAGGTGAGTGTATATATATATATATATATATATATATATTATTATTTATTTATTTTCTGGAAATGTCATTCATTAACTGTAGGTCCCATTCCACTTACAAATCTGAAATTTCCGAATGTATTTATTTATTTGTTTATTTTAATCCCTATTTCGACTACTACGGTGACTACTACTACTACTAATGATAAAAACATCAGCAAGAAAAAATATATATATATGAATCAGTTTTTAGTAATATGATTTCAACACGTTTAAACATATTTTAAAACATTAAAAGTTGTTTGCATGTGCAATTAAATTAAAAGGTATGGTTTTACATAAAGGTAAAATCATCAGAGAAAATGTTAATTAGGTTTATTACTTTAGGGATACAAGGTTGGAATTGTGTGAATGGGTAGATACAACTTCAATACAAATAAGTAGCTTTATTTATAAAATAAAAATTCCACATTCATATTAGAAATACCAATCACCTGTGGGACTCAGATAGCATTGCCAGCCATTCAGGAACTGAAGATTAATCTCCAGGATACTACTGGGAGCTACCCAAGAGAGGAGCAATTCTGCGGACTAATCTAAATGTCTGTTGAATAGTGATTTGGATTTATCTTGTTACTAGCTTCTTGGTAGTTTCATACATACAAGTTTGAATTGGAAAATTAACTTGCATTTGTCCTCTATGACCATCTTATTGGTGTAATTTAAGCTTCAGACTAGTGAGAGTGTGGGTAAGGGTATGGTTAGAGTTGCATTTCCAAGCAAACTGAATTCTATGTGGGATGCGTTTCTGCTGTGTTAAATATTTATTGAGTTGTGGATCAGGTCTAGTTTCAGATTTTCAAATTGTGGTTTTGACTTTGATTCTGGAAACATGGTATATGAGTAATATTGTGAAAAGTTCAATTACTTCTTGAAATATGGTTCAGTTTTGTTATAAGATTAAGTTTAGGTTTTGGGTTGGGAGCTGATTAATCCAGTGGAATAGATTTTCCACAATTTGTAACTGGGGAACTATTTTTCTCCACCTCCTCAACTTTGTTAGCTACCTGTTCAGTTGTTTCCCAGCCATTTGTCTGTTTCAGCTTCTTGGGATTCTCTCTAGTTGTTTCCATGTAGAAATCATTTACCTCTGTAAATTTGTCTTGTTTTCTTTACAAAATTACTCGTACTGGCTACAGAGGAAATTATGTATTTTACCTGCATCCGATTAATAAACCACAATTGCTACTAAAACTGTAAATGCTGTATCAATTTTAAAAGTGGAAAAGTCCAGTGGCGTCGTTAGGGGTGGGCTTCTCTTTTTGGTCCAGCCCTGAATCTTTTGATAGTCCAATTATTATTATTAAAAATTGCAAACAAGAATTATTATATGTATTTCTTTTTATACAAGAATTAGTTTGATGGTCCTTTTCCATATTGTGCTCATCACATGCACTGTGTGCTGCAAGAAGTCCTGTCTGCTCGTGGTGCAGGCTGTTATTGGTCGATTGTGTCCATAGATACATATATATTTATGTTCATGTCTATATCAGATTCCACAGTGCAGAGACTAGAGTAGCGCAAAATGCACGACCCATCAGCAGTAGTAGTGGATTGCTGTTCGCTAAAAATAAAGTAATTTATGCAGCCAATCAATATTATTAGCCTAGCTAACATACATCACAATGCAAGTAGAAACAAAGTCCAATGGATTGTCGGAAATTGGAAGGTAAAGCTGAAGAGCAGGCTAAGAGAACAGAGCAACAAGCACAGACAGAGACAAGGGTCACAGGTTGGGGGCTATAGTTAGCAGAAATAAAAAAATAGTTAAGCAGGTTTGATTATTTGAAACAATGAATAGATTATAAATTGTAATTACAATTACAATCCTCCTTGCAAACACAGCACAGAGTTAACTACAGTGATGCAAAAAAGTATTTGATCCCCTGCTGATTTTGTACGTTTGCATTTCAAAAAAGTTATACATTGATTTGCATGTTAATGAGTGAAATAAGTATATGATCCCCTATCAGCAAGATTTCTGGCTCCTAGGTGTCTTTTATAATCTCAGCTCATTACCTGTATAAAAGACACCTGTCCACAAAAGCAATCAATCAGATTCCAAACTCTCCACCATGGCCAAGACCAAAGAGCTGTCCAAGGATGTCAGGGACAAGATTGTAGACCTACACAAGGCTGGAATGGGCTACAAGACCATCGCCAAGCAGCTTGGTGAGAAGGTGACAACAGTTGGTGCGATTATTCGCAAATGGAAGAAACACAAAATAACTGTCAGTCTCCCTCGGTCTGGTGCTCCATGCAAGATCTCACCTCGTGGAGTTTCAATGATCATGAGAACGGTGAGGAATCAGCCAAGAACTACACGGGAGGATTTTGTTAATGATCTCAAGGCAGCTGGGACCATAGTCACCAAGAAAACAATTGGTAACACACTATGCCGTGAAGGACTAAAATCCTGCAGCACCCGCAAGGTCCCCCTGCTCAAGAAAGCACATGTACAGGTCCATCTGAAGTTTGCCAATGAACATCTGAATGATTCAGAGGAGAACTGGGTGAAAGTGTTGTGGTCAGATGAGACCAAAATCGAGTTCTTCGGCATCAACTCAACTCGCCGTGTTTGGAGGAGGAGGAATGACCCCAAGAATACCATCCCCACCGTCAAACATGGAGGTGGAAACATTATGCTTTGGGGGTGTTTTTCTGCTAAGGGGACAGGACCGCATCAAAGGGACGATGGACGGGGCCATGTACTGTCAAATCTTGGGTGAGAACCTCCTTCCCTCAGCCAGGGCATTGAAAATGGGTCGTGGATGGGTATTCCAGCATGACGATGACCCAAAACACACAGCCAAGGCAACAAAGGAGTGGCTCAAGAAGAAGCACATTAAGGTCCTGGAGTGGCCTAGCCAGTCTCCAGACCTTAATCCCATAGAAAATCTGTGGAGGGAGCTGAAGGTTCGAGTTGTCAAACGTCAGCCTCGAAACCTTAATGACTTGGAGAGAATCTGCAAAGAGGAGTGGGACAAAATCCCTCCTGAGATGTGTGCAAACCTGGTGGCCAACTACAAGAAACGTTTGACCTCTGTGATTGCCAACAAGGGTTTTGCCACGAAGTTGAAGGGGTCAAATACTTATTTCACTCATTAACATGCAAATCAATTTATAACTTTTTTGAAATGCGTTTTTCTGGATTTTTTTGTTGTTATTCTGTCTCTCACTGTTAAAATACACCTACCATTAAAATTATAGACTGATCATTTCTTTGTCAGTGGGCAAACGTACAAAATCAACAGGGGATCAAATACTTTTTTCCCTCACTGTAGCTAGTTATATGTAGGGCCTTTTTATTATTTTACTTTTTTTTTTTCATGATTTACCTTTTCAAAATATGTACATTTTGCTTCATACATTGACAGCGATAATTAAGCTAGAAATGCGTGAAAAAAGGATAAAACAGAAAACTTTCTAGACACTTTTGATCAAAAGTCCTTTCAGAAAAAAATAACAATAATACATTTAAACCAATGGAACATTGTAAATAAAAAAGGGGTGGGGGCTATGGGTAATAATAATTAATAACAGTGTAAATAAAGGCACTTAGAATATTTTAAATAACTTTGGAGAAAACAAGCAGAATGGTCCGTCGTTGGCATAAATGCATAAGTGCGAGTCGCTTTTCCCTGACTTGCTGGTTAAAGTGGGGCAGTATGTATAATACAGTTGAAAAAAATGAAGCAATAGGGTTAAAATGAAGCAATAAAATAACATAATTGTTTAATAGTACAAGTCTCCAATAGCGTACGCATCTAGCCCTCCAAAGGCTCTAACCTTAATAAAATGGCTGAAGTTTGAATAAAAATATTTAGTTTAAGTCGTATGTGTATGTTCTCTTAAACCGAATACTGTTTTTCCAAGTCATAAGGATTTCTAGGATTCTCAGCAGAAATGGTCGAGGCAGCGCTTTTTCATTGTTAAAATAACATTCTTGTATGGTGGCTGAAAGGGGCAAGAAAGTGCACCAGATTGATATATTAGGCTGTTGAGAACCAATTTTTTTTTCTCTTACACACACCCCCTTGACACCCCTACTTTGGCTGGGATTGTGGGCTAAGCCCCAAATGTCATCAATTCCTACCAACACCTGTGACAAACTAAAAATGTATGGTATCGCAATGAATGACTGCATTGACGGGTTCTGTTTTGATTGTGAGTATGTTTCATCTGATAACTACATGACTTAAAGTTATAATTTGTGACCAAGTGTGCAGGGATAGAAGCCGGGCTAGTTTCTCGCTAAGCACAACAGCATTTGACTCCACTCAGACGTAGGAGAGGAGTCAGGGAAAGGAATAGGGATTCCCCTCTCTGGAAAAAATTAGAGAACCAAGACTGTTATTGTGAGGCCTGCAGTAACATTGCTTGATTTTTGTGTAAGTTTAATTGTGAGAACAGAAAGTAGGTAACACCTGAGAGTGTCAGACATCATCTGGTCTGTTGAGGACTTGACATTATTAGTGTTTTTATTGTGATAAGTTTTGACCTAGCGAGGGTTTACACATCACTAGGGTTTGGGGCAGTTTAAGTACACCCCCTGGTTGAGGCAAGTGCTCTATGTGCGTTAGGGGGCCTCGCTTGCCACAGGTAATTGCTTGGATCGCTGGACGTGGTTCTTGGAGGAGGGCTAGATGGGCAGTTGTAGTTTATCAGCACTCCAGCACAGTCCAGAGAATACACCAGATGGGCTGCAAAATTTCACAGCACTCGAGTCAGAGTTATCAGGTTTTTTGGAGCTGAATTGTTAGGAAGCCTAGTTTTTCAGTACCATTTCCTTGGGTAATCTGCACCTCCACTGGATTGATACACCACATAAAGGGATAGCAGTACTGATAAGGAGCGGGCATTGCTCTCCATAACATAAACAGTTTGTTGTATGCAGTTCAATAGTCTTTCTGTGGTGTAAGACTACCTACTCAGCCCACCTACTTAGGGACAGTGGAAAGATCCCATAATGCATAAATACTTTGCAGATAATGGAGTCACAGTCGCTGGTGTCCTCAAAGCTGTTAATCAAGCTATGAGATCCAAAGCATACTGGAGGGGTAAACCGATAAGGATCATTGTAGAGGGGGCAAAACAGATCACACTGGAACCTTACACTGTCACTCTGCGGAGACAGAAACACCTGAAAGATGGAGAGCAGCTCCAAGACCCATACACTTCTTGTTGTCTTGAGAGAGCTCCATAGTAGCACCTTGATGGAGGAGGAAATTGTACGCAAGACCGCTTTTGCCACAGAGGAAGTAGATCGTCACACCCCAAAGATTCCAAATGAAGTCATACAGTGGAAACACTTTGAAGAAAACATAATTGTTTTCAGGCGGTCTATCCAGGTTGTTGACTAGGTGTAAGTGTGAGTGGGCAGGTGGTCAAAGTACTGCACAGGACAACATAATTAGTGCTATGTTAAATTAAATGTTTACTACAAATATTGAAAAACAACAATTTTCAAGAATCGGGGCGGGATGCCCTAGGAAGGCATAAAAAGTATATCAGAGATGTTTGTAAATACAGGCTAGTTCAGTTCAGTCCCCACCCTCCCCACACACATGCAAACAAACCTTTTGAAATTCCCCTTTAAAAATCAGGTTGTAGACACATAGTTGGATGAATTTGCTATCAAACCAGTTCAAGAAATGAAATGACAAAGATGGAAAACAAGAACCACTATATATATATATATATATATATATATATATATATATTCCTCTTTTATTAGAGATTTGTTTAGGAAGACATTCTAGAAAAGGTATTAAAAAATGGTGAATGACCCAATAGCGGGGGGGAAGATAAGGTCACAAAACGCAGGTCGGGCGATTGGGCAAACTAGACAATAGAGGTAATCCAATAGGCAAGGTCGTAGAAGGAAAAGTGAGGGTCAAAACACTGGGAGTCGCTCTTAGAGTCCATGTGCTTCTGCCACACCCATGAGGTCCAGATCTCCATCTCCTCCTACTCTGTAAAGCCCTCCAGCTTGGCCTCCAGCAGCACAGCCTCAGGGATGGAGGCAGGTGGCCAGCATCTGGGCCTGGGGCTGGCCTTTGAAGAAGAGGAGCATGAGCAGGAGGCTGCTGTCTGCCAGCACAGTGAGGTCCAGATCTCCATCTCGTCCTCCTCCTTGAAGCCCTCAAGCTGAGCCTCCAGCAGCACAGCCTTGGGGTCAGAGGAGGGGTGCCAGCAGCTGGACCTGGCCCTTGAAGAAGAGGACCATTAGCAGGAGGCTGCTGTCTGTCAACACAATGAGGACCAGGTCGAACAGGGATTCCCCGGCGCCCTGCATCTGCAAGACCAAAGAGAAACCATAAAAGTCATACATTATTATTTTTTAATCTATTTACCCCTAGTGGTAAACAACAATCAGTTTTTCTTTAACCATCTGGACCTGTTTGTTTGTTTTTATTGGCCAAAGATGTCTATGACTGTTTGGGTTACAAAAACTTTACACATGTTGGCTCTCTGTAGATTCTCCATATGGACTGGTTGACCATGAGAAGAATTTCTAAAGTTGTTGCCAGTAAGGCAGTGATGTCACTCTGTTTCGCTCACAATGCAGGATTTAGACCATTCCTACCTTCATCTGTATGGCATCTTAAAACTAAACTCATTTTAACTGGTTGGGCAATTTTTTTTCATTTTCAAGAACATAAGAAACTTTACAATCGAGAGGAGGCCATTCGACCCATCTTGCTCATTTGGTGTCCATTAATAACGAAGTGATCCAAGGATCACGTCCAGACTATTTCTGAATGTTCCCAAATTGTTGTCTTCAACCACATCCCTGGGGAGTTTGTTCCAGATTGTGACAACTCTCTGTGTGAAGAAGTGTCTCCTGTTTTCTTAAATGCCTTGAAGCCCAATTTCCATTTGTGTCCCCGGGTGCGTGTGTCCCTGCTGATCTGGAAAAGCTCCTCTGGTTTGATGTGGTTGATGCCTTTCATGATTTTGAAGACTTGAATCAAGTCCCCACGTAGTCTTCTCTGTTCCAGGGTGAAAATGTTCAGTTCCTCAGTCTCTCAGTAGGACATTCCCTTCAGACCTGGAATAAGTCTGGTTGCTCTCCTCTGAACTGCCTCTAGAGCAGCGATATCTTTCTTGAAGTGTGGAGCCCAGAACTGCACACAGTATCCAGATGAGCTCTAACTAGTGCATTGTACAGTCTGAACATCACTGCCCTTGTTCTCAATTCTACACTTTTGACAATATACCCTAGCATTCTGTTTGCCTTTTTTATTGCTTCCCCACACTGTTTGGATGCAGAAAGTGAGGAGTCCACACAGACTCCTAGGTCTTTCTCATGCGTTACTTCATCTAGTTCTATTCCTCCCATAGTGTAATTATTGTGGACATTTTTGTTACCTGCATGTAATACCTTGTCCACATTGAATTTCATCTGCCAGGTGTCGGCCCACAACTGAATATTATCCAAGTCCCTTTGAATAGCCTGTGCTGCCGAGATTGTATCTGCTGAGCCACCTATTTTAGTATCATCTGCAAATTTCACAAGTTTCCTAACTATCTCCAGCTGAATACCTACAGCTTCCAATTTGAGGATCAGTCTTTGGTGTGGGACCTTGTCAAAAGCTTTTTGAAAATCTAAGTATATCATATCATATGTTTTCAAATGATCTACAGCTGCAGTTGCATGTTCAAAAAATTCTAATAAATTAGGAAGACATGATCTGCCTCGTCTAAACCCATGTTGACTATCTCCAAGAATATGGTTTTCATTAAGATGCTACTCTATTTTCTAATATTTGTTTCAAAAATGTATCCTAATTTCTCCCTCCTAACTTTGGGGAAACATGCAGAATGGTCCACCATGTTATTTTATTTTGTCCGTGGCTGGCATGAATCCCCGATATTTAAGTGTGTGAGTAGTTTTTCCCCCTTGCTGGTTAAAGTGGGGTGGTATGCACACAGATACAAAAGACAGGGGTGAGTTATAGTGAAGCAATAAAATAACATGATTGTTTAATAGTACAAATTTCTAATAGCTTATGCATTTAGCCCTCCAAAGGCTCTAACCTTGATTAAAATGGTTAAATTTTGAATCAATTTGTTTAATTTAACTCAGTATATTTGTATGTGTATGTTCTGTCAAACCAAAACTGTGTTTTTCCACATCAAAATGATTTCTAGGAATCTCAATAGACACGGTCAATGCAGTGCTTTTTTCACTGTTTAAATAACATTTTTGTTTGGTGGTTGAGAGGTGCAAAAAGTGCACCAGATTCATGTATTTGTAAATATATATATATATATTTTTAAATGGGGGAGGATACCCCTGGACCCCCCTACTTGGGCTGGGACTCTGGGCTAAGCCTCCAGTGTCATCAATTCCTACCAATGCCTCTGGCACAGTACCCAACAAAGAATCTTAAAAAATGCAGACAGAGTACTGGTTTATACTTGCATTGCAAATTAGAGCATTGTAATTATTATGATTTTACACTTTCCATATAACCTAATAACTACAGATATTCCATGTTCACTTTTTGTGTCAATGCTGTGTCCTTTCATGCTTAAAATAATCATTCGAATATACAGTAATAGTAGCTGTGTATTTTGAATGTTGTTATGGGAAAAAACATTGATATAAAAAATACTATGGTTTCTGATACCAGTGCAAAGTGAAAATACTGAAAATGATCTTCCTGTGAATGAAAAAAATAAATGTAAAGGCTGAAAGCTTTCAATTTGGGTACTGTGCAAAGAGTCTTAGACTTTGTTGCCCTTTGGCTACTTGACTACTTCAGGAAATACAACTCCTGGTATTGTAAGTGACTCTGAAGCAGCATTTGTTGATGACTAGTTCACCCACTATTCTATGTCAGTTGCTTTGGATAAAAAAATTCTGCATTGTATTCTGGACTCATATTCATACCATTCAGAGAAATAGTGCTTTACAATCAGCTACCTGTGTAAGTGCTAGTTTCTAAATGGAGAAATTTTTCAGGAGACTGTGGTTCCAAAACATTATGTATATCATCCTTGTGTTGTTGTTTTTCTTTTTCTGATAACTCATTAGATGTATTCCCAAAGCTGTTTGCCGTTAAGATGTGTTGTATTGCATAGTTCCCAGTGGTTTAGCTTTGTTAAAATATTCTGCTTCATTGTTTATGTAGTTTATATTGTATGTATGAAGTATGCTAATATGGTAGAAAAACAGACTTTTCACCATGACCATTGTGTTGTATTCCTGATATTTTCTCATTAAGTTTCTTAATTGCAAAGAAAGGAAAGAAATGAAATCAGGATTAGATTCTATTACCTTAAACACCGGAGGTAAATTCCTTATCCATGTAGCCACAACAGGCGACTCATATCTACCATTTATTGTAATGTTTCTTTCTTGCACAATTATTTTTCCAGTAACTAACTGTACCATCAAAATGTAGCTTTATTAATCCACCCCTGAAGATCCATCTAATATAGTATCCTTTCCCACTGACACTTAAAACACTTTTCTTTAGTCATGTTTGCATAATTACAGAAAATGTTTTGTTTAATCTTACATTTTTATGTATTTTTATATACATACATAATTAGTGTTCTTACCCAAGCACAGAATTGAGATATGGATGGATTCCATTTATACCAGGATATATTAGGCAAAAACCTGGAGGCCTTACTTGTGTCAAGAAACATTTGTGGCAAATGGACTTTCTAGGAGCGTAACAATCTGAAGTATACACTGAGTCTCCTACCAAGTGGTGAAAAATGATGCATACAATTTATGTTGTGGATCTGCTACAATCTCTACAGAAATCCAGTAGAATATTAACTAAAGAAACCCTCCCTTTTGAGAATTGCCTAAACCCATTAAAATGTATCTTCTTAAGGTTATCAAAGTCAAAGGGAGATTAAATAATGATTGATAAATTATATTAATTAAGGTATAATAATGATATATTTTAACATATACATGCATACAACAATAATCTGATGTGTAATCTCATATACACAATACTGATATTGTAAATACTGAATGTACACCTGGAGATTGTATATAATGTTAATTAAAAAGTGACCACATAATCAGACATTTTGAATATAAACAGTGCATAAAAGGGCCAAAATAAACAGTATGTGTCCTCCATGAGCCCTGCAGGATGTCAAAGTAGTTAATTATGCTTTCATCCATAATAGTAAGGTACCAATAAGCAAATTATCTGAGAAATGTGTCTTGTTTTTAGTGTTTTTCAAAGATAATTTGATGTTCTTTTCATTTTGTGTTAAAATATGCCAACACAATTCGAACATCAAACCTCATGTATGCCAGACTATAAATCCCAGGAGGACAAAGGATATTGGATAGCTTATTTTTAAAATGTATGTAGCCACAGTGTGAATTTAATTGAACCATTATTTATTTATTTATTTATTTATTACTGTATATTCAAATTGGACACTGCTGCCCCTCTGAACTGACTTTACTGTCAGTTAACTTATCAACACAGACCATTATTTGACACTTTAAGAATACAATATTGTAAACTCAATTTAGTCAATGATGACCCTCCAAAAAATCTGGAAATTTAGCATTGCCTAATTTACCTTTGTGGCAGACATAATATTATATATATATATATATATATATACACACACACTCACCTAAAGGATTATTAGGAACACCTGTTCAATTCTCATTAATGCAATTATCTAACCAACCAATCACATGGCAGTTGCTTCAATGCATTTAGGGGTGTGGTCCTGGTCAAGACAATCTCCTGAACTCCAAACTGAATGTCTGAATGGGAAAGAAAGGTGATTTAAGCAATTTTGAGCGTGGCATGGTTGTTGGTGCCAGACGGGCCGGTCTGAGTATTTCACAATCTGCTCAGTTACTGGGATTTTCACGCACAACCATTTCTAGGGTTTACAAAGAATGGTGTGAAAAGGGAAAAACATCCAGTATGCGGCAGTCCTGTGGGCGAAAATGCCTTGTTGATGCTAGAGGTCAGAGGAGAATTGGCCGACTGATTCAAGCTAATAGAAGAGCAACTTTGACTGAAATAACCACTCGTTACAACCGAGGTATGCAGCAAAGCATTTATGAAGCCACAACATGTACAGCCTTGAGGCGGATGGGCTACAACAGCAGAAGACCCCACCGGGTACCACTCATCTCCACTACAAATAGGAAAAAGAGGCTACAATTTGCACAAGCTCACCAAAATTGGATAGTTGAAGACTGGAAAAATGTTGCCTGGTCTGATGAGTCTCGATTTCTGTTGAGACATTCAGATGGTAGAGTCAGAATTTGGCGTAAACAGAATGAGAACATGGATCCATCATGCCTTGTTACCACTGTGCAGGCTGGTGGTGGTGGTGTAATGGTGTGGGGGATGTTTTCTTGGCACACTTTAGGCCCCTTAGTGCCAATTGGGCATCGTTTAAATGCCACGGCCTACCTGAGCATTGTTTCTGACCATGTCCATCCCTTTATGACCACCATGTACCCATCCTCTGATGGCTACTTCCAGCAGGATAATGCACCATGTCACAAAGGTCGAATCATTTCAAATTGGTTTCTTGAACATGACAATGAGTTCACTGTACTAAACTGGCCCCCACAGTCACCAGATCTCAACCCAATAGAGCATCTTTGGGATGTGGTGGAACGGGAGCTTCGTGCCCTGGATGTGCATCCCACAAATCTCCATCAACTGCAAGATGCTATCCTATCAATATGGGCCAACATTTCTAAAGAATGCTTTCAGCACCTTGTTGAATCAATGCCACGTAGAATTAAGGCAGTTCTGAAGGCGAAAGGGGGTCAAACACAGTATTAGTATGGTGTTCCTAATAATCCTTTAGGTGAGTGTATATATATATATATATATATTTAAGCTCAGATCCAAAATCTGTGCTGCTTGTGTTGGCCCTTAAGATTGTAAAAAGATCATTATTTTATATTTTTTTATGCTTTATTTTTTAAATTCCAATTTGATATCTGATTACAACGGTGTAGTTCTAATTCTAATTGAAGACAATTAAAGATCTCATAAAGGATGTCATGTTCTTCTATTCCAACTGACACTTTTATGTAACTCAAGTGATGCATGACTACTTCCATTAACTTGTGATCCCAAGGTTGGTATAAATATTATTTTCAATTTAGATAGAGTGGAGAAGCCTGAATGGTCATACAGCGCTCTGTGTCGGGCTTTGACCTGGAGCTGTACACTGAGAATTGCTCATCCATTCGAGATGAAGCCTCACGGTCACCAGGCATTCCTTTGAATATCAGAGTGTAGATCATACTGAGGAACTTGCGTACAGCTTCTGTGAAACTGTGTTGTTCTGAATCAATCTTTTTCACACTTCAGTAGAATATAATTCTGTGTCTTATGACTGTTCCATAATATTATCTCATGACTTCATTAAGCTGATTGCTGTAACACTGAAGCCTGCTGCTCCTCAGATCTAAAAAACAGATGTGAAGTGAGAGTAACTCAAACCAGCCAGTTTTATGGATGCTGTGGTACATACTGACAAATAATTTAGCACTGTGTAGAATGTAGGGCACATTTAGTTTATGACTATGGCCCTGTGTTTTGCTTGACTTGACTTTTAAACTGTATTTCAGTCATGTAAAACACAGGGCCCTACTTAATAAGAAACCAGAATTTTCCCTGAAGGGATTGAGCACTGTGGTGATGGTTTTGGCACTACCTTTTTATTTTACTGCAGACATTTTATATTCAAATCAATTTGAAATGCTGTGGGAAAACTGCCCTTAGCATGCATGCTTGTTATGACATTCTCTTCTGTTTATTTTAGATGTATAAGATGCATGTTTTTATGAGTATAAAATTGGTCCTATGTTATGTTTTTCAATAAATAGAAATAGCAGATTTTCATAAAGGATATGTGTGAAGTTACATTATTATACATATTTTCTATTGTTTAGGCATCTGAGATGTGTTGTTTTGTGTTTATTTTGAATTAGATTTGCTGCCTTGTGGCCCACACTGTCTCTCTTTATAGCAAATTTTCAAGCTATTGAAAACAAAATATGATTTGCTTCTTTTCCTGGCATTAATGTATGGGAAGAATCTGTTAGTTTTCAAATGTGTGCATTAGCTCTTTATGATAGTGTTGCAGCAGTATGTTTTGTCACATTCAGTTCATAAAAGTGGTTCTTCAGTTGCCATGGTGCTCTTTTCTGAAGACATGTCGTTATAGTCAGAATACATTATCTGAATTAGTAGTGATTTTGGTCTAGGCAGACAACCTTTGAATAACATCAATCACACATGTAGTAAGTTACAAGCATTTGAACTGCCGTGAATAACTATTTAATGATCATTCATTTTTAAACTGTTTATATACACGTGTAGTATACTTTTTTCAGTGAAAACAATATTCATTCATTTTGTTTAATAAATATTAAATACCTAAACGCATTTATCAAGGTTATCTTTTCAGAGTTTCTATAGCACTGATTCAGCCTAGGGAAACTAAAGATTCCATCTGATCTGAAGTTTTGTAACCTTTTGCTAAGACTCTGTAGAAATAAAGTTTACACACCCATTGTTTTATTTAAAAAATCTCTAACATTCTTTCAAATGAATGTTTACTGGTGTGTGTGTGTGTATTTCTTTACTTAAATCATCATGTCATTCCTCTAATACTCTTAATTCTAATACGTTTTTCCTTTATTTGTCTTTTTTAAATGCAAAAATATAATAAACAAATAAATACTTTAAATAAACATGCTTGGCCTCTTTAAAAAAAGAATTATTTATTCTGCTGCTTTACTCTGTTACAAGTACACTGTGTGATGTATTTGGGACTCATCGAAGAGATAACAAGACAGTGCAGTCTGTTAGTTTAAAGCTGATTCTGTTTTTCATTTTACTTGTATGTAAACTGGTGCCATTGGGGGGATAAGTCCCTATTACACAAATCGTCTAAATCTGGATAATGATTATATTGCTTTAAAGTCTGTTTATAAATTATGCAACTCTTTACTATAAGTAATGTGTGGATTTAGTAGTTATTATGGAAATCCTCTCACTGCGGACTACTTGAAAAGATGTGTATAATGTGTTTTTTGTTCAATTTGTTTTGCCTTCATAATATAAGTAATTCAAATTTAGCTTTACTTCTTTAATCAAAACAGAAAGGCGTGACCTTTCACAAGAAAAATATCAGGAAAAATGCAGCTGAGACAAATACATCTGGTTAACCCTTTGGCCAAACCAAAATGGGAAAAAAGGCTTTATCGGTTTGCCCTCATTGTGAAAGTTTGAAACTATAATATAAACTTGATGATTGTCATCTGTGAACTGCTTCTGGTTAACCATGCAGGTTTTTTCTCCAGCTTTTCAGCTCTAGATCTAATAAGAAAAGATACAAATCTGATATTAAAAATGTGACAAGAGCTATAAGAAAATACCAAGTAATTTAGTCTTATCGGTATAAAGTGTCAAGTAGAAGCCTGCTGAAAGCACCGGTTGTCCTGATCAATAGGATTGTTGTAAATAACTACAGTGTAAGATGAGAAAATACAACACAGCTCTGTGTGCTAAAATACTGAGTAATGACTTGAGCAGCACAAATATTACCATTTTAGTAGTTTATTTTAGGCTCAGACCTAAGCCTGCATTTGAAAGCAGAGTGAAGCACTATGAGTGAAACAAGGTGCTTAGAGTAGCATACTTATTACTGGTATTTTCCTGTGCTAAATACAAAAATAAGCTCAGTTTTAGCCACCATACAGCAAATTTCCTGCAGCTTTGCCCTTTTAAACCCCCATAATGGCTTTGCACCTGGACCCTATTGGGGCATAGTTGGTCCCCACTTTTGTTTCTGTCAAATTTCCCCTGCTAACATCCATGGATATTCACAAAGTGTGTGCTTTTCATACAGTGACAACAGCCTTAGTCAAACTAAATGTGTACATTTGCAAGTAATAAACGAATGTATGAATGCTGATATGTTGTTCTTTCCATATCTGAAACTGATAAAACAGGAACATGATTTTCAACAGTTAAATGAAGGCTGTCACTGTTCAGTTCCACAATGTAGCTCATACATTGCTGATGATAAGCATTTTCCCATAGTGGACTCCAGTTTGAAATAGTCAGCTTTCTTCGTTCTTTTCAGGAATTAAATTCAAAATATCATATTTTGAAAAGCATATAGGCTAACCCCTGCCTCATGCTCAATACCCCATACTGGTATCCATACAGGATAAAAGTTCTCCTCTCTCTGATTTGAAATGTTTTGAGAATATTGCCTAACCTGGCTAACCCTTGGCTAAGCTTTTTGCATGACTGCCATCTTTCAGTCAAGTGGGCTTTATCCAAAGCATGTCTTTTAAAATTGCTGATTACATGTGGGTGGATGTTGTCTTAATCTTTTAAATTACTGTTGAAGTGGAGGACAACATTTTTGAATGTTGTAATTTTCCAACCCATACAATTATATGATGGGATTTACTATGCCAAAGAATGGTGGATTTATTAGGCTCCATAGTTTTGCATTAAAACTGTGTGTGTGTGTGTGTGTGTGTGTGTGTGTGTGTAATTGTTTTAGCTACTAAGAAACGTACACTACTTAACATTACATTACATCACAGTTATGAACAGTGTGTTCCAAAAAAAAAAAAAATGTAGATACTATTAAGTATTTTAAAATTGATAAAGCAGAATTTGAGCATTTAATTAATGTCATTAAATTGTATCAGGTTACTTATGTATTTTGATTGATATTTCATTTCCTTTTTTTGCCTGTTCTTTGTCTATAAATTAGATGTCATGTGCCAGTATATATAAATTAGTTGTCTTTCAAATATTTGTCAAAAGATAATTAAATGTCTTTGCTAGAGTGCCATCTTCATAAATATGTATGGGATATCTCTATGCTGAATCATATCATTTTGCTGAACATGATTTACTCTTAGCATGGCTATTTATTAGAAAATCAGCAACATGTGTGTGGAAACTAGTGAAAAAGATGATTCTCTGGCTATAGCTACACCAAGTATTTTTTAAGAAAATGCTGAATGTTCACCCTGATTCCAGTAGAAAATATTTTGCTTTCATCTTCTTAAATCCACTGAAGTAGACAAATGTCAACCTTATTATTAGCAGATTTCTTTTTTATTCTCTCCTGGAGATTATATAGTGAAATGTTTGACGGTTTGGTTGATGGGTAGGTTATTGCCTAATAAAGTACATGCATGTAATCTGCTTTTGTTTATGAGTATACTTCATGATAAATCAATAGGCTTTTCTTAAAAAGGTCACTTAAAGAGGCGAAACTGTCAGGATGCTGCATAGGAATAAAATGACAAGTATTTGCACTGCATGTATTGAAAATGCTATCATGTTTCCTTCTGTTATAATCAGGTGTAATGGTATTTAACTTCAAAAGCCTTTGAATTTCAGAGGGATCGTTCTGACAGTTTACGTCTCAAAGCAAAAGATCTAACAAGCTTGTAAAGGACATCCCACACGTCTCTCTGTGTTTTTACACTTCCTTCAGTCTGTGAGAACTAAAAACAGATGTCATACTTTGTGTCTCTTTTAGTTACACACAGTGTTTGACGAGAATTAAGCGTATAAAATGCTAAACACACACATAATAAATGTACTGTGAAAGAGTACATTTTATACAATATTAATCAGAGTGTAGTTTGGCACTTTCTAATAAATTAGAGATACTAGCTATGACATTTATCTTTTCATGAAGGACCATTCAAGTACTATACAAAACATTAAAACATTTAATTAATCTCAGAATATATGAACTTGTGAAATGCTTGACTCTGCAGGTGTCCAGTTTATATACTGACCTATTGAACGTTTTACTAAAGATATATATTTTGATGGTGGTATGGTATATTAACTTAATTTGCACTGTACAGTTTAGCCTTACTGCTCATATCACTGGTGCTTTACATATGTCTATAGCTTTAAAATTGGTTCTTAATCTCAAGATATACATCCTAACATCCTAGCATGCTTACCTATGAATACAAGGGTTGTTTCTTGTCATTTAAAGTGCTGTCTACTCATCAATCTAATTCTGATTTCGATGGTCTCTCAAGATGCTGGTGACACACACAAGGTCAGCAAGGCCGTGGATAGCTGATTCCACCCAACAGTGTTTTATGGTTTCTTTTTAGTTGTTCAATAGGTTCATCGCATGTTGGATGCTGTGAAGCCCATTTATCTTGCCATCCCTCCATATTTAAAACCTAGTTCATCAGAGCTAGTACAGTAAGATTGAGATTAAATTCTGTGTCTTTGGAATCACAAAATCCAATCTCTGTGTGTTTGTTAATTTTGCAAGGCTGTGCAACAACACTACAGTACAAAATATTTCCCATTTAGATTTCCTCTGGGCCTAATTGTATTTGTATTTGTCACATAGCTCTTTTGTTCATTCCTTCATTCTAGTGCCATGAGAGGACTATGGTTGTGACCTCAGTGTGTCACCTCTACAAATTAGCAATCAGCTTCACAATACAAATATTGTATTGTAGGCAGAAAACAAATAAATATTTGCTAGCAAATACAAAATTAAGCCTTTAATTTTACCCATCCTAATGCCCTGGCTTTTATCGAAATGATGTGCTTCAACAGCTATTCGGAATAGACTGTTCAACATTGGTCATGAGTAATAATGTATTTTTTGTGTGTGAAATTATGTACTGAAATGATCAGCATTGTGTTTATATAGGATTTATTGGGAAATACTTCCTGAATCACAATAGAAAGATGTAATGTAAATCAATTGAATATACAGTAGAAATGTATAGCTTGTGTGTTCATTGAAATTGTGTTCTGTTTATGGTTTGGGCTGTTGAGAGTGTAGCACAAGCATAATGCAGGGAATGTAGTATTATAGTTTTATTTTTAGAATTGGGAAATGTCTGTTATCTTGTGACTGCCAGGTGTCAGTTAATCTATCAGAGTGCTATAGTGTGTTTATATATATTAGTGTTGCAGAGATAGAATAGGCACACCTTCATAAAAGGTACTGGTACATTGTGACATCTTTCTTTGACCTGGAAATGTTTACAACTGAATGAAAATGTTATCGATATGTGCTGCTAAATTGTGAGCACAGCTGCAAACAGACACAATACCATCAAAATAATGTACTGAACTGAAATTGGATACATTATTCATCTTGTCCTCAATTGACTCCTAATATGGCCTTTAAATTGAGGCTGTCAGGTATTTTTTCCAGTGTCTGATGTTCAGCTGTTTAAGTTAAGAATAACTGAAAAGAAGAAACAAAGTTTGTGTAAATTATGCATTGGGACTTCTGAAATGTGAGATCAAATGTTTGTACTCTGTACCTACTTAGTAAGTTGGATGTGCGTATGATTTCCTTTTATTAAGGATGAAATGTGTCATGTTTAAACTGAGTATGACACAGCATATGTTTCAGGGAGACATTTATAATAATATTTTATGAATTCAAAATAAAACAGGGTGATCCCATCTGAACAAATGTATTGTAATTTTGGAAGGGTGTGGAAACTAAAAAAATTAAAATAAAATAGAAGTCTACTTTGTTTCATAGGAATGACACTTTTTATATTGACATGGTGAACATCCAGATTTACTATTTACTATGTATTGTATGCATTATTTAATAATTAATAATCTTAGTCAATAAATTACCATTTTCAAGTTGACTTACACGGCACCATAATATTTGATTTGGAATTAACTACTGTCAAACAATTGCCACTCAACACTGTATTTAGCTACGGTTGGACTCTTCAGGACCAACATTGAATTAGTGGGTTTTACTCAGTTCTACTACTATTTCTACATAATGTGGTTGTTTGAAGAGATTAATTCTCTCTTCGTGTAATCTTTATTTTCAAGAATATGGATACACACTGGTTTTCAAAAACTTAAATTTTAACACCTAAGTCAGTACAGAATTAGAAAATGTTATCTTCTGCACTACATATGCTATTCAAATGATTCTACTAGAATTTTAATTTCCACCAATCTATCAATGGATTTTCAAGCTTAATAATAGTATGTGATGTTGTGAGTACAACATAACTGCTGCATTAAAAATAAGTACATTATGTAGACAATAGTAATTAAAAAATCTCATTAAAATGACCCCTGTTCATTAATTTTGTTCTTCCCACGCTCACCATAATACTATAATGCTCTCTCCGTATACACTGCTGAGATGCAAATGCTTACAATCTGGTTACATGTCATTCTAGTCTTTCAAACACATGAACCAGGTCAAATTCAAATTATTATTTGAGCCTTGCATATTAATGACTATAGAACAGAGTGCAATTGCAGCCTTCAATCATACGAACTGAGTGAATTTGCCTGTGGGAGGATATGTAAATGAATTACATAGCAAATAGGGGTCACGGATGAACTCGTAGACCCCTGCAGTTTAATGGTGAATCATGTTCAGGCCCTATGAGTAAATGTTATAAAGTCACATCTGTTTTTTTGTTTTTGTTTGTTTGTTCCTTTAGTTGGTTAGTTGTTGTTTGTATTTGCCTTTTTCTTGTTAGTTTAGAAATGTATATCAATGTCAGTAATTCCCAATGTTTAATATCCAAACTCTCTATACAGGTGTTGAAAGCAATATCAACTAAGGAAAAAGTTGTATTCATCAGTTTAAATAAACTTTACCATACCATAATATTCCCAATTTCCAATTTACTTTGTGAATCTTTCCTTACAACATAGTAATAATAATGCTATTGATATGGAAATAATTATATTAAATGTCCAAACATGTACAAAGTTAAGTATTGCAAACAATTTCTCAAAAATGTGGGAATTATAATTATGGGTTCTGATTTCCGGCTGAAATATTTTTCCAAATGGATGTGAATGATTTTTTAATATGGAATAGAATGTAAAAATGAAAAAATCAGGCAAAATGGGTGGAGTTTATCAAGTCAAGAAAATAATAAATATTTGAGTAGAAATCTGGTTTTATTGAGAAATAAATCCACAAAGTAAAATAAAACTGCTACTATGTTACAGATACCTATTAACAGCCTCCTAGATTCATCATAAACTTGATGAAGTGTCACAGTGTTTGATTACATATGAACATTCAGTCACAAACTCCATATTTTTGGTAACGCTAAATCAAAATCAAATTGTATGACAGGTTGAACTGAAGTTTATAATGAAGTTTACATTTTCTGACATTTTACTGAGCTTAACAATGGATGACAAATTAATACGTGGAAAAATATATTTGGGAACTATGTATTTCATTTTCTTCTTAATAATTACACGTAGAACTGCAAGTAGAATACAAACAATAGAGAACAACCTTAAACAGAGAAATAATTGGTTGGGCTGCATCTAAAGCTCTTGTCTGAAACACAGTCTTCAAATTAACACAAATGTAAGCTACAATGCTCTAAATCAAAGCATCCAACATTTGTATTAAGTATCAATATTCTTCTAACGTGTTATTCAGTTTACCGTGAGCATGGCCATGTTCTTAATTGGTATTTGAGGCAGATGGCTGCACATGTTTCCCACTATTACTGGACGTTTTCAGGGTTAACCTGAGTGCTGAGATGGGGTATAAATCTGGTTAACTGGGTTACGGCATGACAATCAGAAGCCCTAGTTATATTACTGTAACCCTGAGAAAGAAATAGTAACTATACTTGGCAACATTTTTTAAAACTCATCTAAATCAGTTTATAGTTACCAGCATCATGTTTCCTCTATATCTCTGACAGTGTTTCATTTCTAATGCTTCTCCAGTTCTGCTCCACAAATCTGAAAGACACACAAGTGCCCCTTTGTGGGTTGTTGACAGCTTTTGCAGCAACATCAGAAAAAAAGACTGTCAATCGAAAGAGAAAATAGTGGCCAAGCAATAATCCAGAATACTTAAGAGATAGAAATAGTTTATTTTTAATTAATAAATAATAAGAATGTTTTCAATCCTGTACATCAAAAACGATGTTAACAAATACATATAATTGTCAATATGGTAGATTTATATTGAATCTATAAAATAATGCAAATGTTTGTTTGTAAATCAAGATCAAGACATTTTATTCCTTACTGATTCATCCTTAATTTATTCTGTTTTTATTGTGTTTCATTTACTTCTCTGTGATTATAGTCTTTCATTGATTATCTGTGAGCAATACTAATCCCAGAACATCCATATATATCTGCTGATATCCCATAATTCGCTTACTCTTCAAAAGGGCAAAACTGCATTTATTCACAAAATCAGATTCTCTCCTTTTGCAAGTGAAAGACACCATTTCTATGAGTCTTTTTACTTTGTATACCTTCATTAGAGGAAATAATAATCATAATTGCTGTGTACTTTGTTGTGGACACTATTTTCTCATATTGCTCTGTGATATTGCATGCTACGCTGTTTTCCTTCCTTGCTGTGACTTCAGTATTTTCTTATTGGAGCCATGTTAGCAGGGTACAAAATTCAACACCAAAGAATGAAAGCTTGCTGTGTGTGGTAAAATCAATAAAGAAATAAACAAATAATTATAGTTATTGAGGAAATTCACTGTATGACATTTGAAGGTCAAAGAATATGTCTAAATCACCAACATACATTTCCTCAAAATATCCTAGCCTTTCCATTGAGAGGTCCAGTGGGGGTACACTAATTTAAACAGCCCTGCAATATAGTCACAGCCAGCTGTGGTCCTGGAAATGTGCAGTCCTGCCATAGTCCTGTCAGTCTCTAAATCCCTACCTTCCGACAACCTTAATTGGTTCCATTTAAAAAGTAAACTATTTGATTAAGTAATTTTGATCTCAGCTAGAATGAAAACCACAAGACCTTGCTGTCTTCCAGGATTAGGGTTTCCCACAACAGCTTCATTGAGACAATTCATTTTATTGAGCAAAACGGAATATTGAGTTACTTAACTAAGCTTTAATGGAAGTGAGTCTGATAGATATTACATATTTTAAACATGGAGATTCATTTATGGATTTCAGATTACACCCTTAAGTAATAAAGATAAATATTTTCTTAAGAACAAAACTGACAACCATGGGCTGACTTGGCAAAATGGGGAGTGGCGGGGGGGGGAGTGGGGGGGGGGAAACATGCTTTTGAAGTAATACATCTCTGCATCTCTTATCTCTCCACTCCTTGTAGTTTGGACTTCACAGTCTAATCTTTATAAAGCCGGGTATAAGGATTATTAATCCATGTATAATCAACATTGTGAAGCTTTAGGACATAATTTCATTCTTTGGGCTCTGTGTGCTTAAGCTCTTATGACAGCGCAGGAGGCGATTGCTGTTGGTAGAAGAAAATGGAGTACTCACAAGGTCAGGGAAATGGAGTGCAGCCCTACCTCTCCTCCATGTGATCGAATCAAATCACTAATCTGAAATATGCAGTGAATATCATCTTCTGTATTAACGTGCCGGTTTCATTATGCCTGGTATGCATTAAAATAAGCATTGACGCTATTGTAGGTTTTAGTAGTTCAGATACCAAGAATTATATTTTACAGAGCAAACATTACATTAGACATATTTAATACAGGTTCCTGGAATCTTTTTTGTATAATTGTATTCTTGAGTTTGTATGATTAAATATATGTCTTGACTACAAAACAAAATAGGCATAAAGTATTCTGTACAAAAGTACTGAGAATGATGTCTTAACAGAATTGTACACATCTTGCACATCCCTTGCATTTGTATAAATGGTAATGAGTATCAGTATGAGATTGTGAAATAGAACACAATAACTTGTGCATTTTTAACATACTGATATTTAAGATTTAAGATTTTGGTAAAGTGTAAGAAAAAAATCAGTTATACATTTTCCCATCATTGGGTCTCTGTGGCAAAATGTAGTACCAAATCAAATTCAAATTTATGGGGAACAAAATGAAATCTGGTCATGTATACTTTATAATTGGATAAGGGCATCTGCCAAGAAATAAAAATAAGAATAATTAGAATTATTCAAATTAAAAATGTCAGTTTAAAAACAGTTATCAATTTAAGGACCTTTTCTGTATCTTCAATGTAACGTGTTTTATTTAATACAGTTATGACTGTTCTAAATTACTCATCATAAGTGCGTCATCCAAGATGGGGCTGAATGTTTTGTGTTTCTTGGGCATCAGGAAGTAGTTGCAATAAAACCCTTCATGCATCCTGGGACAGATTGCGCCCCCTGCACACGGGTATATGGCACACAACTGCACACCAGGGCAGGAGCCGCCATTGGCTTGTCTTAAGAAGTCTGGATTTTTTTCAAGAAGTCCGGGAGCATAGCAAGAGAGTGCCACAGGGGTGCTGATGGGACCTGGGGGGTTCTGGGTCCTCGCGCCAGGGCATGCCCAAGTGTTGAACGGTGCACCTCCTGACCACCAAGAGTTCCTATGTGGGGGGAGGAGGAGGAGGAGGCAACTCCATCAGGAGGTGTCTCTCCATCTCATCCGTTTCCTACCATCCAGGTCCTCTATTTCAGAGACCTGAACAGAAGGAGAATCCTCCAACCTATCTGTGCATACTTGTGCAAAGCAGCAATAATAAATGGGCTGAGGATGAACATATAATATACTCATGTGTATGTGTGTGTGTGTGCAGTCAGGTTTTAAGAATGTATTTGTTTAAAGCAATTCTATTTTTTACACCATCATGAGGTGTAGTAGTGAACATTGTTTGTAGTTCATTCCATTCCAGTTGGTCCATGTGTTATCTTTTTGACAAGCTTATTTTATCAGAATAAAAGCAGTTAATTTATTGAATTCAAACAACCAGATTTTTGTCTTCTAGTCTATCTTTCACTGGGAAGATACACAGGGCACAGGTATGGAAACAATTAGATTAACAGCCAAGACTTTGATATTTATAAGTAATGTACAAACTTACTGTTAAGTACTTCAGATAATTCATTCCGTAACATACAAAGGAATACATATTAATTACGTATCTATTAGTATTGTTATACATGTTTTAGTGAAAGAAGTGAGATGAGGTAGCTTCCACTTTGGAAATATGTATTATGTTGTTTTTTAGGTATATGGGGATTACATGCTGAATTGCATTAGAGCATGATAAGCTACTGTTTTACAATGATTGTGCATCTTTTGTTATGAATACAATAAACCAAAAAATAACACAAACATATCATTAGTGTGGTATATGTAGAATCTACAATACTAATAATAGAGGGTTTTATTCATAAGTAAATCACAAACATAGATTTAAAAATGTGGAGAAAAATATCTGTGCTGCACATAAGAAATCTGACCTATAAAATAAATGTAAGATTTGTATCATATTGGTAACTACAAGGGCTTTTAAAAAGGCTAATGAAATGGGACTGAAACCTAAACCTTTTTTAAAATCTGTAAAAAACAAATCTGTTTAAAATACAGCTAAGGGTTTTCTTCTACCCTGTGAAATCTCTGCACAGCCAGTTAATGGATTCTCAAAGACAATTGAAACTCCAAATGTCCAATCCCATCAGACACAATGCTGACTTTAAATTAGTGGCCATGCCAATAGCATTAGTGTGTGGCATTTTAATTGTGCAGACATGTAATTTAAAAAAAAAAAGAAAAAAAACTTTTACTTGGCTTCCCATTAAATAAAGGACATTATTTTGTAAACAGATTTTCTCTAAAGTGTAGCTGATAAACGGAAGGTGCAATAGAATTAAAGATCTGGTTGAGACTCACTGTTGGATAACTTGTACTACACAGACACAGTTCTGCTCCAATTATTGTTCTATATGTTCAGTGTTGTTTATGTCGATATCACTTCAAGTGTCAGGCATAAGAGAGGTGATTATACATTAAAAGTCATTGCAAGTGCTTGGAAAAGATTCCCTAAAGCATTTTCTGCAAAGCCCCTGGGAGATCTCTGAGAGGAGTGAAATCAATGTAGAATTATTTTCTGTGACTCTCTTACTGATCAGTGAAAGCCAGACCATTGTTACACGATGTTTCATTACTTACAAGGAAACATTCAACCGTCTATATTGTACGGTGGCCCTGAAGTGCAACTGCTGAAAAAATAAAACAGCAGCTGAAAAAATAATGCAGGGGCTGCGAGATTTGCAGCGGCTGCGAGATTTGGAAGTGCTGAAAACATAAAGCAGGGGCTGCAGAATTTTCAGAAGCGATTACGGAAAGGGAGGTACATTGTGAAATATATTTGACTGATGCCATTGGACAGCAAGCAAGTCGCGTCGGCTGAGCAGCTTATCAGAAGAGCCAACAGAGTCTGAGAAACGGACGCCAACTGCGCAGAGCGCGAAGTATCATATTAATATCGCTGTGATCTTCTGCTCTCTGTCCACTTTGTGCTGACATATTAAGAGTTATAGGGCTGTCCTAACATGTATTCAAAATTAATGAAAGCTTATGGTATCACTAATTTAACTAAACATGTATATTTTCATATACAATTACAGTACTCAGCCTATATGTAAACTCTAAGAAGTGAAGGTTGTAATAAGAACCTTTTTGGATCCCAGGGTTGATACTGTGGAGGATCCTTAAGGTTCTTATTAGAACCCTTTACCAAGGTTCCCTGCAAACAAGGATCCTTAAAGAACCTTAAATGCGTGTTAAATCAATCACAATCATGATGAAAAGGCTCTTAAATGCTCTCGTGTTTCCACGGAGCTCACGCTTTTTAAACGAACCCTTTAACTCACGGACAACCCAAAGGGTCGATAAAACCGCTGAAGAATCATACATTTTTAGAGTGAGTATGTACTCGGTTGGTGTTTTTTCTGTTACAGTTATTAATTTACTGTATTAGCTTTATTTTCTGTTAACTGTATTTGAAAGATTTTACGTTTAAAAACTAAAGTAGTCCTGATCCAATGTAAATTACAATGTCTGGTCACACATAAGTGGGGCAGGCTAATTTGAGAGCAATTCCAAAAGATAGAATAACACTCATTAATAATAATACTAATACTACTACTACTACTACTACTACTACTACTACTACTAATAATAATAATAATAATAATAATAATAATAATAATAATAAAAGATGTTGCTGTTTATATCAATTAAATATACTTTTCTGTGTAAATGGGTTAATGTGTGTGTGTGTGTGTGATATATATATATATATATACAGTGGGGGAAAAAAGTATTTGATCCCCTGCTGATTTTGTACGTTTGCCCACTGACAAAGAAATGATCAGTCTATAATTTTAATGGTAGGTGTATTTTAACAGTGAGAGACAGAATAACAACAAAAAAATCCAGAAAAATTCATTTCAAAAAAAGTTATAAATTGATTTGCATGTTAATGAGGGAAATAAGTATTTGACCCCTTCGACTTAGTACTTGGTGGCAAAACCCTTGTTGGCAATCACAGAGGTCAGACGTTTCTTGTAGTTGGCCACCAGGTTTGCACACATCTCAGGAGGGATTTTGTCCCACTCCTCTTTGCAGATCCTCTCCAAGTCATTAAGGTTTCGAGGCTGACGTTTGGCAACTCGAACCTTCAGTTCCCTCCACAGATTTTCTATGGGATAAAGGTCTGGAGACTGGCTAGGCCACTCCAGGACCTTAATGTGCTTCTTCTTGAGCCACTCCTTTGTTGCCTTGGCTGTGTGTTTTGGGTCATTGTCATGCTGGAATACCCATCCACGACCCATTTTCAATGCCCTGGCTGAGGGAAGGAGGTTCTCACCCAAGATTTGACAGTACATGGCCCCGTCCATTGTCCCTTTGATGCAGTGCAGTTGTCCTGTCCCCTTAGCAGAAAAACACCCCCAAAGCATAATGTTTCCACCTCCATGTTTGACGGTGGAGATGGTGTTCTTGGGGTCATTCCTCCTTCTCCAAACACAGTGAGTTGAGTTGATGCCAAAGAGCTCGATTTTGGTCTCATCTGACCACAACACTTTCACCCAGTTCTCCTCTGAATCATTCAGATGTTGGCAAACTTCAGACGGGCCTGTACATGTGCTTTCTTGAGCAGGGGGCCTTGCGGGCGCTGCAGGATTTCAGTCCTTCATGGCGTAGTGTGTTACCAATTGTTTTCTTGGTGACTATGGTCCCAGCTGCCTTGAGATCATTAACAAGATCCTCCCGTGTAGTTCTGGGCCGATTCCTCACCGTTCTCATGATCATTGAAACTCCACGAGGTGAGATCTTGCATGGAGCCCCAGACAGAGGGAGACTGACAGTTATTTTGTGTTTCTTCCATTTGCGAATAATCGCATCAACTGTTGTCACCTTCTCACCAAGCTGCTTGGCGATGGTCTTGTAGCCCATTCCAGCCTTGTGTAGATCTACAATCTTGTCCCTGACATCCTTGGACAGCTCTTTGGTCTTGGCCATGGTGGAGAGTTTGGAATCTGATTGATTGATTGCTTCTGTGGACAGGTGTCTTTTATACAGGTAACGAGCTGAGATTAGGAGCACTCCCTTTAAGAGAGTGCTCCTAATCTCAGCTCATTACCTGTATAAAAGACACCTGGGAGCCAGAAATCTTGCTGATTGATAGGGGATCAAATACTTATTTCCCTCATTAACATGCAAATCAATGTATAACTTTTTTGAAATGCGTTTTTCTGGATTTTTTTGTTGTTATTCTGTCTCTCACTGTTAAAATACACCTACCATTAAAATTATAGACTGATCATTTCTTTGTCAGTGGGCAAACGTACAAAATCAGCAGGGGATCAAATACTTTTTTCCCTCACTGTATATATATATATATATATATATATAGTGAAAGACCGGTAAGTGGGTGAGCCATCCAGACAGGGCCTTTGTGGAAAGGACTCTTCTGCCCAGGTAAGTTTAATGCAACACAAAAAATGTAATACACACACAATTGAACAAAACAAAACAATAATTGCCTAGCCTTGTCCAGGCCTACCTGACTTTCTTCCTTTCCCTCTCTATTACCACATCTGTTCAGGAACCCCACAAACACAGGGGAAGTCCTTTTGGGAAAACTTTTTCTCCCCAACCACCAGCAGGTGGCAGAATGACAATTCCCAGGTTAGAATGTCCGTGTGGTTCTTCAATTATTAGTGTCCTGCAATGGTGGACTATTCCCACAGTCCTAGGTTCCCTAAACAGGTTTTTATCTTTCCCCAAGCCACAGGGTATTTTTATTATCATTAGTATTCGAGTGACTATTAGCAAGGGTTTAGCGATTATACTCACTCGCCAGTATACACTCTTACCAAATATACACATGGGCAGTGGTGGTACATATCCTTCTGTGTAGTGAGCAGCTTACCACAGGTTCTAGTAGCTCCTCTTAGGCTTTTCCCAGCTCGTGTCTGTCTCTCTGCCTGCTCCGTTATATTCCCAAGAGCCCCGCCCCTTCCTGTCTCTACCGCAGGGGCTCCTGGGACATGTAGTTTTCTACCTTGGGCGGACATTTCTTAAAGGGACGGAGCCCCGTTCCGTCACATATCCTTCCCCCCAGCTTCAACGCCATCGGCGTGGAGCGGTCAACCTCCCAATCCAAATGCACCCTGGACAGGCGATCAGCATTAGCATGTTTGGCCCCACTGCGATGTTCAATAGAGAACTTGTATTGTTGCAAGGCCAAGAACCACCTGGTGACCCGGGCATTTGTCTCTTTGTTATCTTTCATCCAACGAAGAGGGGAGTGATCAGTGACCAAGACAAATTCTCTCCCTCCAATTCCCTATGGACGTCTAACCTTTTTGCTTCAGGTATTCGATATGGCCTTATTCTGACGCGCTCCCATGGGATGGTTATTATATCATGACAAATAACCGAGGTTCTCCCTGGTTTCTCTGAGAACATGTCCTGTTTGGACCTGACCATTTCACGGACCTCCTGCATTTGACCCTCATCCAGTTCTGGCCCTATATTTACCATATGTTCCTCTATCCCCATTTCCACCAGCACACTCTCAGCCTCCCTGTCTACCCATGGCTTTAGGAGATTGACATGGTAAATTTGTTCGGTCTTTCTACGATTGGGTTGATGTACTTTATAATTAACCTCCCCAATCTGCTCCACGATTTCATACGGCCCCTGGCAATGGGCAAAGAGCTTACTTTCTGGGGTAGGTACTAAGACCATCACACGATCTCCTGGGCTGAATTTTCTGATCTGGGCAGTTTTGTTATATTGATATGCCTGGATCTCTTGTGCCCATTCAAGGTGTTCGCGGACGATTGGAGTGACCATATCTATTCGGTCCTGTAACTGGAGAATATGTTCTCCTACATTACGCCCCCTTAGGCCCTGTTCCTCCCAGGTTTCCTTAGTGAGGTCCAGGATGCCCCGTGGGTGGCGTCCGTATAACAGTTCAAATGGGGAGAACCCTGTTGATGCCTGCGGAACCTCTCGAATGGCAAACATGAGAAAGGGCAGTAACTGGTCCCAATCCCTGCCTTCTTTGTCTCCTACTTTCCTCAGCATGGATTTTAAGGTTTTATTGAATCTTTCGACAAGCCCGTCGGTCTGTGGGTGGTACACCGAGGTGCGTAACGCTGTGATGTGCAGAGTTTTGCACAAATCTTTCATACGTTTGCTCATGAATGGGATCCCTTGGTCGGTTAGGATCTCTTTTGGGATTCCCACCCTGGACATTACCTGGACTAGCTCCTTAACTATAGTTTTTGTGGCTGTATTACGTAATGGAATAGCCTCCGGGTACCTAGTGGCATTGTCCATAATCACCAGTATATACTCGTGACCCTGAGCCGACTTGTTAAGCGGCCCTACAATATCCATGGCGATGCGCTCAAATGGAATTTCTATGATAGGTAGTGGCTGCAGGGGTGCTCGTAGAGAGGGCCTCGGACTTGCACGCTGGCACTCCAGACAGGACTTGCAGTAGCGTTCTATGGCTTTCCGTATGCCTAGCCAATAAAACCGCCTTAATATTCTTTGCAAGGTTTTCTCTACCCCTAGGTGGGCCCCAAACAGATGTGTGTGTGCCAGTCGTAGGACCGTATTTTGATATGCCCTAGGTACTAGGAGTTGTTCAATTGGAGTTCCCTCTATCTGTGTGCACCGGTAGAGCAGGTAATTTTTTATTATAAAATGTTCTAGAGGATTAACTAGTACATTTTCTACAACCTCCCCATTTACCTCCGTCACTCGGGTCTTGATGTTAGCCAAGGTGGGGTCATTAGCCTGTTCAGTAACAAATCAGGTCCCCTCTGTTCTAAACGGTTGTGTCCAATCCTCCGTCCTGTCTATGGGATCAACAGAGGCAGGGGTGACATGTGTCTCCCCCAGGATTTCTGTTTCCGTACACTGTGTGGCCACGCCCTTCCCTTGTCGTTTCCCCGGTTCCCCTATTAAAGCTACCTGAATGGGAGCCCCTCGCTGTTTGTCTACCCATTTTTGTTTCTTCGTCTTCCATAACTTCTTGGAAGGCGCTTCAAAGACCTCTAGGTCGGCAAATGGGAAACCTTCAGCTGGGTTCTCGGTGGGCCCTCCTTTCATTATTGAGCATACCGCAGGGTTAGCCAATTTGTCTTTGTTTTGTACCAGGGTCTTAAAGCCTGGGAAGTCTCTACCCAGAATGACCTCATGGGGTAGCTTTGGCACTACCCCCACCCGGAGGGTCATAGACTCTGTACCAATGGTGAATTTCACCTGTGCCGTGGGATAATATTTAATGTCCCCATGAATACAGGTAATCCCGGGTTTAAGACTATAGTTCAATAAGGAGCGTCGCACCAATTTGGGCGTCACCAGTGTTAACGCGCTCCCAGAGTCCATAAGGGCCTCAGCATTTTTCCCATTTACCACTACCTGCATCAAGTAGGGGTATTTATTTCCCCCAAATTTTTTTACAATAATACTGCCCACAAATGATTCCCCCAGACTACAATCCATGTCCTCAGGCTGTTTACAATACTTGGCTGTATGACCTATTTTGTTACATTTATAGCATCTAAAGACTGATGGATCCCCACCCCATGGACTAGGAACAAACTCTCTATACAGTCCCTTCACGGTCGGAGACCGCTCTTCACCCCCTTCCGGCGTCGCCGGAACCATGGTATTGGTCGTGGCTTCAATGTACTCCGGGAGGGGTTCCGGGGTGGTGATGTGGTGACGGGGGACCAAGCTAGATCCTCTGCGGCCAGCTGTCTTTCTACGACGTCAATTAAATCGTTGACGGTGGTGGGGTTCCCCTGTCCCACCCACTTCCTTAGGGGCGCAGGTAGGGCCCGAAGATATCGATCCATAACTAACAACTCCACTACTTTCTCTGCCCCGTTCACTTCCGGACGCAACCACCTGGTCGCCAGATGGATCAAATCAAACATTTGTGAGCGGGGTGGTGTTCCTGTTTTGTATTCCCATGCATGGTACTTTTGGGCCCGGACAGCTGAAGTTACTCCAGCTCTCGCCAGAATTTCTGCCTTTAAATGTGTGTAGTCGTCTGCTAGCTCAGTGGCCAAGTCATAATCTGGGGCCCAGCCCTCCCTGGTGGCGGTTCACTCAAAGGCCAGAAGGAATGCTTCCACGTTGTCCTCCTTTGTCATCTTTTGGATGACATGGGTGGACCTAATCGCGTAGGTGGGGGTCGGAGTAATGGCCATCTTCTCCAGCCGCTGTATGATGGCGGTTTGTTCTTCTCTAGCTTGCTCGAGTTGTTGTGCCTATAACCGGTTAATCTCCTGCTGTACTGCAGTGGCGTTCACTAGCGCAGTCACAAGGGCATTCAGGTCTGTCATCTCTACTGTGGGTTGATTGATTTTCCTGATCAAAATTTTAATCCCACTCTGACACCATATGTGAAAGACCGGTAAGTGGGTGAGCTAAGAATGAGCCATCCAGACAGGGCCTTTGTGGAAAGGACTCTTCTGCCCAGGTAAGTTTAATGCAACACAAAAAATGTAATACACACACAATTGAACAAAACAAAACAATAATTGCCTAGCCTTGTCCAGGCCTACCTGACTTTCTTCCTTTCCCTCTCTATTACCACATCTGTTCAGGAACCCCACAAACACAGGGGAAGTCCTTTTGGGAAAACTTTTTCTCCCCAACCACCAGCAGGTGGCAGAATGACAATTCCCAGGTTAGAATGTCCGTGTGGTTCTTCAATTATTAGTGTCCTGCAATGGTGGACTATTCCCACAGTCCTAGGTTCCCTAAACAGGTTTTTATCTTTCCCCAAGCCACAGGGTATTTTTATTATCATTAGTATTCGAGTGACTATTAGCAAGGGTTTAGCGATTATACTCACTCGCCAGTATACACTCTTACCAAATATACACATGGGCAGTGGTGGTACATATCCTTCTGTGTAGTGAGCAGCTTACCACAGGTTCTAGTAGCTCCTCTTAGGCTTTTCCCAGCTCGTGTCTGTCTCTCTGCCTGCTCCGTTATATTCCCAAGAGCCCCGCCCCTTCCTGTCTCTACCGCAGGGGCTCCTGGGACATGTAGTTTTCTACCTTGGGCAGACATTCCTTAAAGGGACGGAGCCCCGTTCCATCACAATATATATATATATATATATAGTTTGCTTTGTAATATATATATATATTGTGCAGGCACATTTGTAAATGTAAACAATACAACAAAGGTTAAGGTTCCCAACAGGTTTTGTACAGAACATTACAGACAGTACATGGTTTTAAAGCAGAAAAGTACATTCAGTATAAAACACATGTAGAATTAAGATAAGTTAGAGAGACAATGCAAAATTAAATCAGTAAACTGCTCCTTCTGATGGAATTGTTAACGGATGATTTCTGTTAGCGCTTAAGAATAATAATAAAAATAAAGCACTGTCACACTGCCTTGTAATAATTAAGTACAGTTGTTAATTTAGTAAATATAGCTACTTTTAGCCCCATTCTGTCTCCTACCTAAGCTTTCATTAATTTCTGATACATGTTAGGACAGCCCTATAACTCTTAATATGTCAGCACAAAGTGGACAGAGAGCAGAAGATCACAGCAATATTAATATGATACTTCGCGCTCTGCGCAGTTGGCGTCCGTTTCTCAGACTCTGTTGGCTCTTCTGAGAAGCTGCTCGGCCGACACGACTTGCTTGCTGTCCAATGGCATCAGTCAAATATATTTCACAATGTCCCTCCCTTTCCGTAATTGCTTCTGAAAATGCTGCAGCAGCTGCTTTATTTTTTCAGCACTTCCAAATCTCACAGCCGCTGCAAATCTCGCAGCCCCAGATTTTTTCAACAGCTGTTTTATTTTTTCAGCAGTTGCTCTTCAGGGCCACCGTAATATTGTTTTGTTCTGTGCATGCTCTACCATCTTATCATTACACTAAAAGAAAGACTGAAAGAAAATGTTTGATTCAATGTATCTATTTTGGGGAGAAATTATACTAAGGATGTGAATCAAAATATGATTTATCTTCTTCCTGTGTGAAGGCACAGTCAGAGGGTGGATAACTCTCTCGTTTTACTCTTTTATTTTGCATATATAAAATGGCATGACATCCATCTGAAGGATGCAATCTATTTCCCTGTAGTCAGGAGCACAACCACTGTTTAGAAAGTAATTGCATTCTGAAGTGCACAGGAATGGTTAGTCTATTATAAAACAGAGAATAATAATATGCTATTTTGAGTCTTTATATTAAATTGCAAATTATGTTGTTGTTGTTGTTATTGTTATTATTATTATTATTATTATTATTATTATTATTATTATTATTATTATTATGTATTAGCACTTTATAATACTCCCATGCACTTATGTATTGTTGGCAACTCTACTGTTTTACTGTGACTTCTCCTATGCTACCCCCTCAGGACCTAGGACTTACTGAGGGCGAATTACAGTTTCCACAAGATGCATTTTAAAGCATTACAAAAGAGCAGTAATACAATCAGTACACAATACAATCAGCATACGTCAATTTAAGTCCTAGGTATGTGCTATAAGAAGGGGGGATAGGAAAAGATGCAGCAAAACAGTAGAAGTGCCAACAATACATAAGCACATGGGAGCATAAGAAAGCATATTTAAATAAAGTGCATAATAGCAAGAGTGCTTTAACAGCCCAGTATAATAGGTATTGCAGCTAAAGGTAAACTGTGACGATGTCAAACTGGTCTGTACATGCGTAGGAAATGGCTCCCTTCTTTCTATGGGTTAACTACTACATTTGTGGGAATTGTACAGTGACATCAATAGTGCCATCCTAGAGACTTTATTTAAATTAATTCCACCACCTGAGTATGTCCAACAGTTCTTCTCAGGTTGGAGTCAGGTTGGAATTAAAATAAATAAATAAATATGAATGAATTGAACTTGCAGATGTTATTAAAGACAATTAAAGTAGTACTGAAGTAGTACATCGAACAAAAATATGAATTGAGCAGAAAACACTTAGAGTCAATGTAAAGAGTTTAAGTAAATCAATCCCTGTGAATATCATATAATGTTAGAAGTGGTTATATGCCATTACTGCTACAATAAAGGTGTATGACAAGTAATAATTCATGTGCCTCACAAACTGTGCAAAGTTAGTAATGACATACCACTGTCATATTCACTGCAACCATAAATCCAATTTGTCTCTGGGGCACGCCATGTTATGCCTGTTGATAAGAAGGTGTGATGTATTTCTGGATTTCAGTTCTCAGCTTGAGACTGATTAAAAATAAATAGTATTCAAAGCTGAAATAAATGATCTGCACAATATGCAACAAGATACATAATTATTATCAATAACCCCTTCACCCTTATACCTTGCTGACACTTTTGAGTGGTTGTATTAAAGCTTGAGAATCTGCACAGGCACTTATTTTGCCCTTTTTAAACAAAGGTGCGTTTTAAAGCGTTTTGCAAACCACTTAATAAATCTGGCTGTATTGCTGCACAGAATGAATCACAGTGGTTGTGAGATCACATGGTACTGAAAGCAGTTCATAACAGCACATTGCAAGGAATTGTAGACTGCAGTGAGTTTAGCAGGTACAGCTATTGTGTTCTGTATCTTTTCACAGGGCAAGGCAACGTTCCAAATGAGCTTAACTGAGCCTGCAGGCAGTTGATTAATTAACTGTGATAAACACTGCTCCTTTTTCAAAGCAGAATGCTCAGCTTGTGCTATAAGCTAAGACATTTACTTTTCTATGATATTGTTTCTTTGGTATTTCATTAAATTAGTAAATTAGTTCTTGATATTTCTGGTCCGAAGAAGAAACTAAATGGTTGATAGTGTATTTCTGGATAATTTTGCATAAATAGATACTGCTCTTGCACAATAATCATTACTAGTTGTTCTTAATGGTACCACTTGGTACATATGGTGGCTCATGGAGGCCATTACGAAATGAAAAAACAGGGTCTTTGTTTTCTCAGGACCACAAGCTAATTTAGCTTAGCATTTCAATATAACCAATCATTTATGCCATGATCACAAGAAAAACAATCTCCAGATCTCAGTATTACAAGCCATTATCTTGTGATCAATATGCTGCTATTGTTGTCTTTGTAAATCCAGTGCATTTGAGTTAACATGACAAAAAAAGCTTCAATCTGAATAAAAATAGATGTTGCCCGTATTGGACTTTAAAATACACCGATCAGCCATAACATTATGACCACTGACAGGTGAAGTGAATAACACTGATAATCTCGTTATCATGGCACCTGTCAGTGGGTGGGATATATTAGGCAGCAACTTTGTCCTCAAAGTTGATGTGTTAGAAGCAGGAAAAATGGGCAGCGTAAGGATCTGAGCGACTTTGACAAGGGCCAAATTGTGATGGCTAGACGACTGGGTCAGAGCATCTCCAAAACTGCAGCTCTTGTGGGGTGTTCCCGGTCTGCAGTGGTCAGTACCTATCAAAAATGGTCCAAGGAACGAAAAGCGGTTAACCGGCGACAGGGTCATGGGTGACCAAGGCTCATTGACGCACGTGGGGAGCGAAGGCTGGCCCGTGTGGTCCGATCCAACAGACGAGCTGCTGTAGCTCAAATTGCTGAAAAAGTTCATGCTGGTTCTGATAGAAAGGTGTCAGAACACACAGTGCATCGCAGTTTGTTGCGCAGCCGCAGACCAGTCAGGGTGTCCATGCTGACCCCTGTCCACTGCCAAAAGCACCAGAACATCAGAACTGTACCACGGAGCAATGGAAGAAGGTGGCCTGGTCTGATGAATTACGAGTTCAAGGTGTTGACTTGGCCTCCAAATTCCCCAGATCTCAATCCAATCGAGCATCTGTGGGATGTGCTGGACAAACACGTCCAATCCATGGAGGCCCCACCTCGCAACTTACAGGACTTAAAGGATCTGCTGCTAACGTCTTGGTGCCAGATACCACAGCACACCTTCAGAGGTCTAGTGGAGTCCATGCCTCGACGGGTCAGGGTTTTGGCGGCAAAAGGGGGACCTACACAATATTAGGCAGGTGGTCATAATGTTATGGCTGATCAGTGTATATATGTAAATTCCAACTGTAACGTTGATTTAATATTTTCCTCTAAATGTAGAAGGATTGGTGCACTTGGTTCATTTTGTCAGTGTTTCAGTTTTAATCATTTTTGGCATACATATGTAGTTAAGACAGAACTGCTCTTTAAGGGATAATACTGACAAGAGGAAACTATTTAGGAAAATCATAATGCAAATGTTTTCTCAAGTTTTCACAAATATAAAACTCTCTCCACATGAGATTTTATTTTATTTTCCAAACCTGTCTATTAACCAAATACAGGTTGACTTGACAATAAGAAACCCTGTTTGTAATGTATTAATCTTAACAGCAAGGTTTTTCCAAGACAACTGTATCTTATTATAACACATTGTAGGAAATAAAATAACTGGGATATTGACAGGTTAATTTGAATGAGGCTAGTAAAAAAAAAATAGAAACATTGTAATGCAAAATTCATATGCACACAGTTGTATATTAAAATATTAAAACTCTTTGATTCAGATTATGTTATTCAGTGTTTATTAAACTAGACTAATGTATCAATTATACCTTCTCAGAGTGTGTTGAACACTGATTCAGCCTGGAGAGAACTGCAGCTGACTGAACAGAGTTAGGAGAGGCACTGCTGGACTGCTACTCCATTGATACCTAATATTAAAACAAAATGCTACAATGCTACAATGATAGTAAGTTTGGCAGTGTAATTAAATTAATTGACTTTGGTATTGATTGATAGCATGCATAGCTGGAAGTAACAGTGTTGATTGTAGCTGTCAGTGAGCATTAATTTAAATGGTGTCACCTGCAAGTGAGCAACTGCCTTGTCAAGTATTTCTCTCCAAATGAACGATTTCCAATTAGCCTGAGCAGGTTGCAGAAGACCAGCATAGACCAGTATCAGAAATGGATTTGTACTTTTCTCAAATGCATCTGAATGCCAAGGCAAGGTGATTGAACTCTGCCTGTAGGGAATTAACAGCTTGATCAATGACAGTGAAGAATCACAATGGATTCTGTTGATATTTCCAAGGACTTTCTGTGCCTTGATCAGTTAAATGAACTGCACTGCATCTGACATCATACTACATGCAAGAACCTTTTCTTGACCGAAATAAATGCCTTTGTTTTAGCATCATCACTTGAAAAGTTATCTTTCAAAGGCCTCTGTATAATGATGCAGGAAGAGGGCTAACTCTGTAAAGCTTTTGCATTGAGTTGGTGGGAAATCCTTTTTGTTTTGTTTTTCTCACAAGACGAAATTAACACATGAAATAGAACCACACACAGCCTCTGAGAAGGGAATACAATTTACAGAAAGACATAACACACTATCAACAATGGCATTTGGCCAACGACAGTACACAAGTGCTTAGCTTAGCTTAGCTAGCTTTAAATCCTAAAGGACTCTGGCTTCATCAACATTGACCAAATATCCTCACTATTCACTGATTTAGGCATTATGCCAATTCTCTGATATAAATCACCAATAAAAGAATAAGTAACATTTAAATTAAATATGATTATTGATACACATACAAAATAAGTATCATTATGTCTATTTTAAATTAGTTAAATATTCAAAGTCTTCAACAACATGTTTTATCTAGTCATACAGTCTAGCACACAAAGACAATTCTATCAATAAGAGTGAATACAATGTTTGAGGTATCTGTTTTTCTGTTAGGAAATTGTATGAAACTGTAAATATGTGAGTTGTGTTCATGCATGTACATTAAAATGATAAACAATAAAATATGTTTTGGAAATCGAGAAGATATTAAAACAAACCTCAAAAACTGGATATGAAAACGCTTTACATTACCATGATTTTAAAACGTTAAGAGTCCAAATCAGGCGTTTCAAACACGGTAATATCAATATCGCAAAATACAGCACTTTGAACTGCCTAAGTGAGATGTCTTAGTGAAAGCATCATTCAAAACTCAATTTCCCTCAAGCTGTGATGTTCCTATAGAAACAAGTGATTATTGACATTATAGTCCGGATGCAGAATGAACTGCCAGTGCTGTGTCAATTCAACATTTTTTTTTTTAATGAGAGTAAATCTTTTCTGAATTCCATTAAATAAGATATATATGTTTCAATCTTTTTTGTGTGCAAGTGGCAGATGCAAGTTTTCAGATCATGGCCGGGATTAAATCAAAACTACAGAACTGTACTCAGTTGCGGCTTCATTTTTAGAAAGATGCCACTTTCTTCTAATCAGAAATGTAACCGCTATGATGTACAGGTTTGTAGTTTACTATTAGCGGGTGGGTCAAAGTTTTGATTTAATCCGGCCCCATATTTATTATTATTATTATTATTTTATTTTATTTTATTTATTTTTTTTTTTTTTTAATTATTATTATTTTTGTATTTCTTTCTTGGCAGACACCCTTATCCAGGGCGACTTACAACATAAGTGCAATACAAAAATTATAATAATAACCCAACAGAAATAAATATGACCCCAAAAATCATAGCAACCCGATGTAATATATTAAAGTACAATGTGAATGAAATGGTAAATATTATATTTACTAGTGTAGAAGGTGCTATCATTCCTGCCACCTTGAGGATTGTGTTGATCCCTTATGACACAGAGTCTGGTTCAGATTCTGGATATGAAAACAATACAGAATACGAGTCGGAATTCCACTTCTGTACACAAAGGTGTGTATGGGCTGTGCACAATTATGTTTTTATAATGAAAAGTAAATAGCCATACACAGAACCAAACCCCTAAACTATGTATGATGAGGTCTGATCATCCCCAAAAGTCACATCCTGGGCGGAAATATAGTTTATTATTATATTGGTTGTTTGGTTATTTTGGCATATTTGGTTTTCCATTTCATATTGTTCTTGTGCATAGTGCTATTTAGGAAACAGTTGTACTGCGTAAGATAGAAGGTGTTGTGCAGATGTTTATTTAGTGTCCGTGGCTGAAATTCTTGGGTGATACAGTGAGGGAAAAAGTATTTGATCCCCTGCTGATTTTGTACGTTTGCCCACTGACAAAGAAATTATCAGTCTATAATTTTAATGGTAGGTGTATTTTAACAGTGAGAGACAGAATAACAGCAAAAAAATCCAGAAAAACACATTTCAAAAAAGTTATAAATTGATTTGCATGTTAATGAGGGAAATAAGTATTTGATCCCCTATCAATCAGCAAGATTTCTGGCTCCCAGGTGTCTTTTATACAGGTAATGAGCTGAGATTAGGAGCACTCTCTTAAAGGGAGTGCTCCTAATCTCAGCTCGTTACCTGTATAAAAGACACCTGTCCACAGAAGCAATCAATCAATCAGATTCCAAACTCTCCACCATGGCCAAGACCAAAGAGCTGTCCAAGGATGTCAGGGACAAGATTGTAGACCTACACAAGGCTGGAATGGGCTACAAGACCATCGCCAAGCAGCTTGGTGAGAAGGTGACAACAGTTGGTGCGATTATTCGCAAATGGAAGAAACACAAAATAACTGTCAATCTCCCTCGGTCTGGGGCTCCATGCAAGATCTCACCTCGTGGAGCTTCAATGATCATGAGAACGGTGAGGAATCAGCCCAGAACTACACGGGAGGATCTTGTTAATGATCTCAAGGCAGCTGGGACCATAGTCACCAAGAAAACAATTGGTAACACACTATGCCGTGAAGGACTGAAACCCTGCAGCGCCCGCAAGGTCCCCCTGCTCAAGAAAGCACATGTACAGGCCCGTCTGAAGTTTGCCAATGAACATCTGAATGATTCAGAGGAGAACTGGGTGAAAGTGTTGTGGTCAGATGAGACCAAAATCGAGCTCTTTGGCATCAACTCAACTCGCCGTGTTTGGAGGAGGAGGAATGACCACAAGAACACCATCCCCACCGTCAAACATGGAGGTGGAAACATTATGCTTTGGGGGTGTTTTTCTGCTAAGGGGACAGGACAACTGCACCGCATCAAAGGGACGATGGACGGGGCCATGTACCGTCAAATCTTGGGTGAGAACCTCCTTCCCTCAGCCAGGGCATTGAAAATGGGTCGTGGATGGGTATTCCAGCATGACAATGACCCAAAACACACAGCCAAGGCAACAAAGGAGTGGCTCAAGAAGAAGCACATTAAGGCCCAGGAGTGGCCTAGGCAGTCTCCAGACCTTAATCCCATAGAAAATCTGTGGAGGGAGCTGAAAGTTCGAGTTGCCAAACGTCAGCCTCGAAACCTTAATGACTTGGAGAGGATCTGCAAAGAGGAGTGGGACAAAATCCCTCCTGAGATGTGTGCAAACCTGGTGGCCAACTACAAGAAACGTCTGACCTCTATGATTGCCAACAAGGGTTTTGCCACGAAGTCGAAGGGGTCAAATACTTATTTCCCTCATTAACATGCAAATCAATGAATAACTTTTTTGAAATGCATTTTTCTGGATTTTTTTGTTGTTATTCTGTCTCTCACTGTTAAAATACACCTACCATTAAAATTATAGACTGATCATTTCTTTGTCAGTGGGCAAACGTACAAAATCAGCAGGGGATCAAATACTTTTTCCCCCACTGTACATATATTTTTATTTATTTCATCCAGATCTATAGTTTTATTGTGTTTGTAATCAAGAATAAGGTATCTGTATTCTGAATATGTACCTTTATGTGTGCTTTATGACTATGTAGGAAATCTTAAAACAGTCAGTTTAGTGTCATCTTACTTATTAATTGAACTTGACAATTTAGCCCAAATCTTATTTCATGGATTTAAGACATTATTTAAAAATAAATTATATATATATATATATATATATATATATATATATATATATATATATATATATATATATTAAAAAAAAATTGGCCTGGATGCACACTTGAGAATGAGCAACATTTTGCTTTCAGTATCACTACCTGTGTTTTGTTAGGTAATAGGCATAATTATGAAAACACAAAAGACAAAAATAGTACGATATCACAACAGAACAGTATCACTACCCAGCATGGTATTTTGCAACTGCAGTTGTTTGCCAATATGGTACATTAAACTAGTGGAACATAAATCTAGTCACTGGGTCTGAGGGTTCCTGGTTTTCATTCCAGCTTTTCTCTTTGCTGCTTAATTGAACAAATTAATTTGTGAAATTAACCAATTTAACACCTTTCTAGCTATTAATCAGTTGGTTATTTAAAGTCACCTATACAACTTCTGCTCCTGCATTGTAGATAAGATGAGGCAAGAAACCTAGATAATTAAAAAATAATAGAAACCTGCAGATCTTTATTTGTTCAGAATATAAACAGTACATACTGTTAGGATATAGAAGTAGAGGGGATTGTACAGTTCATTTTATTTGAATTTAGGATATTGTAGAAAATAGAAAATACTGATTTCACATTGGCATAACCACCTTAACTTTCAAACCAATTTAAATGTATTAAACAGCAATCTTCAAAAAAAAAAAAAAAAAAATATATATATATATATATATATATATATATATATATATATATATATATATATGTATGTATGTATGTATAGTGATATATTTTGTAATATGTGATACATAGCGGAACGTTTTATATTTCTTTGCAATATTTACCAGACATATATAACCCCCTTGTTATATTGCTGGTGTAATGTAGTTTTATTTCAGGTTTCAGAAATTATGAACAGGACAGCAATACACCTAGAAACACATAAAGAAATAGAGGGCTAACACAGTGTATGTGTTATTGTAATACTGTACTGTGCATTTTTAAATTATCCATTGTAAACCTTACAGACAACGTGTAATCACTATATATAGTAGGGCAAACGGTTAAAGTGCACAGGCCTCCTACACTACAAGAAACACTAAAAGAAACAATGGCCTATGTACTGTATATTACAATAAGAATTAGGTAAAAAAAATGATTAGGTTATAGGCAAGCGACTATTTAAAAAGGGAGCCAACCCTACAACCGCAGTATATCCGAGTCAGTGGTATAGCGAGGGGCGATTTCACAATGGGGTGGTGTGTGAAATATTGCACACAAACAATATGGGATGTTCAGGTAACATTGCAGAATCAAATTTCGTGAGAATGTTTTCCATTTACTAAGTTACAGAGACATTACACATATCTTTGTGAAAATGTCAAGCTTCAATCAGTGGCACTCCTAGGTTCACACTTCCTGATGGATCGCGGTCCAACAATGGTTTCATCTGCACTAGTCTGTATCTGTGCCAAGGATGTGTTTATAATACCTACAGAAAGTCAGAATATCATGGCGCTTCCTTGTCATTCTACCTATCGTCTTTGGTATGAAAATTGAGGTTGACTGCCATGTTACTCCCCCATTGAAAGCTGAATACCATTGGGACAATGCCCGGTATATTTGAGTCACTGTTGATCAACGATTGTCATCTCATTAATTTTTCAAATGAGCGACTGTAATTTCAATTAATTGCAGTCCTGTATGATTTATTACTGTGGCTTATATCTTCTTTAATTTGTTGGAAAACATGCATGTATTCATTTTTGATCACTCATAAACATATTAACATCTTGGTTACAAACAAATATTATACCAAATAAAATACATTTAAATCTTAACCGTTAATGGATAGATCTCTGTTCTTATACGTAACCTTATACGTACCAATTTAATATGCAGTGGACTGAAAATGCAACATCTTTCTTTGATGCAACAAATATCTCATTTACAATGCGGCAGATGTGTACCTTGCATGTCTGTAAGGACCTGCTGTCGCAGAGGTTTTCCTCAGTAAAAACACTGATTGCGTGTTTTGGGCTTTAGCGAGTTATTATTAAATACCACTTGATACTATAAGTAAACAGTGGCCAGGGGTCACTTTCACAACCATATCTAGTATAGTGTGAGAAAACAAATGTATTTAAATACAACAGATTGCTGTATCTTTAGACTGTAAAATGTGCTTCTTTACAGTTACATTATTTATTGTGCCTACTGTGCAGGAAATGCCCTTTATTCTTTTATTAAATACATATTGTCAAAGTCATTTTAAAGATGCTGTTTGTTTGCTTTTTTTTTACTGATAACTAATTCAATATCTTTATATCTAGTGTCCCTGTATTTTCTGCAACCACGACAGAAACATTGCTCCAGAGAACTGCAAATTGCAGTGCTATTGAAATTACTTTTTTAATTCAAGATGCAGCATGCCTGTTTGTGTTGTCTTTTAATGCTGTTTTCGCTGCAATTTCAGATGGTGTGTATATATATATATATAATACTTACAGGAAAATACTATAAGCTGTAAAGATTATATTGTAAGCCTGTATTTACAAGTTCCTTCTGCACACTGTCCTTGTCTGAATTCAGCAGGAAATATTGCACTATTCTAGTCACATAGCTCTCTCCTTGATGGCACTCTGTAGGCTGGGAAGGCTATATAACAGGACTGCATTACAGCCATGTGCCAGATGTTATCTAGTTGGAGCACAAGGATAACGCTTTCCTTCATCGTAGATACAGTATAGGATAGGATACCTTCCTTTCGTAAGCCTTCTGACTTCTCAAAAGCATTTTGTAAGGAGTCACTATGGGCAAATTAGGTGAACATACTGTATTATGTTAGGGCTTGGTTTTCGGAAACATAAAATGCATACAGATGAGTCTGATGAGAATAAAATAGGTTTTTATTTAAAAGAGGGCTTTATGAAGACAAGATATTACTCTTATTCTTTATTGTAAAACTGTCAATAATGTTTGTGCTGGAAAGATACATAATAATATATGTAAGAAGAATTAAAATGATACAGTGTGTTTTGTCTTCATGAGCTGTCCTCTGAAGCTTTTTGCATGTCCTTTTGTATATATTCTGCACACTTCCCTTGTCCTCTACTGAAGTAAGGTTTGCAGGGTAATACTATCATATATCAGTAACTATTATTGCAGAATTTATACCTGAAAAGATTTTCTCACAGCTTTGAAGCCCTACACACTGCTGTCTGCTGAATATGCATATACTCTCCCAGCCTACTGCTTCACTTTTAGTTTCAAGGAATCCTTTTAATTGGGATGGTGAGCTTGAATGACAAATAAAAACATTATAAGCAGAAACCAAAGTAAGAATCAAGATTAGCATACACACGTAGGTTAAAGTCAAATGTAATTATTCCAGCTAGAGCGTTTAGTCTGTTAATATATTGATACAGAAAAAAATAGTTCCTTGCAATTAGTTATTTAACTTCATTATGTGAAATTAACTGTTACAGTGGCATGTATTCAATTATTCTCAGTGACTACATGAAAATAACATGCTTTGACTTTACTGGTGTAAAGTAAATTTGGTGGAAATATTAGGCTGCAATATTAGGCTACTTCTCCTGTTTTTATTCTCTCAAAACATTTTGTCCCATTTTATTGTCTTAAATCTACATGTTGCATTTTAACTAATTCAAAATTTATTTGCAATCAATAAAAGGTTAATGTCAAAACAGAAGTCATGATATGATTTAATATAATGTATTTCATTTGTAGAATCCTTTAATAGTTTCCTAGTCTTCCTTCTAAATTACATGACCACAATTACTTCCATGTTTTTCTTCATGGCAATTCTTTTCTTTAAAGAAAAGGGGGATTCCGGAGTGAATGCATTTGTTTATTTTCCCTGGAGACTTATGTTTGCCGGTTGACAAGACAGGTTAAGTGCTACCAACCCAAAATAATGTCAATTCAGTAACCAGCTCATTTAACCTAGGGGACGTTGTTTAATTAAATGTCTGTCTGTCTGATTTTCATTGCATCACTGAGGATTTAAGTAGTGTGCAAAAATGTGTGATACAAATGTTGGTGTACACTCAAACATTTCCCCTACCCCTACATGTAATATAGGGGTGTATATACCTGTTTTATTGATATATCTTACTGTATGAGTAAAATTCTTGCTCACAAAAGTGGTAATCTCCTTCCCCTACCTATTCATCCAGGAACACAGGAGAATGAAAGACTACATTTAAACAATCTGAAGAAAGCTTTATTATACAAGCAATGCAGTATGAGCTTCCAGGCCCCACAGCGCTTTACAACAGTTTCTCTTCATAATATTTAAATTGTCAGTTGAGAATACTAACTTATTTGGAGGGATTTCGACAGCAGCTAATATCAGTTATAGATCTGAAGTGTATATATGCCCACCTTTGGTTATAACAAACAAGGTATGCAGACAGGTTTACATTAGTGCAAATGCACAACTGTAATCATGGAAATAAGGGCAAGACATTTACTCTGTGTTCTTGCCTGTAGATTAATCAATATATTCTGCTCTTTTATAAGTTCAAGGAAGTTCTTCTGAAACCACTTAACTAACCAATTTACCTTCTGCTATACTTCTACATTTTAAATAAATTGACATATGTTATGTTTCTTATAGAAGCATACATCAAATTGTTGTAGCTTGTCATGCAATTTCCATTCACATTACAAAGGAAATAACAGCTCTGTTCTTCATGTGACAAGCAACTGTGACAATATCATAACATTTAATTTGTTTTATAACGAATGAATGTCTACATTAAACAGGAGACACTTCTTGACACAGAGAGTTGTTACAATCTGGAACAAACTCCCCAGCAATGTGGTTGAAGCTGAAAATTTAAAATCAGACTGGATAGGATCCTTGGATCACTTAGTTATTAATGGACACCAAACGAGCATGATGGGTCGAATGGCCTCCTCTCTTTTGTAAACTTTATATTCATGTTATTTTCTTGTTTTTTCCCCCCACAGATTACAGTGGGCTCCCTTCCTTGTGCACATTATATACACTTATCTGCATTACATATGAGAAATATATTTATAGATATACAAATAAGAATCATGCAAGATACCTTGGGAAAGCGTGTGTTCAAAAGCACAATGATAATTGAATTTGTATATGCACTCAACTGCTTTGAGAAGATCAGGGGTGTGTAAACAAGGCTCTTATACGTGACGTCATGCCTGCATTTCTATTCAAGTCAACTTCCGGCTTTGGTTGTTTTGATTTTGGTTTAAAGAGACTTATTTTTCTTGTACGCTGTGCAGAACATCCTTTGATCACACTAATCAAGAAAAATGAACAGTGCATCTGCAGAATCTATTGCATCATTAATTTAACATCATGAACACATTTCCGATCAGGGAGCCTGTGACCTTTTGTATTCAGTACAGAACATGTGCAAATAACCCTATTCCATCATAGCCTTCCAATCTATGTGCTTCTGAAGACGGGCGCCCTCAAGGAGTATGGTGCCTTATTTGCATAACTGTTAAGTGCAGAAGTGTATTGGGTTATGGAAGCAAACTGCATAACATGGGAGTACTGCTTTTTAGTTATTCAGATAAAGCTAGCCATTCGACTTTTAATAGATATACAATCAGAATAATGCTTAAGGCTCGGACAGATTTAAAAATCCAACAGCGCAAAAGACTCATTCTTCCTGTTTTAATACTTCCCTGGTTTTAAACCCAGTGCATTGAAGCAGTACAATATGACTCATGATATGACGGAAACAAAAAGGTGCTCATGCTGTTTATATATTGTCATTTTCACGATGAATGAATTGTCAGATGCATGGTGAACTGTGAAATATGTTTAACTTGCACCTCTTAATGTGAGTAGTAAAACAGCTATTGTTACATTTGCAAAGGGAAACAGGTATTTTACCAGTATGATTTAACTATCTGGGCTCTTGTTCATATGTTCTAAACCAATACATATACATGTATAAAAAACAGAAATTAAGTCACTGACCAGAAGTATTTTCCCAATGTGAAAGCTCTCCCGGTGCAGTAGGCACTCATTTACTATGCCAACATTCCTTCAATGAAGTGTTCATTCCTCTCAATGAAAAGCCTCCAGTCCTCTGTGCTTGATGTTAACCCCGTTTATAAATCAAGCCTTAGAGACAGAATATAGAGAAACGAACACTTCGTGTGCATTAGAAAGTCACTCTCATAAAGCATACTAGACATACAACTAGGGCAGATGGACCTAATAAAACCTGGTAACAACTCACTGCAAGATGTGATTTTTTGTTGTTGTTGTTGTTGTCCTATACATCTTCTGTAACCAACATATTGGAAAAACAATTTAATTGGATCAGTTACAACCTGGGGAAGTCAGTGAAGTGGATACAAGAAAAAAGGAGTTGGCACAAATCAATTTCCTTCCTATAAACTGGGACAAAGCATACTAAGATTAAATCTCCCAAGTTCTCAGTCATTCATATGAAACTACAGTTCACTTGGTGTACAGTAAAAAGTACTCAAACACACACACCCTTATTTGAAAGTGTTATTTTGTTACACATTTAGTTAAATATTTTTAGATGAAGTATACTTGTTTATAGTTTCACCATTTGTTGAACAGTGGTCTATCCTAGAGGAAACTGTAAAGATTTTGATTGATTGAATAGGGTTAAAATAGGTAGTGTAAACCTTTGGCTATTACTCCATTTACTGTGCAGTGGCAGCTAGAGGTTCTCATAGCCCTTGCCTTAGAACAGTTTTATCAGCTGGTATCTTTAACAGTTTTCTCTAGGCTGAACCCGTGTTCAACAAATATAAATTGATAAATAAGTCTAGTTTAAAGAACCATAAACTAAATGATTACCTAACAACAATTTAACAAATGGATGGTTTGAGCACCTTTGACTACAACTGTATGGCAAAGAAAAAAATGAATAAAAACTTAAACGTCCAGGTTAACGCACAACCTACACAACCATAGAATGAGTGTCAGCAACAAGCCCTACATGATCCACTTAGTCTTGTGTTGGTGTTACACACATGCTATATTTATCACAAGTTCTCGTTCAAGACTCTACGTGTAAGTGTGCATGTGAGGGGGTTGAAGATAACTTCCATACATACTTCTGTAGGTTTCAGAATTAATTAATCGACCTCACAAAAACAGCATACCACTGCCAATGGCATTCAGCCCAAGAATATATTGCTTTTTTTAATCAATGTGATCAATAAAATCAGAAGGCCCTACTATCTCCTCTTACAAAGACAGTCCTGTAACCACCGAACTGCATGTGTCTTAGCTTTCTTGTACGGTTATTTTGCCTCTTTTGGTACATCTCTATACTACTGAGAAAGAATTGTATTTCAAAAATACATATACTGTACGTATATTGCTGGGTAAAATGTGCTAAGCAAATAGTATTACCATTTGCTGGTATACAAATAAGGGTATCTGTAATAACAACATATCTATTCTCTTTTCAGATCCGGACTTTAAAGACCTTGGTGCCCTGAAACCACTGCCCTGTAGGTATAATTTATTATCCTCTACATACCTTTTAACTATATTTTGCTAACAGCTGATGATTTTTCAGATGATACTAATATTTCTCTCTTTTGTTTTGGGTGTGTTTCTTGTGGCTCAGTTTGTGAATTTGAAATGGGAGGACCTGAAGGTATTGTTGAATCTCAGCAAATCACCAAAGAAGGTAAAGCCTTAGAAACAGAGGCAGTGGACTGCAAATGGTATATCCGAGCTCCACCGCGGTCCAAGGTCAGTGCTTTTTATGTTATGTTACTATTAAAAACACACACACACACACACACACACACACACACACACACACACACACACACACACACACACACACACACACACACAAAATGTATATATAAGGCCTGTTCCTTTCTGTAAAGAAGGTTTTGGTGAATTACTGTTAATAGTTTCCTCAGCAATGCCATAACTTGTCAATTTAGACAAGTACTGTACACATAATTTCTTAGGAATCTACTTTAGAATGGCTCCAGGCTACAAATATTCTCCAGTTACTATATGTGTTAATGTTAAGTGGGAAAATGACCGCTGAAGGCTATTATTTAAAGAGCAAAATCATGAGACACTGAAGGGTGCTATTGATGTCATGCCAGACGTGAAAGAAGGAGGAAAGGCTTTTGCTTTAAAAAGGTCAGGCTGAGAGCAACAGAGTCTTTCGGAGGTCATGCATGGTTTTCAATCACAAAAGTGCTACTGTGGGGCAGGCCTAAGGCTATTAAACTGTCCTCTTGCACATCTTGTGGTCTTTTTATTTTTTTTTTCAATGAAATCCTTTGCCTGCTTGAATACAACAAGGCAAAAGGTGCCTGAATAATTATGCAGGCAACTCAATTGAATTACGGTTTCCAGTGTTAACCGGTACTTGTATATATTTCTATTCAAACTTACGTTATCATGTGAAAAAAACATGTTTACTGTTAAAAGACCATGGTGAATCACTTATGCTTGGAGGTAAATATATTGCACTTTAGATCCTTTTCAAGCTGCAAATACAGTTTCAGTCTCACAATACAAACCTACACTATACATCTGCTGTGCCAAGGTGAAGTATTCAGAGTTATAAATGATCAATTGCTAAATAAAACTGATGCCTGGGCCTACTAGCGTTTATAGTCGCACTGTGGTGTGATCTTGCTTCAGCTGCTTTCCCTTATCATTCAATCGAAGCTCTCTCCCTTGACAAATCCAATCCTTTATTGTCTGTTGGGATCAGAGTAACTTACTGATTCTCCCTGAGTTATGGTGAGGCATATTCCTTATCAATGCTTTTATTTCAGAATATCATATCCTCTTCCTCACTTTCCCCAGTCAATTATTCTCTTTGACCCAGCTCTCCTTCTCCATTGACATATTATGAGTCCTGTTCGTTACACAGTGTCTCGCAGGAAACTTTGGTTTGTCATTTAAAACATGGATTGTTGTGTGGATTGATTTAATTCTCTCCTGATGCCTGTCCAACCATATCAAAAAGAAAGATGTTGTCTTGTCCTGTGTGAGAAATATGCAACACTAAGTAATGCAATTTTGGTAGGAAAATATTTTGGATAATAGAAAGATAATATAAGAACATTATTTTCATTGATGGACATGTACGTTATGATTCCAGATGATGTGTGTTGCATTATGAAATCAGATATGCTATGCCCAGTATTCTTATTGATCATCTAGCCATGCAGCTCTGACCCCACTTAGCAAATTACGCCAGCCTTACTTTTTATCTGGCACATGAAAATAATATATTGAATTTCATGACAATTGATGAAAGGGTGTGCTTCTGGCTTTCTAATCAACATTTTGTTCTAATGATTTGAGTCACAAATGTAACATACCTTTTCATATAAAACATAATTGACAGAGTCACTTTGCCACAGACTCATGGGAGATATTATTTTTACGGTGCTGTATTTAAGTATGTGAACAGAATCCCTGCTAACATTATTGTTTTTATTCATTCATTCATTCATTTATTTATTTTCATCTATTTTTAATAACCTGTTTTCCACAAAAATAAGTAGATGGTTTCTGTCTGAAACTGAAACACATGTTTTTATCCAGCACATAAGTGGTGTTCCCATATTCCACCAACTTCCAAGCATCAGCTGGCACCAGTAACACATTAGGTCTTATCAGCATGATCTGCACCTCAAATAATCATAGTGGACAAACAGCATGTTACCAGAGGTTGTTGGATAGTAAAAAGTGTTTTGATAGTGTAAACATTAACAGAAAAAGGCCCCTACAAAGAGGCTTATTTGAACCTACTTGAGCAGTCATAAATACCATATGGATTGGCAGGGTGATAAGAAATCAGGATTATTGGAGCACCCAAGCGGGCTATCTAGTAAAAACCTCCTCTTATGTGCATAATGACTCTGGCCCAGCGGGGCTCTGTAGGTTAAGTCCATGCTATGCCGCTAATGACTTAGGCTGGCAATTTTGGCTTTATAGTGGGTACATTTGGATTGGGAATCGTTCTGTTGTTCCTGGTCTGGTGCCTACAGGGTTGGCGGTGTCAGTAGGAGTCCTTTCTCTTCTCCAAGTGGCATGGAAGCAGTGCAGTCAGAAAGCGACTGTACACAGAAGGACTCAGCTTGACACAAAACGCCTGGGAGGCCTATGTCAGAGATGGGGTGCAAGAGGCAAGGGGTGGAAGAGCAGTTAGCGATTGTAAAGTAGGGTATAAAAAGCCCCCTAAAGGAAATTACAATGACAATTTTATAGATTGAAATAAAACTGAAAGCTGACTTGATAGAATTATTTAACTTTAATTGTGTTTGTAATTATGAAAAAATGTTACTTGTGTTGTGTGTGTTGGAAATATTCCTATACTATAGCAGAGCTCTCCAAAAGGGTAATGCCGAATGTATTTCAGCAAATAAATAAATAAACCCCTCAGAATGTATCATAAAACCAGCAAATTTGACAAGTCTGCATACCTCCCTGTTTTTCCAGGATGATTCATGTCGAGTCCTTGCCAATAGGGTGAAAAATATCCAGAACATATAAAGAGCTAATGCTGTCCTTTTTGGTCAGCATCAGTCAGTGTTGTGTTTGTTGGTTTGTTTGTTTTGTCACTTTCAAAAGTAGAAGCAGCAAAAAAGTCTATACACTATGAATAACTTGGGATGCTGGGAGGCATATCCAGCCTTGACAAAGTAGCTTCCTATTCAGCCTGTTAATTAGAGATGATCTGTTATGATTTTTAAAGGCAGCATATTGTGTGTGAATTCTAGCTTATTTTAATTTGAAACTAAATTTACAACCATAAGTACCTGCCAAATACTGAGGAACTGTGCAGGCTGCTTAAAATATGTATTTAATGTGTGTGTAGGCGTGTAACATCAAAACAGTTACAAAAAGGAGGATGCCATTTGTCTCGTCTTGCATGTGACATTTTTCAAAAGCCTTCATGAATACTGAAGCTGCAACAAAGTAGATTTTTGGTGTGTATTGCTGCTATTGTGTGTTTATATGCTAATCTTGTGAGTTACCCTAAACAAAATCTGAAATTACAAAAATCAATACTGAATATCTCCTAGCATCCTGTTAATCTATTTTCATTGTAAATAATGTTTCTAAATAATGATGTAAGACTGATTTGAAATTAGAAGATTCAGAGTTTCAAACCCCGGTCAGTGATCCTGCTGCTAGGCCCAGCCCCTTAGTGAGGCCTCAGGATCGCTACGATATTTAAAAGTCAAATCCAGATATGCCTAAACTTTGTATTTAGTATGAGTACAATTACTTTATCTCCATATAGCAGTGCTTTCAACTCACACATTATATTCTGATCTTTTTTTTTTGTAAAATTTTCACAATTATTCATTTAATACAACCACCAAATATCAAATGTAAGTACTGAATATTAAATAGCACAAGCATCAGATATTAAAATATGCAAGCATCAAATATTTAATATAAGTATCAAATATTAAGTGCAAGTTATGTGGTTTCACAATCAAAGCCACTTACTGGCTGACCAGGTTAAGAAGCAAGCACCAATTCCTCTGATTAAATTAGGCAGGTCCAGAAGGATGATTGACACTGGTTTATCCAAAACCGTGGATACATTAAACTGTACACCGCTGTAGCCAAAACAGTGTTTAAAATTACTGTATTGCTGTACTTTTATTGCTGTACTGTAATTTTTAAGATTTTCACATTCTTACAATATTTCTTGTTACTCTCATCTTACATAATTGCACAAGCACTCTGTCTAAAGAACTAACATGAAAACAGATTTGAGTTTTCTTCACAAAAGTCTGAACAATTGAGCATTTTCTGCCAGTGTATATGTGAAGTGCGTGTTCAGATACAATGATACAAGGTGGAGATACAATACAATATTGACTTTTTGTATTGTACAGCCTTTACTGTTATTATTGAAATATTGGTGTTTCATATGTTTCTAATTTTTCAAGTGTAAGTTGCCCTGCTAGAGAATATCTTCATCACCTTCTGCTTTATGGCATAATTAGCTTTTTGTAACAAATTCAAATGAAACTGTTCAAATGTTGATAACTGGCTTTCGGATGCTATTTTGTTGCTGTTTTATTACCAGGCTGTGCTGTGACTAAAATTGATTTTGGTGTTGTTGTTGTTTGTTTCAAGCCTAGCTTATCAACAGTGTTACCTAATTCAGTACAGATAATTTATGTATCAGCCATACAAAAGTGGTTGAGATAAACTGCTGTTTTCACAATGAGCCAATTATCGCTAAGTGTTGTGGCATCTGTATAATTCATGTTCTTCAGTCATGATTTTTATGTAAATTGTGTTTATTGAACAGCGGGGAATATGTATGATATATGCTGTAATATTACTGCAGTTTAATTCATGATTTTTATTTATGTGTATTTTTTTTTTTTAAGATCTTACACATCTCATCTCCTGAGAAAATATTCAACCTTAGTGTTATGGCTCATATATTTTGTTGTATTCAAGGTTACCTCAGAGTACCGACTCTATTCAGGCTTGTTGATGAAAAATATTATGCAGAAGCATTTCTGAAAGGTGAAAAATGAAGACCATTTATAATATAAAAGGCATTGGTGGAGTTGGAGCATAAATGAACCATCAGTAGTATGCATTAAAGTAACTATTTCTAGCTGTTTCATAATATATAGATGTGTGCTAAAATAATGCGGTGATAAGCAGTGGAATGAGCCTCACAGGAAGGTAAGGTGACAGCTGCTTTTAACCGGCACGTATTTCTGCCTAGAATCCTGTTAAAGCCAAACTGACATTGTAGGGTCCATTAGTTTTTTGCGTCAGTGTCATTCATCTTAAGGAATTAAAGCATTACATTTCCTTGTCATGATGTAGTGCAGAGCGCTCATTAAATGTAATGATAGCATGCCATGGGCAGCAGGCTAGAACCAGAGCTGGGATTGTTTGCTACCCCTGTCTAATGCACTAATAGCAGGTTTAGATGTAAAAACTGTCAAGTAGCATTACTTGGCAGGACCTTGTGTGAAGATAATAATAACCATGGGGTTAATAATTTAAAAGCAAAAACTGCTAGACAGATAGGTGAGGTTTCTGCTCAGTAATACGTTATTCTGTGGGATAACGGAAATTAACCTTTGACCCTTTTGTACTCAATGAAATACATGTGATTCAGAACTCGCACGTTCAGGGGGAAATGCATTCATTTTGATTGGGGAGATCAACAGGCTTATACTTAGCCCTCTTCAAAATCTAATTCAAAAACCCAATCCTTAGGCTAAACCATTTTAGCACGTTAGAAAAAAATATATACTCCAAATGCAATTTTCCCTAAACCTTTCACAAGTGAGTAGTTGAAACACCCACACACATGTTTTTGCCATTTATTTTAATGTTGGTTTATTAATAAGCTACACCTAGTCACTTTGAGGAGCAGAAAGTGATACATGATGGTCTTTTTTCTTTTTCCCTTCTTTTGTTTGCAGATCTACTTGCGATTCCTAGACTACGAGATGCAGAACTCTAACGAGTGCAAACGCAATTTTGTGGCCGTGTACGATGGGAGCAGCTCGGTGGAAGACCTGAAAGCCAAATTCTGCAGCACAGTGGCTAATGATGTGATGCTGGTTACAGGGCTGGGGGTGATCCGTATGTGGGCTGACGAGGGCAGCCGCAACAGTCGATTCCAGATGCTTTTCACATCTTTTCAAGAGCGTAAGGAATTTAATGAGCGTATTCTCTAGCAAGGCAAATTAACCATTACCTAAGTGACTTATTTCTCATCCAGGGGGAAAACAAAGGCTTAGAAAATAAAATAAGTGACCCATAGGGCTAGCTTAGAATAAGCCATTAAATAAGCAGTTCTCAATCAATGAATCAATAGATATTTCCATTCCCTCTTGTACTAGATTCTTCAGTGAAAAACACATGACAAGGCGGGAGGAATAGCAGAGTACAGGCTGGTCATGGCATTTGATTAAATGAGCTTCCTCAATTACAGCTGGAATGCTAAATAACACATCCACATGATACATGAGTTCCCCTAATAGAGTGTGTGTTGCTGCATTAAGGGTTAGTCAATGTGCCTGTTTTGTTGGAAAAGTTCAACAAAAACATTATCATTGTGTATTGTTGCTGACTACAGTGTTAGATGCTGTAATGTAATGTAGTAGATCCACAGAAAACCTAATCAAGAATCTCAAAGGGGAGAGTGTAGAATAAGAATATTGTTTTCGTGGGGTGTAGCATCCCAGGGGGGTCGTAGGCATCTACTAGCCTGTCTCATAGAGTCCCCAAGGGCCCCCCAGTCCCTAGTGCAAGACTCACTGTGGTGCAAGCAACGAAAGCCAGCTTGCATTGGGAAAGATAAAAAGGGAACTGCTTCCTCAGAAATATCATCATTGGTTTTTATTTTTCAAACTCTAAAAGTACATGTTTTGATTTCCAACATTCAAAAAAAAGAAAGAAAAAAGATACATATGATTCACCTCATAAGATAAACCAGACAGTCAAATATTAGTATTCAGTTTCATTCATAACATACAATTCCCCAAAACCCCTGTTTATTTCTTTATTTATTCATATATACATGTATAAATATCATATATTGTACATCATGTAGGATGTTGCAAGGATTGCAATGGAAATGCCCCTATTTATAGGTAGAACGGATACAATAAGACTTGTGGCTTTGGTGACTCATCAGATAGCCCCAAAAATAGTATTTAGTATTGATGCACAGGTTAAGGCCCTTACCATTTTGGTTGAGACTTGAGTCAAGGTCTGACACACACACACACACACACACACAAATCTGTCTCAAAGTCAAAGTTAATTCAAGTTAAGGAGTGTCGGTACATTTCAATTCAGAATTAATACAATTCTGATGGCACATATAACAGAATCTCTTCAATATATTTGGAATCCCCTATCTTCTGAAAGTCCCATTTTATGCAAAGCACAGTGTTTTCCTGCCTTGATTCAGAAATGTGAGGCTTTTCCCTTTGTTCTTTCCAGCTAAGACTGTGTTCAGGTACACATTTCTAAATTGGTGTTTTGCAAATGCACTGCCCAAAGCTGTTGCCATGAAAGAGGAAACGTGTGGTTAAATGTTCAAACAAAAGCTGCACGGCAGACAGTACATGAATGACATTTAGATCTCATGTCGGCAGCTTTGGTCTTTTGTCCTGCCACTCAATTATTATTTAATTGATGTACTAAGGGAATGTTCTGGTGTGAACAAAAGGCCAATTATATTATAATGTGACTAGGAATTAGTTTCACTGGAGATTAGTCTGTACCTACCTTTTAATAAAGTATGATTTTCCCCTATAATGATTACTTATGAATACTGTGACACCACCTTGTGGTGAAAAGAAGATTAGCTTCGGAGTTTTGTTTTTAAACTGCCCAAATTGCACAACTGAGAATTAGAGATGACTCATCCTAATTTTTTCCTGTTATTATTCAGGTGGGATTAGCTCAGTAATAAAACACATTTTCAAGGTAATACACTACAACCTTGAACACTGTCATTTCAGGAATGACATATTTATATAGATACTACAGATAAAATAGAAAATAAATTTGCTAATGAGTGTTTCAGAAACAGCCTTTCAATAAATATTGAATATACATAATTCCTTTTTTCTTTTTTTTCATATCTAAAGCAAGTAACATTGTGTGTGTCAATGTTCATCACATTAATGTAATTACACATTGAATAGGAAATGTTTCCTCCTGTGAAAGTCACCTTGGTATTTAATTGCAAAATAGGTCTTAGCCTCTATTGACATTACCTCAAATAGAAAGAGAAAACAGACTCTGAAGAATTTCCCAAAATGGTATCGTTTCCTATTTTTTGTGACTGCAGTTTTTTATATCATTAATGTATTTAAAATAAAATAAAAAAACTATTCCATCAAAAGGTTCTTCTAGATCTAAAATCTGATGGAGTGTTAATTGTTACTTACATTATATGCTGAAATGTTATATGATTCAGAAAAGGACTAGAAAAAAAGGTATTTGTTAGATACATAATTAGAATATTTACTCTTAGTTTTTCATGAGGAGTGTATAAGAGGCTGGCTGGTGGCTGCAGGTATTCTGTATTTCCAAATGTATACATAAATCATCATATACAGGCAGTCCTCAATTTACAGCATTTCGACTTCTGTCCACCATTTACACCCCCATGGGTAAACAGACAATTCTCTGAGCTTCCGGGGTCTGCATCTCCTACAGCACCCATGGGTAGATGTTGATGTTACAACCAATCAAATATTAAAGAAGGAGCCATTTTAAACCAATCATCCTTTATAGCCTCCAAGGTTCCTTGAAAGAGTAGAAGAAGAAGATTGGTTTTGAAGGAGGCAAGAAGGAAAAATTAATACTTGTGTAATACCATGCTGTCTTACACTATACTGTTTAATCATTTTTTATTACCATATTTTGTGTTTAAGTATGTAATCAGTTTAACATATTTACATACTCAACATTAATCAAACTATTTTGCATTAGTGGCTGCATATGTACGCTGGTTATAAGAAGATATGATCATAGAGGCTTATAAAATATTGTGTCTAAGTAACGTATATCATCATATTTCCATGGTTTGCGATGTGATTTTGCTGCACGATTCTCACCTACGCAAAGTTTTCCAGGAATCTCGAGGGATTACAGTACATATAAACATATTCCACTGGTACTCTCAAACTATGCACAGTTTTGAAACTAATTAAAGCATTACAAAGAAGGAAAAAGCTGTAGAAATAAATTAAAAAGATGACACTGGTCCTGGTTTCAATTAGGCTAAGACTGGGGGGGAGTGGGTAACAGTAGGGATTAATTCACTTAAACTCAAACTGCCAGGAATCCTACTCTCACAGCCTCCAGACCTCACGTCCACATGATTTTATTTTCAGTTACACAGATTTCAAAAGATCGCACAAGTCACAACTCAAGTTTCAGTTTTATATGAGAACTTCCTCCATGCATATTTCAACGTGACATAAGAGTGGCTTAGAGCACAGTTCTGAATATATGTCAAAACCTATAAACAGGCCTAAACAATTTACACAAAATAACAATATACAGTACATTCCATCTTTATTGTTTTAGTTACCCATGTGGCAATTTCAGCTAAGAAAAGCGTATGCAACGGCGTGTGTACCACATGCGTGTATATCAGACTGTTCCTCATGGGAAATTTAAAGTATTTTATTGATCACAGACCTAGCTTTACTCTAATCTTAATTTATTGATTAATTTGACTTTTTTTCCCCTTACAGCTCCCTGTGAAGCAGACACATTCTTTTGTCACAGTAACATGTGCATCAATAACACCTTGGTATGCAATGGGGTTCAGAATTGTGTCTACCCATGGGATGAAAACCATTGCAAAGGTAAGATACCATTTTCACCAAATGCATCTTTGAGCACCTCCACCATTAACCAGGCTTATACAATAGGATATACAATACCTTTGTTTGTACGTAAAGGTGTTACTTTTCTTCTAAAACTGTAGAATGTATTGAATTAATACCTATTTATTAATCATAATACAAAACATCCAGTTCATATAAGTGTCTTTCTGTTAGCCAGATTACATCCTTTTTCAAATTGTGTATAAAAGCTGTAGAGTTATTGATCATATATTTTAATGTATTCATTATAGCTCTTCAATGACAATACAGTGGTTAAGGATTCTATAAGGGAAGGTATTGGGAGTCTAGATACTTTCTATCTCCCCTCAGTTTACTGATTTACTGCGTAGCCTTGGGTACACAACTTTACCTCTTTGATTGTGTACGTCTGACCAGCCAGTTGAGAGACTTGCAATGAATGACGACCTGAATAGTCTAACCCAGGCAACAGTATTTATGTGGTCTTTTATGGTATCTGGACATTTTCCCATTAGAAATAGTCAACAAATGAATGCATGTTTTTGTAGTTATTGTGTTTTAGTTTAGCACTTTGATAATTTCTTAATTTCCTTCTGTGTAATGTTACATTCCCCCCCTACTTTTTCTCAAAAAATATTACAAATGATACTCCACATTGTTTTTTTTTTTGTTTGTTTTTTTTACATAAAAACACATATATAAACAGGTATACAAGTGATTGACATGTACAAACGCATTCAAGGACTGAAATCCACAGGTGAATTTGAATGATCAACTAATCTGGTTTTCCTGCTCAAGTGTAAAAATCAGGACAATTCAATTAAACAGATCTAAGCAGAACAGAGTATCCAAAACATCAGTTAGAGGGTATGATATCCTAAAAATTATAAACTGTTGGACTGGACTGTTTACAATAACGATTTAGAATCAATAGATTCATATTTAATTTATCAAAAAGGAAAAAATGTAACAACCATCTCACAAAGAAGTAAATAGGTAAATAATTAAGAGAACATGAAGAATTCTACTTTAGATCTTAAAATACATTGTTTGTGCTTCCTGTGGAAAAAAATGAAAAATAATTTAGCCCAAAGGTATGTGGATTATTCACTCTCTCACACACACTCACACACACACACACACACACACATACACGTTAAAAAACGATTCATCTTTTGAGAAGAGCACTAAAATATTTTTGATGTGGATTTTAATTATATCGCCCCTAGGCTTTAGCTTAGAAAGCTCCTAAATTATGCGTTGGTATCTGATGAATTTGCAGCCTGATAGAGGCTTACCTGTCTGATTGCAGTGCACTCTAAGGAAGTATTAGATTTGATAACGGTGTAACAATAAGATTGTTCCACAAAACATTTGCAGTTCCTGAAAACCAGGTTAGTTGGTGGTTTGAATTTCCTTGCCAATGTTCTCAATGCCTGAGACTTAATTTAATTTTGTGAACCCCTGGGTTAAATTGTAACTCTTCCTCCTTGTAACACGCAGAAAAAAGAAAAGCTAACCTGTTGGACAACCTCACCAACACCAGTGGAACAATAATTGGGGTTACCTCTTGCATTGTGATTATCCTTCTTATTGTGTCTGTTATAGTTCAAATTAAACAGCCACGCAAAAAATACATTGTACGGAAAGAAGATTTTGACCAAACAGTATTTCAGGAGGTGTTTGAGCCCCCCCACTATGAACTCTGCACTCTCAGAAGCACGGCAGCATCTGCTGATTTGGTGGACCTTGCTGAGGACTTTGAGAACTACCATAAACTGAGACGGTCTTCATCGAAATGCATTCATGACCATCACTGTGGATCTCAGATGTCCAGCACCAAGGGTAGCCGCAGTAACCTCAGTACTCGAGATGCTACTATCTTAACAGATATACAGCCCCAACCCGTACGGCCACTAATCCCCCCCACCAACAGGAGGAGCATACTGGTGATGAAGCACAGCTATTCACAAGATGCAGCAGATGGATGTGATCTAGATGAAATTGAAGAGGTGCCCACAACAAGCCACAGGCTGTCCAGACATGATAAAGCAGTCCAGCGGTCAGTATCCATTGATTTTTGATGAAGACTATCACATGGGGACTTCTTTGCCCAGACATTTTCTTCCTTTTTCCTGTTTTTCTTTGATTTATTTTTCTTTTTTGTTGTTTTTCTTTTTTTTTAGGTTACAACTTCTTTTTTCTTTGATCTTTTCCCTCTTTTCATTAAGATCTCTGCAATCATTCATAAAGGAATAGATTAACTTTGATGAAACAGTTGCTCCCAGCCAAAGAAAGTTACCATGTTGTTTACGTCCTTTAGTTTTATACTAAACCAAACTGCATGCTCCCCCCTCTTCCCACCCAAACCTCTCACCACTGTTGGAATTCCTTTCATTTTTGATCAAATACAGACTTATGCAATGCAATTATATACTATTTGGTGCATGTCCAATGTTATGGATCTATAATCTAAGACAGTCCAAGGCCTTTTGTCTTTAATCCCAAAAGGTGAAAGATGTCTTTTAATATCAACAAGAATGTACACATTCTGTTTCTAATCATAACAGAAGTGCTTGTTTGGTGGCTAAAACAATCAAAGCACCTTTTAATTATACTCAAAAGTATAATGTGCATATTATTCTTATATAATTATACAGCTATCTATCTATATATATTTAGATAGAGAGAGCGAGCTACATATATGAAAAAGGAGAACAAAATATTTCTAAATAACGCAACATTTTGGCATGAAACTGTTTTATAAACATTTAAGAAAAAAAAATATTTTTATTGTATAATTGCACCTTGATTGCTTGTTGACTCTTAAGGAAAAATTAAATGTTTACAAGAACATGGTAGTTATGAAGTACTTTCTCTTTTTTTTTCAATCCATAATACATGCAGACATACCTTCCGTACACCTTTGTTGTGCATGCACATCGTGTGTGCTCCTGTGTCTGTGTTTGGTGTGTGCACGTACATTACATGCTTGTTTTGTACATTTGGATCACCTATAATTACAGAAAAAATACTATTTTTGTATTTCCTTTTCATCTCTGCATGCAAGTGTTTCAGACTCCACTAAAACACTTATAATCAAATGTATTGCATTTACATAGCATATGAATGCATATATATATTTTTTTCTATGCAAAACAGTATTATATTAAATGAAATAGCCATAACATTCCAGGTTCTGCCTCATTGGGTCTCTAAGCAAACATGAATCTGAATACAACACAACTAGGGTCTAAGAGACAATCTCAAGGTAAGCAAACAAACCTAAAACAACAAAATTGTCTTCCAGTCTTTTGTATAGTTGGTGTTTGAAAATGCAATTAAAAATAACAATTTTAATTATAAACATATCTATGTTGTTTAATATTAAATCTAAGTTTATTTTAATTCCTTTAGGATTCATGTTTTTTCTGTTTTTGCTTACTTTGTGTTTTAATGATTTCTGTTTATTTGTCTTAGCCTATTAGCATACATTACAACTATTTTGTGTTGTTAAAATGTTTTAAAGAGAATGTTTCTGTTTAAGCTTACTATCTAGATTTTCAATTGTCAGAGGCTTTACATCAACACAATATTCGTCATATCGTATTCTGAATTGAAACGATATATTACTTGACATTTGTTACTTTCTTAGTAGAATGTTCTTATGCTTCATAAGGGATTTTTTTAACTGATGTGTCTCCAGTGATAACCTATGCCATTTCTCCCTCTTACTAGGTTTCTTCACAGTTGTATATGCAGGACAAACAAATGTTTGAAACAAACATTTAAGTAATTTGTTACTACAATATTATTTTGTATCAAACTCTTGATATTAAAAAACAGTTAATTCATAATTGATTGATTTTTTCAAAATAATCTGGCATATAAAGGATTCTTAGCAATGTATTAATTATTGAATAGTATAGTTGATGTTTTTCCTTCTATAAAATTAGAAATATATATTTTCGTTATCATTTTGATTATTTAAAAATTGTTTAATATCAAACATTTATTTTCCTTTATATAACACATAGATGTTCCTTAAATTCATTTTAAGTTGATGTACTGGTTAGTATTCTGTTTACGTCTTTGTTGTATCACATTGTATAATGTGTGACTTGTGATGTATTTTTTCACGTTTTGCATTGTGTTACATGTGCATTGTTTCCATTATATAGACTGCTTGAGAATAGTGCATTCCCGGATGATTACGAGCAAGCTTCAATGAAATATGAAAATATGGACCGAGGATATACACCAGCATGATGTTTTATGGACTTTTCTTAGTGGAATATTTTCATATAATTAAATTACATTATAATGATATAATGAGTGATAAGAATGTCAATAAGAAAACTATGACTTTTTAAAGTGAGACCCAAAAACAGTCAAGACAAAAACTTGAATTCAGGTACTTGATTGCCTTGATTGTCACTTCAGTTATTTTTAACACATATCTGTTGGATAATACGAATGAGCAATATAACTTAGCTTAATTTTTTTTATATAATTATATTGTTAGAAATAAATTTGTTTTAAAAAAATGAGAATATTAGCATTTGGCTAAAGAAGAAAATGTTTTCATAGATAAAGAACTGTAAGAAGCATGCACTTTTTATTTCTGTTCTGTGCAACTAGGTATAAATGATATTTTGTGTTAATTGCCTGCAACCTGTATATTTCTATGAAATATGTAACAAACACATTTGTATTAATTATCTCACCAATTGTTATCACTCATAAATCTATCCTTTTTCAGAATGTATCAGATCAGGATTTTCTATACAAATTTACATATTATAGTAGGCTATATCATTTGTGCATGTTTTTATATTTCACAAAAAGAGCTTCATAAACACAAGAAACACACTACTGGGTAAGAATCGTTGATTACAAACCCCTGTATGTATTCTAACTGGTTAATGCCAGTCTGAAATGAATTTTGAATTATTGAAAACAAATGGAAATTTGATTTGCACCATTTCTATGAACAAAAGTCAAATGCATGCAAAGTCATTTTTTTTACTAAATGCTAACACTATCTTCAACAACATATACATTCCCATGATTCAAAGAATTTTGATAAAATACAATTTAAAAACTGAACACTTTTCTGTAGAATTTGCAATTTTACATTTAATTTATTTGTAGATCATTATGAAAACAAAACTTATTTTTAAGACAGCCTCCTGTTTTCTGTACAGTTTGAGTTTTTTGACAGTTAATGATTTTGTAATCAAAATTTTACTTCTTATTTGAAAAAATATAATAAATAAAAACATAAAGCAGATTAAATTTAAGCTGACTACATACAGTTTGCCTTTCAGACCACATTTCCACAGTTAATGATTTGTAAATAATAAAGCAAAATGATTTTTCTTTTCATGGATCAGTTAATTTTTTTTTCATTTTGTTTATGATTTATTGATATGTTATAACAACAGTCAATTTAATAATTTTGAAAATATGACATACAATAAATAAAAACTTAGAATTGCATGTTTTCAAATTATTGTATGCATGTGTGCTGTCCCAAATCAAGCACTACTATCTCATCTTGTAAATATACTTACTGAAGAGTATTGTTACACCCATAAACACATAATGCTACAAACGTAGGTGCATACAAGTGTGTTTGATTTACACTTCTTTTATGCCCAACACTTCTAATTGATGCTCACCAAAATCCGAAATCAGTGAACACAATTAATATTAAATCTTCAACCCACATGCCAGACACCAATTATATACCCAATGATAAAGAAAATGCACCATCAGGTACCGGATTTGTAATTTGTAAATGCTGGAAGGGGTCAATGTTTTGATTAATCTGAGCTGAAGTCACTCTGTTTCTCTTAGATAAAGGATGGATCTGTATCCGCTCTATAAATATAAATTCACGTATTTAAGATCTACTTTAGCTCTGTATTCATCCTACACAGTGTATGTGTTTTTTATGACTAGTGGTATGGTATGTAGGCACACTGCTTCACTTTTTACTCTATATACATTAGTAAACAAATGTTTGAACAATTCGATGTTCCATGAAATTATGCATAAATAGTGGATTCACATTATTGCCTTGTTAATCATTATTTTTGTAATATGCATGGTAATTGTCACAAATTATTCATAATTGAGTCTTCAGCTCTGAAAACGAGAGATTTCCATTAGTTTCAATGCTCAAATAACTTTATTTGGTCAATTAAAAAATTAAATCAGCCCTGTACTTCTAGCCATGCACTACTCCCAGTCTCGGCTAGGGTCCCACAGGACATACATCCACATTCCCAGTTATTTAGAAAATTAGAAAGGGAGATTTCACCAATCGCAGGATTTGGCACAATCATCAGAAGTGTCAGAGTTTGACCATATCTGCTGACTAGGCTTGCTGATTGATAAGAAAATTACAGTGGAATTATGCCAGGATGTTTGTTTGCCTAAGACTTTACTTGAGAGTGCGGCAAACCTTGAAGTGTGAAAATACAAGAAAGAAATATAATTTGGAACATACTATTTACAAGCCATAAGTATATTTAGAACATATTTTCCCTTTAGGCATTCAATTGTTGACTTTCTAAATATATAGATAGTTGTTTACCAAAAATCAAGACACTTTCCATATGTGTATGTATTTGTTACAAAACAATTGTATAACATTTTCAGTATGTTGACAAAGCCTAGGATATTTAAAATAATTTGATCCTGCTAGTAGAAATAAATAAATAAACATTTATAGACTTCATATAAAGTATGAAGCAATTAAACAATGAGCAGTTGATGCAGATGCTTGACCTTTGGTAGTTTATTGTTTACATGATTTGTGCTGTTCATGCTAACACAGACCAGAGCACTGAAAAAAAAATAGAGCTTATGAGCAATATTCTCTCCTAGTTACAGAATTCCATCACATATCAGGATGCAACAAGTCTCAATAAGATAAAAAAAAATGAGTCAGCAACAGGCAGCACAGTGAAGACTGTGACATTTAATGACAACATGTCCTTATCGAAGGAGACTTTAGGTAGTCAAACATCCTCACAGGCTCAACAATGCAGTGTGTATGTACATCCACGTTATTCCCAGCACCTGGATGTTATATCTGTGAAGCTTTTATGAAGGCCAAGTGTAAATATACAGGGTTTCAAATCCTACAGTACATTGATAATGCCAGATAATGGGATGGAAACAGTTGCGGTATTTGCCCTGGAAGAATGTACCACAAATATTCCGCCTAAATTCTTGGTACAATTCCTTGATTTATATTCCTTTCATTTTTGCGTCTGCTCCTTGTGTGCCAAAGACATTATTAAATCTCTGTGCAGGATATTGTTTTTAATCCAGCTCCCATCCTGCCTCACAAAACCCACTAACACTGTCACCTGCTCCCACACCTTCTCTTGTTTTTTTATCCCACTCCCACCAAAGAAAACCTGAAATCCTGCAAACCTCACAAGAGACAGATTAAATAATATAGATTATGAGCTCAAATGCCAATATCTTTCCCTTGTAGTCGGTTAATATATATTAAGATGAATAAACAGAAGGTCAGACAGAATCTTCTCCAGGATAGCATGAATCAAGTAGGATATTGAGTAAACCATGTAAAAAATAGGGATAAAAAGTCTAACTCCATTTGTCCCTGTTGTATTGGACATCAAATATCTTTCTACCACTCACTTACATTTTAGGGGAAAGCAAACAAACATATGTACATTGCTGAACAGTCTGTATTTAATGCAATTCAGTTTGCCCAGCCAAAATCATGCATCATAGTCCTGAGGTACCGAACCATCAGCTGCATCTGAAGATGTATCCAAAATGTTTGACATATATTTGTTTTCTTACTTGGGAATTAAGCTCAAAGAAGTATCAGATTCTGCAGTGTCAATATCGAGTTGTTGTCAAGTTAAAAGTAGGGTGATGGTTTTGACATGGTGTGTAATTATAGGCACTATTACTAACTGCATTTTTTTGTTTTTAATAAGTATATCTATTGCATTTACAGTCATTAAGCAAATGTACAAATGTGGAGCAGAGTACGTAGTCAATTTCCAAAATTATATTACAAGTAGCAATTTAATTGTAAAATACATCTCAGCACAGTAAGGCAACATATCTACTGCAAACCTGTTTCAAAGCATTTAACACAAAAAAACTAAAAAGAATGCATTTTGTTTTATCAAGAAATTGTTTTTCATAACCCCCAAAAATAGGATCTTTTTTAGGCACTTTAAAGAGGTTTAAAAAGGTAGTGGAAAAAAAAAAAAAAACACATTTCAAATAATTTGATGGCCAGAAATGTTTTACTAGATTTGCATGCTTCCTTTAGAATGCAAAGTGCTTCTGCTGCTTGATCATCTATAAAGTCTCGTCACATTGACAAACCCAGAACCTTTCAAAGACTCACACATCCTGGAGGAATATCAGTGCAGTATTTCTAATAGCAAAGTGTTTTGTCTTTTCACAAACAAATCGCAAAGGCTTCCATTCAAAAGATTAAGATCAATTGTATTTGGTCTGCATGTGGTCTATAGGACCATACATTTAAAGCTTAATTGCACATGTAAACCCATTGACAGAATGCTGCAAATCTTTCCTTTAAAAAAAAGCATATCCACACACCCCCTTCGCTTGGCTGATCATAACACTAATATACTGATGAACCAGAACAGACTACTCTTAAAACTGACACACCAGCATACAAAATGTCTGGGTCACTTAGACTACAGGTCCTAACCCCCAAAACTGAATTCATATCATGTACACTATGTATATACCTTGGAGGTAACTGCTGTTTAGATTAAAACCCTAAAAGGTATTTCAAAAATCTGCATGCCTTCTAAAAGTGAACTTTTAACAGATATGCATGTTACCATACATACATGCATTTCATATATTTCTTAAATTAAAAAAAATATCACTGTTTTAATTTCTCCCCCGTATATATGTACTTATAAAAATGTTTGAGTTAGTCATCATTTATTAGAGTTCTTAGGAACTGCAATGCAGGGATGTAGATCTGCACAGATTATTCCACATAAATACAAAATTAGATAAAATCTGTTATTTTTTTCTTTGCTTTGTTAGTTTTCTTCACACATGAGTCACATGCTTATCAACAGTCATGCTTGTGATTAATATTTCAGTGTATGTATGTTTTTTTTTCCTTTATTTCGTGTCTGCCATAACGTATTGTATGTTAGCCTTAGTGTCCATCATAATGAATATGATTGTATATCTGACTTTGTTTATTTATTTTATTTCCATCATCAGGGTTTTGCTTTACAGATCATGCCATACAATGTTAAGATTGTATTGAAGACCTGACTTCAAGGAGGGTGGCTTCTATTCCATTTTCATTTATGTGATCTTAATTCTCTCTTCTTCATTTTAAGTGTGTTTTCAACTAAGAATAAATAAGTTTATAAAACATTGACCTTGGTAATAACGTTTCTGTACAGAAAGGATGTACCAACTAATCACATAATACAGTATATGCCAGAGGTACTTTAAGGGTGTTTGATAGTGATACCTAAAAGAGTGCATGAATGAATAAGTAATCCAAAGTAAAAAAATTGAGTGAAAAATGTATAATAATTTCACTTACAGATTGTACACTAAATAATAATTATTATTAATTCAGTTATAATTAGATCTAATTTTCAGACATGATACTATTGTATTAATCAACAATACATCTGTGAGCTACTATAAAAACTTTCTAATTTGTATATTGAGGTTATATACAGAGGGAGGGAGAAACCTTTACATTCATTTATTAAATAAAGAGAACACATCTGTATTGATCTAAGCAATACATATATAGTTCTTTCTAGAAACAATTTGTAATTTTAAAAAAACCTTTCTTACATATTATTGTAATAAGAATCATCATTCATTTACCATAATTGAAAGAAGTGTGTAGATGGTATTCTCCCTTTTTTCTTTTATATATTGTAGAATACATCAGTGAACATTTAATACTTCCGCAGTCTGATACAGTGTGTAACACTGCACATGTGCACAGCAAACTTGGCCCCTTCTGAGGGTCTTCATAGTGAAGCAATGCTAAAATGGACCTAATAGTGTTTTCATTTTTCTACAGGCAGATACATCATTCTACTGCATCTTGCCAAGTATGACAACTTATGGAACTAACTCTAACCCCCCATCCATCTTGAAAGAACTGTTGCTCTAAGCGACTTTACCAATTTATTGTGATCAAGAAAAAAAAAATACAGCTTTTTTGTATTTGCGAATGTGTTTGGTCTTTTCTTTCTTGCAAGATTTAAAGCAATGCACCTTTTTAAAAAAATGTTTAAAACAAAAACTGAAAACCACTGAGTCCAAACAAATATCCTTTTAGTGTTTTAGTTTTGTAGTGATTTTCTAAAACTTTCTTTGCTTCCATCATGTAAAGTCATTTCAGCTGGTGCTGACAATACATTTCCAAAAATACACTATATCACCAAAAGTATTGGAACCAAAGAAAGTTACCAAACGACAGCTCTGCAAAATGTAATTAACAGAGTGTAGGCACATACTCTTTCATAGAGGGATATTTTCCATTTCATGTTCTATACATAAGTCTTGACTGTAATGCTATTGTCCATGATCCATTGTGTTACACTGCCAGATTTATGACATGATATCTTTGTGTTAATACAGTACCTGCATGGCTCATCACCATAGTATTTCATAAATACTGGCAGCCATGGCACATGTTAAACAAATAAACAAACAAAACAACATCGTAACCCACGCAGTTTCACATGAACTCAGGTTCAATCTGACAGGAAGAGGGTGGCTTGCCTCATTATTTTTGGTACTGGGGCAGCAGTTAATGTAGTCTTTAGCAGCTGATTACATAAGAGAGCAGCACTGCACTGATTTATGTGGTTTTAGTATTGTCATAACATGCAACCCTAGGGCTAAACTAATGTATTATTATTCTATGTTGAGGAAGCACAAATGCAGAAAATGCACTTCAATAGATAGTATGTGAATGAATTACTGGTGAAAAGCAAAAAGCTCGCTACAATATCCATCCAGAAGTACACTTCTCTATGGTAAAAATATCCCCCCCGAGCACTGATTTGTTTGCACATATGTGAAAGACTGTGATAATATATCATACTAAGGTAGATTTAACACATATTTACATTAAATGTGCATGGACTATAGAATTCCTCTGAGAAACACACCCAAGTAAAGTGGGGATTGGTACATTAAAATATTTACTATAGGATTTTATACCTGTAACCATGTGAAAACAAGTTCCATGTCTATGTTAAAACCCCGGAAGCAGAATGACATACATGCATTCAAAGGGAATGCTTGTTCTTCGTGATCTTTCACTCTGAATGGACTGGAAGCCTTTGACAGCGCATAACAGAAGATAAATGGTTGAAGAAGACCAGCAGCTCTCCAGATCAGTATGAGAATGGATGAAAGGTATACTGACTGTAAAGGAAAAGGTTGCAAGGGCCTAGACCTCAGCATTTTATATAACTCAGGCATCATTTCACAAATAATGAGGCCATACGAAGGAGACATTTATAAATCTTGGCTTACCAAAGTTTTTTCTTGAAAAGAACATAACACAGGTAAGTATTCCACCTAGTTAAGGTTTCTAATTGAAAACACCCAATAGCATGCTTGAATGAATGAATGCAGCATCTGAGAAAATTGTGTATGAATACAGACCTACATGTATAATGGTAAGATAAACAAATTATAACAATAAAATCATAAAAGGTCTGAAGACATGATACATGCATGCCCATTCTTTGAGTGGTAGGAAAGAAATGGCTAAAATTGTATTTTCAATACAAGCATCTGTGTTCATCTCTGTTCAAGAAAGTTACAAAACTGCCAGGATATAAAACTCAATGGCAAATAACTGCACAGGTAAACAATTTATACAATTGGCCTTTCCAGCAGATATCAGATCTCTACTGTTTTTAAACACTTGTGCATTTTGATAGATTATCTAGATGTATGATTAAAGACAAGTTATTGCACTGAAACAAACAAAAAGTTATATTTTTTCTCATTTCATAACTGCTTTACGAACAAATGGATTGCACTTGACCAGTTTTTGACTCAGTACCCCTGTCTTCTTACCTTTTCTTGAAACTAAAAAATACATTTTTAAAATAAAATAAAAATGCAATAAAACTGCAGTAAATGATACTACTTGCTACCACTAAAATATGAATTCCTTTAAAGGTATTAACATACCTTTAACAAGTGGGAAAATTTTAACAAAATATAAAATGACAGACCCATAAAAATCTGTCATGTTTTTTTTGTTTTGTTTGTTTTTTTGTTTTTCTATTCATAATATAGCATTGCTATACAATAGGTGTTTGTAGTTTGCAATTAGTGTGTGTGTCAAAGTGTTGATTTAATCTGGCATCAGGTGTTTTTCTTCTGACTTCTTTGGCCTTACACTTATTTTTGTTATATATATCTTATACAATATTTGTATATATCCATTAATTAATAAAGGACTAAGGTTCAAACCAAACAGTTCTGTACATTATGTCCAGTACCATGCATAATAAATACTTTTAAGCTTTCTGTAGCTAAATATCTATGAAAAGAAGTTTTTCTAACATCAACGCAATAGGCACATTTACACTGCCATTTCTGATCCGGATCAAATGCATCGGAACATTTGATCATGACCAGTGGTGCTGCGTTTACACTGCCATTTGATCAGGATCAACTTTCAGCCGCCACGGGCCCTTGGATGCACACTAGAACACAAGTCCAAACTTCATTATATGCATATATTAAATTAGTGCCTTAGAATACTGCTATATCAAAAACTGTCGTTTTATCCCGTTAAATTATTTTACCAAGTAAAACCAAAACGCACTTGCATATTTTTTGTTATCCAAAGCATTTTAAATAAATATACAAATGTTTTTAGATAACATAAAATAAGTTAAAATGCTTCGGCTGCTAAAAATAAATTAGAATACAATTATATATTTTATGCTAACATAAAGTAACAAGCCATTTAGTGTTAGTTTTAACAGTATTTTATTTATAATACGGGCAGTAGGGATGTGTTCTCTTATCTGCGCCACTGATATGAAGGCTGTTTGTCTGCTCCCCTGTATCTAAAACACACCGCAGTGTATCCTGGAACTTGAGCCGGTCAAGCGTTTACACTGCCAGGATCAAATGTTACCAATGCATTTGATCCAGATCTGTACCATCTCCCTGAGAGGTGCATTTGATCTGATCGCTGAGAGTTTACACTGCCATTTCTGATCTGAATCAAATGCTACCGATACATTTGATCTGGATCAGAAATGGCAGTGTAAATGTGCCTAATATCAAGTGTGGAAGCACTGGAAAAGGAAGAGCTTACAGGAATGCATTTAAAGCTAAATTTAACATTGGACCTCTTTCATAAAGGTTCCCAAATACTTTGACTTTTATACAATTCCCAGATATTGTGTTTCTTTACTGTCCTTTGGCATACTGCTGTATGCCCCTCTGGTTGCTTCTTCATGGCTGTCATAATTTTCTAATGGAAAGGTGAGAATGTGTGGCACTGCACAAGGATGGGGGAGTTTGCAGTGACTGTCTTTGATTTCTGAGTAACAGGCTGACAATTTATAATCTGCTTGTCATACTTTTCTTGCATAATGTATGAAGTTACAAACTATGTCTTAGGAACAGAGGTAAAATAGCTTGGGCGATTTCTTCTAGAGGTGGGTTTCCAGGTTAATTGCCAGACCTAATATGTGTTCTGTTGTGCTGTTTTGACATCTCATTGCTGTTTTCGGCCTAAATGAAAAAAATGATTTCATAGAGGTGTATGTCAGTGTTAAGATGCAACTGATATGTACCTGAATGGACTATTAGATATTAAAAGAAGAAAGAAAGAAAGAAAGAAAGAAAGAAAGAAACATTTTATAATTGTTTATTTGTATGGCAATATCAAGTTTGACAGTGCAAAGAGAGGTATCCTGAAAAAATGTAACAGTCTGTAATACAACTTATTGCTATAATTCCCTGTGATTTTAATTTAATTCTATAAGTCCTGACCAGCTTTGAAACTTATAACTTGACTGCTGTACTTGTTATCTGGGTTTCTGCATCCTATTTAACATAATACATTGTCATCAATTTGCCAGACAATTAAATCTGACATTACTGTAAAAATAAATTTGATTTGATTGATTGAATAAATAAGATTGAGTTAAGTGCCAAAATGATTAGAAGAACATGGTCTGAATGTTTGAAAAGCATGAATCTTAGATACGGCAATTATATAGAGATTTACTCTGTTGAGAAATTTACAGTGTAAAGTTAATATTTTTCTTTTATGTTTTCCATTTGTAAAGTATAATGTAGTCATGAATTACTTGTCATGGTACTGCTCTGAAGTATGTTTTTTAGGTGAATACATTGCTCAACATCTGTTAAATCCTCCTTAACAGTGTAAAGAAATACAGTTTTGTTTGATTATTTATTTGTAATATTAATTTTGGACATTGGCAGTATAATGGCTTTATGATTGGAGCATAAAATTAATAATGAACACATTTCAGGCTGAACCCCAAGATTTTTTTTTTTTTTCGTTATTTTTTTTTTCAGTTAAGCCCTTTAGTGATATTTCTTACTATCAATATTCAACAGATAAAATTTGAAGTATATTTTGTTTTTCCCATTTATGCTTCACCTCTCAATTGATAAAAACGCTTAAAGTTTTTGATTTTGCATGCATGAATCCTTAATAATGTACTGTGGATTACATTCATATTTTTTCAATCCTTTAATGTGGTTAAAAAAAAAACTATAAAGCTGTGAAAATCTTTAACATGCCAGTTGATTAATAAGTTGTCGGTTCTTAGCCTGATATGCTCTGACAAATTGCACCTTGAAAAATCTTTTACACAAATAAACTGACATAAATGCCTAGAATGAGAACTAAATGGAAAAGAGTGGTATAGCGATATACAGAAGTATATACAAGTTGCCACAGACAGACCCAGGAGAGTACAGGTGAGAGGCAGCCATGTTGTTGTTTTCCTAGTTTCAGACCAGTCTTAGCATTGCTCATTTTGTTTTAACTTTGCCTTAATTGAAGTTAATCTTGTCTGTAGTTTGTCTAAATTGAAGTCAATTCAGTTCAGCTGCTGAGTTGGTGAAAGTAAATAAGTTGTAGAAGGGTGAATTAGTCAAGGACTAGCATGACTTCTGTTCCAGGTTGAGCCAGTTAAATGTGAATTCGTGGTAGGTAGACAAAGGCTACTTAAAGCAGCTGTTGAGAAAGACCTGCACTGTTTCTTGGTGACAAAAAGTCAAGCAGTTGACTAGGGAACAGAAACTAAGAGACTGAAAAAAATAATAACATTTAGAAGCATGTGACCACTACAGTGTCAGGTTTGCATAATGATTGTCTTCCTGGATTAACTCATCCAAGAAGATTTCATTTGTGAATGTTGTCAGCATTTTGAAGTCCTAGAGATCAAAATCCATGATGTTGATCTGCACCATATTAGTGATATGGAAGAATTGGTCAATCAGCCCATGAGAGAGATGGTGTGCATGCCAAAACTAGGAAAGTCTCGACCTTAGAGCAGGAAAGTGTAGAGAAATGCTGGGTTACAGCAAAAAGGGATGTGCACAACCCTTAGAGACATCCCAAGAGCTAGAAATGCCCAACAGGTTCCAACTGCTGGACACAGAGTTGGACAGTGACAGCTCAGTGGGTGATGGGAGGGCAGTTTGGCACCAGAGCATCATGGTGCCCACTCCCCCCTAGAACAGGGAGGTAGTTATAGTAGAAGATTCAATTCTTAGAGGCGTAGATCACACAGTGTGTTCTAGTGATAAGGAGACCTGCATCGTATCTGTCCTGCCTGGTGCTCAGGTTGCAGATCTCCCTAAAGTAGTAGACGGGCTACTGGTCAAAGCCGGGGGGAATCCACTGGTCATGGTCCACATTGGAACCAATGACATAGGAAAAGAAAGGGCAGAGGTTCTGCAAGACAAATTTAAAGAGTTAGGAAAGAAACTAAAGAGCAGAACCTCCACGGTAGTTTTCTCCGGTACTTCCGGTACCACGTGCATGGCCAGGGAGACAGGCAGAGATTAAAAAGTTTAACACGTGGTTGAAATCTTGGTGTAGGGAAGAGGGTTTTAGATTTATGGAGCATTGGTCTTTCTTCTGGGACAGATGGCACCCGTACAAACCGGACAGTCTACATCTAAATGGAAGGGGGGCTAATGCATTGGGAGAGCGTATGTGCAGAGTAGTTGAGAATCTTTTATACTAGGGACCAGGGGGGCAGGGAGCTCTGACAATGGGAGATGTTCCACTAAGGAAAGAAAACAAAGGGAAACTGCTAGTAGGAAAGTCCTGAAATGTTTGTACCTCAATGCCAGGAGTATAAGGAACAAGATGTTAGACCTAGAAGCCACAGTGTTCGCATGTGACTATGATGTTGTAGGAGTGACAGAAACATGGCTTACAGAAAATGATGGGGATGAATACAAGTTGAAAGGATACACACAGTTCAGGAGAGACGGCAAAATCGAAGAGGGGGTGGGGTAGCATTATATGTTAGAAATGACATCGAGGCAGAAGAACTCAAATTAGAACTCAAATCCCAGTAACGAAACAGAATCTTTGTGGGTTAAACTTTTGAATAAAAGATCCGGAGGATTAGTGGTAGGAGTGTGTTACAGACCACCCAACTCAGATATTCAGAAAGATGCTGCATTGTACAGTGTAATCAGGACTGCATGTTGCAAGGATGTGGCTGTTGTAATGGGGGATTCTGTACCAAATTTTGTAGAAATTTGTACCAAAACTTAGCAAATTGAGGACCAAAAAACAGTGGCCAAAATGGTTTAATAGAAGTATGCAAAAAAATATCAACAGAAAGAAAATGTTGTATAGCGCATACAAAAGTGATGGAGACGAAACAAAATACATAGACTATGTTGAGCTGCAAAGAGATCTTAAAAAAGTGATCAGGAAAGCAAAGAGGGAAATAGAAAGAAACAGCTCTTGGAGCTAAAACTAATGCAAAGAGCTTTTCAATACTACAACAGCAAGAGGTCAATAAAGGAGGAAGTGAAACAGATAAAGGGCAAAAATGGAAGTATCTTGGAAAGCGAACAAGATGTAGCGAATGATCTAAATGAGTATTTCACAGAGGTTTTAACAAAAGAGAAAACGGATAACATGCCACAGGTTAACAACCAGTCCAGTCAAATCCTAAGAGAGATCAGGATAAATGAGGAGGAGGTACTAAAGGGACTAGCAGAATTAAAAACCAACAAATCACCTGGGCCAGATGGTATATTTATATTTACAGTATTTAAACAAATGAGGGAAATTATTTATAGGCCGCTAACTCAAATATTCCAAATGACACTTAGAACAGGGGATGTGCCAACTGACTGGAAGACAGCAAATGTCATACGAATCCACAAGAATGGGGACAAAACTGGGCCAGGAAATTACAGACCAATCAGTCTCACCTGCATTACTTGTAAAATGCTGTAAAGAATTATTGGGGTGGAAAAAAGAGGAGCATCTTAATGAAAACCATATTCTTGGAGATAGTCAACATGGGTTTAGACGAGGCAGATCATGTCTTACTTATTTATTAAAAAAAATTGAACATGCAACTGCAGCTGTAGATCATATCATATGATATACTTAGATTTTCAAAAAGCTTTTGATAAGGCTCCACACCAAAGACTGATCCTCAAATTGGAAGCTGTAGGCATTCAGGGTCATGTAAGTAGATGGATTATGAACTGGTTGATGTCTAGGAAACAGAGGGTGTCGATTAGAGGAGTCGCTTCTAACTGGAGTGAGGTTGTTAGTGGAGTTCCACAGGGATCAGTACTAGGGCCTTTGCTTTTTCTAATCTATATTAATGATCTGGACTCTGGGATAGTTAGCAAACTTGTCAAATTTGCAGATGATACTAAAATAGGTGGCTCAGCAGATACAATCTCGGCAGCACAGGCTATTCAGAGGGACTTAGATAATATTCAGTTGTGGGCCGACACCTGGCAGATGAAATTCAATGTGGAAAAGTGCAAGGTATTACATGCAGGTAACAAAAATGTCCACTATAATTACACTATGGGAGGAATAGAACTAGATGAAGTAACACATGAGAAAGACCTAGGAGTCTGTGTGGACTCCTCACTTTCTCCATCCAAGCAATGTGGGGAAGCAATAAAAAAGGCAAACAGAATGCTAGGGTATATTGTCAAAAGTGTAGAATTGAGAACAAGGGCAGTGATGTTCAGACTGTACAATGCACTAGTTAGAGCTCATCTGGATACTGTGTGCAGTTCTGGGCTCCACACTTCAAGAAAGATATCGCTGCTGTTGAAGAACAATCAGTCTTCAATCAGGTTGGAACATTCATTGCAATACCTTTATTACACGTGACGTGGAGAACAGCAGTGAATGAAGAGGATCCCAAAGCTGCTCTGATTCCATGTTAAAAGCCAGAGCTTTTTATACACAGAAAACAAACATCTGGTTACTATTAATAAGTCATTACTATGTTATCTTAAAAGCTTGCTAAGCAGAATATATTATTAGAGGACAGAGTCCATGGGTCAATACAAGGATTAAGGAGCAGACACTCAAATCATACTGTTTGTCATCTTCTCCAAGATGCTCATCTAAAAAAAAAAACTGGTCAAACTACCTTCTAGCCTGGCTGTTGACTTGACCTTATCTTTCTTAAGTATACATGAAGTAAACCATTTGTGTAACTTTACTTCCACACTGCTCTAGAGGCAGTTCAGAGGAGAACAACCTGACTTATTCCAGGTATGAAGTGAATGTCCCACTGAGAGACTGAGGGAACTGAATCTGTTCACCCTAGAACAGAGGAGACTATGTGGAGACTTCATTCAAGTCTTCAAAATCAAGAAAGGCATCGATCACATCAAACCAGAGGTTTTTTTCCAGATCAGCAGGGACACACGCACCCGGGGGCACAAATGGAAGTTGGGCTTTAAGGCATTCAAGACGGAAAACAGGAGACACTTCTTTACACAGAGAGTCATCACAATCTGAACAAACTCCCCAGCGATGTGGTTGAAGCTGAAAATTTGGGAACATTTAAAAATAGACTAGATAGGATCCTTGGATCACTTAGTTATTAATGGACAGCAAACGAGCACGGTGGGTCGAATGGCCTCCTCTCGTTTGTTAACTTCTTATGTTCTTCTATACAGTTAGGTCCATAAATATTTGGACAGTGACACAATTGTCATCATTTTGGCTATGTGTGTGTGTGTGTGTTTGTGAGAGAAAGAGAGAGAAACAGCAAGAGGCATGGTGCAGAAAGGAAGCTGTCAAGCGAGTAACACATGCTCTACGCTTGCATAAACACACCACTGACAACCTATGGGGCAAACACACATGCACCGGCAGTGAACAGCGCAAACCCCTGACAGTCTGCAGGGTCAAATGCACAGCTAGGTGACGGCACTAATTAACAGTGCAGTGTAAAGTGTCCCTCCTCAGACATGAGATTGCAGAGTACCTGAAGGGAAATGCAAGGAGGATGATTGGACAGGTTTAACACAGAAGGTAACAAAGAAGATCCTGAGAACTATTAGTCTACTTCCCATCTTATACAAAGTATTTAAGAAGATATTAACACATTGCTTTCAAGACACCCTGGACTTCATCCACCCAAGAGAACAAGCAGGAAGTGGATATAACACAATGGATCAATGGATCATATATAAGTTGTCAGAGAAATATTGGAAAGATGCAGAGAATATGAGCTTCCTCTGTGCCTGGGCTTTGTTGAGTATGAGAAAGCATTTGATTAAACTAAATCGTGTACTAAAATGAAGCTAAGTGATTAACTTTGGGTTACATATTGGTCTGGGCTATGTTTAGGGTTAGGGTCCACAATACATTTAGGCTTTCATTAAGGTTAGGGTTGCTTTTGCACTGACTTAACTGAAACAGATGGCCTAGCTTGAAAATTTGGTGTTGCCTCGGGTTAAGTTTCAGGCTTAGGTTGGCCTTAGAACGGAGTAGCCTGATGATGTATTACAAAGAGTTATAGTTATAATTATCTCCTTTCATAGTTTCCTTTCAAGCCACATTGACAAAACAAACACCTCACTCACATGATGCTGAAGAACATAATGATAATGTAAATGTAAATATGTCTGTTTGTGAACCAGTAAACTAATTAAACTGTTAAATTACCGCTGCAATGATTTACTACAGAGCTGAAAACAGACTTTTTCTAAACACACCAGTGCTACATTGTTCTTCTCCTACAAGTAGTAGTACACACTTTAAAATAGCTTTAAAATATTATCACAAATAAAGACTCCCTACCAGAAATACACTGTTGTATACAATGTGGCATACTCAAGCATTTCACTGAAAATAAGTTTGTGTTTGTTTGTTGTTGTTGTTGAGTTTAGGGGGTGGCAGGTGAAGTTGATGTGCTGTACAAAGTCTTATGCTAAGGAGGTGACAGTTTGAAAACAGTGGTCTAGTGTAATGTAAGATTGTTATTTTGTTCTGACTTTCGTTTTGACAGTATTTCTTGCTAGTTTTCGCAGTGCATTGTGGGATATGTAGTCCTCTTTAACCGAAAGCCTTCATCACTTCATACAGGCTAGAAAACTCCAAGTCCCAGAATACCCCGGAATTGCAGTGGCGCTGCATTTTACAAGGACTGCCGCAAATTAAATTGTTAGAAATAAAGGTCCTATCAATACGTATTATTTTTAGAACATAAATATAACTTTGTACTTTTTTGTTACATGTGTGAAGCCCGCTGTCCTTTCATTCGTCTTCCTAACCCGTGTATTGCTTCACTGCAGTTGCGATTGCTTTAGAAAGGGCAACATGGTGTCCTCCTTCATACTTAAATGTGCGAGTGTAAAATGCCAACAAGTGCGTTTAACTCATACCTGTATTTTTCAGTTCTTTAAACCAGCTCACACTAGTAGCATATCCTTGCAAAACAATGGGAAAACAGCGTTTAGGACTGGTTATTGCAACCTCACGGAGCCGTCTCTGATCGCTGTGCGGCCCTGCAGACCTGTCCTGCTCCTGCCCAGCAAAGGCATCTCCACCGACAGCACCCTGAGGACGGGCAACCAGGGCAAACATGGCAGGGCTGGACAGGTGTCGGTGCAGAGACGCCAGGGCGACTCTCCCAAACTTTCAGCCACTCAGAAAGGTGAGGCAAAGCTGGTTTCGCCTCGGCTGACCATGTCCCCCAGTCAGGACTGTATTCGTCAGTGTGTGGACTTGATCAGTCCTGGGGTTTGTTTAAAGTGCATACATTTGTTATCGCGTGTGGTTCTGGGAGTATACAACTTGTATATTTAAATTAATAATAGTGTATGATGCGCCTTTTTTCTTTTCTTTTTTCCAGTTAAAGAAGCAGGAAAAGATTTTACATATTTAATTGTGGTACTGGTTGGGATTGGAGTAACAGGTAGGTAATGCAGCTCTTTATGTAGCTACAGATGCCTAAACTATAAAGCCAAATTATATGTCCATTACACATCATTTCTGAAACAAATCATATATTAAACTGTTCTATAATATTAGTACAATACATGATAAACAGAATGTAAAATGTAGCCTACCATTTATTCCTGAATTAGAGCATTTGCATTTTATAACTAAATTGCTATAACATTAATTCATGAGTAGACATATGTAGTTTTTCTTGCCCAGGAGTGGCACAGAGCAGGTTTTATATAACAATGTTCAATAGAACAATAAATATGAATATTTTCTTAGAAACTTTAATAAGATGTGCTATAAAGCTGCCCAATTCTCTATAAACCTTTCCACCTTTGATCTGCAGAAACTCGTTGCTCATCAGTTATGAGTGTCATCATAAAACGTTATGGACCTATATCTGTGTTCATTCAATATGAATTGATTCCCAGAGCATTTTTGCACAGACTGCAACATAGCTTACTTGATAACTGTCCTGTGATGCTCAATCCAAAGCAATTCAACATAGGAGATTTTCTCACATATTTCAATAACCTGCTCCTTTATAATGTAAATTAACTTCTTGCATTATTCTGTGTGTCCACATGACAGATTGCAAATTGTAGTACTTGCAGACAATTGTTTTGACAGGATATTTTCTTTCTTTCTTCTTCTCTTTGCTCTGGCCCTTAGTAGGATTTCATTAATATTTCCTGTTGACCCCATAGATTTAACAGCCAATACATATTGATTTTAAGAAAATCCAAGCCTCACTCCTCATTCTATATATTTGTTTTGTTAAAAAGCATTTATCCAATTTTCTGTTAATGAAAAGATGTTTATAAGTGTTTCTATTGATTTGCAAAATCGATAGATCTGGCTGCCTACTTTGAATGTTTGATTTTTTGGTGATGTCACTACCAGCCTTTATAACTTTAATTAGCGTTGTTAATTTGCATCCCTTTCTCAATTAAATCAGGGAGATATGTTGACGAATCATGAATTTATTCATACTCCAGTAAATGGGCACACTTTAAAATGCAATCCGGTGAGAGAGAAGTGTTAGAGTAATTAACGAGTTAGTGTGCTGTAACTCATAGAGTGAAAAAAAAAATGCAGAAAGAAAATCGAATTAGTTGAGTTCTTAGAATTACAAACAAGGTTTTTCATTACACTACGGCACACTGACTACTTAATTACTCTGTATCACATGACTGCAGTTTAAAGAATAATTTTCATGGAAAGCAATTATTAATAAATGGATGATTCCTCATCAGAGTTCCGTGAGTTGATAAATTAATATGGATTAATAGTGCTAGTGACAGGCAAAAAAACATTGAAAGTTAGTAGCCCTATCAATAAAAGCTTTTGCCTTGTGAATTTAATCAGCCAAACTTATACCTGTTTTGTGTTGATGGTTAATTTATAATAAGTTCATTAGTCAGTTGAGTGATTTGTAGACATCACGTCTGCCAAGTTTTATGGATCTTTGGCTGCCTTACAAAACTCTGCTGCAGTTCATTTTTGTGTGCTCTTTCATTTGCTTGATTGGTAAGTCTGTTATGTTTGGAAACAATATATATGTATAAAGGGTTTCCACCTATTGTAATTTATATTAGTCAGTAGCCTTTTGCATTTCTTGTTCAATTTTAGTGCATCTAGACTTTTACCCTGCTCAGAAAATAAATGGATAATGAATGCTTAGTATTGGAAGCATCCAGCTCAAATGACAAATGACCCCTGTTTTTACTGTTACTTTGATCTACTGTACGTCAGACATTGGGAAGCTCCAAAAGTTGTTGCTCTTTTTATATTTATAGCCCCTAATAAATCTTTCTTTTCTTTAGGTGGACTGTTCTATGTTGTTTTCAAGGAGTTGTTTTCTTCATCTAGTCCAAGCAAAATATATGGGAAAGCTTTAGAGAAATGCAGAGCCCATCCAGAGGTGAACACAATTGGAGACGTTTCATACTTTACTCCTTCAAAAACTAACAATGAGATCTTACAAAGAATTCTACAAAAAAGCCTGATTAAGAAGATGGCTTAGACCCTTAGAGGTGTATAATCTTTACAAATATATTAATGTACAAGAAATGTTAGGGGCATAATGATATTGTTTAAAATGATGTAGTGGAAAACTCCAACATCCTGTACCTTTCTAACTGTTCTACTCTAACTCTTATTCATGCACTGACTCAATAAAGAACACATCTATGTATTTGGGCATTTTTTTTAAAGCATGTAATTGATTTGCTTTATTTTAAAGTTACTATAAAATAGTATACAATATGAGCATCAAGCTGGTATTTTTCTGTTTAACCATCAGTCAATATGTATTGCAAATGAGCCAGGATAGTTTTGTTTTTTGAAAGCCAATGTATTTTTGTTTTAACTCTGTAGATTATTGGAGTTTTTGGGGAGCCGATCAAGGGCTACGGTGAGATGACTCGTCGTGGCAGGAGGCAACACGTCAGGTAAACTCAACACAGCTTGTAGGCCTAGTTAACAGAACTTGAAACCAGCTAATTGTCCTGGGATATAATTTTTTTGTTTTGTTTTGTTTTTAATCTCCCCAGTCACGTTGAATACATGAAGGATGGGTTGAAGCACATGAGGTTGAAGTTTTACATTGAGGGATCTGAACCAAGAGTACAAGGAACAGTGCATTCAGAAGTCAAAGAGGTATATATGTCACATACTTTTTTCCTGCTAACTATTATACTACTTTCCAGTGCCCGTAGGTGGTATCTGGGCCTTGTGCATTGAAGAACCAGAGGAGTGAGTCAAGGAGACCAGGGAGTCATGTTCAGAAGATTTATTCAGCACACCAGCTGGGGAGAGTCTTATACCGAGGCAGTCTCAGTACAAAGTCTCCAAGTTTGCTAAGTTACAGTGTTTCTTATACATTTAGCATAATTTCTTCATTGTATGTCCTGCAGATTTTTCTTGACCAATCATACACATTATATTTGGTGTAGTCACTACTTAATTGGCTTATATTTGCTGCATAGTTACGTTGCTCATCTACAGAACACAGGAAAAAAACAGTAGCAGTACATTTAGGCTATTCCTGACATTTGCATTCAGCACATTTAATAACCACGTTATACCGGAAAATAATAGGGTGTAACCACGAGACTGGGTACTGGGTCACTAGAACTAGGTCAGTAGGGCACAGGTGCTATGTATCTGCTTCTTCATGCATCTTGCCTGATGATGCCTGATATTTATACCACAAGTACAGAAGTACTGTGGTTGTTTTGATAAGCCTTCTGAAAACAGATTGAATATAAATTAATGTAGTTCAGTCTAGTTCAATCTAGTTATGAACATATTTAAATGTTTTGGTTTCATTTCCTTTTCACAGAACCCGGAAACAGGAAAGTATGAATTCCGCTACATTTTTGTGGATGTCGATACATACCCAAGAAGAACAGTTGTCATTGAAGATAACAGATAAGATAAGATGAACATTGAGAAGTGGTCTAAGGCTTTGTGCTGAATAACTTCACTCGAAACAAGAATAAAGACAAAATGTGTATATTGTGAATTCCCTTCATGATTTTCCATCCAAGGATTTTATAGGCAATGGAATAACAATGAGGTGCGATTGGATGTTAAAGCAAGTTGCGTTGGATTGAACATTAAAATAAAGCTGTATATCTTTATGTCTACAATAGGTTTCGTTCAGTTGTGTCCACATAAACAGAAAAAAGACAATTGACCACATTTAATGAATGGCAGAGAGAGAATTTAATGAGTAAAAAAAAAAAAAAACGTAAGTAATTGCAATAAATAGAGGCTTCTGCTGCCAATAATAATTTCAAGGTAATTTGCTTTGTAGACAATAAAGCTGAGAAGCATTTTCTGGAAATTTACATATATTTGATGTGCTCTTTGAAGAGACTAATGCCTGCTGAATTATAATGAATCTATGATGGTTAAAGCATCTTGATTGGGACTGTGCCGCATTAAAATACTGCAGTAGTCTTATGAAAAGAAACTGTTAATAATTAAGTGTTTTTGCTGCCAGTCTCTCAAAACCTGTTAACCTTTGAAATAAATGCTCAAAGCAGGTTATTAAGTTCACATACATTGGTGCTCCTGACAATGTAATGGAAATTTTCAGAAAAGTATACAAAGTTTTTATGTATAATGATGTCCCATACGACCAAGACCTTACTGTAACAAAAGCATGTTGACACTCAGATACTGATCTTTCTTAAGAAGAATGAGTGTTGATCTGTAACAGATCTCGTGGTCATCCAGGAAACAACGCAATTGTGCAATTTTGAGTGATTTATCAGTCTCTACAGCCACACCAGGAAGCTGCATTGACTCACCAGCACTGATAGAACAGCATGCTTTGTTTTACTAGACAAATTATTTAAAAAACAAGCACATTTTTCTTCCTTTTAATTTATCACCAAATGTAATTCATGAGACATATCCAATAAAACAAAGGGTCCACACAGATACTGAATGTATTCAAAGCACTAAGTTTTAACCTTGCATTGTTATTTTTCTAATGGGATTAGGAGGGTCCCATGGGGGATCAAGTTCGATAGCAGCATGCGTTGATATTTTGTGTGGTTTACCCATTGGTACAGATGCATTGGCCTGTAATTGAGCTCCAGAGCACACAATAAAAGTGTGATGTGTTATTAGAACAAATACTGTTATGGAAGTAACTTTAATATTTTGTTTCTATGTGACACATACACATTCCTGCCCTTCTCAGTTTGCTTGTTGTCATCTGGTTTCATGGCAGGAAACAGAAGAACCTAAAAAATGATGTATTACAGAACATTAGGTGTTAATTGTAAATGTAATCGTTTTTTATTTGCTGTATTGAATTGTTTGATTTGTAAACACTAATTCTGTTCATAAAACAATAAAGGTATTTTTCATTGAAACTATTTTTCCCATAAACCACTTTTATGTATTGTGGTCTCCACTGGTTTATAAATTGATCACTGAAAAGGGGTTGTGGCATTTGGTCAATTTGATCGAATTGTAATTTTTGGCACTGAATAGAACCTCAACATTTATTTTGTATTGTGTGTACTCAGGTACTTATGCATGAACTGAAGTGTTACATTTACTGATAATTTTATACTGATACACCTTTACTGTCCTTTTTGGCATGAATAGGTAGTGGAGTTGCTCTTGGTGTATAAAAACCCACAAGAAAACATACAATTGCATGCAGCAAGATGTTAATTTCAATCCTGTGGCAAGTGCAGTTGAGCCTTTCTGGGAAGTGTCCAATATTTCTTGCTGTTGTACAACACTGTGCAGGAATAGCTAGTTGGACTGGATAACATGTGCCACATACCTTGATGTTTTTGGAGTCTGTTAGCAACATTGTTAGCATATCAATCTCAATTCCCCATCCTGCTGTTGGAGGACAAATTCCAGGGCTTTAAAGTAGTCTTCGTGGATAGCCATGGCTTTAACATCACCAGCCTTTTGGGCCTGTAAATGTGGCCCATTTATTTACTGTCCTATGTTGCTTTATGTTCAATAAAACCGCATAACTCAAAGCTACTTTGATAGTTATTTAATTGAAATAGTGACTCTGACAGTATATAGTAAGCAATGTATTTGTAAGTTTCATTCTAAATGTAATCATTTTCATGGTTATTTGTGAAATTTTGGAAAAACGAATTGTAAAGAATATTTAATATGGGCAGTACTGTTTATTTTATTTATTTTTTTTAGATTTTTATTTTTATAATATGTGGGGTGGGAACTTCCTTTTGTTTGATGTCTTGCTTTGTAGATAAAAAGCCTAACTGTTGTGAAGAGACTCCTGCACAAGATCTAAAAGCTTTAAAGATTACTTTAAAAATGTGACTTTGTAACGAAGTCAACTCTTCATGGTGATTTGGATTAGCCGGTGTAATCCAGAACAGGGTGTATTGCTGCTGTTGCAGCTGAAAGCATCAAAGTATGAAGTTCATTGCATTACAAATTGTTTCATTGAAGTGCAAGGGCTATACAATTTCTCTTCACTTTAGGATTAAAAATTAAATAATGTGCCACAACTAACAATACAATTGTACCTTGGCTTGGTCTTCAAAAAGCTCATGCTGTTTGTGAGGATCATTCAGCTCAGTGAAGGCATTGCTCAGCTTGTTCTTCAAATCGTTCCGAAAGTCCTTCTTCAGAACGGTGCCTGAATGAAAAACAGTCTGAAGTTAAACACGTATAGCAGGATTTGTGGTTGCTCAAGCAATATATTTCCAATAAGTAAATATATGTTACAGTACTTCAATTAAGTTGAACAGGAAGACTATGTAATTAACTAAAACAATGTAAACCCTGAGAGGGAGATGGTGATTTAATCTTTGAATGGAGCATATTGTCTTGAGTAAGGTCAAAACACACATGTAAACTCTGCCAGTGTTCATTTTCTCTGCAAAGGCATTGAAAGCTGACAAACTTATTTATGTCTTTAAGAATATTAACAACAACATATACATAATTTAACATGGGAGGTCAAAAATCATGGGTAATCTGTACTATTCTATATAACACAAAGTATAAATTAAAATACCTTCTTTCTGTTTCTGTTTGTTGAACACATTATTCGTCCTAGAGAAACCTGTAAAGATTTCTCTTGACTGAACCCTGGGTTATGACAGGGAGTGTGTGCATTTTAGACTGTCCCTGGAGTGTTAGATACGGTATTTATTTTTAAACCTTATATCCTTTTTCTGGTAGATTGTCAAAAATGCTCTTGGTAGAAAGAAGGCATGCTTGACAACAGAGCAAATGACAGTCATAGAATGAAATGTCAGAAGGGCATCAAAACAATGGAGGCCTGTAAAACAATAGGACTGGAATAGATTGGTTCACTGATCACAAATTCATTAAAATCAAACCAGAGGAACAGCACAGATGCAGAAACGCTTGCAAAACTGTAGAATTCACTTGTTAGGAAGGGGTAGGGGAAATGTGTGCCCTTAGAAATCTCATGGTCAACTGACAAAAAATTCAAATATGAGGGGTATTTTCTGTCAGCTGGGAAAAGTGACATATTAACTTAAAAGTACTAGAGCAGATATATTTGATATGTAAGAATCTGCATCACTGCAAAATGCTGGAGCAATTATCAGTTTTGTAGTAGTTAGAAACATTATGTAATTCTTAATTTCACACATGTCATGAATATGGGCCCAGTTCAATTAGCTTTTAGCTGGAAGAAACAATTTGGGGAAATTAAATATATGGCAAAAATAAATGAAATGGTGTTTTATTCTCATTCACCCTCTGCCATGTTTAAACTGATAAAGATAAAGCTCCTTTTTAATTACATGAAGTAAGTGTACTTCAAAAAATGATTTAAGTGTTGAACGTGAACAGAAAGTTTGAGCACTGACAGGTGAAGTGAATAACTGATAATCTCGTTATCATGGCACCTGTCAGTGGGTGGGATATATTAGGCAGCAAGTGAACATTTTGTCCTCAAAGTTGATGTGTTAGAAGCAGGAAAAATGGGCAAGTGTAAGGATCTGAGCGACTTTGACAAGGGCCAAATTGTGATGGCTAGACGACTGGGTCAGAGCATTTCCAAAACTGCAGCTCTTGTGGGGTGTTCCCGGTCTGCAGTGGTCAGTACCTATCAAAAGTGAGTTAGGTCTATGCTTTCATTTCTGAACTGACGCCCAATTTCATACACTTTATCCAGCCCTCCCACAACCAGCATATAGAAGTAAAATAAATATTGTTGTTTTTTGTGGTTAGGAGTGGAGGGGATGTATGCATTTCTGTTATATCCAGCTCTGGGAGAATGGGTTAATTTTGTTTAGTACCTTAAGGTAGAGTCCAGGAGCAGTCCTCATGTAACATCAAGGAGGAGGACCATTACGTTGTCCATTTACTAGGATGAGCCAAAACTGTACTCTTTCTATGTATAATTGCTGAGAATGATTGGTCAGGAAATTGCTATAAACTGATACTCCGAAGACTGATGTACCTTTCAGAGTATTTTGGAAACACTGTAGTGAATGTGAAATAGCATGTTTCAAGAGAGGTGTCTTGAGTTTGCATCTTTCTCTTGTCAACATCAGTTTGTCAGGACCAGGTGACTAAATGAAAACTGAAGGAATTTCACCTTCCATCCTTTAAGCAAGGGATTAACCAGAGTAGGAGTACGAAATGGCAAAATAATCCAGTTTCAAGTGCTGTTAAGCACAAAACACTGTGGATTATGTTTGCTCTATTCAATTATACAAATTTGCAGTCATTTATAACTGGTTGAAAGGTGAAGCTTATCATTTTTTCAAGAATAAAGAATAACCCTTCATTCCTAAAATGTGGTTATGTTACATACAGGAGGGGATCATCCTTTCTCTTCCCTTAAATTGCAGTGTACCTCCAGAAATCCAAGACTATCCAGGAACTTCTTTAGGTATTGTATAATTTTAGTTCTCTTAATGAACTTTTGTGTCACAGACTCATTCGTGATCAAATCAAGATATCGTTGACGATACCTTTTCTCCTGTAAAGACAAACACACTTTCATTTAAAAAAAGGATATCCATATAGTAACACAATGATGAAGTAGAGCATCAAGGTGTACCAGACCCTAACTGAAATTAGCACTTTAATAGAATGCTGTCCATATTTGCAAATACATACCACATATTGTTGGGGTAAAATTGCTTTCCAGTAAGATACTACTTAAAACTTGCTCTTATAAGGGTTTCCTTGTTCTTATTAGGATTTCTCTGCTCAGACTTATCTGTGTGGCAGATAGAGATAATTTCTACTGCCGTAGACATTCTTTAGTTAACGAACCAAAACTATATAACATGTTCTTATCAGTATAGTGTGTGCTGTGTCCTTGGTACCAGTGCTTCCATGTCTGGATGAAATATTGTTTCCCCAATTAGAAAGAATACCTTATCAATTATTGCTTCCCGAGTCTCGGAACTGCCCCGGGACATATGCCTAGAAAATATCATCCTTTGAAATATTGCTTGTAGATGTATAAAAGGCTGTGTGAAACTTTCAATAAACAAAGATAAACGAACAGACATTGTGTCAGTGACTTTACTTCCCGGGCCTGTCTCCTGTCGAAAAGCCTCATCTGTTACTGGAAGCGCTCACTGGGGTGCCTGATTCACTGGGACCCGAAGGGTTGCTTCAACTGAAGCGTTGTACCTTAACACATGTTTTTAGAGGAAGAGTGCTAGGCCTTCATAAAGATTTCTAAGATTTGATTCTAGAACAATTTACATTTTTGAAATGTATAAGCCCTGGGACCTGGGGGTGGGGGGCAATCTAGCTATTGAAATTTGATAGATACTCCATGTGTCCCAGAAAACCACTGCCTTAAAATAGTAGTATAACAGTAATTGAATCAGCAGCCTTGAAACCCTGGAGGGAAAAGAACTCAAAACATGTATCTGCCTACTATTACCCTTAGCTCAGAAAGATGTGCCTGTCAGGGATTAATTTATTCAAAACAGGGTTCTTTATTCTTTTCTTTTCTCTCTCTCTCTGTGCTCTGGCTGTCTGTGGTAATGTCAATGGAAATGTCAGCAACACCTGATCTTTCAGCCCAAAGTGAAGGTATGGGAGCATGTGCAAACAAGGAGAGAGGAGCTGCATTTTGACTGGGTTAATGCTCAGCTCTCCCTCCTTGATTTTTGCAGGATCCCCCTCTACTCCAACTGCGAAGCACATCCTTGTTGATTTTAGTAAATTTCTCCTCAGGCTCATAACATCTAAAAATGATCCATATTTGAGAACCATGTTTCCTTTTAAAGATTTACATTATTTACACATTCTTTACATTTTCTGTAAGGGTTAGATTTAATTTGTAAAAAAGGAAAGATTAACAAGTGGTCCTATTATTTAATATGAATTAGGGTTTCAACTTGCCTCCACTTTGTGTATTGAAAATATGTGAGGCTTGTGACCTCTCAGATAATAATATATTTATAAATACAGAATCATGTAAAGGTGGTATGACTTCAATATTCCTATAGTTTTAAAAATCTATTGTACGACGTTTACTCTTAATGATGTGACTTAATACTGACATATTTTACTGAAGTTGAAAAATTAATTGATTAAACACTGTATAAAATGTCTAATTCTTAGGATATGTCATAGGCCCTTCAATAATCCCTGATTGGTGATCTGCATGCCTTCATGAATTTAAAGTAATCAAACATCAGTACCTGGGTAATTATAAAATGTCCCCACATAGTAATGATGATGATTATTGAAAAGTGGTATTAATGAGAAACATGGAATGCAGCTATTATGTATTTGACAGAGGCATCCTTATGTGTAAAATTCACTTCTAAAGTATTTACCATATATACATTAATTCCTTAAAATACATTGTTTAGAACAGAAAATGTAAATAATCAAATCAAGTAACTATTGAGTCAATTAATCACAGATATTGTCATTCATTTTCATGTTTAAATAGTTAGATTTGTTGCATGTTCAATATTAATCATTTAATCAGGTTATTTATTTGTTTAAATCCAGCTGTGATGCAAATGTGAAGTTCACTAACCGGTAGCAATAGTCATCATACAATAAAGCACAATTATTGTTTGGAATAAAGATTAAATATATTTTTGTATGAAGTGCAATAGTATTAACATAACATAAGTGTTACAAGAGGTGCTGGGAGGGGTGACTGCTGGTGCCTAATAATTGGTGTGTTTATTTAATATGTTTTTTTTATTTTGGAGTGTTTTGTTGTGGGTTTATATTTTCACTTGTTTTATTACTTCTGTTATATTTTCACTATTGGTTTGCTTTTTATTCACTTTAATTATATTTTCACATGAAAGCAGAATTTTTCAAAAGCTCCAGGCACTAATTAAGGACACACCTGTCTGATTGGGCGCTGTCTCCCACTGCTTCAACTAGCACACCTGTTTAATTTCTCTCCTCACCCATAATGAGGAAAAACCTGCTTTAAAAGACCAGTGCAGAGAGCAGCAGGCAGTCATGCCTGGGACTGAGAAGGGAATAGGACAGCACTGCAGGGAGCAAGGCAGGAGGGTGTGTGGTAATTAGGAACAATAAAGGCCAGCAAGATGGAGCCTTGAGGAACAGAGGCAGCTGCTGATTGGAACAGGGAAATTGTTTACAGCATGATAAGTACTCTGATGTTCTTTGGGGAGACTCCCTTGTTTTGAAGGAGTTTTGGCTGATTGCTGTGCACATTTTCTGGCTGTCTCTTGGTAATGTGAATATAGCATCCTCCGGAAAAGTGAAATGAAGTTTGAATAAACAGTTGAGATCATTCAATGCAAGCAACTTTGTGCCACTTGTTTGCCCGAGCTAAATTTTGGATTTTATATATATATATATATATAATTTTTTTTTTTTTTTTTTTTTTTTTGGCCCGTTGTATATGTAATGTATATTAGATGGCTGATTTGTCCTTATCTGTTAACTCCCAATAGTTTGCAACAATAAAACATACTTCACAACTTGTGGCTTCCAGTAATTGCTAATTACTATACATGCACTGTAGTGTACAGTAAGACTAGATTTTAAATGATACTACTGGTAATGAGTTTCATTTTTATATATATATATATATATACCACATTCATCCTAATAGATGCGCAGGCCCTAATTTACATGCATTCCCCCTATTTCCGTGGTTCCTCCTCAATTAATTTTTTTTTTTTTTTTTGGGGTGAATGAGCCAAGGTTATTGTTGCTCATGTAATGTGAACAGATTTAAATCAATGAATACACACAATGTAGCCGCTTTGCTTAAATAAGTGTAACTCCACTCTGGCCACTTGACCTGCACCAAACCCAAACTGGTGCAGTTAACACTCCTAAATTAGTGAATTTACTCCTATCACAGAGAGAAATCCCAGGTGTAGCACTGAGGTAGTGAAGTCCACTACAAACCACATATATGATAAATAAAATATTGAGACTCCACATATATTTTAACATATTACTACAATTAGGCTAATATTTAATGCAAAGTAAATAAACCAATACACTCCAAAATGTGTAATTCAAATGTAATTTATTAACACTTTGAGCCCTATCAACTATGATGATGCTTTGTTTCCAATATTTTATAGTAATAATCGGCAACTATAATTGCAACATTGATGTGTAATAAAATGCCATTAAACCCCAAATTGCAACTACCAGCCTGCTTTAAGATCGAGGTTTGTTTTTCACATTTTTGGCCTCATATTAGAAGTACTCAAAATAATGTATTTAAGATTCAAACGACTGGGAAAACAGTACCCCAGAAATGTAACTGACAGCGTTTAATATACTGATAATGTGATATGAACATGTTATAGGCAACAAGAAGAGAAAACAAATTGCCAGGTTGCAATAATATTTCAGATACTGAGATTAAAATCTTAACACAAAATTGTGTTTTCATGCAAAGAAAGCACATGCAGTGGATCAGTAACAGAGTAGATTTTGTAGAGCCAGTATATGTACACAAACTGCATATATAATCAAAGCTTTTCTGTGATTCTAAGAGGCTCAGAGAGAAGCTGGCTTTCAGTAATCCTTCAATCTTTTCACTCCTTCCTTTCAATCTTTTTTTTTTTTAAGTGTTGGTCATTTTATTGGTATGTGTGTATATATTACAAATACTACTAAATATGACTATTTTATTACTTCTACAACGTGTTGTTCCATGTACAGATGTAATGTGTTTCTTGTTATCCACTGTGCTGTGCCCTTGTATATTGACTAAGCAATATCTCTCTGCTTAGACTTCAGATTTGCAGCTGAATACTTCCCCACAGGAGGTGCAGACACCACAAGCCTCAGAGTGGTGAGTTTCATAGTCATAGCACACCTGATATTTTTGTTTGTTTTAGGTTTTGATATTTGAATCCCCAAATTGAGTTCAACGCCTTTAACACAGAACCAGAAGTAAAGTAACTGAAATAACTCTATTGGATTGGCAAACAATAAGATTAGTCAGAATTAATGGGTTACATTACAGTCAAGCGGAGGATCAAGCACAGAGGGGGCGGGGCGCTGCAAATGTATTTTAAACAAATTACGAAACAAATGAATATTATTATTATTATTATTAATAATAATAATAATAATAATAATAATAATAATAACACAGATTCGACATGAACATTACATGTTTTAAGCCTACAATGCAGAGCTTTGTAACAACAGTACATTTTAATTTAGATGTATGGACAATTTATTTAGGTATACATCAACTCAAATGGTCAAATATTTTTTGTACTGGGATATTGTAACTGATACTGGAAATGCCCCATTAAGCTGGAAACTGGATATGCACTTACTTTATTATTATTATTATATATAAAATAAGAATATTATATGCTAGAAATATAATGATGCTGTTTGTTGAATCCACCAATGTTTTTATATTCAAAATACAAATACAGTGATACTTATAATATTTTTGACAATAGAATCGAAGTTAGTTACATTCCGTTTTCAGTTTTATTCCAGCAGTATAAGTAAGCATTCAAACCCATAAGATTATGGCCTATAAACCGGAGCAACAACTAAATACTTCGGGTACATTTACAGTTCAATCATCAGGAAAGTGTAGTGTAATATGTTTGTATTCCACTAGATGTCATCCTCTGTCTTTAATACTTGTACAAATACAAAAACTTGTAATAAATCAAAATAATATTAATAATTTTGTGGAGAACATATTGCAGCATTCTCAGAGACTATACTGATATGGAATACTCCTGTATTTTTAATGTGTATGTATGTATAAATATATTACCATATATATATATAGTAAACATGGAAGTCCCATGGGTGTTCTGCTGAGAGATTGTTCGTCAGTAGTAGTAGGAGGAGGAGTAGAATAATAGTAACCCAACATCTGCATTTGTGCATGTTTAATGGGTAATATGCATTGCTTCTTGTGTGTTTAAATGTTACATAATTTGCGAGACTTTAATTTAATTTGCTCCACATAGAAACCACTTGTGCTGCACCAAATTACTGATTGAAATGTAATGTCTGGGTAAACCACAACACAGGACACGGTGTTACTTTCAGTTTAACAGAATCGAAACTTAATGCTATCAAAGCTGCTGACGTCACCGGGCACCGCTCAGCTTATCGACTGATGCCGGAGAGAGCGCACACTGAGGGACCCTTCTCCTGAACTGGGTAAGTATAGGTTTTGTTTTAATCTTTAAATTAACAAAATGTGATCCATTAGAAAGGAAGTGAATTCATATTATAGCTATGTATTCTCTAACTATTTTTCTTCATGCGTCATGCCATATATGTCAAGATATGTAGGATTGTACATGAAACGCTACGAATAATCGTGCACTGTAGCCAAAATACAATAACATGATGATGGGAATATACGTGAACACATAGTGTTAAGGGAGATGTTATGGATTCACAGTTTATTACCGACGTCACATACTGGAAATACGACAGTTTCTACAGACGACACAAGTTCACGAATGTATTGTGGCTGTCTAGGGCCATATAGTGCTCAATACGGTGTATTGATGTATATTGATATTGACGTAGGTATATTGATAGCTCACTTCCCCCTATTCTTGTGCTCTCTAGATATGCTGTTTTGCCCAACAACCTCATGCAATACGTGGCATTACACTTGTAATATTGGATTGCATGTGACAAATGTGTTAATGTGCCAGCAGGTGTAAACCACCCCATTTCTCACAAATTGAATACTTTTCCTCACTGTGCGCTCTCACCGCACCCCATGAGTACATCCTTCCCGTCGCTACAAACAGCTGAGGGTGTAATTGGTTTAGTTCTGTCTGGAAGCTTCTAGCTAGTGCACTCCCAACCTCATTGCTGAACACACCTGCTTACCAGCTATTACATTGTTATGCTAAGTAAACAGTGTGTTGAACTTTGGATCATGAAAACAGAGCAGCAAATCAATTTGTATTAAAAAAAAAAAAAAGTTGCAAGGACACAAAGTTATAATAAAAATGATTGGTGATTCATAATAATGCTTTGGTTTTCTAATTAAATATTGCATTTAATATTGTTTCCAGATGTTTTTTTTTTTTTTAAGGTGAATCAAAATGCTTGGTCCAGGAAATCAACAGAGTAAGTCCATTTATCTTTCAGTGCTCATATCTGTGGGATTTGCACAAACTGAGAATTGTTTATATATAGAAATATACAGGTGTTGTGTTAAAAACATACATTTAAATTACATTAATATGTTTGCCCTGAACTATAACATGTCTCCCAATACATATCATATACATTTGTCACATTATGAATTCAGTGGTAACACTTTATAATAAGGTTCTGTGATTCCTCATGAATTAATATATGAATACCACAGGAGTAAAACATCAGTAATTTACTTGCTCCACATAGAAACCACTTGTGCTGCACCAAATTACTGATTAAAATGTAATGTCTGGGTAAACCACAACACAGGACACGGTGTTACTTTCAGTTTATCAGAATTGAAACATCATCTGAACATCATGAACATCATCTGAGTTCTGATATTGAGCACATGAACCCTATCTAGGAGTTGGACCTATCCCGACAGACAGCTGTAATTGCTGCCAAAAGTGATTCCAGGAGATGGTATTAATTCAGGAGATGGAGACTTATCCAATTGTGCTATTTCAGTTTTTTTTTTGTATATATAGATTTTTTTTTTTTCTTCTTCAAAATTTGAAATTTTTCCACCTTAACAATGTGGAGTATGGTGTTTAGGTATGTTTGGGGGGGGGGGGGGGAATCCTTATTTAACTGTATGAAACTCTGAGGCACTGACCCAACAAAATGTGAAAAAAAAAATGGAGGGATGAAGACTTTCTGTAGGCACAGTATTCAATAGATATGACTAGCATTAAAATGCCCTACAGGTTTTTCATAGTGATAACAAAGTGCACACAGGGAGAAACAACAGAAGAAAGGTCAAAGTGCAAAAATACTTCAAATTGAAAAATAAATTAATGTATTTATTTATCCAATAATGTGACTAAACATGTTTTAGAAATTTATGGAATAAATGGGACAGAAATATTACTTTAATATGATTTTAAGACATGTTCAATGGCTATGCATATGTAAGTTCTTAATTTCTGGCTTTCACAGTGACAAAAAAATACATGTACATATATATGTATGAGTACACAGATATATTGTATGATTTATTATGTGTATAAGAAATATGTCACGTTATCTTCATGTTCTTTAAAAAGAAAAAAAAATATCTTGATAGTCAAAAACAATCCAGAGAGAGATTTAATCAGAATAATTTTATTATGAGCAGCTGCACTGAAGATGTTCACGGGGTAATCCCACAAACTGCCTGTAAATCATGAAATCTCACCAGAACAATCTACGAGAAATATGTCAATTTCCCATTGACTGTGCTCTCACAGTGTGAGGAAAATAAACCAGAGGGAACCAGGGTTATCTTTAAAGTCGGCAGCACTGCCCAAGGGGCAGGGGTTTCTGCGCACTTCTGTAGAGTCCACACACTGCCCACTATGGTTCTCCATCCAAGACCACTCAAGAACCCTAGGGATCGACGCACTAGCCCACATGTGGTCGCGCTGTCTCCCTTACGCTTACCCACCGTTCCCCCTTCTCCCGGTGGTCCTGGAGAAGGTCAGGAGAGAACGAGCGACAGTTCATCTGATAGCCCCACGGTGGCCTCGGAGATTCTGGTTGGCAGACCTGAACGCCCTCCTCTATGGAGGGCCTTGGCAGCTCCCAGTGAGAGCAGACTTGTTGTCCCAGGTGCAGGGAACGCTTTGGCACCCCAATCCGGGCCTCCTCCAGCTCTGGGCCTGGCCCCTGAGCGGGAGCGACTGATTGCCTGGGGTCTGTCAGACGTGGTGGTAGCCACTATTCAGTCGGCAAGAGCTCCCTCTACGAGGTTGCAGTATTCGTCCCACTGGCAGACGTTTAGCACCTGGTGCCAAGACGGCGGTCAAGACCCAATTCATTGTCCCATTGGGGTCATATTACAGTTTTTACAAGAGCTATTGGACCAGGGAAGTCCCCGTCCACGCTCAAAGTGTATCTGGTGGCCATCTCCGCATGTCATGTCCGGATTGATGGCGACGTAGTGCTGGACGCACTTTCCCAACCCCCATTTAAGCCACTGAACTCAGCCGAAGCTGGTGTCACTTAAGACTGCATTTTTGCTGGCAATCACCTCTGCAAAACGTGTGAGCGAGTTACACACCCTGTCTGTACACCCATCATGTGTCTGTTTTGCGGAAGATAGCTCCAGGGTCACGCTACGGCCTAACACTCCATTCCTCCCGAAAGTGCTGTCTCCATTTCATGTCAACAGGCCTATTGAGTTGATGGCTTTCCATCCTCCTCCCTTCTCTTCAGAGCAAGAGAGTCAGCTTCACCGGCTCTGCCCTGTGCAGGCCCTCAGGTGCTATTTGGATCGCACTAAGGACATTAGGTGCTCAGACCAACTGTTTGGAGCGTGGACACAGGGCCAGGCGCTTTCAAAGCAGCACCTCTTGCATTGGATTGTGGACACCATTACCATGGCCTACGAGTCCACCAGGACCCCGGTGCCTGAACACCTGGTGGCCCACTCGACTCAAGGCGTTGCCACATCTTAGGCCCTTTTTCAAGGCACCCCCATGGCAGACATTTGTGCGGCTGCAGCTTGGGCCTTGTCGCTTACATTTGCTCGGTTCTACAGGTTGGACATGATGGGACTGGTCCCTTACAGGCTCTGGCTCCTGCCTTTCCTCTCCCAGTCTGCCCCTGTTAAGCACATCCTGAGGGAGCTAGTGAACCTTGTCTTCCCTTCCACTGGACTATGCTTTCCAGTCGAGCACCCACACGAGCTGCTCCTGGATTTACTGACAAACCTGTCGATGTGTTTCCAGGGTCATATGGCCTACAGGCACGTTGCCTTACGAGGCCGCCCTGTATATAGTTCGTTCATTATACATTGTGTTGTGGTGGTGCATGCTTCTGGCCTGTACCCCTCCCTGTATATATATAATATGTGTTAAACAGCAGGACTGTGGCTCCGTCTGACCTGTGCAGCATGGAGCTCACTGCCGCTGTTCCCAGCTGATGGCGCTCGAGTTTCACTGCCTTTCTGTGTATATAGTTCTTTGGTCAGCAAGTCTGTGGCCCGCTCTGGCTCCTGGGCCCCGTGGTGTATATACAGTGAGGGAAAAAAGTATTTGATCCCCTGCTGATTTTGTACGTTTGCCCACTGACAAAGAAATGATCAGTCTATAATTTTAATGGTAGGTGTATTTTAACAGTGAGAGACAGAATAACAACAACAAAATCCAGAAAAACGCATTTCAGAAAAGTTATAAATTGATTTGCATGTTGCAAGATTTCTGGCTCCCAGGTGTCTTTTATACAGGTAACGAACTGAGATTAGGAGCACTCTCTTAAAGGGAGTGCTCCTAATCTCAGCTCGTTACCTGTCCACAGAAGCAATCAATCAATCAGATTCCAAACTCTTCACCATGGCCAAGACCAAAGAGCTGTCCAAGGATGTCAGGGACAAGATCGTAGACCTACACAAGGCTGGAATGGGCTACAAGACCATCGCCAAGCAGCTTGGTGAGAAGGTACTAACAGTTGGTGTGATTATTCACAAATGGAAGAAACACAAAATAACTGTCAGTCTCCCTCGGTCTGGGGCTCCATGCAAGATCTCACCTCGTGGAGTTTCAATGATCATGAGAACGGTGAGGAATCAGCCCAGAACTACACGGGAGAATCTTGTTAATGATCTCAAGGCAGCTGGGACCATAGTCACCAAGAAAACAATTGGTAACACACTACGCCGTGAAGGACTGAAATCCTGCAGCGCCCGCAAGGTCCCCCTGCTCAAGAAAGCACATGTACAGGTCCATCTGAAGTTTGCCAGTGAACATTCCAGCATGACAATGACCCAAAACACACAGCAAAGGCAACAAAGGAGTGGCTCAAGAAGAAGCACATTAAGGTCCTGGAGTGGCCTAGTAAAATACTTATTTCACTCATTAACATGCAAATCAATTAATAACTTTTTTGAAATGCGTTTTTCTGGATTTTTTTGTTGTTATTCTGTCTCTCGCTGTTAAAATACACCTACCATTAAAATTATAGACTGATCATTTCTTTGTCAGTGGGCAAACGTACAAAATCAGCAGGGGATCAAATACTTTTTTCCATCACTGTAGTTCGTTTGTACGAGATCTAATTGTCAGCACAATAGAGCTCTTCCACTCTGTACTATTCAGTTGAGTTGGATGCTCCTGTGCTGTGTGCTGACAGCATAAGGTCTTGCTGTCACGCGATATGTAGATATTGTATATTGTTGTTCAGCTCGGCTACTCTGTTGACTAGCCAGCTATGTATTCTGTGTTTTTTCATTGGGTCTGTGGCCCTGCTCCTATTGGATCAGGGGTCCACTGCCATGATAATGCGTGGAGGCCGCACAAGTTGCTTGATTGCCCGCGCCAGATATTGTGCAAGTAGATCTGGCCTCACTCCTAGCTGCACTTGTAGAGCAGCCGGCCTTGCTATTGTGAGAGTAGGGCGTAAGAGTTAACCTCTGTAGCCCCGCCTTGTATATGCTGATTCTAGACAGTTCCCAGTAAGAGCGTGACTACGGTCCTCGCTCCTGGGTGGCTCAGGTGCGACCCTACGGGGCCCCTGAGGTTACTGTCTGGAGTTGTGTTGCTGAGGCCCCTAGCAGTACACCTCAGGGCAGGCTCCCTTATCAGCTTGCTGGGGTCTGGAAGCTCAACACCTCCCTGCTCGATGACCCTCGTGTTATTAAGACCTTTAGCAGACGCCTCGAGGAGTGGAGGACCCTGAAGGACCTTTTTGATTCTCCCATAGAGTGGTGGGAGATGGTGAAGTAAAGGACCAAGGGCTACTTCATTCAGCTAGGGAAACGGAAAGCTCGTGAGAGGCGGGCGAGATATTCGCATCTAAACGCCCGCCTCCAGCGCCTGAGTCTTTTACAGCTCAGAGGCTTCGACCTAGCTGAGGAGGTGGCTCGGGTCAAACTGAGTCTCTCCGCCCTCTATCGGGAGGAGCAAGAGAAGATCAAGGTCCTTTCCAGGGTCCGCATCATGGAGGACGATGAGAAATGCAGCCGCTTCTTCTTCAAGAAGACGAAGGAGAGGCGGCCTGCAATGTCCTCCATGATCGACTCCTCGGGGCAAGAGGTGGAGGGCAGAGAGGCTGTTGAGACAGTGGTGTGGGATTTCTACAGGGAGTTGTATGATCAGAAGGTGGTGGATCAAAATCTGATCCATCACTTTCTGTCCCTGTTGGAGTCCCGCATTGAGGGGGACTAGGAGGAGGAGGAGGATCCAGAGATCACCACCACTGAACTCTCCCAGGTGATAAAGAGTCTTATCTCTGGAAGGACACCGGGTCCCGATGGGATCCCTGCTGAGTTCTATAAGATCTTTTGGGAGGTGCTTAAAGAAGATCTGGCCCAGGTCTTGGGGTCGATGTACAGAGAGGGTAGATTGGCCCCTTTTATGAAGAAGAGTATCCTCTCCCTTCTTCACAAGAAGGGAGACCAAAAAGATCTGAGGAACTGGCGGCCGGTCAGCCTCCTGTGCACCGACTACAAGATACTGGCCAAAGCACTGACGCTCCGGCTGCAGCGGCCACTCCCTCAAGTCGTGGGTCCCGACCAGGTCTGTGGTGCCCGGGGGAGATCGGCGGCTGACAACGCCATGCTGCTCAGGGATGTCGTGGCCTACTCGAATGAGAGAGGGCTTCCCCTGGTCCTAATCAGCTTGGACCAGGAGAAAGCCTTCGACAGAGTGGGCCACGAATACCTGCAGCTCGTCATGGAGAGGATGGGTCTCGTTCTTGGCCTGAGGAAATGGGTTAAGATCATTTACAGCGGTCTAAGCAGCAGGGTCCTTGTGAACCGCCACCTGTCCGAACCATTTCCGTTCATGCAGGCGATCCACCGGGACGTCCGGGTGACAGGTTTCCATCTCCCGGGTTCCGGCGGAGAGCAACTGAAGGCCCTGGCCTACATGGACGACGTGGCCATGGTTTGCACGGACGCTCCGTCCGTGGCCAGGGTCGAGGAACTGCTGGACGGCTTCTGCAGGGCGACGGGGGCCGCTGTCAACAAGGCCAAGAGCGAGGTCTACCTCTCCAGGGCATGGCCTGTCGGCCGGGGCCCGCCGACCGTGTTCCCTGTGAAGCCGTTTATCAAGGTTCTGGGGATCACGATCGACGGGACCAACACGGGCACCCGGAGCTGGGAGGAGGCCATATCTAAGGTCCAAAAGAAGATCCACGGCTGGAGCACAAGGACCTTGACGATGGCTGGTAAGGTGCTGGTCGTAAAGGCCATCCTCTTCCCGATACTCCTCTATGTAGGAATGATCTTCCCCCCAGACAAGGTCATCGTAAAACTAGTGACCCGAATTATATTTCGGTTTGTCTGGGGGAGCAAAATGGAGAGGCTGAAAAGAGTGCAGATGGTGAAGGGTACCCTGGATGGAGGCAGGGGGGTCCCGGACGTTGTGCGGCTGATAAAGGCGCAGGGGCTGGCCTATGTGGTCAAGAACATCCAGGCTGCTGGCAAGAAAGTGAGTTTTATGAACCGCTTTTATTTTGCCAGCAGCCTGAGACCATTCGGCCTCTGCGCCATGGATAACACCAGGCCGCACTCGTGGGATCCCCCGCCGTTCTACAGGGCGCTCCGAGCCTTTGCGCTCGAAGTAGCCCTCCATAAAGTCGTGCTGGCCTCCTGGGATTATAAGACCATCTGTAGCCAGATTAGATCTACCCAGGAGACCAGCCAGATAGAAGATTTCCCTCCCGAAACCTGCCGGTTTATCTGGGCTAACGCTACGCACGTTTGCCTCACGAATACACAGAAAGATGTCTCCTGGATGGCTGTGAGTCGGTGTCTCCCCACCCGAGTGTTCATGCACAGAAGGGGCATAGCTCCTTATGACACCTGCCCCTATAAGGGTTGCCTGGGGAAGGAGACGGAGGCTCATATCTTTAGGGATTGCCCCTCCGCCTGCAGGGTCTGGCTCCTGTTTTTCCCGTTCCTCCGCAGGTTTGCCGTTCCTGTGCGGACGACCGCCCAGCGGATCCTTTATGGCCCTGCCAAGGGAATAACATCTCCCTCCCTGAGGTGCTGGTGGCGTGTCGTCTGCGCAGTGAAGCAGGCCCTGTGGGAGGGACTGAACATCTGCCTTTTTAATAAGCAGGAGCTGGACCCGATTGTCACCGCGCGGAGGGGCATGGTACTCATTCGTGAGTATGTCAATCTGGAGGTCCATCAGAGGGGCAAGGAGGAAGCCTACAAGATCTGGCACATAAAAGATCTGGGGGAGCTTAGGATCCCTTGATGGGACCCACCTCCGGGGACAACCATCTCCCCCTGCTGGAGCCCGAGCCAAGATCTTTTAATTCTTTTATAAAAGATTATATTTTAAAATGACTTTTAAAAATGAATTTTAACAGTTTTTAAAGATTTAGTTGTTTTTAAAACACTAGTTGTTTGGGGTTTTTTTTTGGTTTAGTTTTGTTCTATTTATTTGTCAAATACATTGACCGTTTTGGATTTAATTTTAAATGCATTGGACCATTTTTTTTTATTTATTTTTTTTCCTTTTTAATTGTTTCTTTATTTTGTCCAGTGCATTTTCAGTTATTTTCAATGTATTTGACTTTTATGTTGGTTAGCAGTTTGCTTTAATCACGTTTGTTTTGTTGTTTTGTGCACTTGTTTATTTGAAGTTTAGTATTTTGTTTTGTTAAATCACAAAGATTTTAAAAATGTTAAGTGTTTTTAAGAATTGATTTTAAAATTGTTTAATCATAAGTATTAAAATTTGAATGAATGTTTTTATTGTTATGTAAAATACTTCAAACAATAAAACAGTATTATCAGCTTGCTGCCTCCTCCCTTGAGACAGTTTTGTTATACAGTAACCCATCCCCCTTGGGCACTGCTCAAGGGCTGCAAGGTCGCGCGGGAGTCCTAGCTCCCAGCAAATGAAGACGAACCTGCGCTGACGTCACGTTTTATGGAACAGGATGTAGGAAGGGACCTCTTTCTGAGTGACAAGCGCAGGGGCCAATGGCAGCTTTGATAGAGTGATGTTTCAATCAGGTTCCTACGGCAGTGTGCAGAAACCCCTCCCCCTTGGGCAGTGCTTCCTTTTTCAGATAACTGGGGTTGCATTTGCAATCTATCGATGTATACAGCTTATGAATTAGAAGTACAATGATTACTAATCACCAGAGGAAGAGAAAAGGATGTCTGATGTGTTTAACCACTAGAACTATAACTTGTTGACTTTTTGGAGATATAACTCTGCTGACTTTAATCCAGAGACATTTCCCATGTCAGGTGGTGCCCGATCAAAACAGAGGCAAAGCAGCGGTTCATCCAGAAAAGACACTCACTCACAAGAACCACCTCATTCAGCAAGAGGACAAACACAACAGAGAGATAAACCGAAGACAGAAGAATGGCCGTTTGGGAGAACCAGTAATCCCAAAGGTGAATATTTATAATGTTATTTTGATTTTATTTGAACTAAAATGAATTAAATTAAATTAAAAAAACAGTAGAAGATCAGGATAGGTTGTGTTTTTATTTTCATCACATTGGAATTGGATTTAAACTGAGTTTGTAAAGTGGTGTTGGAGAAAGATGAACCAGGTGTTTCAATTGTAGAAATATTTTTCTTTAACAAAGCTAGAATCTGGAGTCAGGAATCAACAGTTCATTGATTACAAAGGTGAGATAAATCCAAAAAAATACTTTTGATTTTGTATAAATTAATAGAGAATACTTAACAGACAGATGTGCTATCCACCCAGCTTTTGAGTATTTAAAATATCTATTAGCTGGCTTTTGAGAATCAGCAATTTGTGACCATTTGCTTACAGCAATTGTGTTCTAATGAAATGTTCCAATTCTAATGAAATGTTAAATTCAAATTCCTTCAAACTGGATGCACAGAATTAAGGTATCTATGCATTCGTATGACCCTCGGTGAGTAAGAACTCAGAAATGCCCAAATACTGAAGTACCCCTTTAATAGGTTGATATCATATTCTACTTTTAGTTTTCTCTGTTGTGTTTCTTTTTCAGAATAGATAAACTGTTTACCAAAGCAAGAATGCAAATGTATACCAATTATCCCCTCAGCTGACTGAATTAAAATGCAGTATCATTTTATTTTGGGAGAGTTAGTGATATCCCATCTTAGAAGGACAAAGTGACTTTAATAAGCACAACTGTGTAAGTGATTGATTAAAGTGAAATGTTTTTAAGTACTACACAATATTCTTCTTTAGTCCTATTGGTACAGTCATATTTTTTAAGTCAACAAATCTTCAGAGCATATTAACTGTCAAGCAGGACCAGTCACATAAACTTGGGTTTCTCAGGACAGTTTGTTTTGTGTTTCATGTCTGATCATTGCACATTATGTTTTCATCATTAATGTGACCTTCATATCTTTGGAATTCAAATTCACAGAGGACCCTTTCAGAGGCAACCAAGACAGAAGAGGATTCCAATCTCAAGACAGAAGAGGCAGCAGGACTCCGTCTCAAGGGAGTCGTCCTGGAGCCAGTGATAAACCTCAAAGAAGACGTAACCACAGTGCAGGCAGAGGATCTTTTCAGCCTCTCACCGTTGTAAAGAATCCATTAGACTTTACAGCCCATTTCACTTTGGGTGGAGCCATCAAAAATGTTCCTGAACGAGGAAGGCCTCTTAGACTAGGTAAATTTTTTCTGTCTGAAGATATCACATTAGAGCTGTTCCTAACATAGTCATAAGTAAAAATATATAACATTTTTTCTCTAATAACTGTGGCTTTGCCTGATTACTTGTTTCTTCCATTAATGTCTTGTGGGCCTGTATTAATTTTACTGGTTTCATTACAGAAAACCATCGTGGCCAAGGTGGACGTCATAAATCTCAAGGAAGGAATTTGGACAGTTTTCCAAATCAATACAGTGGCTCCACTGGAGATGGTCGCAAACCCTTCATAAATCACAGACCTCAGAGTATTTCAAGAAATCACAACACAAGGCAAAATGGTGAGGGAGATGAAACATCTTCAAAAATCTAACCCTGTCGATATTTCCTAATTAATCTCTGGCAGATGTTCAGTTGTCCTGATTTTAATACATTTTATATGTGTGTAATTTCAAGAGATGTTTCAGAAAATAAACCTTCTGCTGAATGCTTCTTGTTTTTCTCTCAATCTTTTTTAGATGGCTTCAACATTGGTCAGGGACAAGGTTATCAACGGTTCTCAGGAAAAAGGGCTGAAAGTCAGCCCAACCTGTTAGACATGAATCTTGACTCATCTGACAGTGAGCAAGGTGGCAGAAGTGAGACGTTCAACAAACGAGAACAAAGACACAATGTCTGTTTAAACTACAGCGCTCTGCAAAAGATTTTGCGAATGGAACCGTCTGAAGTGGTCATGATATTGGCAGCTCCACGAAGTGGTTTGCAGGAATTTCTAAGCAAAGAAGATGCAGCTGATGAAGTCATATCTGTAGCTCTTGAAGTCCTCATTAAGGCATGCAGCAGCAGGACCAACAGGGAGAATTTACAGCATCTCCTTATAGATGTAAAAGAATCAAACTTTCTAAAGAGGATCCTCCCTATGTATGTAATGAGAGTGGGTAGACAAGGTGATCCATTACAAAGAGAGCAGAGCATTGTGAAACTTAATCAAATATTGACCCTCCACCTGACCTTAATTAGTGTGTTTCCAGCTAGCTCAGTCATTGATGTGTCTCTTATTGCAGCTCTTCTAGAGGGTGAAATAAATTACTTACGGTCAACAGGGCTCTACATTCCAGAAGAAACAGAGAACAACATAAAAAACCTTCTAAGAATCATAGCCCATCTGCAAGAGAAGAAACGTGAAGGTACACTCAAATCAGACAACTATAGATACTTAATGGGAGCTCAGGATGAACAAGGCATAGAGGACTTCAGAAATATGTCCATCTTTCCAACATATGAAGATATACATATTACTGAAAAACCATTTATGAGGCCTAACATTGTTGATAAGAAATTTGAGAACAGCAACATTTACCTTGATACTCATTTCCGTCTCCTACGAGAGGACTTTCTGAAGCCTCTGAGGGATGGCATATCTCAGATCCTCAAGTTTGATGGAAAAGACCTACACCATGGAAGATTCGATGACATTCGCATTTATTTCAACACCTTCATTCTTTCTCCCATTTGTACACCTAAAGGGATCATCTACAGAGTTCGGTTTGATATCAAAAATTTGAAATCCGTTAACTGGGAAAACTCCAAACGACTTTTGTTTGGAGCACTCGTGTGCCTATCTAGAGATTACTTTGAAACAATGATTTTTGCCACAGTGGCCAATCGTGATGTAAAAGAGCTTGCTCATGGCATTACAACCTTGGAATTCACTGAAGAGAATCGACTAAAACTATCAGATATTTCTCCAACGGACACTTTCCTAATGGTTGAAACAACTGCATTTTTTGAAGCCTATCGTCATGTACTTGAAGGCTTACAGGAGATGGCAGCTGAAGAACTACCAATGCAAAAATATATAGTCAGTTGTGATTCTGATGTCTTGCCTCCAAAGTACCTGAGAAATCATCCACATGGCTACAGCTTTGAGGCTTTGATGAATGATCGCCCTGTCAAAATACCAAACCTAGCTGAGATCAGTGATGGGAATCAGGAAGCGAGCATTCTAGATTTCAGAAACTGGCCCAGAAAGGAAAAGCTAAAGTTGGATGACTCTCAGCTGAAGGCAGTGCAGATGGCCTTAACTAAGGAGCTAGTAATCATTCAAGGTCCACCAGGAACAGGTAAGAATCAGGAACTTGTTTTTCTCTGCTATTTTGTCCTTGACTTTCTGCACAATATGCATTTATTTTTCTTTGTTTCAGGCAAGACATATGTTGGTCTAAAAATTGTCAAAGCACTTCTTGCTAACGCCCATATTTGGCGATCTGGAGTTCAAGCTCCTATTCTCGTTGTCTGCTACACAAACCATGCATTGGATCAGTTCTTGGAAGGTACTGTCTTTGTGTTTTTTCAATTGGAGGGTTGTGGGGGTGGAGTGGGGAAGAGCTGACAATAACAAGACAAAGTCAGGGGGTAAAGATTGACAAGAAATCAAGAATTGTTAGTGTAGGTTCAATTTAACTGTGTGTTGATGTCTTTTAAAGCTGGCTTGCTTAAAATATAAATGTAGAACTGAGCATAGTTTAAAGAAGTGAGCATAATTCAATGGAAGGTAAAATATGACTTAACATATGAAGTCATTTCAAAGGAGAAAGTGCCAAAAGGGTGAAATTCAGTTCAGACCAGGTTGTCTATTGTTTCACTATTTCAAAGCTCTTCCCAAAACATAATGGTCATGAAAATGTGTGCCCAGTGAGAGAAAAATAAAAATAAAGTAGACCCATGGTATTTACTCTCTGCCGTTGTATACTGCATATTATTAAATGCTGGAAATAGACAGAAACAAATACTTCAACCTTGGAAGAGAATTTTAAGGAACTAGCAACCCTTTATTTTAATAATAACCACATATTTTACTTTGTTGCATAATTTGTACTCAACTATGTACATAGCTGACCAGTCTAACTAAAAAATCTGACATCTGTTTAGACTGGTAACAATAAGCATTCAATAGAAATACAAACTGTGGCACAAAACAATCATATCAGAGCTGCTGCACTTCCTCCTGGGTATTACCTGAACATGTTCACTTATTAAAGGAAAAACAGAAAGAAAATAAGCTCATATTCCCCAGCTGAACTCTATTTTATGATTTACTTAACTGATACCTTATCTGAACAAATTATTTGCATAATTTTACCTTTTAAATTTCTGTAGCTTACAAAAATATTTGGTCACCAGGACCAGGGTTGAGAAGCACCACTCCTCATGTCTTGGCATGATTGTACTGTACTTAATCACACTTGGAGAGTTTTCCATGGTAAACTACAGTAATCATTAACAAGGGTATGGTTATCTTATATTTGCCTGTCTACTTCTTTGAAGGCATCTACAAGTTTTTTAAGGACCCAACAGGACTGGTGAGAGTGGGAGGAAGAAGCACCAGTGAGATTCTGAAGACATTTTCTCTGAGTAATCTAAGAAGAGCCGATCAATTTAAAAGGAAGCTCCCAGGACACCTGCGAGCCATGTATGCAGAAGTAAGTAGTAGACAACTATAAGAATCATAATTTCTCAAATAAATAAAAGGGTTTTATTTAGTTTTTCTCAAAGGCAGCTGTCAATGCAGGCTTAAAGCAGTCTTAATGTTGTATGCAAGAAGCGTAATTTAATGTGCATTATTGAATGAACATCATGGGTGCATTTATAATTGCTAGACTGTTCCCAATAAATAGGAAAAGAGTGATTTTTGGTAATATAATCCTAATACCATAATACATCTTCACCTTAAATTAAGGTAATTAACTTTAATTGATCATCTTCAGGTATCTGAGTGAATGGATCTTTAGATAATTAGCATTGTTGTTACTTATATTTTCATTATAGTTGCAGAAATAATATTGTAATTTGTTTAAAGAGTGATACCTCCACAGATAATTCTTGGCAAATGTTTTGCAGTTTTTCTGAATGGAAAATTAATCCATTGAGTGTTAAAATATATATTCTGATTTATATTTGGTATCAGTTAAGTATCCTGAACTAAGTGTTTAGGGATAGGATTACTTGTATGTACACCACCGGTCCAACATTTAAGAGCACCCCCATTTTTCCAATGTTTATTGAAATTTAAGCAGTTCAAGTCCAGTGAATAACCTGAAATGGTACACAGGTTGACTGAATCTGTTAAAAAGAGGTTAGAAAAAAGTTTAGGTTACCAAAAACTGAAAAATAATATACATTTCAGAGTTATATACTGTGTTACTACACACTCTTAAGCATTATTTGGCAGTGTTATGCGCAGCTCCTGTGCATAGAAGTCACACTGTATTCCTACAATGCACACATCATTTGAAAGCTTATTCTCTTGCCTACCAGCGCGTTTCATTCTCACACACATCCAATTTACAGTTTCTGTGTCGCCCGCCATCATTCAGAGCCTGGTGGGTAAACGCCCAGTCTGCTCTGGGGTGGGGGGGGGGGTATATCCAGTATATATTATTTGATGTTTTATGAAATACAGAGAAGTACAGATCCAATTATTTAAAATAGTTATGTAGTTTTCCATCTTGACATTTTGAGCTCTCTACGGGTGTGTGTTGTTTCTACCAAAATGTGGATGTCTTGATGGCCTAGAATATGTCATATTGTCAATAGTTGAGATTTTGTATTCCTACTCAAACCAAGTACCAAAGGGGGGGGGGGGGCAGAGAGGGGCATAAGTGTGGGAGGGGGGGTATAAAAAACTAATTTTTCACATAGTTAGAAAGCTGAGAGTCTTGGCTTTCATGGTATACCAAACACAGCACAACTGTGAAGAGTACACATGGGATTAAAGAGAAGCACACAGATTTGGTGAACCAAAGGGGTTTGTCAGCTTAAGGGGTTACATTTTGTTAAACAAAACAATTCCATTATTTCATTTTTATCTCCAATTGTTTATTTCTTTTATGTTTTAATTTCTGAGTACATCGCGACATTAAACTGTATAAATTTCAATACAAACTGGAAAAATGTAGGTGTTCTAAAACTTTTGACCGGTAGAGTTATGTTCCAAATTAGGCAAATTTGAGTAACAGAAACTGAAATAAAACAGTAAATAGAAAATTATAGCATTATACAAATGTCTTTAAAATTATATTATTATTTGCAGCTAACAGATGAAAGGAAGGCTGAGGAACATCAGATTGGGAAAATTGGAGCTCTGTATGAAAGTTCTGTGAAGGGTGTTCTTCATGAAAGTGTCCTGGAAAATTACATTGTTTTAATTCATGGGACTACCCTGGGGAAATTAAAGGTTAGGCAACCTTCTGAAGACTTATTTATTAACCCATTTCACTTGTTCTGTTTTTAATCATTGGTTGGTGTTTATTTGTATTGTTTACCTGAGTTATGAGATGTATTTATTTAACATCATAATTCTTTTTAGTGCACAGGAAAGAATTTCTCACACAGGAAGCAGCCATCAGTGATGATGGACTGGCTGGGAATCTCCGTGCTCAGTCATGTTTCAAGACAAATGGGTGAGGGAACCTACTGAGCTTTTCCTAAATTTGCATGCTCCAATTTTGAAGGAAACGATGTGTATATATGATTAATCAATATATATATATATATAGTTTTTAAGAAGCCAAGGTCCCTTTGGTAGGACATCCAGTAAGTTCAATTTGTGTGTGACGTTAATACTGAAGAGTCCAAAATAATCTGGAGAAAGAGATGCAGGGTCAATAAAATGAATTGATAAGGAGCAGCTGCAATGAGGACCATTAATGGGGCTGTCCCACAAACAGTCCTAAAGAGGAGTACAAGCATTTTTATACTGGCAAGAACAAGAGATAACGAGAATCACATGCTGTCCTGTTTAAGGCTGCTCCTCCCTGCCTGACAACTCTGGCGGGGTACCTATATATGGTCAAGCATGAGCAAATTTGAGGTCAACATATATGGGGCATTCATCTGATGTATTAGCATACAACTGCTAGCTTAAACTGGTTCTTATCAAACCCTGTTCTTCTGCGTAGCAGGGTTGAACTATGCACATTACAGTAGCACAGTAAGGCAGTGACCTCATTCACAGACACACAAGGAAAACATGCAGGTCTTTAGTCCCTCCTGTCAGCACAACAAAAGATATGGGTGAAAATCGAAACTATAGAATATAGACTATAGAATATAGGCGATAATCTGAGCAATAATTCACTGATTAATCAATACATAGTCCCCTCCCCAAACCCAACCATTTTTCTCCAGTTAAGTAGTCCAATTCAAAATCCCAGTGCACCTCATTTTGTCCTCTATCTATCTCAGTCCTGCTTAGCATAGGGAGTCATGAAGATCTGCCACAATGGCAGCAAACAGTCTGTGTGCCAAGGCAACAGGTGGATTGTCCATTGTTAATTGTCCATGCCACCATGGTGTGGCCTCCAGGCCATTCAGGATGCACCCTGGGATGTAGAGGTAACATAAGACCAGGGTATCGTTCACCTGAAGGCACATTGTTTGTTTTGTTGGGTATGTCAGTGGGCCAAACCTCTATATGGACTATGAGGTCAAAAGCACCATTGTGTAAGGCAGTTCTTTCAAACATTTACAGCAGATTACAACATTCAGTAACATATCACAGTTGAAAATAATAAAAATTGAAAGTGGAGTACAAAGTTTCATATTGTAATGCAATAGTCAAGATGTTAAATGCGAATACGGTTTTCATTCTGCCTGGCACAATTAATTATCTTAAGAAATTAGCTCATCAGCAACGAAATTACAGACATGAAAGTCCTGAAGGTCACAAAGCTTAATCAACAGAATGTCAGCTAGTACCCTGTGTACAATAACAAACTCAGAGACTGCAATAGAGAAAGAAAGGGAGGAAAGGCAGATAATATTACTGTATTAGCAGCATGGATGTATAGAACTATCTTACAGTATGATCTTTTAAATCAACCATTGATTATCAGCTTGCATCAATTCTACAGTTATCCCATGAATACAGAAGAGATGGAGGAAACATACTGACATCTGAGAAGTGTGGCAACGACTGATGCTTACACATGAAACATTGCACACAACACTAAAAGCAGCAGCTTTATGTAGCATGCAGTTCTGCAGACTATTCACATTAATACTGTAAAGCTACCAAATGAAAATGTTCTTATGTTAATATTATTAATGTGAACAACCCAGTTTTAGTGTCTGTATGTTTCTGTTATGCATTGTAGAAATCACAGTGGAAGTAGACCAAGTCACTCCTGGCAAAACTAATGTGACCCTATGAAACAAATATAATTGGGACTAACAAATTACTACAATATTGATCAAAGTGCTTTAGAGTATATATTGAAGTGTTTACATTTTATATTAATGGAAAAATTCTCTCTTGACCCCAGCATTTTTTTTAAGTTAGCATGAGATTAGAATCTAATTAAGATTGAGTCTTTAGAAGACAGTGGTAATATTAGTTGTATATGGTTGTATAGTTAATGCACATCTATTGTTTTTAAATGGTTACTATGACATAAATTTACCTTTTCATTAATGGTGTAGGTGAGTTTGAAGAACTTGATCCAGAAAGTCAGCCTGAAGGTGAAGAAAATAATAATGGTAAGACATCTAAATAAATGTACTGCATTTCAAACTTAAAAACTGTATGTCTATCGGTGTGAGAATAGCTAATGCTTTACATTGTATCACAATATGTATTTTCCTGATTAAAGACAGAATGCAAAAAATGTAATACAATGTTTACACATTCGCTATCAAGAGTTGTATGTAATCTGTAAATTAAGTGAAACCACTAACACCACTTAACTGTATTACGTTTAAAATGAAAAAAGGGAATAAATCAAAACATAAAAATGTGCTTCCTTTAAAGAAGAAACTGAAGGTGATTCAGGAAACATAATGGATGAAGAGAGGAGCTATTATCATGGTGATATTGAGAAAGCAACTGAACTTCTGCAGCTGGAAGACACTGCTGAGGATGAAGGTACTTTCTTTTGACGAGAGCTTGACAAAATCAGCTTCGAATGTGAATTGTTATGAATGCAACAGGGTAATGCAGAGTATTGGGGAACCTACAAGCAATCGTCTAATGCAAATTGTCGAGGCTAAACTCTGTGTTCAGTTCCAGTTCCAGTGAAGTGTTTTGTGGTTTTGCAGACAGTATTTGTGAGGTTGCCAGTGTGACTACAGAGGGAGTGGAGGCGGCGGCAGATCTAATCCAAGTCACAGAGGAAGCCGAACTGGTTCAAGCTGAGAGAATGATGGAGGGGGATGATGTTCAAAAGCACATCCAAAATGCACGGAGGAGGCTTGCTTCAATGCAGAACATGGTTCTTGCATATGCACCTGGTGTGGAGGAAGAACAGGAGCAGAGTCAGGAGAACTACGATGAGGGTTGGGAGGTAAGCCGTCAATTGACCAAGTTTACATCAATATCTACATTAAATCACAAGAAATCATATGTATTATTTATCAATTGCCTATAAAGATTTATAATCTGTAAATGTGTATTACATACACACACACATACACATACAGTACATATAATATATTATAGCAGTAGTACTTCAAAAGTGTCTTTCTCTTTGGTGCTGTTTGCTGTAGTTCAGTATGTCCTATGCAATCCAAGCTGCTGCTCAGTATTTCTTCTCAGAGTTCCTCTGAAAAACATGCAACCTTTTCTCTAGACTCTACTGTGTTGTCATTTTTAAAGTCTGCTCTTTGCATTTTTATTTTCCTTTTAACTTGGTCAGGCGAGTGATTGATACCTTCTGTGATCACTTCTGTAGTTATATCCTCATAGACACCAGCGCTCGTGCACTTCCTTCAGTTTCTTTTAACTATATCTTCCATCCAAATTGTAAACAGTGCTTTAATTCAAATTGCATAGTAAACTGTTTTAAAATGCATTGATTTGAATGGAAACCTGCTTCGGTTAAATGTATATCATTTTAATGCAAAATTCGGATAAGTGAATCAAGTTACCTGGTCCCATTCACAATTTCATAATGTATTTAACACCTGAAGATGGCATACTGTTAAATTTCAGACTTCAATCATACTCAGTAGAAGAAGAAAAAATAATAGCAAGTTTACCAGCTACACACACTTTTATTTTCATGGACCGAGTAGTTTGAATTGTTTACATTATAACTAATTATTTTATATGTACTCATATATTATTATATATTACTCATTATTAAATGTATCAGTACATTTAAGGCTATAGATCAATATGACATTCAAACAATATAGAGAAAATACTGTTTGTCTTGTGAAGTCGTGTATGATTTTTTGGTGCCCGTGTTTACGTCTGCGTTGGCGAGAAGCGTGTCTCCTTTGAATCAGACCTGTGAGTCTCTGGGGGCGTGGTTTGAGTTGTATCATGCATTGACGCTTTCCACCCAGCCCAGGGCCCGGCGCGTTCATATTCACATTTAGGTCGCCTTTAGGCCACCTCAAAAGATTTAGGCCGGGTCAAAAGGCTGGACTAGTTTTCACCCGGAACAGGGATGCCTGAAAACTATGACCCCGTTCACATATGAGTTAAGGCGGCCCTGGGCTGGCTTAACCCGCAAATTTGAATGGGTCAAAGGCGCATTTCAGGCTTTGTTAGTGTTGATGCCGGAAAAACAAATTACACAAACTTTATTAAACAAAACAAAAAAGCACAGCAGATATGAATGGATGTTCATTGTTGCTGAATTTGACAGCCCACAATTAATTTCCTTTGGTTGAGGGCTACTGTCTCACATTTGAAACAAGGAAGGAAGGGAAATGAGCACGGGGGCAGATTTATTCAAACAATACTAAGAAAATGTACTTGTCATAATAACAAGTTTTTCTGAGATGGTTTCCTATAAATATTAGGTTATCAAATAATTCTTAATGCTAATGTTACCTGAAGAACTGTCAGGTTCGGTGAATACATCAAATGAAGAACAGTGAAATAGCAGGCAGCAACAGTGCATTTGAATTGTACTTCCTGAAAAGAAAGCTAATCATAATTGTTCTTGTCTGTGATTAGATACCAAAAGACATGAAGAAAAAACTGAATCAGATTGTAAAGCAAGAGCTGCAGAAAACTGAACATATGTCGCTGGAAGAGGCCGAGCAAATCCATGACCTGTGGGCCCTGCCGTGTAAAGAACGCTGGCGTCTATACAGGTAAACCATGTGCCCTCTGTGTGCCTGATCGCAGACACGGTCAGCAGGAATCGCTCAAGCTTAACCTGTTGTGTTTTTAGGTTTGTATGTGTACCACAGTCAACTTGTGCATTCAACAATAAAAGGTCTTTGAATAAAAACTAGGCTAATTAACATGATGGGTGTAAACATCACATGCAGTTCAGGGTTTGGGGTCATAGAGTACATAGTAAGTAACCCTACTCATCTGAAACAGTTCAGGGAAATGAAAAGCAGTTCCAAACTGTCAACTAAAATACTGGAGCTGTCATAGCTGATTGTAAAACCTTTGTTTTAGAATCATCTTAGTCAGTAACACTATATTTCTAGTTGTCAATGTATTGTATTTTATTGCCTGGAATTTCAGATGGTACAAATCTCTTTTTTCTAATCAACAGGCTTTGGGTTTCCCAATACCGAAGTGACATAAAGCTACAGATTCTGGAATGTGAGAACCGGTACCAAAGAATAGTAAACCGCATTGTGGAACTGCGAAACCGGGAGGACCTGACTGTCCTCCAAACGGCCAGTATCATTGGAATGACCACCACATGTAAGTCGAGAAAAGTAACTGAAAAGTTGCATGTATTTAGAATAGTTCATGCAAAAATGAATGAATTAATACATAAATGAATGTTATTACACAAGCTAAAAACTTATCTTATATCAGGAAGAGCTGTACATATACTGTCATATAGAAAAGCTCCAAACATATCTGTCCAGTATCCCTGTGTGTATAGTTTTAGTCTTGACTTCAAGTGTTTACTATTATTACATCTCTTAGCAGACGCTCTTATCCAGAGCAACCTTTTGTTTTTACTGGGGCAATCTAAGTATACTGTTGTACCTTGCTCAAGGGTACAACAGCACTGGCCCACAGCAAGGATTGAGCCCGCACCTTTTCCTCAGGAGTCCAGAGCCCTAACCACTGCCCATATATGCTTCTAGGTTTGGTTTCAAATTCACCTTTCATACTATAGAAAACTCTGGAAAAATATGTATAATATATAAACCGTGCTACTATTTGATGGTGCCGGTGTCTTTGCCTCCAGAAGAGTAGTGATGTGTTAAACATTATTTTATCTAGGTGCAGCCCGTTACAGGAAGGTCCTGCATGATATTCAACCCAAGATTGTCATTGTTGAGGAAGCAGCTGAAGTGCTAGAAGCTCACATAGTGACTACGTTGACACCTACCTGTGAACACCTCATTCTAATTGGGGACCACCAACAGGTGAGAATTATTCACAGTCGCTGCATTGCTTTGATGTACATTTAGGTCCATACATTTTTGGACAGTGACACAATTGTCATCATTTTGGCTCTTTACGCCACCACAATGGATTTGGAAGGAATCAAGATATGCTTTAAGTGTAGACTTTCATCTTTAATTTGAGGGTGGTTACATCAAAATTGGGTGAACAGTGTAGGAATTACGTCCATTTTTATATGTGGTCCCCACAATTTTAGGGTCTCAAAAGTATTTGGACAAACTAATATAATCATGAATTAAATTGTGAGTTTCAATACTTGGTTGCAAATCCTTTGCAGTCAATGACTGCCTGAAGTCTGGGACCCATAGACATCAGCAGATGCTGGGTTTCTTCCCTGGTGATGCTCTGCCAGGCCTGCACTGCAGCTGTCTTTAGTTCCTGCTTGTTCTTGGTGTTTTTCCTTCAGTTTTGCCTTAGAAACCAAAACAAACCAATCAGAGAGATAGTAAAAACATTAGGTGTGGCCAAATCAACTATTTGGTACATTCTTAAAAAGAAAGAATGCAGTGGTGAGCTCAGGAACACCAAAAGGCCCGGAAGACCATGGGAAACAACTGTTTGGATGGAGAAAGTGAGGAGTTCACATAGACTCCTAGGTGTTTCTCATAAGTTACTTCATCCAGTTCTATTCCTCCCATAGTGTAATTATAGTGGACATTTTTGTAATACCTTGCACTTGTCCACATTGCATTTCATCTGCCAGGTGTCGCCCCACAACTGAATATTATCTAAGTCCCTTTGAATATCCTGTGCTGCCGAGATTGTATCTGCTGAGCCACCTATTTTAGTATCATCTGCAAATTTGACAAGTTTGCTAACTATCCCAGAGTCCAGATCATTAATATAGATTAGAAAAAGCAAAGGCCCTAGTACTGATCCCTGTGGAACTGCACTAACAACCTCACTCCAGTTAGAAGCAACTCCTCTAATCAACACCCTCTGTTTCCTATACATCAACCAGTTCATAATCCATCTACTTACATTACCCTGAATGCCTACAGCTTCCAATTTGAGGATCAGTCTTTGGTGTGGAACCTTATCAAAAGCTTTTTGAAAATCTAAGTATATCATATCATATGCTTTCACGTAATCTACAGCTGCAGTTGTATGTTCAAAAAATTCGAATAAATTAGTAAGACATGATCTGCCTCGTCTAAACCCATGTTGACTATCTCCAAGAATATGGTTTTCATTAAGATGCTCCTCTATTTTCTGTCTAATCATTTTTTCCAACATTTTAGTAATGCAGGCGAGACTGATTGGTCTGTAATTTCCTGGCTCAGTTTTGTCCTCTTTCTTGTGGATTGATATGACATTTGTTGTCTTCCAGTCAGTTGGCACATCCCCTGTTCTAAGTGTCATTTGGAATAATCGAGTTAGCGGCCTATAAATAATTTCCCTAATTTCTTTAAGTACTGTTGGAAATATCCCATCTGGCCCAGGTGATTTGTTTGTTTTTAATTCTGCTAGTCCCTTTAGTACCTCCTCCTCATTTATCCTGATCGCTCTTAGGGTTTGACTGGACTGATTGTCAATCTGTGGCATGTTATCAATTTTTTCTTTTGTAAAAACCTCTGTGAAATACTCATTTTGAACATTTGCCACATCTTGTTTGTTTTCCAATTCCATTTCCATTTCCATTTCTGCCCTTCATCTGTTTCACTTCCTCCTTTATTGTCCTCTTGCTGTTGTAGTATTGAAAAAAGCTCTTTGCATTAGTTATAGCTCCAAGAGCTGTTTCTTTCTATTTCCCTCTATGTATTCCTGATCCCTTTCTTAAGATCTCTTTGCAGTTCAACATATTCTTTGTATTTTGTTTAATCTCTATCCCTTTTGTATACACCATATAACATTTTTTTTCTGTTTATATTTTTTTCATACTTCTATTAAACCATTTTGCCCAATGCTCAATTTGCAAAGTTTTGGTACAGATTTCTCCTGAGCCTCAAGTAGTATATTCTTAAAATATACCCATCCACTTTCAGCTGAATCTGTATCCAGTGTGTTCTAGTCTAACTCTTCTAAGTGCCGCCTCATACCTTCAAGGTTTGCTTTTCTAAAATTGTAGACCATTGTTTTAGACTTGGTCCTTGTTTTCTGAAAGAATGCCTTAAAGCTAACTAGTGTCCCTCTGACTCTAGCTTGGTCACTTGAAAAGATCAAGTCAATGCATGCTCTCTCCCTGGTTGGTTCCGTGACAAATTGAGTTAGAAAGCAGTCATTTACCATCTCAACCATTTCTATTTCTGCTTCTGTAGTCCCGACTAGGCTTTCCCAGTGTATGTTGGGGAAAATCAAATCCCCCATTATAACACCCACATCCTTGCTACATGCAGTCCTGATTACACTGTACAATGCAACATCTTTCTGAATATCTGAGTTGGGTGGCCTGTAACACACTCCTACCACTAATCCTCCAGATCTTTTATTCAAAAGTTGAACCCACAAAGATTCTGTTTCGTTACTAGGATTGCATTTAATTTGAGTTCTTCTGCCTCAATGTCATTTTTGACATATAATGCTACCCCACCACCTCTTCGATTTTGCCGTCTCTCCTAAACTGTGTGTATCCTTTCAACTTGTATTCATCCCCATCATTTTCTGTAAGCCATGTTTCCGTCACACCTACAACATCATAGTCACATGCCAGCACTGTGGCTTCTAAGTCCAACATCTTGTTCCTTATAATCCCGGCACTGAGGTACAAATATTTCAGGACTTTCCTACTAGCAGTTTCCCTTGGTTTTCTTTCCTTAGTGGAACATCTCTCATTGTCAGAGCTCCCTGCCCCCCTGGTCCCTAGTATAAAAGATTCTCAACTACTCTGCACATACGCTCTCCCAATGCATTAGCCCCCCTTCTGTTTAGATGTAGACCGTCCGGTTTGTACAGGTCACATCTATCCCAGAAGAAAGACCAATGCTCCATAAATCTAAAACCCTCTTCCCTACACCAAGATTTCAACCACGTGTTAAACTTTGTAATCTCTGCCTGTCTCCCTGGCCATGCATGTGATACCGGAAGTATTTTGGAGAAAACTACCATGGAGGTTCTGCTCTTTAGTTTCTTTCCTTACTCTTTAAATTTGTCTTGCAGAACCTCTGCCCTTTCTTTTCCTATGTAATTGGTTCCAATGTGGACCATGACCAGTGGATTCCCCCCCGTCTTTGACCAGTAGCCCGTCTACTAATTTAGGGAGATCTGCAAACTGAGCACCAGGCAGGCAAGATACCATGTGGGTCTCCTTATCACTAGAACACACTGTGTGATCTATGCCTGTAAGGATTGAATCTCCTACTATAACTACCTCTCTCTTCTCGGGGGGAGTGGGCACCATGGTGCTCTGGTGCTCAACTACCCTCCCATCACCCTCTGAGCTGTCACTGTCCAACTCGGTGTCCAGCAGTTGGAACCTGTTGGGCATTTCTAGCTCTTGGGGTGTCTCTAAGTGTTGTGCGCGCCGTTTTCTGCATTTACGACCTACTGTAACCCAGCAGTTCTCTACACTTTCCTGCTCTAAGGTCTCGACTCTCCTAGTTTTGGCATGCACACCATCTCTCTCATGGGCTGATTGACCAATTCTTCCATATCACTAATACAGCACAAATCAACAAGCTGATCCTCAAGATCACGGACCTTGATCTCTAGGATCTCAGCAATTCACACCTAACTGGCTCAACCTGGAACAGAAGTCATGCTAGTCCTTGACTAAATACATTTCTACAACCTATTTACTTTCACCAACTCAGCAGCTGAACTGAATTGACTTCAATTAAGGCAAACTACAGACAAGATTAACTTCAATTAAGGCAAAGTCACATCATCACTAAATACAAGGGAACTGGATCACCCGTTCACCCAATTTGGATGGAACTACCCTCAAATTAAAGATGAAAGTCTACACTTAAAGCACATCTTGATTGTTTCCTTTCAAATCCATTGTGGTGGCGTACAGAGCCAAAATGATGAAAATTGTGTCACTGTCCAAATATTTATCGATCTTACTGTATATCACCATTTTCTCTAAAAAGCTTTGTGTGACATTGGTGTGAGTTATGGCCTGTATTGTATACATTGTGTTACGAGATCACACAGATATTGTATGCCTTAATTACACTATCACAATAAAAGTATTATCATACCAATGATGTCTCTTAACTTTAAGCAAACTCCAGTAACTCAATTGACTATTCATTACACCTTACCTCTTACAGTCACCAGGTAACTAAATGCACATGTATTTCAATCTACATTTCAGCTTCGTCCAAGCGCTACAGTGTATGAACTAGCCAAAAATTTCAACTTGGAAGTGTCCTTGTTTGAGAGGCTTATAAGAATGAATGTACCATACATTCGGCTGGACTATCAGGTATGTGTTATGCATTTCATATACTGTGCATATTGAATAGGCCTAATTTTGAGTAGCAGAGATTTCAATTTTGCTGTCATCTTTGTATTTTACTGACTTAATATTCGATTTTCTCTTTTTTAAGAATTTTTGGAGGTAATAACACATAAAGTGAACAAACATTATCCTCAGAGGGAGATCAATCCATTAATCATATTTACTATGTAGTATATTAGCTGAATTTGTGTTATATTACAGAAGAACTAAGTTACCATCTCAACCATTTCTATTTCTGCTTCTGTAGTCCCGACTAGGCTTTCCCAGTGTATGTTGGGGAAAATCAAATCCCCCATTATAACACCCACATCCTTGCTACATGCAGTCCTGATTACACTGTGCAATGTAACTAATATATTTTGTGAATAAAAAAGACCAGGACCATGTGCCATAGAAAAAACATTTTTTATATGTCACTACTTGTAGATCTTATTTTTTTCTCTGGAGTAAAAAGCACTGCTCTTAAATTAGGTTCTGCTCTTAGGCTCAGCTCTGATAAGAGGTACATGCAAACCCCAAGACTCAGACAGAGGGGAGAGGCAGGACAACTGTCTCAGACCCCAACTGAAGCCAGAGTGGGACAGACAAACACTGACCCTCCCTAACACCGTCAGACTATTTACACTAATGCTCCCCTCCCCATTGTCCCTCACATCCACCATTTGTCCAGGTGTTGGGGGGGAGTAATCCCAGCACGCATCTGTCACCAGTATGTAAAGGTCAGGCAGTAGCCCCATGCTGCAGTGCTGTGTCACCACCAGGCAGCCTTATATTTGATTTGATTGCACCTTTTTAAATACCAAAACATTTTCTTTATCTTTTTTAAACTGTGGGCTTTATCATCAATACTATATGTAGGGATGTGAATTATAATATCTGCCTTCTCTGTAGTTTGTTTTAATTTGTATAATAATATTAAAAATAATAATTTGTTCTTTATTCAGCATCGTATGCGGCCGGAAATTGCTCGGCTGTTAACACCACACATCTATAGTAATTTGGAGAACCATCATGATGTCTATCTGTATGACAGTATCAAGGTATGTAATAAGTTTAATACTTAATTTCCTTGTCACAACTCAAATTAATATTTTATTTCAGTGCCAGTGTAAGTATCACAATTGCTCAGCATGTTGTGTTGTTGTTGGACAGAAAACCACTATGTCATTGTGTGACTAGAGGTTGTGGCTTAGTAAAAGTAATTAGGTGAATGTTAATATTACAATAGCAACAGCCGAGGACAGGCCATGCACATGGAACCCTGACTTTAACCCTCTTTATAACATTGTTGTATGATTATTCCTTGCATCAGTTTGTGAAGGTGATCTATTTGATTCTCTTTATTGATTTGAATTGGAAAATCTATTGTATTGTATTGTATTCAGTATCACAAAACGTGTTAATGAAGTACTAATAGATACCTTCATATTCATCTGAATAACATTATGATGATCAAAGTAATAATCATGTGCAACAATTTTAAATACATTTTGGTCCTTTATGCATTTATATACAGTACTGTACAAACATTTAGGCAGGTGTGAAAAAATGCTATAATGTAAGAATGCTTTCAAAAATAAACATGTTAATAGATTATATTTATCAATTAACTAAATGCAAAGTGAGTGAACAGAAGAAAAATCTACATAAAATCCATATTTGGTGTGACCACCCTTTGCCTTCAAAACAGCATCAATTCTTCGAGGTACACTTGCACAAAGTCAGGGATTTTGTAGGCATATAGTCAGGTGTAACAATTATACCAAACAATCTAATGATTGTGATCATCAATTCAATATGTAGGTTGAAACACAATCATTAACTGAAACAGAAACAGCTGTGTAGGAGGAATAAAACTGGGTGAGGAACAGCCAAACTCAGCTAACAAGGTGAGGCTGCTGAAGACAGTTTACTGTCAAACGTTTCGATTCTAGGTCTATATAAGATGCAAGCACAATACTTTACCACAATCTGTAAAATCCTCACCTTTCATTTAATATTACAAAAAGAAGCAGGCAACATTTTGCTCCTGAACACAAATGTGAAGACAAATCTGGACCTACGTTTTATATGTTTTGAAATGCAATAATCAATTATAAAGTTGGAGTTACATGACAAGTAATGTTATTTTTCTTTAATTTCAGGGAGTTTCCACAAATGTCTTCTTTATGGAACACACGCACCTTGAAGAAAACATTCATGAAGGTCGAAGCCACCAGAACCTTCACGAGGCAAAATTTGTGAAGTCACTGTGCTACTACTTAATCTGCCAAGGTTATGAGCCTTCTAGGATAACAGTCCTGACAACATACACAGGCCAAATGTATTGCTTGAAACAAATCATGCCAAAGAGCAAATTTGAAGGAGTAAATGTGTGTGTTGTTGACAGATATCAAGGGGAGGAAAATGATATAATAATTCTTTCCTTGGTCAGGAGTAATCTGGAAGGGAAAGTAGGGTTCCTAAAAATCACAAACCGAATCTGTGTAGCTCTGTCAAGGGCAAAGAAAGGCTTGTTTTGTATTGGGAACATGTCAATGCTTTCCAGAGTTCCTCTTTGGAGCAATATCATGAACGTGTTGAGCATCAACGGGCAGATCGGGGACATTTTAATGCTGCGCTGTGAGAACCACCCCGAAACCACTACCTTGGTGTCTGAAGAGAAAGACTTCCTCCAGGTACCTCTGGGTGGATGCTCAATCCCCTGTGAGTATCGACTGGACTGTGGCCATGTCTGCACCAGAAAATGCCATCCATTTGATTCAGAACACAAGACATTTAAATGCATGAAGCCCTGTCCAAAAACCTTGTGCCAGGACGGGCACAAATGCAAAAAGAAATGCTTTGAGGAATGTGGAAAGTGTCAGGTGATGGTCACTAAAACTATGCCCAAGTGTGGCCATGGGCAGCAGGTCGCCTGTTCAGTTCCTGTAGAAATGTTTGCGTGCCAGATGCCATGTGATAAAAGCTTACCTTGTGGTCACAAGTGTATTCGGGCTTGTAGCTCCTTTTGCACTCAGAGGTGCCCACAGAGAGTGACAGTTGACCTAGAATGTGGTCACCAGGTGAATATGCAATGCTATGCGAAGCAAGAGGCTGAAGAAAATAATATGAAGATTGATTGCTGGGTGAAATGTGGGGCACAGCTGGATTGTGGCCATGTCTGCTCTGGAAACTGCACTGTATGTTCCATTGGAAAGTCCCATATCCCATGCCAGTCCCAGTGTGAAGAACGGTTGATTTGCTCTCACCAGTGTTCAGAGGCATGTTTAGAGGCATGTGCTCCCTGCCGCAAGACTTGTGAAAACAGATGCTTTCATAGGATGTGTGACAGAAGATGCTGTGATCCGTGCCTCCCCTGTAAGCAGCCATGTGGCTGGGGCTGCAAACATCATCAGTGCACCAAGTTGTGTTTTGAGCCCTGTGATAGACCACCATGTCAAAATCCATGCATCAAAAAAAATAAAAAATGTAAGCATCCATGTATCGGGATGTGTGGGGAGCCATGTCCAAATAAGTGTCGTGTGTGCCACGTAAATGAGGTCCAGGAGCTGTTTTTTGGGAATGAGGCTGATCCAGGTGCCCGCTTTGTACAGCTGCTGGACTGCTCTCATATGTTTGAGGTGACTGGGTTTGACACCTGGATGATGCAGCCTGAACAGAACGGGGAGATTAAGATGAAGGCTTGCCCCAAATGCCTCACTCCCATCCGTAGAAGCGTACGGTATGGTCCTATTGTCAAACGACTACAGCTCAATATTGAGAGCATGAAAATGAAGACAGTGGAACTATGTTCAGAGCAACTGCAGAACTCACTGAGAGAGAGAACAGAGGTGGAGAGACACTTCCCACACTTTAACTTGTCTGAATTAGACCTTTCCACATTAGGTCTTCAGCAAGTTTTGTTAATCGACAAACAGGTTAGTCTTCTCTCCAAGCTGGCTGAAATCAAAGAAAATGCTGGACTGGCCCTGCCGAACATGTTGTACAAGATTAAAGTCAACAAACAAATTGAACATTGCAGTAATATGATCTTCAGCAAAAATCATGAAATATCTGAATACAATGGAGAAATCAAAAGGATTGCGCTCTTGGCTGAGGCCTATGCATTGTCCTGCATGTCTCAAATATCTTTGTTTCCAAGGAAAAAAAAACAGCTGGTGGAGATAATATTAATACTGAATGACAGTGTGATGAAACTTAGAGAAGGAGAAATTAAAAAGTTGCAAGACAAGCTTGACAGCATTGCGAAGAGCCAGCTGAAGATCTTGGATGAAAAGAAGAGCACAATGCTTCATTGTGACATTTTTAAGCAGAATCACTGGTTTAAGTGTAGTGAGGGGCATGTTTACTACACTCAGGGTGCTGAGACCGAGAGGAAGAGAAGAGAATGCCCAGACTGTTCAGTAGAGTGAGCTGAAAATATTCAATGATATCCTATGCAGGGATATGGATGAATAGAGAGATACAAAATCTTAAAATGTCAATACAAATGAAGAAAACAAATGTACTGGTTAACATAATTAAGACTGTTATGAATGGACTTGAGCTTCCTTCTCTGGTTGATTAATTTCAGAATTCAATGTTGTGTTCAATGTTCAATGTGTTAAATCATGTGAAACATGTTTTTATGGCAAATACTTTACAACTATGGCTAAATATAGCACCAGCTTGTATGACTATAGTTAGGTTATAGAGTGTTTTGGAAATAGTTCAGTTAGCTTCCTTGTCAGAATCCACCATATTGAAAACAACAGCCACTCTGTATTATTCTGAATTATATTGCATTAATGGAGAATAAAAAAGCCTCAATATTACAGTAGTTATTGTTTATTTGAAACATGCTGTTCCTTTAATTATACATTGCTTCGTTTATTCTGCAAACATTAGTCAAAACAGTAGGAGATTCAGTTCATATATTTTTATAGCATGCTTCATGTGACATGATTGTGTAATAAATACATATCCAATAAAAAATCTAATCAAATTTTGCAGTTTAAAAAGTGAATTTTGTTTAAAAAGAAAACATGTATTTGTATAACCTTAGCAAAAAGTGCAATTAACACTACTTGATGATTTTCTATAGCAGGAGACACCTAGCTACAAGAAAAAAATACTATCAGAAAATAGTTAATTAACCTTAACTGGGGAAAGCTTTGTGATGCCTCTTCGGGAATATGAGTGTAAGCAGCATTTCTGAAAATGTGACCAAGGCAACTCCAACTATGTTTAATACAAGTTAAAGTTCATATAGAAACAATACTCTGCTATAGTTCACTGTTGTCTTGCATCAAGATGGTCAATTATATATATACAGTGGGGGAAAAAAGTATTTGATCCCCTGCTGATTTTGTACGTTTGCCCACTGACAAAGAAATGATCAGTCTATAATTTTAATGGTAGGTGTATTTTAACAGTGAGAGACAGAATAACAACAAAAAAATCCAGAAAAACGCATTTCAAAAAAGTTATAAATTGATTTGCATGTTAATGAGGGAAATAAGTATTTGATCCCCTATCAATCAGCAAGATTTCTGGCTCCCAGGTGTCTTTTATACAGGTAACGAGCTGAGATTAGGAGCACTCTCTTAAAGGGAGAGCTCCTAATCTCAGCTCGTTACCTGTATAAAAGACACCTGTCCACAGAAGCAATCAATCAATCAGATTCCAATCTCTCCACCATGGCGAAGACCAAAGAGCTGTCCAAGGATGTCAGGGACAAGATCGTAGACCTACACAAGGCTGGAATGGGCTACAAGACCATCGCCAAGCAGCTTGGTGAGAAGGTGACAACAGTTGGTGCGATTATTCGCAAATGGAAGAAACACAAAATAACTGTCAGTCTCCCTCGGTCTGGGGCTCCATGCAAGATCTCACCTCGTGGAGTTTCAATGATCATGAGAACGGTGAGGAATCAGCCCAGAACTACACAGGAGGATCTTGTTAATGATCTCAAGGCAGCTGGGACCATAGTCACCAAGAAAACAATTGGTAACACACTACGCCGTGAAGGACTGAAATCCTGCAGCACCCGCAAGGTCCCCCTGCTCAAGAAAGCACATGTACAGGCCTGTCTGAAGTTTGCCAAAGAACATCTGAATGATTCAGAGGAGAACTGGGTGAAAGTGTTGTGGTCAGATGAGACCAAAATCAAGCTCTTTGGCATCAACTCAACTCGCCGTGTTTGGAGGAGGAGGAATGACCCCAAGAACACCATCCCCACCGTCAAACATGGAGGTGGAAACATTATGCTTTGGGGGTGTCTTTCTGCTAAGGGGACAGGACAACTGCACCGCATCAAAGGGACGATGGACGGGGCCATGTACCGTCAAATCTTGGTTGAGAACCTCCTTCCCTCAGCCAGGGCATTGAAAATGGGTCGTGGATGGGTATTCCAGTATGACAATGAGCCAAAACACACAGCCAAGGCAACAAAGGAGTGGCTCAAGAAGCACATTAAGGTCCTGGAGTGGCCTAGGCAGCCTCCAGACCTTAATCCCATAGAAAATCTGTGGAGGGAGCTGAAGGTTCGAGTTGGCAAACGTCAGCCTCGAAACCTTAATGACTTGGAGAGGATCTGCAAAGAGGAGTGGGACAAAATCCCTCCTGAGATGTGTGCAAACCTGGTGGCCAATTACAAGAAACGTCTGACCTCTGTGATTGCCAACAAGGGTTTTGCCACCAAGTACTAAGTCGAAGGGGTCAAATATTTATTTCCCTCATTAACATGCAAATCAATGTATAACTTTTTTGAAATGCGTTTTTCTGGATGTTTTTGTTGTTATTCTGTCTCTCACTGTTAAAATACACCTACCATTAAAATTATAGACTGATCATTTCTTTGTCAGTGGGCAAACGTACAAAATCAGCAGGGGATCAAATACTTTTTTCCCCCACTGTATATATATATATATGTGTGTGTGACTGCGTTCAATATAAATCTTTGTACATCTATTAATAGACATTAGGTTAAACACAATTCTTCATATTTATTTTACTAATTCATTCAAAATGATAGTTGAATCACTTGTCACTACTTTATGGAACATTTATGTTATCATCTTTATCTCTAAAATCTCAGAAGTGCAACAAGAGGGTGAATAGTTTTATTTGAGAGTATCGCCTACTTCATTTGGAAAGAATATGATCCAGTATTATTATTCAAACTGTACTTATTGGACAATTATGTATTTTTAGTTTTTTGAACACTGATTCAGGCTAGTGAAAACTATCAAAATGTAATATTAATAGAACTGAGGTAAGACAGAGGAGTAAACTTTTCACTCCCACTCTGTTGACATCAACCCCATTTTAATCAGCTGGAGTATTTACTGTTTATTCTCAGTGTTTTACCAACTATTTAACTGCTCTTCATCCTGGACCTCCCTACAGGTGTCTTTTATTGATCAGTGTGTGTAAGTATAGCATTCCCCACCTTTAATAAATATTGACTGCAGTACTAGTAAATGGCCACTTGATGTCATTAGACTTCAGAAGTTAAGAACCTTGGCGCCACATGTGGGTGGTGTTGCTTTGACAAGGTATGGACATGTGAAAACAATAACCAGTTTCTTTTAGCTGTAGGAACAGCGGAAGCCAGAGGAAGTCTCAGTTTGTACCAGCTATGATATGAACAGAAAGGTTTCCCACAATTAATTGACCTTAATTAACTAATGTGTTCATGCTTAATGGGTCAATGGGATTTTGGTAGAAGCCAAACCAACTTTGAAGGAACTGGATATTTTACTTGCAGCTGTTAAGGAGGTTACTGTTATTTTTTGTGACATTTATTTTATATTGTCAACTCATGAAACCAGCTGCACAATTTTTTCAGATGAAAGACAACATTTTGTTTTACCTCCATTGCATTGCATTGCAAGTATAATAATGGAAGTACATCATGACCCAAACCACTCCTCATTAAATGCAACAAGTCTGCAGTCTTACCATACACTCCTGTTTTTTGGATCACTTATTTGTTCTCTCCTTTCTGGGGTTCTTTTACAATTTGTCCTGAATCTCCTACACATCAGGTCATTTGGATCCATAATCTTTGTAGCCCTTGGACAATCCATGATCCATGAATCAGGAATAATAATACAATTGACCCCAACAATAGTTTGCCAGTTAGTTAGTGTGGTGAGAGATTTTTTTATTATTTTTTTCCTAAATCATTTTCTTCTAAATATTTGTGTGGCATAAACTCATTCCTACACACCATTTCTCTGTAACACCAAACAACCAGCCAGGTACAGTGCTAATCACAATGCTCACAAGTGCGGATAATACACATTTAAAGATTGATTTTCAGCAATTTACGTTTCAACAATTATAATAGAAATAGCTGTGTTTCAAGCTGAAGTATTAAAACTTGAAATGCAGTGTACTGCTTCTTATTATGGAGCAATGTGTGAGTGCGGGGGTGACCCCCACTTCATGCTGACCTGGTGAACCCCTAGTGAAATAAATGGACTAATGAGAGACGCACTGAAAGCTACCCCTACACGCATTCTTCCACCAAAAAGGGATAATTGGCGACCCTGAACATTTGTCAGGTACAGAATATGTGAAGTCGCTGCAGCAGTATAGCCAGATCGCAGCTGCCAGTATGTTGCGCATAGGATGCGCCATCGGTTTGCTGCATGCCATGATTTGCACAATAAAAGCATTAACCTATGGCAAGCCGTTGTGACATTTAATCCATAATGACTGATATCAAGAATACAATTGCAATTTTGATCTCAACAATTGTATATCAGCAACTTGATATCAGTAATTATGAATGAAATATACATGGTATAGGCATGCCTGAAGGAGTGTTCATTTCGGTCTTCCGACCAGAAGGGGCACTGTCTATTTGACTTATCCGTGTAAAGAGCGGTCGTCCCTCTGCTGCATGTCTATGCTGTGTGCTTTACAGTTACAAAGCGAATGCAAAGTTACACAGTATCGCAATAACTGGCAGCCGCTCCCGCAGGAGGCACCCAGATGCGCTTTCTGCACGGCTGTGAGCGCAAACACACCGCGCAGCGCAGCGCAGAAAGTCAGAGCAGGCGGAGGAGGAATGACTCTCAGATAAGGGCAATGCCAAGTGTCACCTGGAGCATTTCTATTGTTTACACAGTAAGTTTCACCAATACATATGATCTAACTTGATGGGTTGTGCTTTCCACCCTCTCCGAGACATTTAGCAGCTTAATGGGAGTTTTGAGAGGAGGAAAACGTCATTTGATCCGTGTTTTTTTGTTGCCGTACTCCCTCCACCACAAAAAGGGAAGGAGTGAGAGGTGAAAGCAACTTTATACAACTAGAGGATCTATTTAAATAAAGACAAAGAATGAGGCAAATGCGAGTGAAAGGGCAGCTGCAGAAGCGGTTGTGTCCTGTTTTGTGTGCTCAGTGCCAGTGTGCCTCATGCTTGTTATTTTAGAAACCAGCCTGCAGCTCTAACTATTTCTGCAGTCTGATCTGAACCAAGCACTTAACATCATCTACAGTCCTGATCCTGTTCTGCTTTTTTGTGTTGGTGTTGGTGTTGGCCACATGTTTATTGGGTTCCTAGATCACAGTCATTGAGGTGAAACACTGTTGTTGATTTGTATCCTGTGATGAGAAGGCAAATAACTATCCAGCTGTTTTTAAGATGTGTCTGTAGGCTAACTATCAGAAGAGATTTTATCACTGAGATCTGTGATGTCGCCGCACCCACTGCCAGGGGCTGGATTGTGTGAAGTGTGCTTCTTTCAGTCCTGTGTGTCAGGGCTGGATTCAGGACTTTATGGAAATCATTATTAGTTTTCCAGGCACTGAACTGAATGAAACTGTTAATCCCCAGCCATGAAGCTAAGGGCTATACAACTACAAAGACCTATAGAAAGTCTAGTTTTGATTAGAACTTTATGCTTTAAAAAAAACCAAAAACACAAATGTTCAATGTATTTCTCATCTCTCATCTGTGTCACAAATTGAAGAACATCCTAAGATCATGACAGTGCTCCCCTAAATCTGTTTTGGGTCTTCGAGTCGGCATTGCCTTCAGTAATCCCAAAACTTATTAGTAAATGGATCATTGAGAAAGTGGTGAAAAACATAAAGTACAACATGAAGCTGTAAAGAATTAATATTATTTTGCATACAGATGTCACAGACCATAACCTGTGACAGTTAGTAGGGAACTGATATATCACAGCCAGACAAGTACTAGCACAGGTAAATCTGAGAGAGATTTTGGATGAAATCATCACAGACACTAGGACATGTCTTGGATGATTAGCCCAACTCAGCAATGCATTGGGTGGTATTATGGTCTATGGTGTATGTGTACAGAGTGTGGACATTAATGTGAAAATATGTGCCCTTTTTAGGTGGGAATTGCTTTCTAACATGTTGAGGAACAAGAGTGAAACTAGCAACATTTATAGCAACGATAGTGACTTCCGGTGGTAAAGCTAACGTCTGCAAGTGTTGATATTTATTTTTTCATTGGCCTTCCAGGGTTCCTGATTAAAGCGATTCATCATAAAACTTTATTCATAATTCTTATTATCATTATGAAAATATATTGTAATTATTTCTATACATATGTATTGTTTATATTCATTGTTAATGGAATAAGTTAAATGTCTCTCAAGAACAGCATCTCTTTGTTCAGTAGGCTATTAAGTGTGATGCAATAAAAGGAACAACTGACGTATTACAACACATTTTATAGCCTAGTTTTATTGTGTTTTATATTACGGTTTTAATTTTAAGCAGCATATTATATCAACTAAAACCAACCGACAGTAATGTTTGTGTTTTAATACTGCATTGTTTAAACCATTCTAAAACTTGCTCACACCAGATGTTTATCTGTGAGGTCTGTGTGTTTGTTTGTGTAAAGTAAATGTATTTAGATGATGTAGGCTTTTTAATTTGAATTGATAAAATAGCACAGAATTATATGAAATGTTAAGAACAGTAATGTTTACAATAATGTTGTAATAAGAAATATGCAGGGTGCACAATCCTTAGTTTTTTGGGGAATCACATAAATGTATACTCTATAGGCGAGAATGACAGCACTGTTAATATTGCCAACTTCATGGCACTAACTGAAATAACTGTCAGTCGAACATAGGAATTGCGTGTTAAAAGTATTAAGTATAAGATGATTGGAAGTTGACCTTTTTGACCCTAAAAACATACTTTATAACATGTAAACACTCAGTTAGAAAACATTAAAGCATTAATATAATTAGAACTATAGTTAAATAATGAACCCATATCATTAGCAATCTTTCCACTTCTACAGAAACTTCCCTGCCTTTGAATATCCTGGTAAGGAATTCTTCACATTAGTGGCTTTAATTTTGTTCTAATTTAGCAAAATTGTAAAAGTTGTGTATTGCGTCAAGCCCAACTCACTGATGAGTGCACTGGTTTTTACCCCCTTTTCATGCTTATCCGTAATATCCTACTTAAGGCTAATTACTTCCTACTCCTCTTTTCCTCTTGTGAGTTTACTTTAGGGCTCACTATTAAGGCAAAAATAAGTTGGAAAAATAAGTGCAAATGACTGAATGTGCAAGAGAGATGTTTTCCAAAACACAATGGCTGCATCCAAAACCGCATACCACAGTACTAAATAGTGTGTCGAAACAATACGCCACCACTAGTAGTAGGTAAAAATACACAGTATGAATATGCGAAAAGAACCCGGATGACGTACCGTTTCCATTTCAAAAACGAAGTATGGGAGCACTGGACACTTTTCAATCCCATAAGGCCATATGGAAAAAGGGGGCATGCCTGATGTGATCATTTTAGGTCTGAGAAATTGGGGGACAACTCCATTTTCAGTTGTAAGTAGCAAAATCTGTACAGATAGGCTAGCTATGTTAAGTGATTAATTTGAGTGTAAATAAGTAGTCATCAGAATTGTTTTATTTACTGCGGTGTCTTTTGTTTACAGGAAGTCGTCATTAAACCGGAATGGGAAAGTTCAGCATGGTCAGATTTGATTAGACTACATAATTAGTGCTTCCAAATGTGTGCGTTCTGTTAATCTACAAGTATAAAGTACATACTTCGGCAGTACGTTATCCAGTGTAACTGTAGTATGCGGTTTTGGATGCAGCCAATGTGAACAAAGCCAGTCCAGGTCTAAACGTTCAACGTAAATAGGCCTCACTGATTGGCTTAGGCATACACTGTCCACTTAGGAGTACTCAGATTGGCCGAACTTGGCCCCCGTGTCAATTTATCATTAATCAAAGTGGGAGGGGAAACATTAACCACAAATTATTAACGATGTCACTGTTAACTGAGGGACTACTGTAAACCATCTGATGCTTTTAGTTGTCTTGATTCAAACTGAATTATGCTTAAAAGCTGTTATTGTGTAAATGTTTGTGATTTTGTATTAAATCCATCATATTGAAGTACATTTTGAGGGAAAAAGAGGCCCATACATGATTTACTTTCCCTCATAAATACTAAAATTATTTTAATGGGAAAGTGATGTATCATGTGACACTCGTTTCACTGATATGGTGCTAAGATAACTAAACCGAAAAATGTTGTGTGCTCGGTTTTAGAATTGGTTCCATGAGCTCTCTGATACAATCACCCGTAATGATGTAAAAATGCCAAAATCATTACGTAAATTCAAAGTGCTTCGGCCAGATGTATCAAATCGGAAAGATCTGTTTGGAAATACAGTACTTTTAGATTTTAAATAAACATTCTAAAAAGACTATCCATTAACCTTAGAGTAAAAAACAGCCTCTTGATTCTTCAGAGTACAGCATATATTGGTTTAAACAATTACAGTACTGCATCTTTATAATCATTTAAAATCTGTCATAAAACTGGCAGTTAATGCAATTTCTGTTGCCATGAAGAAGCTGATTTTGTTTTTCTCATACATACTTGTTGATTCAAAGATAACCCCAAAGCTGTAATGCCTCATGTTTTCAAACAAGCCAGCTGTGAACATGGGTTTCAGGAAAGAAAAGGGGTGAATCATAAGAGATTGAATCATTTTATGACAAGCTCTGCTGCACAGTGAACACTAGCCTGAGGTCTTGTCAACATATCAGCAAAGGTGAACCTGCATCAACAAGCCATATAAAAGCAACACATTCAAAACTGGGTGGGAGAAAAAAAATACATCTATGAAATGAAGACCAATTATATCCACCCACCCACCATGTACACGCACACGCACACGCACACGCACACACACTCACTGTTAAAGCTGAGTCTTTATCTTTACTGATATTTAAGTATTTACTCACCCTGGCAACATGTAACCTGCATACAGTAAGGTAATGGAACGAAGTAGCCAGATGTTCTTCGGTTGTAGTTTTTCGTTCTGTAGAATTAAAGTTGGTCAAAGTCCATTTCAATAATAGTGTCCATGTATTTAAATTCATGCTTGATTTAAAGGTTACAAAAATAAAAACACTACTAGTTTCTCTTACTCTAGTAAATTAAAAAGTTTGTCTGCAGTAGATGAATTGGAGTCTTTATATTATAAGAAACCATTCATTATCAGGTGGCATTGTATTCCTTATTTTTGCAGTTAATGAACGTTAAGGGTTTGTTTCCATGGATACTATTGTTTTGTAGTCCACTGCTTTTGAAAGCAATAAAAAAGCTGTGTAAGCTTCTGGTAAATGTATTTATTTTTTTAATGCAACAGTGGCTTTTATGTATAGCTAACTTTACATTTCACTTAAGAATGAGCTCTGCATTAGTAGGGATTTACAAAATAAACATTTTTCTTAGGACAGTGATTTTCAATCCTGGTCCTGGAGAAACATCTACCCTGCTGGTTTTTGTTCCAACCGAACTCTCAATTACTTAAATGAACCCTTAATTGAAGTAATAATTTCCTAAATCAAAGCCTTTTAATTATTTTAAACAGTAGGGGTTTTAAGTTAAGTATAAAATTGTATAAGGAATTTATTTTATAAATGTATCAGTTACACAATTTAAATATGAAAATGTATGAAATTACTTAAAGTAAGGGTTCAATTAAGTAATTGAGGGCTCAATTCGAACATAAGCCAGCAGGATAAGTATTCCTCCAGGACCAGGATTGAGAATCACTGGATTAGTCTATCCATGCATAGACATCATGCATTGTAGACACTGTTTAGAAACTGTAAATTGCTGGTAAGTTATTAATTTTTATAATTTTATATTTTGCTTGACAAGCACATTACTTACATTGTTTTTCATAATGATATGTTTTGAATTCTAGTAGCCTATTGCTTGTTATTGTACCAGATTTTGTTTTTTGTAAATTGGATTTAAACAACAAACCAACAATTAGATATGGGTTTCAGACATAGGTAAACAGTCCCAAAGGATGTCTTTTTATGCAGTGAGAGAAATATCTAGATCTAGGCCTATACAGATATTTTTTTATCCATCATTTTATAGATTATACATTTTAAATTCCAATAACGGTCTATCACTTTAAGGCTCTTTAAAATGTATTGATGAATCAGAAATGCATATGCATATATATATATATATATATATATATATATATTATATAATACTAATTTAACTTCACATCTGATGTACATTTACTTGAAGAGCCTGTCACAAGTACAATTTGAAATGACTCAAACTGCTGTGCAGTGGGAGTCTTAAATTCCCTGCTTGCATTCCAAATGTACAAACCCTCATCAAATATTACAGGATATGCATTTTCTAGGCTGATACTTTGCAGATGAGTTTAGACTCTTACTCATGCTTAACTTTTCAAAGTTGTTGCAAGATAATGATTATGAAACCTAAATTGTGAAATGTAGTGATGGAGAGAACTCTCAATAGATGGTGAAAAGGATGGTTGCTATACACACACAGTATTCAAATCCAGAAGTTCATCAATAAATAATACAAATCCCCTGTATTTAGCACTTATATAATGAGTGTAGTGGCTTAAGAGGGTGAAATAAGAAAATGCATTCACCATTAAATCGAAGTACATCACCTGTCACCTCTGAAAGATTTACAGCTAACATTTTAAAGATGCTTCTTGAATACATTATTTTGGAAAGCTATGTGGAACAGATAGACCTTTAATGCATGTCACACATTTGATATTACAGTCATGAAAAAAAACAGACAAGAAAATAAGCAAGCAATAATGGAAAGTTAGACCCATTGCTTAGAAATAGGCCTACATGTTTATTACCTGGTAACTTGCATGTCATTACAATCAAGCCAAAAAAGCAGCAAATACTTAGCTATTTTAAAATGCCTCAATGCATCTTATATATGTATAGAGAGTCTGGAAGTACCAACACAAACTAGGCTCAATTCATTTTTAATATGTCCCACATTAAAACAGAACAGTGTACAAAGGTTAAACTTTAGTTCTGTTGCACTGCAGACTGACTGTCTTAATGAATTTCAGTTAGTTATATACATGCAGCACTTGGCATTGACCCTATAAAGCTGAATTGTTTTGAAGACAAAGAATTATGCACCCTTTGTGAGATTCGTGCCTGTCTATTTTGATAAATGATAATTCCTTGGTAATGCCACCCATTTGTACTTTTTAGTAAATGTTCACATGTAGGCCTATTGGTCAAAAAAGAAACAATCATTTTAGACTTATGAGAACATTGAGGTAATGGAGGTTGCAACTTCAAGTCCATGTATGGTTTCTGAAGAGCTTTCGGGTGATTTAAGTCTCATTCTTACTGTAGCATGTAGTCTGAGAAGACTAGTATGATGTGCAGTTCAGTTAACAGACAGCAGTTCTTCAGTGTATGGTAAACTCATTAGTCTGTTCTGGTCCTGTTTAGTGTAGGAGAAACAATGGAAACAGATTTGTTTTCACAGTAAACAAGAAGGTGTTGAATGTCTTTCCATATGTTTTAACAATGTTAATATTAACTTGAGTATATTTCCTGTGTGCCAATGAAAACGAATGGTTTGAATTCTAGTATTGCAGCAATTGCTCTAGAAACATGGATGTATTAAAAGGTTTTGTCTAGATATTTGTGTGCCTTCCCCCAAAAGGGAGAAATAAACAAGCCAAAAACCAAACAAAACAAGGTTTGGAATTGCACTTTGGATTATTATTTCAGCACAAAACACTCAACATTCTCCAAAAGTCCTGAGTGTCAGTAGAGTATTGTCTAATATCTTACCTGCTCTCGAAAAAGCAGCTGCTACTGGATGCATGGTTGCACTCCTCAGTTTGGTATATTGTCCGACTGCTACAGTGCAAGACTAATGATTACAAGGAATGCTTCAGATCATTGAGTTGATGCATTCTTGTGGATTTTCCCACTCTACTGTCTAGCTCCCAAAAAACTGCTGGATTATGGCTTGATTTTGTGTTTTTCTCCCCCAATGTGTTAAATATTCTTAAGATGGACAGACTACTTCAACCTAAGCATACCTTCAACTCCTAGGATGTTATCTACCAGGCATTCTTGCTGAGGGGCAGATGTTACAATGTATTATAATTTAATTTTGACACATAGGCCTAGCTGTTGTAAACAATACAGCAGTTGCACTTATGAATGATTCCCTCCATCAGGAATCCATCTTTCCTTCAATTCAGAACACATCTGACACATTTTCTCAGCATGAGCATCACTTTTTTTTATGCACCAAATATAATGCACTTGTGCATGTCCAAAATCATTAGACTGCATAACATGGACCTAATTGACCCGGGAGTTATTCAGTCTTTTCATGTTGCTATTTCAGTGGAGGGTTCCATAGCAGACATCTGCCACCAGATCTGGACACCAGATGTTATATCCCAATGATAGAGTTTCTTGAGGATCTCTGACAGTTTCCCATTGGTTTAAGTCTCTGAAACCACTTTTGTGACTGTATGTTTCCTTCTGCTTCTCGAGAGGATAGTCATGTTTCCACTGGACTTGAACATCTTTTACCCTACAGCTGAATTTTTGATATGTATTCCCTCATAGATATTTTAATGGTTATCCCCAGAAATGTGGAGCCGACAACTCCATACAAATCTCGATTGCTTCTTTGCATGGCACACTGCTTTTATTTACCATTGATCAATTTTAATCAACTTTTGCAAAACCACCAGATAAACACAATGTAGTGCATTGTTATGCTAACCATATATCATATACATTTTCAAAACATTTAGGCCTATATATGACATTGATAGTAACTTTTCTTCACATTTTCATGCATTTCTTGAAAAAGACAGCTGCATATTCTTTGGTAGTTGTGGACACACGTTAATAAGGTTTTGAATGTTTCTTAACTATATATACATTCACACATGCACACACAGACAATTGATTGAATACAACTATGAACTTGATGTAGACTAAAGTCATGTTCAACAACTTGGTTAAAACTAAGGAAACTGAAGTAGATCAAAAGATTCTTGAAGTCAAAAGTGATCTCCATGGAATAGCAAATCAATGCAGATTTTATGGAAGAAATCAATGGAATGGAGTGCATTTGGAAGGAAAGGAAATTACCCATTTGCTTGATGAGAAAGTATTTGATCAATGCATAATACCAGTGGTCTGAGGTCAGTAAATGCAATAATGATACAGAAACTGGAAACAACATAAAGAAGCATGAAAAGATGCAAGCAGAACAGACCAAAGATGGACAATGGAAGCTAAAGAATGGATCCCAAGAGAGTAAAAAAGACCTAGAAGACGACCGCATAAAAGATGGGAAGATAAAATAATATGATTTGCAAGTGTGACATGGAAAAGAGATGCTGTAAATTGAAACAAGTGGAAACATCTTGGTGAGGCCTTCATCCAGCTGTGGATCGATCTGCATATATATATATATATATATATATATATATATATATAATATACACACCGATCAGCCATAACATTATGACCACCTGCCTAATATTGGGCAGGTCCCCCAAAACAGCCCTGACCCATCGAGGCATGGACTCCACTAGACCTCTGAAGGTGTGCTGTGGTATCTGGCACCAAGACATTAGCAGCAGATCCTTTAAGTCCTGTAAGTTGCAAGGTGGGGCCTCCATGGATCGGACTTGTTTGTCCAGCACATCCCGCAGATGCTTGATTGGATTGAGCTACAGTAGCTCGTCTGTTGGATCGGACCACACGGGCCAGCCTTCGCTCCCCACGTGCATCAATGAGCCTTGGCCGCCCATGACCCTGTCGCCGGTTCACTGCTTTTCCTTCCTTGGACCACTTTTGATAGGTACTGACCACTGCAGACCGGGAACACCCCACAAGAGCTGCAGTTTTGGAGATGCTCTGACCCAGTCGTCTAGCCATCACAATTTGGCCCTTGTCAAAGTCGCTCAGATCCTTACGCTGCCCATTTCTCCTGCTTCTAACACATCAACTTTGAGGACAAAATGTTCACTTGCTGCCTAATATATCCCACCCACTGACAGGTGCCATGATAACGAGATTATCAGTGTTATTCACTTCACCTGTCAGTGGTCATAATGTTATGGCTGATCTGTGTGTATATATATTACAATGCCTCAAGGGAAAATAAAACTGTTATACAGATACACATCCTGTAGAAACACATTGAACAAATCAGATCAGATCTTTATTATTTGGTTACCTCTTATAGCAGAGGTTGTCAATTATTTTTTTCAGGGTCCAAATTTCTTGGTCAAGGTTCAGACTCCAGAGGGGGGGGGGGGAAAAATTCACACCTCCAAATGCCCCTTTCCAACACACACACACAATTCTGTGACTTAGTAATATACCCCGTTGCTTATATTTAGTACATTCATTTGACAAAGTACAAAAATAAAATGTTTAAATAAATGTAAATATCAGTATGAAAGCGCTTTCGGACCACATTTAAATGTTTTAATTTGTTAAAGATACAGTGCATCCAGAAAGTATTCACAGCGCTTCACTTTTTCCACATTTTGTTATGTTACAGCCTTATTCCAAAATTGATTAAATTCATTATTTTCCTCAAAATTCTACAAACAATACCCCATAATGACAAAGTGAAAGAAGTTTGTTGGAAATCTTTGCAAATTTATTAAAAATAAAAAACAGGAGGGGGAGCTTGTGGCCTGAATGCACAAGTAATGTTGTGCCAGTTGGCTTACTCTGGGGAAGTTCTTTTGATTGACTCAAATCCTCTGGATTGGTGGAAAGTCTTTGTCAGCATCTGACAGAAGGTAGTTGCCGAGCTCCCTCTCAACTACCTGCTGTGCACTCAAGCCTTCTGTGTTGGTAGTGGTGGGCCTGTTTGAAAAAAAGCTAGCCAGAGACTGCTTTATTTTCTTGGCTGGTGGCACTGCTGCAGAAGCGTCTCCCATGGCTTCTTCTCTGGACTGCTCTTCCCTTACCACAACAGCTCTCTCTCCCTTCAGCATCTCCAACACAGCTCTCTCTTTGATGTATTCTCTCTTCTCCTCCTGAGTGTACTGAAGCTTGAATCTTGGGTCAACGAGGCATGCCATGTCAAGTAGATCATCCATGGCTGGGTCATCATACTTTTGAGGTATCCCATCACTGTTGTCTTTATGGTCCTGGTGAGCTTTGGGTCATCCTCTGCTTCCTTCAAGATAGAGGTGTTGAAGAGATGCATCACTGGTTTTAGGAATGACACACTGACATTGGACTCACCGGACAAGGCATTAGTGAATTCGAGGAGTGGGCTTAGAGCTGCATCTATATACTCTAAAACATCCACCTCTTGCCAGGTAGGAACCAGCGACCTGGTCTTCTTGTCCTTTGAGAGGACCTCCGTGATGGCCCTTTTCTGCTCCAGAACCTGTTTCACCATTTGTTAACGAGAGCCCCATCTTGTTGGTGTTTCACTGATGAACTTGTGCTTTGGCAAGTGATACTCCTCCTGAGCAGCTGCAAGTCCCCGTTTCTTCTTCCAGGAGTAGGAAAAGGCAGCCACCACCCTTTTACAGACCCCAACTGCTCTGTCCACTCGCTTGTCTTGGTTAACTTTCTCTGTAGACAGAGAAAAATATTGCAATATATAGTTCTCATTTGTATTTTAAATACAATTTTCCGTTTATTTATATTATTGCTACAGCAAAATCACAATTCTCCTGCTTACATTGTTTTTTTAATTATTTCACACCTGATTTGGTGATTTTGGTAAACATAACATTTCACTAACATTTATATTAACTGTGTATAACTTGCCAATAGCAGAGTTCAGTCGGTGCCCAAAGCATGGGTGTCCAAAGCAAAACTTTTCTCTAAACTTTTCCGCATTGGTTAGGTTATTTCAATTGCACATTATTCCTTCATTTCTTATGCTATTTTCACCCAACAACTTCTACAAATTTTATTTTAGTGGTATTTCAACATTACATTTTCATCTAAAAATATCCCTCACACTTTAATGGAAGAAAATGTCAATTTAATGAAACGCATTTTTGTTTTTGTGAAAAAAAAATTGGTAGTAGTGTAATATAGTTTGTCTGATCATGATCAACTATGCAGAAAATTATAGTACAGTTTGTCTATTTTCATTTGATAGGCGTCACATACCTGTATTCCTTATAATGTCCATATTAAAAATGTAATATAAAAAAATATAAAAACTTAGTCTAAGAAGTTTAAAACAAGCGAGTTAAAAGCCAAACGAAATCAGAATAAAATGCATGAACTTCTTGTTGTTTTGTGATAATCAGTTGTTATTGAGCATATCAGGTGGCACAACTAGTCATGGTCAGGCGGTGCAACCAGCAAATTTATATTTTAAAACATCAATTTTCTTTCTCCCTATGGGAAATTGGATGCTTAAAAACATAAACAAGTGTCAATTTCTAAGAAGTGCCCCCAAAATAAAGAATTTAAAGGGAAATTGAGTATGTCTTAGGTATTTTAGACAGTTCAATGATTCATATGTACTTGTATTCAGTTGTGGGAAATGCATTAAAAGTATATATTTTTGTATTAATATACGGTTGCGCCATCTGACATTTCTTGGGTGGTAAAATCAGGAATCTTATAAAAAATAATAATAATAATAATAAATGCCTTCTTAAAAGCTATAAAACAAACAAGAATACACGGAATGCATTCTTGTGAACATAAAAGTATTTTACATTCATTTTGCTGTGCGTTTTTTTTTTTTTCCTCCCATTTTGAAAACCTTATTTGTCATTGACCCACATACCTATTTAACTAGTCATTGCCTATATATTATTGTCACAAACTGTGAAATCGGAGTTAAATGTCAATTATATCCTGAGAAAATGCTGATTGTTTCAGTTTTCTCTGTTTTATAAATAAATGTCTCATTCTGCAGTGGCAATAGAAAGTCTACACCCCCTTGACTGTTTTTCACATTCTGTTGAGTCAGTACCTCAGAGTTTCATGCATTTAAATGAGGATTTGTTTTCCGCTTATCTACACTTCGTACTCCTGTAGGTCTAGTAAAGCTGCCATTGGCCTTTTGCTAGCCTCTCTCTTCAGTCTCCTCCTTGCTCGGTCCTCCAGTTTGGAGGGACGGCCTGATCTAGGCAGGGTCTTGATGGTGCCATACACCTTACACTTAACTAAGGTCCAAAGGATATTCAAGGCCTTTGATATTTTCTTTTATACCCTTCCCCTGATCTGTACCTTTCAACAACTTTGTCCCAGAGTTATTTTGAATGCTCCTAGGTGCTCATGGTTGAGTCTTTGAAATTCACCTACAGAACCTACACTTAACTTGGTGTGATTTTGAAGGCACCTGAGATAATTTAGGATTGCTATTACAATGTGGATGGACACTTATCCCACCAAGCTATTTTAGTTTTTTTTTTTTATTTGTAATTCATTTTCTACACATTTCTAGAATAGATTTTTTTTCACTTGGAAGTTGGGAGTATGATTAGTATAAATGGAAGAAAAACAAAACAATGATTTGTATGCATTTTAATTCCAGCCTCTAAGGCAACAAAAGGTGAACATTTTGAAAGGGGGTGAAGACTTTCTATAGGCACTGTATTTATGTACTGTGCTGAATATGTGGTAACAGCTGATCTCTGACATCTGTATCAGACATTTATGTTCTTCAAAGAGCTTCACGTCTTTCAATTCAAATGTTATTTCATTATTTTTGCAATGTGTTTTTCTTAAATTACCCCCATTCAAGTTCAGTAGGATTTAAATCAGTATGTTACAGACAAAATAGAAGACTGGCGAGCCCTGCACTATATGTTCTTTTGTATGTGGATTTGATACAATTCTGGAGTTATTTAAATGTTACACATTTTAAAATCTCTGCTGTAAGCAATTCCTGTCGACATGAAATGTTATTACGCAGGAAAGACCTCTGTAATGTCACCATTTCTGTTTGTAGATCAGGTCTGGTTTTATCAACTTGTTGATACAATCAGTAGCACAAAAACACCCTGGATATAATTACATGTGTCCAAAACCCCAGATATTAAATTAGCTCACGCCTGAGATGATGACAGCGTTTGCCTGAAAATAAACACATATTGCTGTGCATTGCAGCAGATGTGCTTTCAATGTGACATAGTTTTGATTTTTATTACACTCAGGTACTATTATTTCTCAATGGTCTTTCTTTCTGTTTAAAATGATGTGCCTATCCAGCATTTTCTAAGGTTTATCTTCAAGAGTTTGTATTTATCTGTGATGAAGTATTATTTAAATAACTGGGGTGATGCCAAGGTATTGCACATTATAGTATTTGTCTGTCAAGCTCGTCTGTCATAATCAAGGCTTTTAAAATCATATCTGTAGTTAAATTGGTGTTCAAAACAGAATACATAAATCAAGTGTACAGATTGCTACTACAAAAACACTAGTCGCAATGATCACATGAAATTAGTCAAAATAGATGGTTGCTTTTCTCTTTTTTTTTATTTTAACACACATTAACTAATCCCAGCTAATTATTTAGGGAAATGTAAATAGAATTTACCTTTATAACATAATGCATAAAGTTGAATAAATGTATTTGATGTCACTGCAACCCCAGACAAATTTGGGAATTTCCAAGAAAACCTCCTGACCTATGCGTGGGCTCTTATCAGACAGGAAATGAGAATCTGCAGTGCCTGATAACTGGTAATTACACATTAATATTCATTTCGATTTCCACTAACACAGAGACTTAAAATGGTATGTACTCAGGGGCAGCGCTAGACCCAATTTAGGGAGGCTTCAGCTCACCTGTATTTTCTCTCAGGCCCCCTAAAAATAATACAACAAAAGAATCCAGGAATGAAGAAGTAACTCCACCGTCACCCACCGTTCTTGGACACCTTTTCAAAGCCCCCCTAAATCTGGAAGTCTAGAAACACGCCTGTATGGACTTCATTTTTTGAGATATAATTTATAACATTGAGGCCATAAATAAAATCAGGATTAAATCAATACAGTGTACAAACCTTCAAGTTAAGTTTGAATTACTGTAGTGGTGTTTTACTTGTTTTTTGCTTTATGATGTGTGAACTTTAAAAACCATTGCCAAATCTAGTAACAGTTAAAATTGCTCTTCGCTTTCTGTACACAGACCGAAACAAAATACACCTTCCTTAACTTTATTTATTTTTTCCACATTTATGTATTGTTGTCATAAAAATGCCTTTAACCTTTAAATTTTGCTTGGCACATTAACTAGACCTTTTCCAGCGCATGTCATAACTAAGCCAATATACCACAATTAATGGTAGGTGCAGGATGTCAGTCAGACAGAGAGAGAGTATTGTGAACTACACTAAACCACAGTGTATGTGAGTTACATTACTCACATAATTCACACGCAACAAAAAATAATTCAAATGCAGGAGAAATGTAAATGTTGCTTTGATAATGTTGGGAAGTTATTTATTAACTTTTAGTAAGTGTTTCTACTAGAATATTTGCCATGTAACTAATGTATTTTCTATAAACTTTCAGTTGTGTCAGTCGCCTGTGCAAACTCCTTCCTGTTTCATTGATCAGCCATTTCAGATGCAGTCTCTTGGTGGATGTCTGGATGTTAAATGGAAGGAATTGTAAAATGAAAACGTTTTAGTATTTAGTGCTTGGCCTAATTAAAAATGGCTATAATTTTATCTCATCAGTCAGTTGTTTACATCGCAAAAAACTTTCATTGCATAGGTCTTAAACATATGAATCAAATATAGGCCCTTTACTGTTTTGTTTTGTTTTTGTTTTTTTCCTTATGCTGTTTATTATAAATTGATCAAATGTGTGTTCACCAAGGCACTGCACATTTCATGCTACTTATCATCTTCTTTGGCAGGATATTCGATATTTAAGTCACGTCTACACAGATGCAGAGATAAGGTGAAAAATAAACAAGGTTCCTCTTGATAATTTGAAATGCCCTTTTGTTCCAGGATTTTTTACATACTTGAAAATCCTTTGTGACTGAATGAGAGAATTTACTTTTTATGATTTTATAGGTTTTCCTTTTCCAATGAGGTTTTTAAAGCATGCTAAGCAGAGTTGTAGAAAATCTTTAAGGGCAGTTTACCTTTTATAAGCGGATACATAAGTCATATCATAGTGTGTGATAGTTCTGTTGGTGTGTCGTTCTACAACAGCTCAACCAGAAAAGGGGCGTTTTCTTGTCCGACCATCTCCGATTTTACTAGAATTTTTTTTTTTTAAATACCAGGTTTTTTTTTATCACCCACTGAATACTAAAATGCTAATCTTTTTTTGTCTTACTAAGAACATTATCTTTAAGCTAGGACCTCATTTGTTATGTGTATTATATTTGTTATTCTCAAATTAATAATCAAGGATAGAAAGCAAACCGAGCAGCAATCTGAGTCATATCTACAGTATATCCACAGTAATTTTGCATCCCATGTGGCCATCTTTAAAAGCCTGGCAGGATATGGCTAAATTTGCTAAATATGTTACATTGTTGATACTTGACTGAAGCAATTCTATTATCTTTCAAAAAGAGAGAAACTCAAATGTAGCCTTACAAACTCATTTTCTTTATTTATATAATCTTTCATGTGGAATAATACTGTAGAGAGCACTCTCAATGTAAAAGTGAATGTTTCAAATGGGATTTTATTTGACCACATGACAACATTCAAACTTTATGCTTATTGAAGCAGCTAATTTTGTTTGATTTCTTCGGTTACAGTCATTGGATATGTAAGACTTATGTATGATGTCCATAAGGCACTGACTATGTTCCACAGTCTTTCAGACCTCCCTACATCTCTAGGGTTAATTATTATTATTATTATTATTATTATTATTATTATTATTTAATTATTGTTAATGTGACTAGCTTGTGATTCTTTGATACATTTTTTATTTATTTATGTGTAATTATTCAATCAATTAACAATTGGGAAGCAGCATCTTTACTATTTAAACATGCTTAGGGGAGGCCTAAGGGTGGTGACCAGTGGGGCCATCATCACATTTGACCAGTATACACTTTTATCTGCTGCTGCTTGCTGCAGGTGGTATGGGATGTTACAGAGCATTTAATGCTTATTGATCTAGGTCTGGGAGGAGATCCCCCAGGACACCATCCGCTGTCTCATCAGGAGCATGCCCAGACGTTGTCGGGAGTGCATACAGGCACGTGGGGGCCATACACACTACTGAGTCACATTATGAGTTGCTGTGATGAAATTCACGCAAGTTGGAACAGCCTGTGATTTCAATTGTTTACTTTGATTTTCGGTGTGAGTTGAAGCCCTCAATCGGTTGATGATTTTGGTTTCCATTGACCGTTGTTACATCATTTTGTTCTCAACGAATTACACAATGACCAGTAAAGATTTTGATCTTTAATATATTTCGTTCATTGAGATCTGATGTGCGATTTAATTGTACACTTAATTTTTTTGAGCGGTGTATTTTGGCCATACTGTGATACATTGATCTTTTACTTATTACTATATTTCTTATCAGTTACTTATAGTTCCACTGAGCTGCTTGAGAAATTCATTTTTTAAGCACACTTCTTGTCAGTGTCTACATTATATGAAAAGTGAAGGTCATACAGAAATGTACAAAAAATGTTTTTCCAAATGTACAACATCAGCTACTACTCATTATATTTATATATAAAAAAAAATAATAACCCCACTATGCATGCTTAATAAAAAACACAGAATACCTATATGCATACAGTCTAAGAATTTATAAATGGATGAAGAAGTGCAATAAATAAATCTGTAATTTGTTCTTAGGAATAGGCTACAGCGAACTGATACAATACAATAGGCAACGTTGAATCTAAAAATGTTACAATGTAGTCTTAATGTTCCCAATTCTACTTTCGTGATTTTCTGCTCTAGTAACTATTCTATGAATTTAGGAAATTCCAAGATGTCTTATCAGTAGAGGAAATAAAACATTACTTTTTAAATATTATCACATGAAAATATGTTAACCCTTTGATATACTGTACTGAGGTCTAAATGTAACTAGATGTCTACATTTGTCTAATTTGGCTACCAAACTTTAACATGAAGTAAGCTATCTTTGTCTAGCTGACCCCAAGTCAAGAATATATTAATATATATTATAAGTCAATCTGTAGTGTCAGGTACTTAGTAATGTTGCTGTTATTGCTTTATAGGGTGAAGGCACAAAAACCATCCTGGAGAATACTAACAACTTGTACAGTTAAAGCAGTACACACACAGTAGATGTGAACCAACAGTTAAGGTAAATAGGCATTCTCTTTTTATACCTAAACTTTTTTTTCTTACTGTATTGTTGTATCAGATAAGTGAGAACTTAAGTTATGTTTTTTTAATAAATTAGCCATGTAAGGTAAACATTTGTGACTGCTGTTTTAAGTGTCTGTTAGAAAATAGTTATTTAAAATCATTCCTCATGGTTGTATATATGATTTACATCACTTCATGTAACCAATAGAAAAGGTTAAGATTTAATTTATTCTTATTAAAATTAAATGTAAAAACATGTGCTGCATCATTCTGAAAAGTCTTAAGATTTATTTATGCACTTACATTTTAAGTATATTTTGTAATCGTCTACTTGGTCCCCAGAAGGCATCTTTGTTAAGTAGTTACTGGAAGCCTTCGCATTATAGATAAATAAAACACAGAAAAGACCTAAGAGTATCTTGTGGTCCCAGGTTCCTACCCCGTTTCCATTAGCCACATTTAGCTGCACCTCAGCGTGGCCGTGCTGTTTCCACTAGGGCTCAGCTGCACCTCTGCTGTGCCTGGACAGGAAAAACTGTTTGAGTAAGTTATGGATCCCAGAGTGTTGTAGCCGTATTTATATACACATGTATTAATTTTGCTTAAGAAACTGGCTGTGACTGTCATACTGTATATTTCATGATATAGATGTGTAGTGGCTACAGGACAGATTTAAACCCAGCGCACTGTATTTAATAATGCAACACAATTCATTCTCCCACAGAAAATAATAAGGGAGAATATCTAGGATACTTAAATTAATCTATATTGTCAGTTAATCGGATCATGATACAAGGAGTAGAAACACGGTTATTTACGATGCGCTGGTAAACAAAATAAACTAGATGAAATGTATTTTATATATTGTTTCAGTGTGTCCCGGTTTGTACTTTTGAATATCTGGTATAACTTATACTATAAGACTGTTAGATATCATAAAAACGTTTCAGCCCAAAGTGTATTGCACTGTAATGTTAGCGGTATTTCAGTCTCCAGTTTAAAACACTAAATCCCAGAGTGCTGAGTGTCCCAGACTGGTTTTGACCTTTCGTGTCTCAGTCGCTTCCTAGGGCAGCTGCACCTCAGGACAATGAGTGGAAACGCTGCTGGGCATAGTGTAGGTGCACAATTACAGCACGGCCACGCTGAGGGGCACCTGAACATGGCTAGTGGAAATGGGGTATCCTTTTCATTTAGCTTTACATGATACCACTATATGAATAATGTAATCATCAACCACTACAGAACAGTAGGATTGCCCAGCTGACAGGACAGAATCAATAATACGTGTTTTTATTAGTTTTATTTTAATCGAGATGAACATGATAAAATGTATTATAAATAAATTTAAAACTGTTAATTATTGTGTACGTATGGACTCTAAATTGCAGAGGATGCAAAACGTAAACATGGCTGCCATTTGTTTGTATACAGTTTAAATTGCCTTAATTTTTTAACAGAAGACAGCAGCACTAAAAGGGCTAAAAGCAGTGACCGCAAAATGTCAAAATGGCTGCCAGTGGTGTACTGGTGCAATTCGTCCAAAATCCAATCAGATCTTTGCCAAACTATAATAGTTCGTTTGATCATTTTGCACACAAGACAATACAAACATGATGCAGTAAACTGTAAAAGATGTTGCCATTTGTTTGCTTACTGGTTGAATTGACTACAAATCTAATCAGATGTTGGCCAAACCATAATACATCTTAGTTTTAAGTTTGCAAGAAAACAATGTTTATTGTCCAAAAACTTGCATATAAGCACAATCCCAAATGTAGTTGTTATGGCAACAATAACCCCAGAAAAGTTACCCAACCCATGCCAAATGATTGTCTAATATGTACACTAATCCTTCCAAAATGAAACAAAAAGCTTTTATAGTTTGAGTTATTAGTAATAACAGATGACATGGCAAGTAAGGCAGTGGACAGTCCCTAAAGCTATACCCTCTCTGAGCCAGGTGGGGATAAAATATATTGAAATTCTGCACTTGAGTCCCAGTCTCATTAAGTAAGCATGAACAAGTTTGTGTATGCAATACATCGTTCATTGTAGCTTTGCTATAAAATGCTTTTTATATTGCTACATTTTCCTTTATATTTAATATTATCTTACAATTTTGATCATTATTTCACAAAATCTCATTTCACATAGTTTTGGATGGCCACTGTGACATTTTTACCATCTTACAGGTAGGTTATTAGACTAAACTTGTTCAGTCAAATTTTATTAAGTACCCAAATAATATTGATTACTCTTTCATTACAGTTTGCTTACTACTTTTTTTGAAATGTCATCAAATGAAATGGAGCTGTCACTGAAATTTTTAAGCTTTTGAAGGACATGGTCATTTTAAATACTGATCTACTTGAATATCCACAAAATGTAATGTTTCTTTGTGTCAAGGGTTTTAAGAGTTCTATCCTAGATCTATACCAAGTGTAGTAGATACAAATACTATCTTACTTTGGAATTCCCAATTTCCCACTTATTTAGATGATTCTTGAAACAAAACACAAGGGTTATTGGTAGTAATATTGGACTAATGTATTGCCAGTTCAGTTGGCATCTTGCCTATAAACCAAAAATATATAATTACTTTAGTGGTGCTGGACGATTTGTTTTAAATTATCGATAAGAATTTGATAATTATGTTTCCGATTAATCGTTAACTTTATAAAAGTAACCATTTGTCATTTAATAATGGCACCCTTACTAGATGATATTCTGTAATATTAACTCTAAGATATTAATTTGGTTGTCTTACACTGTTCATATTCTCTATCCAAATAACAAGTATTAATTTAACTTCAACTTCATCTAACTCCCTCTCTCACGTGTATATTTGACTTGTCCACAAGATGCCTTCATGTACATATATACAGTATATGCACATGCGACAAAGTCAGTGGTGGTCACCCCTTACATATTTTTCAATCAGATTTGTGCTCCTGCTCTTTTTCTCTCCCCAGTCTGCTATTTTCACTAGGATCACTACCTAACCATAGCAACATGTAAACCCAAAGTCACACTGTCCCAGCACTAATTTATTGTATTGTTGTTTATTACCTAAAGTCATAATCCACATAATATGCTGTCATGTGCCTGAAAGGACAGTGACATATTGCTAACATATCTCCAAATTCTATTCTAGTAATGTTTAATCCTATTGTTGGGTACTGTATTTTGTGCAGGCAGAAATGTTTAAATATCAAATGCAATACATTGTGTGCAGGGCTAATGAACACATTATTTACTCAAGCCTTTGATTTTTCTTTACAAACAGAAGTACGTGCCTGTGATTTAGTAATGCAAACCAGTTACAACTGAGCCTAAAATGGAGCTGTACTGGTACATGTAAGTATAACTCATGGCGACTGATACTAGTTAATAATAAGATACAGTTGAGTACAAAACTTTGAAATTACTATAATATTCTAAAAAAAAGAAAGAAAAATTCTCTTGGGTTTATTGAGGTAAATGTTGTTTTAATAGCAAATCCCATTTGCTCTGAAAATTGAACAAATCTGTTTCCCCATGTTTCTTGTTTGTGTATTCAATTAACATTTGCAAGCACTTGCCATCAGAAGGTTAACCCAGCCCTGTTTGAACATCAGAAAAAAAAAAGTTACAGCATTACCTTTTGGAAAATATTTCTATTAGAAGCGTGTAATTACAGAAACAGTGCTGCATTAAACCTGTCCCATACTGACTTTTAAGTTGCAAAAACAATGTTCAGTGTTTAAGGGCCTAGCATTGCATTTCAGTGAGACTGTATTTTAGGTATATGGTCAGAATTTAGTTCATCATTTTGAAACCCACATTTTGGAGATTGGACCAGATTTCAATATTATATACAGTATAAGTATGTATTGTAGTATTTTCTGACTGTGTAGAGATCACAGTTTCCTTCCATTGTGGTTGTGTCAAGTTAATGTTGACACCCCAAGTTCCATTACATTTTATCCTGTGAATAATTTTCTCTTTCTCTTTTTATACAGAATTGTCATAATATTTATAATCATCAAGATTTTCTTCTACATTTGCTGGTACCGGTCTCGGCAGAGGCAGCTAGATGCGTACCTCAGTAATCCACGCAATGCACAGATTGTGATCGTTGGGGGAAGGGCCTACCTGCACCAAATGTGTGAGAGGCAAAATGTGAGTGTCCTGATTGTTCGTTGTACCTTTGTTGTAAAAGCTATGTGAATGACTAAATATGGATGGCTTCCTCTAGTTCTACTCACAACCTTTCATTTGAAACTCAGTGATTTGTTTAGTTTAATTAATATTGTTCAGTAAACTGTACTTATTAGTTATCTTGTCACAGTTTGGTGAACACAGATTCAGCCCAGAAACCACAGTAAGGTTTATTTTGACAGGCTTTGTGAACTTTGAATTGTCACTTCATTTATTTCAACCAAAAAGAAAACCTAAAACATTTCACATCGGTTCAAAATTCCATTGTGCATTAAAGGTCACATGTCTCACAGATGAGATGAACATACACTCTCAAACCTGGATGTGAAATTCCTAAGATCTGTTCTCGGAAAATCCTTTAAAAATGAAAGCTGAAAAAGTATTCTTTGTAATAATGACCACCATTGAAAATTTCAAACTGTGCTGAGTAATCTGTGCATTATATGCCAAATAACATCGAACACCTTTGATTAGTCACAGTCTCAATCCCCCTTGTAAAATCCATAAGGATACATAATGCCTTTTCACAGATGTCCTTATTTGCTCTGTTTTAACCTGTCTTCTCTGCATCAGAGTTACCGATACAGTACATGACTAATAGTTTTACATGTGTTATCCTTTGGGCTTTTTGTGGTTTACATCACTGACCAGAGTTTATGTATATAAATGTTGATGTTTTTATTCTTAAAACGTTATGTCACTCATATATGTGCTAATCCTGGCTGCGTACAAAGGGAAACTAATGTTTCCCATTAGACCTTTCTCAGACTGAAATAATTTAGACTGACCTAATAAAAAGCACTCTTAAACTTTTTTTTTAATGTAAAGATTATATATACAAAATCCTTCAATACAAATATTAGTATTCCAACTTTATTTATTTTTAAATCAAGTCATAGTAGCTTTATTTCAATAAATGTATATTGCTGCATGGATGGATACTTTTTTTTAATTAAATGTGCTGTACCACTATGTAATTATGTACTTCTGACACCTGGAAAATTATCTTCTGTGTATAAAAGTTCCAGATGCTTTTATTCAACAGGTATTGCATAGAATGTTTCCAGCCTTAAAAGTGCATTGGTTTAACCTTTAATAATACTTCATTGGTTTTCACACTTTCCAGCAAGTGCAACTATGAAAATGGAAAATATGACAGGAAATTGTAGAAGAGGCACAAGAGAATCTACTGCCTGTACAAACCCTAAGATCATAACACTCAAAACTTTAACTGTTACTCCACGAAGAGCATTATAATTATGCTTTGCAATCTTGAAACTGCCTCCAGTTATTTTTAAAATGACTTAGTAGCCTGTATATTCCAGATGTTAAAGGGTATTATTAAAAACTGGAGTCTAATCTTTCTTTTTAAATATAGTCTAGACTAAACTGTAACAGGAAATTTCAGCTAGTTAATTCTAGGGCTGGAACAGTGCTTCAGATTATAAGACAAGCATTTGTGTCCCTTCAGTCAGAGACCAAAACAATTACCATGCCTACACTGCACAGCAAATGTAAGGGCTGATGAGATAATCTTAAATTAAAATCAAATGTAGTGTGTCATAACATACATGTCTCTAGTCTTAAATATTTATCAAGCCATATAAACATGAGAACCCCCTCCCCAAAACATTATATTACATGTTATCTTCCTGTTTAATACTGGAATGTGACCTTGCAATCAGTAAGCAAAAGCCAAAGCACAGATTTTCCTTATAATGACTGTAGTCTACCCAACATATTACTAGGGACTGAAGAAAGCTATTTTTAATGAAGGAATTCAACAGATACATTGTACAGATGACAGAACAGTGTTTGAAAGTTCATGTTTACCACAAAACATTATTCCTGGAAGAGCCCAACGACCTTTAGAGGTGTGGCTGACATGTTTGTTTTCAGTATTTCAGTATTTGCTGCGGATAAATGAAGCCATGGGTGTCATCCTAATACAATGTGCTTTCAGATCTTTTAAGGATGAAAATTACTTACTGGGAAATACTGATGTTTGTGTGACTTTGTTCACTTAAGAAGGAGAGTTGATGGTAATGTGAGGAAGAATGACATACCAGGGATTGTAATGATATTTAAGTCTGCAGAAAACCTTTTAAGTAAAACCCTTTACTATCAGTAATTGTTGATGCACATAGACTGATTATACATCTACTGCAGGGTATTAAATACAGTTCAGCCATTTACTTTTTAATACCACTCAGTTTACTTGACGTTTGCACTATACTAATAAAACAATTGTTAACAAGCCTGTCTCTCCTAAACATCACCAAACCTTATCTCAAAACTCTGAAGGACTCCTAGTCTATTAAGAAATTGTTTAATTGTCCTGTAACAATGATTTTTGTCAAATAAATACTGTGAATGTTTTATTTGTGTTTGATTTTTAAAAAGAAGAACTATTCCAATATAATGTTTTTTGAAGATTCAAACATAGAACTAAGAATTAATGTGGTCTTCAGACAGCATGGTAATCACCCTTGGACTTGGATCTAAATGGGGTGAATAAGAAGCCGCTAATCCAATCCAATCCGATGCAAATCTGTCTGCCATAGCTTGCCAATTGGAAGGCACTTTGTAACAGCGTGATATTATTGTGGGTGTTAAACACCAACTGATATTTTACATCTTTATATCTACAGACTTCAATCTGGCCTAGCTGGTATGGTGTCCAGGATGACAGCTCTGTTGGCGAGCCTTCTGGATCCCTGCCTCCAGCACCCTCATACAGTCATCTGGACGTGCCTCCTCCATATGAAGCCGTTTCAGGAAGTAAGGGACCAGCTCGAATGCTGCAGAAAGCAGTCCGTTGTCTTAATCATTCACGACAATCTGCCACCATTTTGTTAGCTTTATATAAGATGTGTTGGGTCAGTTTCAAATGGGATCAAGTCACGATCATGCCTGATTGATCATCTTTGACTTGAACTGAACCAATATGACAGTGGTTGCCTGTATTTTGAGGAAGTATGATCAAATACAGAAATGTATATGGACATAATCAATAACTAGCACATGGATTTACTTCCAGGTATGGAACAGGGATCTGGTGAAGACAGTAGTTGTAGGGGCTGATAATCACAAGTTCAGCTGTACCCATTGATAACATTTCATGCTTTGGTCTTTTCCTTATGGGGGTATAAATCAGTGAAGCTTCATTGGGCCACTGTTGTTGCACAGTGTTACTTAATGATACGTATGTATGTGTGTACTTTGCAATAACATTTACCGTCATCATTTGTAGTAGCTTGTAAGTCCACTTAGTTATATGTATATAATAAATTAGTTCTTTAGAATTAGACATTTTATTTCAAGTATAAATTATTAAACTAATAAAACCAATGCACTTGCATATTTTTTCACAACTGAAGCATTTCAAATAAAAATACAATTATATATTTTTGCTAACATAAAAAGCCATTTAGTGCTAGTTTTAACAAGATTTTATTTATAATATGGGAAGTACGGAAGAGTTCTCTTATGTATATAAATGTCCACTAATGTGAAGGGTGTTTGTCTGTCTCTAAAACACATGCCACCGCAGTGCATGCCGGAAATTGAGCCGGTCGAGTGTTTACACTGCCAGGATCAAATGCTACCATTTGATCCAGATCTGTACTGTCTCTCTGAGAGGTGCATTTGATCCGATTGCTGAGGGTTTACACTGCCATTTCTGAGCAGGATTAAATGCTACTGATGCACTTCATCTGGATCAGAAATAGCAGTGTGGCATGTGAAGGAGACCTCCCAGCTGCTCGATGGGGGAGAGACAAAGTTGTGGGAACACAAAGGAGTAGTGCAAAAAACAAGTTTATTCCAAAATAGCGTGGTGTTCAAGGAGGAAACCAAAAATAAGTCCAAACAAACTATATAAAACAGGAAGAATAAAATAAACTCAGGACTCTCTTTATCTAAAAGTTAAATGTAACTGAAAATACCATCAAATAAACCGATACATACTTCAGTCTTATCAGAAACCAGGGTAGTGTGTGTACGGGGTGAAGTTTCTCTTCTGAAGCATCCAGCACCCTTATATTGGTGCTGGCAGGCTGACTCCTCCATCAGTTTAAACCAACAAAGAAAACTATTATGTAAAATGAACAATAAAATAAAGTCAACCTAAACCCACACCTTAACTTTGTGTTTTCCATAAAATTCCCCAAACAATAAAAAGTATTTCAGTTCCCCCCCAATAACACAGATTCCACTGTTCATCAATATACTCCCCCTTAGATAAACTTGCCTGCCCCTTTAAATACCATGACATTGGAGGCCCGCATCTCTTTAACTCAACCAAAATGGCGATGCACACAGACATGCATGTCACTCATGTAATCCAAACAAATAACACAGCTAAACTGAATTAAATTACCGATTGCCCTTATTAAAAGGAGACGTCTAAGCTGGCTCTATGAGGAGCGAGTTCACCTCCTCACAATGCACCTTATGTTAGAACACACAAATCTTGTTTAAACTTTCATAAAATTAATGTATATACAAACTAAATGCAGTGTTTCAGTTTATTAAACTTTCTACTTAGTTTAAGAAAGGAGGACCCCAGAGCCCGTGTTGGTCCTGAAATGTTTAAATTATAGACAGTCATCTTTAAAACATGTACCACATAATGTTCTTAAATCATATTAATCTGTAAGCAATTTAACATTTTATTTGTAGTGGGAGCTCATTTTAGTTTCAATTCTTATTGAATCTCCACAAAACCTCACTTTATTATGCGTATGTAGGGACTGTCTTCGAGTTACATTGTGTTGCGAAAGTATTCTAGTCAAAGATTTGTGCAACAGTATAATTTATTGAATAAAACAAATGAAAATGCAAACGAATAAAAACCAGAGCTTTCTCATGATCATGTTGTGTGAATGCAGAATTAATTATTTATTTTTTAAAAAGGCCACAAATGTTTTTCACTGTCGAGTAATGTAAACTGTATGCGTGATCCAGTTCACTTTTTCTTATTAATCAATCAATCAGTTTTAATTTTGTATAGCACACTTCGCAGGGTAGCCACAGAGCGCTTGACAGATTGAAAAATAATTAAACACACAAACCATTAGCCATGGAGGAGATAAACTAAAACTCCTATAGGATGGCAAATTGTTAAGGGGGGAAAATACATCTCTGGGGGTCTAAAGCTTAATGACAGAATATATTGTGCATTACTTTGGTAATGCAACAAACAGCCTAAAATAAGTCAATGTGCTTCTTAATGCACCTTCTGGCAATGACTCTCTTTTGTATGTCTATATGCTGCACCTCAGAAATCAGCTTTTGTTGTTGCATGTTGTTTTGAGGCATGTGTCTGTGTTCAAATATCATATTCGAATCATAAAATTCTTTAATTTGTTAAAGGTACGCTGCAAGAAAATGTCAGTGTTTAATATTTTGACAGCAAGTTGTCCTTTGTTACGTTGTTCCTGTATTATCTTGTTCCTGCCTAGTGCTTTGTTCAGGAAACATTAAATAGTCAATTCATCTTCTTTCTTTTTTTTTTTTTTTCTTAGCGTTACATTTTCAAATTTGATTCAACATCATTTCCTCTGTGTCGGGGGGGAATCGACTCCTGACTTTCTTACACTCTGTCAAATTTTAAACTCACATTTCCAGTGGTAAAGTATTACTCAGGTTAACCTCAACCTGAGTTTGCTTTGCACTGGTCAACCTCACATTCATAGATTTATGAACCAAAGCATATCATTGGTGAGAACAGACTACATACTCATTACTGATTGGTTGTTGGTGATGTCTGTCTCCAAATATATAATGCTATAAAGGAAAAAAAATTGCATGTTGAAAAGCATGGAAATCTGCACCACAAGAACACACACCCATAATTATGATTGGCTGATTCCTGATCTAAAACAATTGATGTAATTGCACAATATAATTATCATACATTTGAACCTTGTTAGTATTAAGTAACATACTATGTACAGAGGCTTAAAATATCAAACAAATATGATTATTAATGTACATCTGACAGTCACTCACATCGGCTATGGATGCTCCATTTGAATACACTGACTTCTGAATAATTTTTCATGTTCAGTGGATGAATCTTAAAGGACTAAATGCATTTCACATTTCAAGCCATATTTAAATAATTATTTTTTACTAGGTAAAACCCTTTAGCTTTTGCTCATCAGTATATACTTGAATTAAGTATGGCTCACAAGGACAGGAGTTACAGAACAGTGTCAAATTGATATTGGAAAAACAAATGTAGAGATGAAAAATGTGTGTCTCTGCAGCAGGGAGGAGCAGGGAGACGGCAGGCTGACGTTATCAAAAAGGATTAAAAATCGCAATATAAGCAGAAGGAGACTGATTAGAAATGAGACACTATCTCGGTGAATTTAAATCAACAAACCTACTTGATCACATATGCTAATAACATTAGAACTGGATCTCTATGGAGATAGATATATTGGGCACTGCACCATGAAACATTAACAGCAAAGTGCCTTTCTGGTCCTACACTCGCATCACTCCCCTGAGCTAATGTAATTGTTCATTCAACAGTCATGTTCCGAGAGGACTTGCGTTGTGTGTTGACTTTGTAAACGCACAGCTGTGTCTGTCTCTGGAGAAACCTCCGTCCCCTGCTATTATAATGCAGTTTGCTCTCTTTGCATTTCCATGCCAGGAACTTGTTTTTCTCAACTATGCCAAAGTGACAGTTTTGGATGCTATTTAAGAGAGAATACATTTCATGGGAGATTTATTTATGCTTTCTTTTTGGAAACATAACTGCAATTACGGTACCACTCAGTATCTGTATTTTATAATATTAATAGTAACTATTACAATTTTGATACTTATTTTAAATTATTATTATTATTATTATTATTATTATTATTAATAGTATTACATTTAAAAGTAGTGGACTGTACAGGATATTACTGGAAGAAAACCAAAGCCACAGTGTGTGTTGTTGCCCTTGGCTGTGATCACATGCCCATGCTATTTTGAACTAAAATGATAATGTTCTGACCTTGTAATATGATTGTAACTGAAGTGCAAAGATCTTCAATTCTCACTCAGTGTGTCAGTTACAAAGAGTGTGAGAAGAAAGACTCTCCTAAGGGCTCCATGTAAATGCTCAGAGCAACCCCATGATGGGTAAAAGAATAATAATAATTTCAATAACATAAATTTGCTAACCTGGGAGGAATATTTTGTATTGTTAAAGTAAACACTGTTAAACTTGTTTAATCTTTGCTTTGTCAGATAGCTTTTGTTTTGTTTCGCAAAGTCCTTTATAAGAGTTTGTGTATTTTTAAACTAATTTCATTTCTATCTTACAAACTTACACCAAAGTGAGAGATTTTATTGTATGTGTAAAGCTTCTAGAAATCAGTAAAGCTATGACAATGTCTGGGTACACCATGAGTATAACCATGATGTGGTTATTGATAGAGTTAGTGAATGAATGAATGAATGAATGAATGAATGAATGAATGAATGAATGAAGTAAGTAATTCATATTTAGATTCTGTTGATATGGGTGTAAATATCAAAGTTGTAAATTTTACCATAGTACCTTTCTGTTATTCACCAGAAGGCTTTTTGGGTCAGAGCTTGTATTGGCAGAATACAATTTTCAGGAGGATTAGAAATTCTGTAGTTTAAGGTACAAACATAAGTTTGTAATAACTAAGCTATAAACATTAGGTTAGTTGCCTTGTGTTAATTACACATTTAGTCATTATTAGGGGCCAGTTTCTCTCAGGGCATCAATATTTATATACAATATTTTATTGATATAAAAGATATCCTTTTTTTTTTTCAGGTTGAAAAGATTTTGTATATGCAAATTGTGTACTCTAATCTAAAGGATCTTGGTTTTTTTTGTCCCCAAAGCAGATGACATGAAACCTCCACCCTACAGTTTGTACGCACAAGCAGAAACCATCTCGGACTCCCAGGTGATTCCCCTTGCAGAGAGCTGTGATTCTTCCAGCATCAGTGACGCACCTCCGCCATACACTCCCAGCCCGACCAGTGATGCACCGCCGCAAGATGGAGCGGCACCAGCTTATGTGCAGGCAGACCAAAATACAGCTGCCTCGGCCTCCCGAAACTAGAACTTCAAATGTCAAGCTTCTGTGATGATGTCAAGAGCCATTGCACTGCACATATTGAAAGTGATCGGAAGGCAGTTGAGCTGTGTTGTCTTGTTTTGCAAACTCACCAGGGATGACTCTTGTCAGTGCCATTTTGTTTTTTGATTAAGATGAGGAATGGATACCTTGGTTTGCGATATTCACAGAATAAAGACTGATTTCGTCTCTCAGTCGTGAAGAAAAGGGACAAGTGATTCAATGATTTAAGGAAGCAGCATCTGAAATGCAGAAATGAACTAATTTACTGTCCTTGCAGCTCTCAGAGATGTAGGTTGCTTTATCTCCTTTCTCTCAAGAAACATTAGCAGCTTGTGACTCACTGTTTCCAGGCCTTTTAACAACTTTTTGTGTCTATGTGTGTGTATTTTGCTTAATATAACCCACTGTGGATTGATCTGTTGTTGAAGTGACTAAGGCCATATTTATTTCTTCTCCCCCTGGTTTTTCCATTCCATTGTTTTTAAATTTTATTTAATCAGTTATGGACAAGTTAAATAATAATAAAACTGGCCACATAAAAGGACAATGCAGGTGTTCAAGTATAAGTGAGAGAAATTTACCTGTAGTCTGTTGATTCATGTGCAAAATAACAAAATAACACCACACAAACAAACCTGTTGGGGTAACTAATTATGCCATCCAATCTACCAATGCCGACTAAAATGTAATTAGTGCCATTCTTAGGGGAAGATATTAGAAATTCCCAAATGTACTGATTTGTGTTTTTCAAATGTGAGAGTTTGATGTTTGGGGGGCATAATCAAATATAATGTGCACCTGAAATTGGACTGTTAATATGCTCCAGCGTTTTAAGGGAAATTTCTTAATACTTTTAATGTAAAAATCAATCTGGTTAGTTAATGTGAAATTGAACCAGTCTTATGTAAGGTTAATGCAATTAAAGGTGGTTGTGGGATCAATATACAGTTGGTTTGTGACGCTTTAATATAGTTTTTATAGGCATGTTTGCATTGTACTGTGCTCTACAGCAATTCTTGTTACAAATTTAATTTACTTTTGAAACAAAGTTATGTCTTACTCAATGCACTGATCTGCTTAGTAGACTAAACTTAGGGATATTTTTGCACCACATTTCTTGGTACAAAAGTACATCATGCATTTTGCTTTTTTCTTTGGCTTTTATTTAATTTTTTCTTCCCCAAGGCCCTTAGTCTTGATCCTGCTCCATGTGTTCGATAATTCATGGGTTTCTAACAAAATGGTTTCAACATTTTTCTGCAGATTAAAGGCTAACTTAAAGCAACAAAAAATTATACATTTCATTACATATTTTAAAAAATAAATGTAAATAAAATTCCCAAATAACTTGTATAAAACTACTTTCCAGTTTGTACACTGCATTTATTGGTTATTGTTATATCATGTACAAAAACTTAGGACAAATAAAGTTTTATAGCTTTTGAAATTTGACATAATGGTATAATGTTTTACCATTTGCGGTACTGAAAACAAATTCATATTGTTTTATATAAGAAAATGGTGTAAGATGGTTAGTGCTTTTTTTTTTGTATATAACTAGCGCAGATGGAGATTTTGATTTTGTGTTTCTATGCAGTCTGGTTCTAACCTGTGTGGTTGCCATGAAAACAGATATTCACCCCATGCAGGTAGAATTATTATACAGTTAAAAATAGTGATACCTGTAGGCAGAGTTAGGAGTGTCAGATTGATCTGCAGCAGTAGCTTTACTCCAGAATATTTACAGTCAATCTGTACAAAATATATTTACTCCATTTTATATTTATTTCATGGAATACCCAAAATCTTAAGTGGTGCTTGTGTTTCCTGTTTCCTGTTTCCAAATTGTTAACAACTACATGCACAGGAGTGATAATCCAGTAAAATATGTCCACTTGACTTCCAATGATAGAACAAGCATCCAACAGTAATAATGAAGATGATCCTAGGAAAAGTATCAACAATTTAAAACCGCAAGTGAACTGCCATTTTCTAGGCCAGTGGTTCCCAAACCGGTCCTGGGGGACCCCCTACCCTGCTGGTTTTTGTTCCAACTGAGCTCTCAATTACTTAATTGAACCCTTAATTGAACTATTAATTTCCTAAATCAGAGACTTTTAATTATTTTAAACAGTAGGGGTTTTAAGTTAAGTATAGAATTATATTTAAAAACATATTGAAGAAACAACTATTTTCTTACACAATTTAAAAAGTAAAATCTAAGCAGATTGTTACTTCAATTAAGGTTCAATTAAGTAATTGAGAGCTCGGTTGGAACAAAAACCAGCAGGGTAGGGGGTCCCCCAGGACCGGTTTGGGAACCACTGTTCTAGGCCCTTTGCCTGGTGATCACACATGCCTCATTTTAGTGCCCTGCATTTTATGCTATGTGCTTCCTAAGGTTACACAAGGTGGCCATGTAATCTGCTTAATTGAACCCTTTATTAATTAATCTCAGGGTTCCTGTAATAATCTCAATTAGTCTTTTAAGGGGCAATGGTGCATTAAGTTCCAGCAGCTATGGACATTTATTTAAAGGGAACAATTTATATAAAATACTGAATTCATTACATCAATGCTGTAATTACAAAGATAATCATAATAATGCAAGGTTGTTTGCAGGCAGCACATTAATTGTCACTTCATGATAGAAAATGTCTTTATTAAAGATAAAGAAAGGCATTACATTTTACTATTGAATTATCAGTTGGTTAACCCTGTCTTCTGTCAGAGATTGATGTTGTTCTTTGAAAACTTGGCCGTAAGAAAATAATTTATTGCAGCATCTAAAGAATTGGTAATAACTAGTAAAAGGCTACAATATATTTGCGTTAAAAAGGGAAATAATTGTTCAGCTTTAATGCAAACTAATTTTAAACTTTGGACATCTGTCAGCAATTTCAAGAGGTCCCAGCACACGTGTTTGGTGATCTGTGAATTAATTGTCCAGAAAGCCTGCGTAAAAAAGGAATGTATTTGGAATGATATTCAGCAGCAGAATACCAAATTCCATCCTGCTTTGCATGTCTCAGGTGGCAACGTTATGGGTAAAGCACAGCCTTTTTGTTGGATTGCATCTGTCAGGTGGCCTTTTAAACCTAGTTTTCTACTTGGGTGATGTATAAATATTGTTTTAACGGTTGCAACCGTTCTGAGCCACAGATGAGTGATTCACATAGTGCAGATTAACTAATAGTATTGGCTATTATTATGTTATTTTCAGTTCAGATGTACAGGGAGGTCTCACTTAACGCAGTAGATGCATTCCTGGAAATGGCCATGCTGCTGAAATAGTGTAAAACAAAAAACATTTCTCTATAGGAAGGCATGTTCTCTGTAGGAAGAAGATATGTTCCAATGGAAGCCAAGGAGAGAGAAATCATTGTAAATAAGTGTAGGAAATGGAACAAAACTAAACATATTAGCCTTATTTATAATGTATGTAGGAAATAACAAATGTTGTAAGATAATTTACCTTAAAAAATACTTTTATTCCGGTTTGAACACAAAGAAACAGGACGTTTAGGAGATATTCTTGTGGCCAAAACACTACAAAAATAAGAAAACAAATTAACACCAGTACTAGTTAGACGAGAGACACTAGTATGTGCCATGTAGCACGCACACAATGTCACTCCCAAACCATTTTCTGAAACCTTGACTGTGCAAAGTGAATTTGCTCCTTCATTATTTCACCGTGTTGTTCTGAAACCATGGTAAATGAAACCATGTTAAGTGCAACCTCCCTGTATTTGCTAGTCCTTGGAAAACAAACTAAATGTGCAAATCATAGGCTACTGGTCTTTTGCACCTGTAGACTCATCAGTAACTACAGTTCCCTTTCAAATCGAAAGACAGCCATTACCGAATGGGAAGAGCCTTCTGACCTGCCAATCTGTGAAAGTATGTACCAAAGCTGCCCAATAGGGGCCCTGCTGGCAGGAGGGAGACTCACCCCCGGTGTCTGTGAAAAGTCTCCTCCTGACTGCAGCTCCCTGCCATTTCTTCTTTCACCGGTCTGTGAATGTGCTTTACTGATTTTCGCTTGCGATTGCCTTAAAGCTTGAGAAGTGTGCTCACCTGCTCTTCGGAGTGCGGTTGAATTCTTGCTTCCTCTTCAGAGTGTATTATAATATTCCTGTCTCTTCGGAGCTCGGACTACGGTCCTCATTATTATTATTATTATTATTAATTGCTTCTCTTGGGAGGTAAGTGTGTGGTAGGAGTCTCGATCGGCGCCGGCCTCAGTCTCTCCACGGAGATCTATCGCACGGATTTTACCTTCTTGTACCATTTTTCCTTCTTACAGATTCAAGTGGTGTAGGAGAGGACAGAGACGGAGACTACTCCACTGGAGCAGCCTCCCTGTGGCTGGTCGGCGACCGCCCTGCTCTATCCTCCGGATTCTCTCGACCTCTGTCGGCAGATTTTAAACCGCTCGACGAACACCTTGTCGACAACGAACTGTCGATCCCTCGACCTTTCTGTCGATATCGACCGTGGAATTTCTCCCTGTGTCCATCCCGTGTCGACCACGACCGACCTCGTCGACCTTCATGTCCCATTGACCTCTCGACAACACGACCTGCTCTCGACCTCTGGATGCCCCGTGTCGACCTCTCGGACTTCGATGTCGACAACTTCGACTTAAACATCGAGGGGGGCAGTATCAGAGCTGAGGAGTTTGGCGAAGTCCATCTGCCAGAAGAGCTGTCGACCTACTTAGAGAGTCTGAACGAAGGAGACACAGACACGGAGCTGTTAACTGGGATGAAGCCCGGTGCCCCCAGGGTGAGGTTTCGAAAATCCGGTTTATGAGGGAGAAGACCGCTAAACCAGCGGAGACCCTTCCCCTACTTGATGATTACGTGGACATTGTACAATCCACATGGAACCAGCCGGCATCTGCTCCTACGACTTCTAGGCAGGCGGATGCCATGTACGAAACAGCGGGGGTTGAGGTGAAAGGACTGGGATCTTTTCCTCCGATAGGAGACTCGGTGTCCAGGCTGGTTCAGGTGAATGCCATATTAGGCAAAGAACCGCTTTGCCCTAATAAACAATGCAGAACAACGGACGCTATGCTGAAGTAAGCATATTCTACGGAAACTTCAGCGGTCCGGGCCAATAACACACAGGCCATCTTAATCCTGTACATGGGTTACCTGATGGGAGGCCTGAGGGAGCGCCGGTCTATGATGGATGTAGAGGAGATGGAGCTAGTCAGCGCCTATATGACTGACTTGCTGCGAGAAGGGGCGAAGGCCATGGGGAGGCCTCAACCCAGGCCGCAACAGTCTAGTGGCTGACAGCCTGAACACCGCAGAAGCCAGCTGCAGACGAGGGGGAAGAACAGGTTCACCAGCTGGAAGCCTAAGGGCACGACAGACGCAAAGGTGAATGGTGGGTTTTTTGGGAATGAAGCTGGACTCTCAAAAAATGTTTGCCTACCTGTCCAGAGACAGAATCGAGTCGTTGTAGAAATGCCTGGCGTAATTCAGAAGGGCATTGATTCTCTGGCTTGTCAACTTTCAAACACTGTTGGGGCTGATGGTGGTCACCTCGATTAATCTCCCCTTGGGCCTGCTGCGCATGCGCCTATTGCAACGCTGGGTAAACGCCCACAAGCTACACCCAGCGAGACACAAACACCACCCACTGACAGTGACCACGGCGTGCTGGCATGCACTGTCCTGTTGGAGAAACCAGAACAATCTGCGCCTCGGCTCCCCCCTCGGATGCCCGCACAGACGGGAAGTCATCACCACAGACGCCTCCGGAACAGGCTGGGGCGCTGTCTGGAATGGGAGGGGAGTCCAAGGAGTGTGGAGCGGCCTCCTTCTCAGCCGCACACATCAATGTACAAGAGCTGTAAGCGGTGTGACTGGCGCTGCGCCACTTTCACCACGGTCTGGCAGACAGACACGTACTGGTTCAGACGGACAACACGTCGGTGGTGGCTTACATCAGCCACTAGGGGGGCCTACACTCCCCCAGACTACATCATGTGGCGTGCAGACTTCTCCTGAGGGCGCAAGACAATCTCCACTCCATATGGGCAATACACCTGCCGGGCGTGTCCAATACAGCGACGGACACTCTCTCCAGGGGAGGTCTGGACAGCTCAGAGTGGAGACTGAATCCTCAGGTGGTGGAGCAGATCTGGAAGAGGCCGGGACGAGCTCGGGTCGACCTCTTTGCTACACAGCCAACGACCCACTGTCCGCTGTGGTTCTGCCTGAAGACGGCAGGCGGCCCGCTGGGCATGGACGCTTTTGGACGTGGATGCTCACCCATGGCTGCAGGAACTGCTGTATGCCTTCCCCCTACTGCCACTTCTTCCACTGACACTGGAGAGGATTCGCCAGGACGGAGTTTGAGTTCTCCTGATCGCCCCCTGGTGGCTGAGACAATTGTGGTTCGCAACGCTGGCACAGATGATCAGCGCGGATCCATGGCAGCTTCTGCTTCGACCGGTTTTACTGAGTCAGGCAGAGGGACTGTTGTGGCACCCCAATCCAGCACAGCTGCAGTTGTGGGTTTGGTCCCTGAAGGGCACCGTCTGATGTCTCTGTGGCTGCCTGTGAATGTCGTGGAAAGACTGCAATCAGCCAGGGCCCCCTCCACTAGGGCCCAGTATACTTACTAAGTGGTCAGTTTTTCAGAACTGGTGTATAGAGAGGTGTGTGGATCCTGTGTCGTACCCCATATCGACAATCCTGTGCTTCCTGCAACAGCTGCTTGAAGACAGGTAATCTATATCCACGTTGAAAGTTTATCTGGCTGCCATATCGGCATGTCATGATAAAATTGACAATGTCTCCCCAGGAGCGCATTTCCTGGCGATCCAGTTTCTGAAGGGTGTGAGACGCTTGAGACCACCGATGAAGGACACAATTCCAGCCTGGGACTTGGAATTAGAGCTGAAAGGACTGAGCGGTGCTCCCTTTGAGCCCATCTCCACAACGGAGCTCCACTTCCTCTCGCTCAAGGTAGCTTTTCTTGTAGCGATAACATTGGCAAGGAGAATTGGTGAAATTCATGCCTTGTCCTGTGGATAAAACCTGTCTGATCTTCTCGGGAAGCAACGACAGTCACTCTCAGGATGAACCTGGCTTTCCTGCCCAAGGTCGTGTCGGCGTTCCATATAAATCAACCTATTGTCCTGGAGTCTTTCCATCCCCCTCCACACGAATCGGATGAGGACCGCAGACTACACACACTCTGCCCTGTCCGGGCTTTGAGGTGCTATATGCGGAGGACTGCGCAGAGCCGCAAATCCAACCAGCTATTTGTCTGCTACGGTTCCACCACTAGAGGGAAGGCAGTTTCAAAACAGCGACTGGCGCACTGAGTGGCGGACGCGATCCAGCTCACCTATGAGATTGCTAATGTTCCCATGCCTGAACACATTTCAGCGCACTCAACGAGGGGACAAGCCACATCGTGGGCTCTCTTTCACGGTGCCACACTGCAAGAATTGTGCAATGCTGCGACCTGGTCTGGTCAACAACGTGGTGGATCGGCTGCGCCCAGGCTTGGGCTCCCAGTTACTGCAAACTGCTAGCCCTCAGGCGCCGTGAGGCTCTGCTATCCTTGTCATTGTGGGTTTAGGCTTAGTCAGGTGTCCGGACTCGCGACAGCTCTGGTATAGTCTTCCCATTAGGTAATGGCTGTCTTTCGATTTGAAAGGGAACAATAGGTTATTATCATAACCCCGGTTCCCTGAAAAAGAAAGATAGCCATTACCCTTCAGGGGTTGCTCGGCCAGACTACCTTCCTGATGAAGAAATGGCAGGGAGCTGCAGTCAGGAGGAGACTTTTCACAGACACCGGGGGTAAGTCTCCCTCCTGCCAGTATTCCCTATTGGGAAGCTTTGGTACATACTTTCACTGACTGACAGGTCAGAAGGCTCTTCCCATTCGGTAATGGCTGTCTTTCTTTTTCAGGGAACCGGGGTTATGATAATAATCTGTCGATACTCTATCAGACACCTTTACCAGTTGTACAATTTTCACCAATTGGAAATCAGCAATTTGTGGAAGATTTTCCCTTTTCAGTTGACCTGCTGTAGAGCATTTATTACATGTTTGTTCAGAAATGCATGTAGTTTGTGACATAGCACATAGTTTATCTTTTCTTCCCCATGGGAATATTAGCACAAACAAATGCTTCTACCACTAATACATCTTGTTCAAATGAGAAGAAAGGAGAGCTAGGCTTACATAAATAACTTCTCCTTTCCAATTGCTTAAATCTATTATCTTGTTATCTTATTAACTTTGTGAAATAATGCAATATTAGTCTCAGGGAAGGATTTGCAGAATCAATTTTAAGAACACAACAATATTTGTATTTCTCTTCCTATTCCTAATGTGATTATATTGAGATGTTTATTAGTGCAATCTGACACAAGAGTGGTTCTAAATAAGCAAGACTTAGAGTTATAACTCTACAGCTGGCCCTTTTACCTGTTTTTGGTATTTTAAATTACCCAATTTCCTACTGTATGTGTGTGTTTGAAATGCTGTGTACAGGTGCTAATTTACAGGTACCTTTGTTTTGGTTGCTTTTGTTTTGGTGCGTTGTATTCCATAGAGTTTTCATTGATGTGTGACTTTGGCTGCTTCATATTTCCCCCAAAGATGAATTTCACTATTCAGTGCCCTTATAGATATTTCCATTTAATGCAGAATGCAGCCTCGCAGGGAAATGCAAGTGAAGAGGTGTATGGCTGTACAAATAATAATTAAACACATAGATAAACAAATAAATAAATAAATAAAGGAATTTAATGATGCCCTGGTTTTGCTATAACAGATTGAGTCACCATGTGCTGCCATCTAGGGGGGATTACCAGTAATCTTTCCCATGGAAACAGCAGCAGGGATATTGAGGTTTATTATTCACTAGAAAAAAAGGCACACTATTAGATTTTGATTAATTTTGACTCGCTTGTTTTAATTTTTTAAGTGTTTCTTTTTAAATCCCATAATGTGAAATACATTGCCTCGTATTGCCTTGCCTTTGGGTAGACTAAAGCAAAGTTTATGGAAGACGTTAACAGGTTAAGAAGTCCAGATGAACACCAAAGTATTCAGGCTTTTCAGCAAATTCTATGGCTAAATGACAAATGATACAGCAGGACATGCAGTGAGCTATAACCATGTTGTATAAATTGATAGTGTTAAAGATACTTATACCAACTGTGTGTTAGAGGACCAAAATACAAAGGTCTAGCAGTCCAGTGTAGTTGAGACCCCTGCTGGCCGGAGAGGCCAAAGCCAAAGTGCAATAATTTTCCCTCATGAAAAAATAATTCCTTGGTTGTGTGCTACTGCACTGCTGCATAAAATGAGATGTGCAGAGTCATTGTGCAATGGTGTTTCTCTTACAGATTATATTGTGTTACTGTTTGTTTAAGAAGCTGTCAGATAGATTGATAGTTGGATGCACAGCATTTTGCCACATAGGCTGGTCTGGAAGGTTTAAGTTTTGAATTTCAAGCGAAGGGGGGGAAAAAACACATAAATACATCACCCAAACCACAAACATCACAACTCGGATCTCAATTAAACCCGGGCTAAGATTTACATGTATGAACTGAGCAAAAATGTATTGCTAATTTAATCCACTTCACTTTCCTCCTGTTATATGAATACCAGATCAAGTCAACCGTCCTGATAAGTCCCGATCTCTGCTTCCCTTCTATGGGTGTGCTCCTGTCTCCAATGTCCTGCCTCCCCAGTAGATATTTGGACACGTCTTATTGACTCAGACAGACGACTAGCACATAGCACACATCCCTTTCTCACCCTCCCATCATGCGTTTCTCCCCACGGTTAACAGGACCAGCTCTGGACCATGAAGCAGGCCCAGGTACCCCTCACCTCCGAGGACAGGACGTCACAGGATCTCCAGGTGAATACTGTAACAATTCGAAGTTGTGGGGTCCTCGGATACAGAACACTGTACTCTGGTGTGAAAGCTGGAATACCTGCAAACCAGGAATAAAAACTGGAGAGCATAAAATATGGTCAGATGTTTTAAAAATTTCTAGATCTTTGTAAATCCCAGAACAAGGAAGCTTGATAAATTGCAGATGTCAAATCCTTGTTGATATTATTAATTATTCTGCTTCACAAAATAAAATGGTTTGTAATTCATTTATATGTTTTGCTTGCAGATATATAACACCACCAAAGTATTACCTTATCAATAATGTAAAAGCCATGAAGATGACCTATTGGAATAAAATCTCCCTCAAGGGAGTGCTGTTGTGCATTGTGCTGCTTCTGTGCCTCTTAGCCCATCAATTCAGAATAACCAAAATGTTTGTGTTGACATTCATTATAAATACATTTGTTTATCACTAGTGTTACATGTTTTGGGAGAATTACCCACATACATACTAGACACATTAACTATGTAGAGGCTTGGCATTCTCACAGAAGTGTTAGATGGAGAAGCTGAGGGAGACAAAACGGGGTATAAATACTCAGGGTTGAGGGAAGAGGCACCTGTGGTTTGGAGAGCTGGACCAATGAGAGAGAGGATTGGTACATGAGATGCACATGGTGCTGTGCAATGTCAGAAGCTAGAATGACGACCTCTGGTGACGAATAGGGAAAGTGTGAGGTAAAACATGACAGACATATACTGAACATGTTTTTTTATTATTGTACAATGAATGTATTACAATGTATATTTTAACATAAATATTACAAATTCTATTTTTATTTTCTTGTGAACTGTATTTTATATTGCTTATATATTTTCAATTGCTTGCTGAATTATTTAAGTTACATGTGCTCGTAAAGCATAGTGAAACATTACATATTTGGAATATTTGTTAAGTGGTTTAATTCTTCCCTCCCTGTGAAAGTCAGGGTGCTTTCCCTTGCACATTCACTAACAAAAGCAAAGATGCCACTTTAAACATTTACCATTTTATTCCTCCCAATTATTCATTATGTTGAGCCAAATGGATTTCATTTTTTTCTTGCCAATTGTTTAATGTAATAAAGGTAATGTTTCATTATTTTGTTCCCGTTTGCCAAAGATGACCTTGTTGAATACCACTGGAGATTGAAGTAGCCTATCTAACAAAAGCTAAACAAATATCCATTCCCATTTTAAAAGATGGGAGGGCCTTTCATGCTGCAACTTTGTCCCAGCTTTAGTTTCTTTTTTTGAGGGATTCCCTAGCACACTTCTACATACACCCACCTTCTCCAAGCATAAATACGGACATGCTGTTTGCGCAGGTGACGTCATTGCCTTAATTGCTCAGGTGCCTAAAATCCAATTAGTGAAGGACTGAAGCCGCTGCTTAAGGCGCTGACGTCACAAGTGGCCATTTAGGATAGCTCGGTTAAAGGAAAGGAATAGCCCTAAGGTGCATGTACATTTAAAAGGCAGTTCATTAAAAGAGTCATAAATAGACAACTGGAGAATAAATTGGATGGTCATTTTAACAATGTCATCATTATTATACTTAATGATTGTTTTTGTTTTAACACACCTCCTTAAGACACACTTGTTTAATTAAACCTAACAATCTGATCTTAAAAATAAATAAATAAATAAATAAATAAAAAAAAATAATAATAATAATAATGGGAAAACAATTGTAACACTTGATTTACATCCTACTGAGAAATTAAGATTCTTAAGACTTATTATTTGAGGTCTAAGTTATACTTATGTATAACAATAAACGATTACAGTCATTAGTAGCAATCCTGTTGATTTTCCATTCAACCATGGACCAGCACTGACTGTCCATCCACCAGCCATCCATACACTGGGGACCACAATCAGGTCGGGAGGGCTATGATCCAAAACATACTGTTTAAATCAAATGTAAGTGACAATGACTTAGAAGTCTATATATGATTGTATCATTATTTGTTTGCTTTTAAACCAACTGCCTTGTGGTGTATTTAGGTTTTACTATGTGATGGGAGTCGCATCACTACATGTATTCTCCGTAGAAAAACAAGACCTGACATGTCCTTGCCATGAATGGGATAGTCGATCCACAAGACACATGAGTCCCCCACGGTTAACATGTAAATGCGTGCCTACCTGCGGGTGCAAGCAAGCCGTTTTATATCTGCAAAGAAATAAGACCACAGACGACTTTCCAAGTTTCTCTGTTAAAACTTTATAATATCGTGTGCAAATGACAAAAAGTACGTTGTTTTCTTGAATGAATTTGCAAGTGATGTCGCCTGTATACAGCCGGGCGTGTGAGCCACTGCCGTCATGCCATATTAATGATCACGGTTTTGATCTATCAGTCTAACGTGTTGCGTGATTTATAATCTGCAGACCAAGACGCCGTCTTTACCTGTGCGATGGCCCTCCGAGAGATAGGCGACCTTCTCAGCTGGAAACACAAGCTTGCCGGCATCATCTCCAATGGAAAGTGGTTGTTGTTTGGGCCAAAAGAAAAGCGGGATCCGCCTGATGAAGCCAGGTCTCCGCGGCGGTCCGGGGCACAGCTGCGCAGAGAGGGGCAGCCGGGCTGACGCGCCGCGCATCCTCTGCACTGGCCTCCTGGAGATGCTACTTCTCGTTTTGTGAGCTTAACGTGTCTTGTTAAGTTTTCCTTTCTGTTATTGTAAAACATGTGCTATCTGTCAAATGTGTGGCATTTACAAATATATATATATATATATATATATATATATATATATATATATATATATATTTTTTTTTTTTTTTGCTATTTGGGAAAATGCAAGGACGTAAATAAGTGATGAACCTATATGAAAATAACTACAAGCAACTCCTGCAATTATTATTGCCATATTATTCCATGTATTTATTTATTTAATGTAATATGTTTGAACGTATTATTTTTATTTTGCATTATTTATATGAAGTGACAAAGACATCTAATTTCTTTAATAAAAAAAATCTATAATTTAACTTGAAATTGTTGTTTCTGATGTGCCATGTTGGGGTGGCATGGGGTGTTTTTAAATGGGAAGTTTGCTGATTAATGGTTCACTACACTTAGGGGTAGAACAAATCAAAACATTGACACCGGCGAGTCTAAATACAAATCTGTATAATCTGTATTGTATGACTCTGCAGGTAAGTATGGGACAAGTGTGCGTCTTTGGTCCATATGGTCCATATGGTCTTTGTGCATCCTACACTACACTACACTATCATATTTGACCATGTTTTACCATGGAACACTATACATTACCATTATTTTATCACAACTTTACCATGATTGTACTATGTTTTTACAATTATACTACATTTGTACTATGATTTTAACATGTTTTTACCATATATTTACTATGGTTTTACCATGTCCCCCCCATGATTTCATTATGTTTTACAATGCATTAAACACATGTTTACCATGTTTTTTTCCATGCATCACTATACATCACATTTTAAGCTTTCATTACTATAGTAAAGTATACTTCAGCACATGTTTACCATGCTACACCACACTACATCTTACTGTATATTTACCACAATACACCACACCACGATCTACAAGACACTTAAAGCTGTCTTTTCCTTTTTGGGCTTCCTTATTTATAATGGAGTTAGGATGTAGAAACAGCTTATTTCCTCTTGGGGCTATTCCCTCTGTATGATTAATAATAATAATAATAATAATAATAATAATATTATTATTATTATTATTATTATTATTATTATTATTAATATACGAACTTTACATACTGTCACAAACATGAACATACCTTCTAGCCTGCTTTACATACTGATGCATACTACGCATAACTTTAATTCCACTACTACTACTTTGAATGCAAACTACAGTTGATATGAACCTGCAAACTACTACCATAAAAATAATACATATCCAGGTATATAGATCATGTGAAAAGTACTGTCACATGCAAAGTTTCTCCAGATACTTTAAATTCGAGCTATTATACGGCTATAACTTCCACATGAAGGCACAAGTACTTAGAAATACACATAATGTTAAGAAAAAGCATATGCGTATTGTAGCGTATTGCATTTAAAACTTTTTCTTTAGTTTGTATTCCTCTTAGAAAAATAGTTGTTAAATTCACAGCCTATGCACTGTTTGAGCAAATAAGCATGCTTTTGACTATACATACACACACTGAAAGCAAGTGCAAATAAATTCAATAGGTTCTTTTGAGTATATATTTCGAGTTGAGATCAAGTTGGCGTTTTGGTTGTAAAAAGGAAAGGAGCTGCTGCCCAAAGCGCCAGGCCGGACCATTAGTGTCAGTGAGCGCAGGGCGCAGGGCGGCTCGGTTTCACTGCTGCACTAACTGCACAATCACAGTCTGGATGTTGTTTATGGTAGTTATTTGTTGGGGAGGTGTATATACAAGGGTCATTGTGGGGTCACTGACACAAATATATAAATAAGACCCTTTCTGTGTTATGGTACCCGTGTCTAAACTGCAGCCCGACGCAGATGCCCTGGAGTCGGGAGACCCGCAGCCCAGCGCCGGCAGCAGAGCCAGTGGCTGGGGGGTGGTGCTGGCAGGGCTGGTCGGAGGAGCTGTGCTGGCGCTGTACGCCGTGGCGACCCCGTTTGTCATACCTGCCTTCAGAAAGGTGTGCCTGCCGTTTGTCCCGGCCACCCCGGCCCAGGTGGGCAACGTGCTGGCGGCGCTGCAGCGCAGGACGGGCTCGGTGGTGGATCTCGGCAGCGGCGACGGACGGATAGTAAGTCGCAAACCTCCCGCCTGAGCGCTGGGCTGGGCCTGGGATGAGTGCAGGGACCGGGCATCTCCCCGTCTAGGACCTCTGTTTAAAGCAGCCATGTAATTCTGCCGTAGTGGTGAAATGTCTTTTATGTATGAATGCGCTGCTTGTGTTCACTGCTGCCTTGTCTCCGTGTCATGGCAGGTCATTGCAGCAGCCAAGCAGGGGTTCCGGGCGGTGGGCTTCGAGCTCAACCCGTGGCTGGTGTGGTACTCCCGGTACCGGGCCTGGAGAGAGGGGGTGCACCGCAGCACCAGCTTCTACCGCTCGGATCTGTGGAAGGTACATCACTATTAGTGGTTTTAATAATATTTAAAAATGCTCTATCAAATTACACCTGCAGGCGGAGACATTGCATTATTGTTGCATGTTTCATCATGTTGGTCCTTTATAGACAGGACCTGCTTACTATATTTATGTATCTATCATATTTTCTAATCGAATAGGGCCAGACTTGGGGTCAAATTAATTTTGAAGTCTGAATATTATTCCTATGCAGGCGTATTTACTTTCAGTGTTTATTACTGCTATTACTCCTACCTTCCTACCGCCTTGGCTGTAATTGTCATTTTTAATTCATGTCTGTAAGTGCATGACTCATCAACATATCTCAGTAATATGACGGATATATGGTGATGATTCATGCATTTATTAGAGATTTGTTTTAATTAGAAGGACATGCAATCAGGCGATACAGAGCCATGCACATTCATTAGTAATTAACTAGTCAGTGTCCTCACATAGGTCTTCAACTGAGTGTCCTGCAGAGCATTTTAGTTGGTTGAGTTGTTTTTAAAAGGCCCAACTATACACTTACTGTGTTCTGTTGTATAAACCGCCAAATTAATGGTAATAAAAAAGTTGTACTAACGTTTGTGTCTAATAAATCAATCAATGCCTGTTGTGTCTGAGAGTACTTGAAATGCATTTGGTATGAAGTCACATTTGTATTTACTTTGAGCAATTTGCAAATTCAAAAATGTCAACAACAGGAAGTTGTATTTGTATTTAAATGCAGCTAACTGTCATGAGAAACTCCCACAACTCAAACAATTCTCAGTTCTTGAATGCATGCATTTGAATTAAATTATACTTGTTATTTGTAATGGCTATGCTTGTTTTTTAATTACATTTAAAGTGTTACAAATTGTTGACAGCAGTCCAAGCACTAATGTGTAGCTCAGAGAACAATATGTAACCCTTCTGACAAACCAGCTGCATTTGAAAACTGCATGACAGGTGTCATATATTCAGATAAATGAGTGTAATAAAAGTTTTGGCAAACATGTATGTATTTTTGTTGACCAGTTTCACCTGCTGTTAAACTTAAATGAAGGCACGTAACACAAAAATGTGAATGTTTGAAATTAATTTTATTTTTGGAATAAAACTAATTCAAATAATTATGAGGGCTAACGTTTGCACGCTTAATTCATGCATAAATTTGGAAGTGGCTATATGTTCACATCATGACACTTGCACAAAAAAAGATTAATAAATAGACTTTGTATGTACGTATAAGTTGAATGTCTTATTGCAAACTTTTGCATGTTAAAATATCTCACACTTTAATTTCCCTTCTTGTGAGTAAAAACTGCTTGTGAAATTATATTACTTTAAGGGTATAAATATAGAAATGAACATTGGAAAAATATAGCTTATCATAACCCATATAAAGTGAAGAGTGCATTTGCAAATATAGCATTGTACAAGCTATAGTACAATAATTGCCAGCTAGAAAACATTTTAAGCAGAAACAACAGAGGAGAATGCAAAATAAAGATAATGAAAAAATAATACATTGACCAAAAATTACAGTAATTGATATGGTCTTATGTGCAGTCCTCCTCATTTAAATTTAGATTCTATATGTTTTTTTTTATCCTTTTTAAATTTATTGAGATTAAGATTTAGTTTTAATTAGGTTAATATAGGCTTAATTTGGCAAACCTCAGACAAAATCTTATGAATCGTAGGATTTTCTTGGATAACAACTTAACTCCATAACCCCATTTTAGTATTATAATATGAATGGAAAAAAGCTATGCACTTACTAAATCCATTGCATTTTTCTTTTCAGGTCAGTTTTTCACAGTACACTAATGTTGTGATCTTTGGAGTCCCTCAGATGGTAAGATTTTATTTTAACTGGCTTTTACTCCTAAATATCCTGAATATATATACATGTGTTTGTTCTTGACAACCAGAAAGTTGCTAGCAGGTACATTTGTTCAGCAGTTCTACTGTTCTGTAACATTTAGGCAAGGGCAAAAGTGGGGTCATTTTATGTTTCCTTAACATTAACTTTTAATTTGTTGCAATAACTTTTGTGATGTGTAAAGCAGGGTTTGGGTCAGTTTGATTTAAATTGAAATTCATGGGCTAATTCCAACTCAAATCTTAAACTTGTTTGAATTGATCAATTCCTATTTGAATTCTTAATGATTCTTGTAATTAAAATTCATGAATTGGAATTGTGATTCTTCTAATAGGAATTGAATTGGAATTGTGACTGTTTTTTTCCTGGCCTCCTAGCATCTGAGGAATTTCTATCATCTGAATCTCAGCCAATGAGCTCCTCATCCACCTAATAGACACTCATACAAGACAGTGTCCTAGTCCTGCCCTGTTGTTGGGAAGGATATTTCACAAGAACCATCTCAATTACTTGCAATTCCCCACTGTTCTAAAACTTACTATATAAGGACCTACCCCGCTCTCCTTGTTTGTTGGGTAGCAGGATTGTGGTGGTTTTGACTGTGTTAACGTATCATGTTTTTAAGGATTGCTTGTGTTTTTGACTTGGACTGTTACTGAGAACTGAGATTTTGTGATTGAACCTGGACTGGCTGAGGACCCACTGCCTACCGATTTGGACAAACACTTTCACAATGTCAGAGAAGCCTCTGGTGTTTGATCACTTTGAAAACTGAAGTGATGGTAACAAAGAAGGAAACCATTAAGGATTAAGGAATTGGTGTGGGAGAAATATCGAATTGGAATTGAGCTAGCAGAATTGAACCGAATTTGGAATTTAGATTAATTGAATTTAAAAGGAATTTAAGAGTGTTTTGGATAATGAATTGATTTGATGGAATTTAGGGATAAAGAATTGAATTGGATTGAATCAGTGGAATTGACCCCAACCCTGGTGTAAAGTGTAGGCCTATTAGGGACTTGCATTTTGCACAGCAGAATTTTTTAGATTGTAATTGTTTTTCTGCAGGTGTCTGTAGCTTCTCTAGTTAAACTAAAATAAGCAGTAATGCAGATCTGCACAGGCAGTGTTAGGAAAGCCGTTTTAAGCACTGCTTTGTTTTTAATCATTACTTTAATGTTATATAGTGATTCAAGCAAGATGGCTTTTCAGATGGCTTATCAATGATTTTACAATTTGCCAGAGATCAGTCTAATGCAAAAAAGATAAATAATAGTTTATCAGCAGTTGAGTTACTTCCTAGCACAACTTAATAATAATAAAAAGGCATTACTTTTACATAGTAGCTCTTAAAGCTGACATGATCACTCAAGTACCATGTTAAATATCTGACCTTTCTTTTGCTCTATTTCATTTTCATGCTTTTCATCCAAAATTGAAGTCTTGTATTTTATCCAGTGTGCCACCGAAATATTATTCCCATGACAATACATTTGTGTTGCTTGTATTGTAAACCTGGTGTGTTTTATGGAAAGAGTTCTATAATAAGTTATTTACATATTTGCCTAGAGCACCTTCTCAGTGATAAGTTCACAGAAGGAAGCACACACATTGACTTCAGGCGTGGTTTGACTAGGGCATGTTTGGACCTACAATCTTGTCTAAATGGATCTGCTCATGTCTGAAAAGGATCATAGATATACATGACCAGAAGTGAATTTACATTGTGTTTGTGTGGGGGGCAACCTTTTCTGGAAAACAAGGTATCCAGTATCCAGTGGAGAGTAAATTGAGACTGACTTCTACTCTAAGTATAAGCCTTTGTGTCAAATTACAGAAACTACAGCAGAATGTGACTCATCATAGTTCCTGTGAAGTTTTTTTAAAATTAGTAGTTTAAGCCATGATACACAGTCTCATGTAGCAGAAATATACCCTTTTGCAGGTAGGTGCACAAATAAAATTGATCAAATGTCAAGAAACTGCACATAGTTCTGGAGGGCGTGGGCATAAGATTTAATAAGAGAAAAAAAATACATCTGAAGCATTAGCTTGGACTTGGAGATTATTGATTATGTATCTGGGCATTTCTGTAGAAAAGAAAAACAAAAAATCAGCACTTTGCAGTGTAACTAACGTCCACAGGCATCTGCTTACCATGTTAATGATGAAATAAACGCAGAAGTCACTGAAGCAAAAATGTTGAACAGACCTTTTTTTTAAATAGTAGTGAATAGTGGCAAATTAAACATTGTAGCCATTGAGGTAACAGTAAACCCTGGCAGAAGTTCCCAGTGGGCCCGAGTCCTTCGTTCACAGCATCTTGGGTGGTTGCCTAGCTTCCGCTAACTGGCTTTCATTGAGTGCTTCGGAAGATGTGCTGGTTGGCAGTGGTCAATAAAACTGCTCGTATTCAAGTGCAAATTCACAGGTGATGGTCTCTGGACACTGACAATTTCAAGAATTAATGGTTTTGTAACTTGTAGAATCTGTGTTAAAGCTAGCCATTTTACTTGATTGTTAAAAGTTGAACCTGAGGCTGTTGGGACTAACCACTTAAAACCTGTGTATATTAAACTGTTAGTTATCTAAAAATACATACTTGCTTTGTTATCAACCCCTTGATTTCATGCTAAAATAACAAAAAAGTTAATAAAATAAACAGTAAAATACTATATAAATACTTAATATGGGGACAAACGAGACATGTCTGCAGTAGACCGTAGTAATCATGATTTCTCTGTGACTTTTCATGTATTAGTTTTCATGACCCTTTAGGACATTTTATCAGTTTCTAGCCATGACAACTCATTCAAGAGAATGAAAGGACTGTAGATTTAATAGTGTGAATGAGAATTGCTTTATACATCGGAAACTTACAAATATTTGGCATGTGTCCGAGGCGCAGTAATGGACAGACAGTTGTGTTTTATTCCACAGATGGCACCATTGGAAGACAAACTTCAGGGCGAACTTCAGATCTCTGCCAAAGTCATTGCCTGCCGGTTTCCGTTTCCTACTTGGGTCCCCAATCAGACCGCTGGCGAGGGAATTGACACAGTGTGGGCATACGATGCCAAATCCTTTCATAAACGGGAGACTGGAACTGAAACAGCTGCAGAGGAGGCAACCAAAGAAAAGTAAAGATCACAAGAAATGGAGCCAGGACTAATGAAGGTGGATTTGCATATAAAGTCCAGCTTATCAAAAGCCCTTTTTGGGAAGTTGTTTGTTTATTTTTTAGTGTATTTAATTTTTTGACTTCCCCTTTCCTTTGCGTGAAAGGATTAGAAGAATGTTGACTGCAGTATCAAATGCTGACGCGGGTAAGCAATGGTCTGGGCTTTAAGAAAGTATTGTATATGAGGTGCTTTATTCAATGGGGACTGGAAGTCACTGCTGCGAACACACGACTCCTGTAATAAAAGGACAGTACTTGTTACCTATTCTTTGTTCTTTGTTCTTATTGTGATGTGGTTTTCAGTCACTAGTTAATACATTTCAGTACCAAAAAATGATTAAATAGTTCATTATAATACATTGTATATCTGAGACTGTTGCAGCAGTTGTATTTTCTTCCCAAACTGCAGTACCACTTGTTTTATTAGTGCGATGAGATTTACATTGCTACTCCTATTGGAAACAAAGTATCTTAATCTGTACCTGCATGTAGTGCAAAAACAGAAATGGTAAAAAGGAAGGTTAGGCCTACCTCATTTGTGCTTGTCAGTGTGATATGCAGGCTGTTGACTTACAGAAGAAAAATTGAGCCATTCAAGTAACATTTATAGTGTGAAAAAGTACTTCTGCAGTGCATGCACACTGAACCTTCCCATCTTCAAGCTGCGCTCAGGGTTTAGAAAGGGCAAGTGATTCAGTTTCAGCACTTCAGAGAAGACCTAACACTAAGAACTTCAGAAAACAATTGCTATCTTTAGGTGTGACCAGCAGAACGTACCCTGAATAAAATCTGCAGAGAGAATCATGATCTTCATAAATATGAATAAAACTTTCCATTGTCACAATGAAACTTGGATTTAGACCATCGTTTTTTGTTACTAATGTACATGTCATTTTCTTAATATTTTATTTGCATTTTTTTTTTTACTTTTTAGACGATGAATGATGAATGCAGTTACTTTCACGTTTGTTGCTTGTATTTGTGTAGTAGGGCTGTTTTGAAAGCTGCTTAACTATACCTATATAGTTATTTCACATACACATGTCAAGCTAATCTTTATATTTTGTGTGCTATTGCAGTCTTAACAGGTGCAGTACCAGACAGATACTTGTCTGCTGTGGGCTAAAACAGGGAGGACAGCCATCAGAGAACAAATTCAGACAGGTCATCTTTTGTCTTTCAAAACGCACCTACTTTTTATCTGCTATTCAACCGTTAGTAATTAGAAAACATTACATTCTTATAGAATTACAGATTTTACACAGAAACTATTTAAAATATGAACTAGGTAATCTAAATTAAAAACTTTTAGATTAAATATAATTTCATTCCTGGTTTTGAGATTAATATTGGAATACCTGAGTTTTTTTAATGTATTTAGTTTATGTTGCCTTTGAGTCTGTCATATCTGCCTTTCTGATGCTTTGAAGGTTGAAATTGTGCCAATCTTTTTGAATTGGCTTATCTCACGTCTGAGTTTGGGATTCTCAAGTGCTCATGTGTATCTGGATAAGCTGCTTAACAGAAAAAAAGTCATATCGGAGGTTCTCATTAAGTTTCTCATCAAGACATCATTGTGCATGAGAGAAGTGCATAGGATATAAATATTACCATCAAAAGTTAAAGGAATATAAATAACACTCTCTTTTAAATATAAGTTGCAGTTAATTGCCTGTAGGCATTTGTGATTTGAATCTTTTTGCGGAAGTCTATTTCAGTATCATTCACTCAGCAGTAATAATACTGTTTGCCTGTGAACTCTATAAGTATTTTTCAAATTAATAGTGACATTTAATAATATCTTTATCTTAAATGATGCTTATATAGTGGTATCAGGTGAAACAAAATATATATAATATATTTTCTTGTCATTGTGCAGTCATATTGATTTTTTTTAATGTAAATTAATACTTAGTTTCATTAGAAGATTTTTTTTTTTTCTCCATAATGAATAAGTGATGAGTTCCAAGTCCCCTAATTGTAAAGTGCGATGTGTCCAATACAGGTACAACAAATATCTTATTACTCTTAGCTCCCCTGTCAAAATGGGCCTACAAACACAGGCTTACTTGGCTGAGTGGTCTTGGTTTCTATGAAGTTTTAATGTTATAAAATGCCTTTTGATACCTTTTGAATTTATAGTTATACATGGGTAGCTAATGTAATATTTAACCCATGCCTACACATTTTAGGCTTAAAAAATACCCCCAAAGTGTCCTGCATCCAACAATAATACTTTTGCCTTTCATGATATTGTCTGCTTGTTAAGTGTTTTTTTTTTAAAAGCCACTATTCCACAGCTATTACTCACTACAGCAGTTCTGGCATCCTGTATACTCAGATTAAAGCTTAAGAACACCAAGATCATTATTGTTTATTTTAAGCGCATTAATGGGCACTTACAAATTTAAAAACTGAAACAGAAACTTCTGCATAACTATAACAGTTGTTCACCACTTACTATGCCTTTTTTGTGTGCAGATAGTCTCTCATTTTTGATCCATTTGATTCAGTTATTTGGTATCAGATGATATCAGACTTTATAATCTAGCAAAATCCACTTGCTTCATTGAATAGTTATGCATTTGAGATATGAAATGCTAAGGTATTGCTGTGGATTATATACATTTAAACAAGCATTTATTGGTTTCATCCAGAATCTTCAGGGGTAAAGTGAGAAATGGAAAAAACAGGCACAGACTCCGAAGTGTTCACTGTCCTAGTATGACATATCAGGAATATCATGTTCCTTGAATATGGCTGCAGCACTAGAAAAAATAAAAACAAAAGATTTCATAGATATAATACAAATCAGCAACAAATTAGTCAGTTGCATAAATATTAAGATAGATTAAAACTTATCTTGAAAAGCTAGCCTCCTCACCTCCAGGCAAATTTAGGATTTATCTTTCCATTGAAACTGCTTTCCTGAGACAGATAGACGGAGCCTCCCATTGGCTCACACAGACTCAGCAGTCACACCCACTGGCAATCCCCCAAAACATCGAGACTCCTCCCAATGATTTCAATAACCAATCCTGTGCTGTGTTTAAGTTTTGAGGCTGTTTCCTCTTAAATATTTGTTTTAGCATATTCTTCCATCATTTCTGCCCATCTTCTACACACTGCACACAAAGCAGGATGATGCTGATAACTTTTTTTTGTTTTATCCCACCCCTTGAGTTTGAGTGCTTTAATGCAAGTTTCAGTACATTTCCCACAAAGTACATATTTTTGTGCATTATATTCCAATAACAAGCACAGATTTTCAGTTACTCTGGTGTGACCGTCACTATTTTAATTAAGTTTCCACCAAATTTTTTTTGTCTTAAAATTCCCAGAATGTGTTGCGTGATTGACTAAGAAAAAACTGTCTAAGAAAACACTATTTTATGCAATGCTTATAATTGTACTAAGACAAAGACTTAGTCTATGTTTATGCAACTGGCCCCAGCTGGTGTCTGTCTGAGGGGCCAATCGATCCACTAGTGGGCATTATTTCTCAATTTTACAATTCTCAGTTCATTATCCTAGCAGGCAGATGTTAAAATGGTGGTGGTGGAAATGGCCCACTCTGAGATGCTTCGAGATTTCCGACAGGTAAGACACCTTGGTAATGAGTGGAAAGGTGACTTTAATATGTAGAGGACACATTGTAATGAGATCTCTTTCCTGTACCTGTCCTAGGTGCTTTGTCTCTCACTTCTAAATGTAATATCAAGTTTGATTAAAATGGGAGATTAACCGAGGAAAGGATTGTTTGGTTTCTAGTTAATCTGTTTGATCTCATTGGCATTTCTGCAGCACGCTTTACAGGACCTGAAGGGCAATTTAGACAGTCATTTGAAAATGTCACCAAGTCTTGCTGTTTACATAGGATGCCCTGTTGTCTAACCCTTCCTTGATGGCTGAATGAACAAGAAATTAGTTGTGTCGAGGCTAGCCTTTGAAACAAAACTGCTGACTCAGTATCTGGATAGCCAGACACAATAGGACTAATCAGGGATGAAAGGGCAAGATTCCCTCATTCTCTGCTATTGAGATAACTTGATAGTCATCTCATCTCTGATCTCTTATGTCCCTTTTAAATGAGACATATCTAAATAAATCTGCACAAAGGAAGTGTTGTCTAAGCACAATCTGTTTATAGCTGTGAGTACTCATCCTTTTAAAAGAGGGTTCAATTACTCCCAATTAATTATCATTCTGCAAGGAAGAATGCTGTTGGCAATAAATCAGAGCCATAATTAAATGGAGTAATAAAATGAAAAATTACATGAATTGAAGAATGGAGACAAAATAGATATGCTTTTACAAAAGACCATTCGAATAACTGGTCTTAAATGTAAAGATGTAAACATTTTATAAGCAATAAATAGAATATGTTTAAAAAAAATATGGATCAACACTAATTTACTAAAACCATACAATATATTGTTCACGTAACTATTTACATATATTTAAACTAAATCTGACAATGCATTGTTATAGGAACTAACCATTCACACAAAGTGTAGTACTACCCCACAGCTTTACAAAGTCTTTTCTCTTTTGTCAGTTTTTTGTATAATCCCTGATGAATCTTGTTTCAAAACTAGATTGAGAAGTGGATGAGGTGTAATAAAATGCGCAAAAGCAATAATATCAATATAAATAGAATGTAGACATGATTGTACCATTTTGGCCACAAAAGATGAAAACTCAAATTATAAGCAGGAAAATTTGAATTACTTTCTTTTCTTCCTTGATATAATTCGCTGATGTTTAGAGCTTCATAGCTTTGAAGGAATTGTAATAACATACTGTGACATTTTTTGGAAGTGTATGATTGTATTTAATTTCCAATGAACAGATTTGACGTCAGTCCCACAGAAAATGCATCACTTTTACCTTTATAGTCAGGATATTGTATTTTAAGGTAAATTGATTTCTTGATGGTTGGTATTGAAGTAATATGATGTGCTGTGATCCATGCAAGGCACTTAAATTGTGCAATAGATCAGTATGAGTCAAGGCATGTTTACATATTAGTACTTAAATCCTTCATATCTTGAAATCTCCTAATTAAATTATATTAAAGCTAATAAAAGTCAGTCTGAAGGCTGGAGATTGTGTTCACATTTAATTGATTATTGCTAGGCTTTGCATTACTCTCTTACAATGTCCAATCTGTATTACAGAATGCTAAGCGTTAAAATGAATCTTTGGGACAGGATTTTTTGTTCTCCTTTTAAGTTCATTCAGAAATATTGAAAACTGAAGATGGGTATAGATTTTATTATTGGTTGTTTTTCCAATAAACCAAACAGACAAACAAAGTATGCAGTGTGGTACCTGGCAACGAGACAATAAGGTTTTTGGAAAGTGAATAATTGTGGCTGTACCGCACTTTATTAATGAAAAATAACAAAATATGAACATTGAGAGACAACCTGTTCCCAAACACCCTAAAACATAGATTAATAAGCATTGGGTCAAAACTGCACTGTTACATTTTACTGAAATTGAAACTATATATGGTAATCAATTGCAAATTTGACCAGCCTTAAGTTTTTATTGCTTACAATACGATGACTTTAATGGATCAACACCACATTGATTTTAGTGGAGCCAAAGGCCTTTATTCTGTTTTATTAATAGGATGTGAATTTACATTTTAATTGAATCATGATGTAGACCTGTCTGTATTTTAAGCTGATAGAAAAGAAAAAAAAAATGCAAGAAATTCACATTATCTATATCCTAGAGATGACTGGCAGTCAACTTCATTTACATTAGCTATGCAGATATGAGTTTGTATAACCACATTTATAAGAGAATACTCATGGGAATCCAAGAGCCTTGTACATAGGGAATTACAAATAATAAAGATCCATAGTTTCTTATACATCAATTTCTTTACATAATGGATTAAGGCTTGCCCATTAATCAGGCTTTTCCTTTTAAACAGGTGATGTATGCTTTACTGTGCCCTGCTATCTGTACAATCCATCGTAATAAAGCCAGAGAGCAGCATAGCCCAGACGAGCCAGTAAGCCTTTTTATGTATTGAATATACAGCCCTGAACACTACAGGCCAAAGGTGACAAAATACTTTATGATTTTTTTACACGGTTAAAACTGAAGGCATTCCCCGCCTTCGCTAAGGGTGTGATTGAACATAAATTGACAGCTCACCAATGGCTGTGTTTGACAGGGTCATCCTCTCATTTAACAGATACATCTTGTATTTCATTACTTTGAGAGCTACAGCTGATGTTACAGATGAAAGTTTGATGATTGACAGTTAAACAGACAAAGATCAAACCAGAACTGAACTGCAGTGTGCTGAGATTTCATATATATGTAGGTTTGGGGTTTAGGTATCAGATTTCATGACAAATGAGCTTGTAGGGGAGATACAGAACAGTAGTATGAGCAAAATAAAACTAAGGTGCTGTCCAACACATTGTTTGCAGCAGATCAGAGTAAGAATTAAGAAGAAAAAATGTGATGTATCCTTATCCCACAGAAATACAGCACACTGATCAGATAAAGATTATATTACAAGGAGAACCCCTTGATTACCTCACACTTGGATATTTTTTCCAAAGCTTTAAAATGCTTCAGTACAATCCAACACTGACTTATGAGCTAACTGTACAGAAATCCCAATTTAAACATTAGAAATATTACTTCTAATCAGACCTATATCTGAACAGTCCATATTTCCCACTAATTAGAAACATAACATGGTAGTGTTCTTCATTTAGACAAGATCTTACTGTGGTTGTGGTTCAGGGTCAATACACATCTGCAAACAGATGTTTTTGGGTCGGTAGTGAAATTATACTTAGACTATTGATTACACGATTAACATACATTAAATAATACCACTACAAATGTACTACTATATTCTTATTCTTATTCCCAGTTTCTGAGTTCATATTATTTTTTATTGGGTTTGCAATTCAAAATGGTAACATTAGGAGTTAGTAAGCTGTAAATGGGCTACAGTTGCTTGTCATTTTGAAAGATGTTTATAACTGTGAGATAGATGAGAGAAGTTAATAAGCATGATTTTAATGTTATTCACAGGAGGCAAAGAGAGCGAGAGAGCAAAAGCTAAAGCAAGAAAGTGAAATATGGGGTGAGTAGGCAACAAAGGGTTTTAATTAAAATGTTTTATAGAGTGTAACAATGAAAATGGTGCTGCAGGAAAAATCAGGTAGCTCTTACAACAGCTGAGAATCAACTAGATATTAATATATACAATGGTATGAGCTTTAATGGGTTGGTAGTTGTTACAATTTACTTATAGTGCATAACTGGCATACATACACAACAGCTATGATATGCTTATGTGGTTTTGTTTTTTATGTATATTTTACTAGACATAACAGAGTGAACAACTTATACAGAAACAGTTTTCTGAATAGCAGCCTGATACATTTTAATTTGAATCACCTTTTGATGTGAGTATAGCAAAAATTCAGTCTCCACTTACCTAATTCTCCCCAGTGATTGGCTGTTATAATTTCCCTTGGCATAGAGAATCTTCACTCTTCATATACTTGAGGGATGACAATTGCCTTTTAAAATTTTGGGGAATGAATGGTATTCAACAAAAGCCTTCATTTTGAACAAGTACTCACTACCATTATCTGTTCTATTTTGCATTTAATGCTTAGCTAATTTGCTTAGGTTTACAAATTGTATTTTCTACTGAAACACACATTCATCCTGAGAGATAGTAATAGATCCATCATATAAAAAGTATGAAGTGTTGGTTATCTCAAAAATATGTGTGCTTAATGTTACACCTTCCGTGTGGAGGTAATACAGTAGTTACAATACAAAAACTGAGAAAGAATGGCATATTAAACACAAAGCACTTCCATTTACAAAAGCCTTGGAACAACATCCTTAATAAAGAAATCTTTCATTCATTTCTTTCTGTCACACTACAGTGAAATCGTACACTTCATTACATGGTCTGTCAAGTGCCAAGCATCACAGCCTGAAGGAACAGACCTGGTACTAAGGCCACTGGTTGGAGAACATTGATCCTTTGTTAAACGAGAGTTCCACTTTATTTTATAAAGAAACCCAAAGATCCCTTTTTGTTCTGCTGTATCCTACAAGGATTTAGCTTGGTAGCGACATCGATATGCATATTCCACCTAGACAGGCTAACTTACATGGCAAAATTTAGCAAACTGTTACCTAATTGGATCTTAGATTTCATTGGTATGAATTTGATATCATTTGTCTCAAAATAACTGCCTTTTGTGTGTCTATAAGTTCTCCCTGTCATGTAACACACAAATACAAGTGTGTATAGCCTATACTTTCACTTTTAAGAGAAATATTTGTATAAAACCAATTTGAGTTAAATCCTCATCTATCTACTAACAGGCAAATACATTTCAGGGTTGTTTATATGTGATTAATTCGTTTTCACTCAGTTGTCCCAGAAATACACAAATAAAATAGTAATAAAATATATAAATAAATAATAAACAATATTATAAAACAATGTATACAATCTATTGCTAATACTTAATCTCTCCAAGCCAAGCTATAAACAATTTTAAATTAATTGTGTAAAAGATGCTAAATTTGAAACATTCCAAGAATAAAAAAAAAAAAAATAGCGTTACCATTTAAACAATGTCATGATTTGTTTGTTTATTTAATTCTACGTTGATGCAGTATGATGTGATTTTTTTTCCACAAGTTTTTGTTTCATCTGATTAAAGGACACTTTACAGAATGCCTTACTATAAATCTCTGTAAGTGTGTTGGTACAGATGACAGTTTTGATGGAATGAAATTAAGATTGCATTTGCTTGCTCTGCTTTTAAAATGTAATATTCAAGTATATTGCTGCTGACTGACACTACATTTATATTGCATATTTATAATAACTATTCCTAGAGAGGATTCAAATTTCATCAACTTTCAGTCCCAGACCTGCCTGAAAAGTAGAATGTGCTTGTGTGAAAGGTGGACCGACATCGTATAAACGAGAATATTATTCTCCAGTTCTCACATGGTTCAGAAAAATATTTTAAGTCCTTCTCCTGAGGCGATCAAACTTAAAATGTGTTTTGTGAAAAATTCAAATGTGGTGTCAATGTGATTGAGAGCGAAGGATAACAAAACCAACAACAAACGGGAGAAACTGAAAAGTACATATTCTATATTTGTTGAAGTGATTTTATTCTTCCACTGGCTTTTCAGACCCTTGTAAATCCAAGTCTTACTTACTTGCTCCACTTTAATCTTCATCAAAAATCATACTTTTAGGTAATTAGAATAACCAAGTACAATTATCCTTAAAATACATTTTACCCTCTATTTTGGATTCAGCTTCACAGGAGAAGATGGTATGTGTGCAGTCCTGATATGGTCATTATAATTTTACTGCAAGCGAGCTATTATTTCCTGTTTGAATCCTGAATCATTTGCTGTGCAGTTTGGCAGAGTATAGTCAGAACCTCTGTTGGAGTGATTGTTTCATTTCACTTTCCCCAAGCAATCTAGAACCTCAGTTCATCAAATATATATTTTTATATTATAAGGCCTGTTCTGTCTACAAAATGACATTGTCAAGCACTGAAATGGAGAACTATGGTGCGTTTTCTTCAACCTAATCCTTTAGCACATGTGATTTGCTACATGAAACTATAAATGTGCCCAGTGTGGAAATTGGCTCTTTAGGCTTGAGGCACAATGCATTTTTTCAACTAAGCAGACCATATAAAGCAGCTCATTGGCTCTACTGAGATTAATGACACTATATTTCATTGCAAGAGCCTCCAAAATGCTCTTATATTTTCACCATATTTTCAAATGCACTTTACATTATATACTGCTCACAACATGTAGGGAGTATTTGGTGAATATTAGTAAAACCCAACAATCCACAAACATAATATGTAATTCAATTCACTTAGAGAGACATTACAGGTTACGCTTTTGAAGAATTAAAACACCTGGCATTGATGTCAGGGCCTCTCCCAGGTAAGATGTGTTCAAGGTGGGTAATGGGCAGTTTGTCATCACACCATTAGGAGCAAGGCAGACTGGGCAGAAATGTATCCTTCATTAATAAGCTGACTGGGCTGCACCTCAGGGGTCGGTAGTAATTCTTAGGGATTCAGACACACAAATTGAATTGCAGTACAAAAAAACTAGATTTTCTACTTTTTACTACAGGGTAAAATACCTCTAATCCATAAAACCTTCTTTTTCCTTAATGGTATCTCTTCCATGTGTAAATAAGGCTGAGTCTTTCTTAGAGTCTGTCAACCACATCAACATCCACAAGGTGCCACCAACAAATAAGTATACAAGACATATTTATTAACATTCCTTTCAAGCAAGCTTAGGCATCAGTACTTTTGTCTGACACTACTGATATCCAATCCCTTAATGTTCTTTCCAATTAAATAGAAGATGCACACAATTTACAATGATACAAGTGGTCACTGTGAGGAGCCCACTTGTCTCACAGATGTTTTCCTCTCCCCAGTTGCACATTGACAGATTTGTCACCCATTCTCCTTCACTCGACAGATTGTCTTGATTTGTGCTGCATCCTGTGGGTAATTAGAATGAATTAACTTGTCTGGTATGCAACAACAACCAATTATCCAACAATATACTTCCTTGGCATAAAGTCCTTCTTATTTGAATAATACAGGCTGCTTGTTAAATTGACACACCGCTGGCCTCTAGGACACTCATTGAATGATGATGGATTATTGCTTATAAAGCAATGTCTGGCATTCCGTGAGACAATTCACCTTTAGAAGGCATTAGTTTGATATGAAAAGGTTGTGAGAGGGGACTAATATTATTAACTAAATCATATTTAATGCCATTTAATCACTGACACTGGATACTAGAAAGACAATATTAATTTGATATTAGGTAGAGTACTCTTCTCTGGCAGGATCTTTATTATTATTATTATTATTATTATTATTATTATTATTAATGTATTCTCACTGTCTCTACCTACTCTTTAATCTCAGCCAAGGGAACAGGCTTGGCGTAGTAATAATAATAATCTAGGTGTGAAGAAGTCTAATGCTCAGTTGGGAGGTTGAGAGCAGGTGCAGTGAACTTGTGTGCTGTGAAGCAGCAGATGACCTTGCCCTCCCTTGTCCATCTCTTCAGTGTTAATGTCTTCATGTTTTGTTAATTTTTGTGTTGTCTACATAATTTTTAAAACATCTATTGATTTGAAAATGCAAACAGATTGTAAGATTATATAAAGCCATGCAATCTTCAGGTTTTGTTCAACTCTATATTCAGTGCCACTTGATTGAATTGATATTTTTAAAGGTATATTGAGAAGTGCGGCAACTAAAAGTATTTAGTATGCACAGTATGCTTATCTCTCTCTCGCTCTTTTTCTACATATATATACACACACACATATACAGTTAGGTCCATACATATTTGGACAGTGACACAATTGTCATCATTTTGGCTCTGTACGCCACCACAATGGATTTGAAAGGAAACAATCAAGATGTGCTTTAAATGTAGACATTCATCTTTAATTTTAGGGTAGTTACATTCAAATTTGCTGAAGGCAAACACCCCAAGAACAAGCAGGAACTAAAGACAGCTGCAGTCCAGGCCTGGCAGAGCATCACCAGAGAAGAAACCCAGCATCTGGTGATGTCTATGGGTCCCAGACTTCAGGCAGTCATTGACTGCAAAGGATTTGCAACCAAGTATTGAAACTCACAATTTAATTAATGATTATGTTAGTTTGTCCAAATACTTTTGAGCCCCTAAAATTGGGGGGACCATATATAAAAATGGATGTAATTCCTACACCGTTTAACCCAATTTGGATGTAACTACCCTCAAATTAAAGATGAAAGTCTACACTTAAAGCACATATTGATTGTTTCCTTTCAAATCTATTTTGGTGGTGTACAGAGACAAAATTATGACAATTGTGTCACTGTCCAAATATAACTGTATATGATAAAGTAATGAGTGCTATCAGGATGAAACATAAAGCTATTTGTTTCTACTAAAGAAAGGCAAATGTATTCATTGTTAATTAAAATATAATTTCTAATTAAGCAGATACACCGAAAATGCATTGTATTTAATCTACACCTTTTTCATAACATTATTTTCTCCTTGTCTTTAAATAAAAAAAAATCAATTATAACTACAACTGCTGTTTCACTAATGCAACTGTTGATATGACACCCATACATTAGCATTTTATATTTTAAATGAATATTCACATTGAATTCAGTATCCAATTTGAGACAACAGTCTTCAGTGACAAATGGAAATATTGACAATCTTATTTCAAAATATGGTGATAATCTGAGGAACAACTTCTCTAAACAGCTGTTAAGCAAGCTGTACTACTAGGTACACTGTGAATGTGCTATATGATTTTGAATGAGTAAGTGCATGCAATGAGTAAGTGCATGCATATGCATTTTTTCAATATTTTTACTTTAATTTGACATTGCAAAACTATGCATGTATTTCTGCTTTTCTAGCTGAACTGCAGAATAAATACATCTATGAATACATCTGCCATCTTTTTAACGAAATCAATCTAGCAATGTGTCCCATCTGCTTGCTGTGACCCCCACTGCTGCTAACATATGTGTGGCAGCTAATAATCTATTAAAATGACTGGTAAAATATGTCAGCCTGTTAATGATGGGAAAACCTCTTTTCATCCAAAGTACTACATATTCATCTTTATTCAGCATGATAGAAGAAAGCACATACTATATGTACATCATGACTTGCCTATTCTTTATCCCAAAAACTGCTTGTGAATCATATGGGTCAGAGTTGTAAATGGAACCTGTGTTTGACAAAGAATAATGCCAGCTTGTACCCTCTATGGCGGTAACAGCTAGGAAGCCAGCATTGTCAGTGAAACTACATTTACCAGAATGCTGTAAATTTTCTTTAAGATGGCCACCATGGTTTGATGAAACATACCTGTACTCACTAATAAGTGTACAGGCATATGTTTGGTGGGGCTGTGCTTGTTAGGATCTTTCAGAGTTTGTTTTGATGTATATAAATGGGGAGTGCTACATAAGATATTATTCATCAAAGCTTTGATTAATCAAAATATTAGTTTGGTTTGAGAGTTTTGTCTTGTTTTATATTTTACTTTATAACTTAATTGATTTTAAAATTAACAACATTTTGCAGATGAATTACCCAGGGACACAAATGGAAATTGGGCTTCAAGGCATTCAAGGTGGAAAACAGGAGACACTTCTTCACACAGAGAGTCTCACAATCTGAACAAACTCCCCAGCGATGTGGTTGAAGATGAAAAGTTGGGAACATTTAGAAATAGACTCGATAGGATCCTTGGATCACTCAGTTATTAATGGACACCAAACGAGCAAGATGGGGCGAATGGCCTCCTCTAATTTTAAACTTTCTTATGTTCTTATGTTCTAATATAATTTGTCTGAAACACATCTTTGGTGTTCACACTGTTTTTATAATTATTTGTTATTATTATTTGAGGACTGAACCACATAACCCTGTGAAAAATACAAAGAAAGGATAAAGACAGTTCTTTGCCATTGTGGTAAAATACACAAATACATTGAAATGACAGAGACCCTCAGTATCTTGTTTCTTGTAACTTGGTTGATGGGTTTCATATCTTCATTTAGATGGATGAGCTTTTTGTAAGTTGCTGGGTTTTTTTTCACGCTGACAACATTGTGGGTAAAGATAGATATTACATTAACATTTTATGGATCTTTATTTATTAAGCAGTTCAATGCTGATAGTTTATCAGTTGAATATCTATTTAATAGTAAATTGGGTATCACAATCTAAAGCATTACCAATATCTATAACACTTACACTAAGTCAGAAGAACTGCTGTTTCTACAAAATAATCATTTGTGTTCTCTACCCAGTCTGGAAAGATGAGCACTGCCAAACTCATGGAGGCAGAAATCCCTTCTGGGGACTGTTGATATATCAGGCAGAAGTCCTAGCTCTTTCACAGACCACCCGCTGTGACTGCGTTGTTGCCCAGATCACACTCCACAGAACAGTCAGGGAATTGCAGTACCGCCATAGCCTGACAAGTCAATAGAGATGACAGCGTTGAGCATGTGTAGGCTATCATTGGCGTGCGACTGCAAGAATGATCCCAAAAGACCAATTCTGAACACTCCCTCCTACTTGTTCTGTACCAGGGAAGGACAGGAATATCTACTAGGTTTGCTGACTGCAAAGGGTGGCACCATAAATTATTACTGGTGTTCATATTTTTGCATTACTATTTATAATTCCAAAATAAACAGGTGCTTTTTTGAAACTTTGGCATCAATACACTTATGAAGCATGAGCCGTCAGAGCCCCATGCTTTGAATCGAACCACAGCCACACCAGCAGTGACAAATCCACAATTTTGTTACATTACTAATTCTGAAGAAGTATTTTTCGCCTGTCTTTTGGTCTGTGGCAAGGCCTGTGCAAGAGCTTTATCTGAGAGTCTTCTATGTATATTTAACAAGTTTTTTTAGGTGTTAAAGACATACATCTGCTCTCTCCTAGCAATGCATCAAGCTCTGTCTGTGCTAAGTTGCTGCCTGGTCTGACACGGTATTTTGAGCAGATAATTCACAGCACAGTGACAAGTGTGTAATGCAGAAATCTGTTTGGTGAAACTGTTAATGAGCGGCTACATGTAATTAGAGATTGTAATTGATCACTGCAGTGTTTTCCTTTAGATGGTATTATGCACAGGAAAAAACGAACAATCCAAATATAGCCCATTACAAGAACAGCAGAGCAAAGTTTTTTGGTTGTCCTATTTTTGAGGATTGGCAATGTAGTCACCATCTTCTGATGATTTAAATGATGTGTTCTGTCAATCATCGCTCCGATGAATTAATTTGGTTCTGAAAGAAAATGTAGAATATTGACCGAATGCCCTACCATTGATTCAATTATATCCACCTAGGAACAGTACCTTGTTTAATTATGCAGAGCTTTTTTTTTTTTTTCCTCTCTCTGATTTTGTGATATGAACATTTGTTATGTGACAAGCTCATAAAAGAAAATAAGGCATGTTTTTATAACTATTAAGTAGACAAATTAAGGTGCAAAAAAAAAAAACATGGCATCATACAGCTCTGGTAGAGTTCTATCACTCAGTATGATCAAGAAGATTCTTATTAAAAATATATTAAAAGTGCATAACTTTATACACATTTTCTGGCAACATTAATCTTCATTAAGTGTAATGACATATTTGACATAATTAGGTTTATAATTTTTTACAATCCAGTGGCGGATCCATTAGAATTCTCTTGTCTATGATTAAACTTGGTGAAATCCATCTTGTTTGAAGTGAATTCTTCAAATAATCTAAAAAGCATTGGGACACTATCTTTTTACTGCTATCTAACATGCAGGAACCAGGGGGTGGACAGTGATAAATATAACAAAGAAATATCAAGAGTAAAAGAGAAAATGATAACCAAAGTTGGTGTTAAGTTTTTCTCATGATCACTCGCTCGCCATTTGTTATTAACAGCAAAATGAATGCCCCCGCTCCATCACAGGCTATGATTCACAAAGCAACACACTATCTTTTCAGTCACAGAGGCTAATTCTTTAGTTGCCTTATCCTCTTAAATAAAGACAGTAAACCACACAAATGGAAACATGTACTAAAATTAGTTTTTTCAAGTATTCATCATTAAAACCATAAATCATTTACCAATAAAACCATGAAATTCATGAAGGGCCAGTTTTTGTCTAAATATATAATTTCAATATATTATAATATTTTTTTTTTCTGCTTTCCATTTTCCCCTTAAAAAATAGACTTCATGTGATTTTATTTTGCATCGCCACTCCTCATGCTTTGCTATGAAGGAAATAATATAATTCCCAGCACAATAGACAGATATTGAGCTCTGACGCAGAGAGAGAAGAAACTTAAATCCCCAATGCTAAAAGCAGTGCTGCACGGAAATATTATTCATTATATAAATATTAAGGTAATGCTGAAGTCTGAACCTAGAGAAAACACAGTTAAATAGACTCAACCATAATTAAAGCAATAGGTTTAAGTGTTTTGTTTCTCCTTTAATACATCTTTCTTTATTTCAAAATGGATTATTTTAAATATAATGATTAGTTAATATCAAAATATAGGAGTGTAAGTTGTTCTATTTAGTGGTAAGTATTTGGAACATTGATGAAAATGCCTAAATGTGAAATGCATTATCAGAGCGTTAAGCCTTTAACAATTATGATCATCTATATGTCACTTTAAGGGGATTACTGTATCGAAAGAGTTACTTTAGATTATGTAGTATTCCTCAATATTATTGTATGGAGGGATATGGCAATTCATTACTGTATATAAATATATATTTTCTGCATTACCTATTAAAGACTCACAACAGTAAGAACACAGTCGTCTCTCTTGAGGCCTGACCACTGCTGACAATCCCAAAGACTTGGTTGGTTGGTTTAATTACTTTTTAAAATGCTGCATATTTAGGACTTCTTGTTTGTTCTAAGGTTTTCTGATGGCTGACATTCATTCCTTAGGTAAAATGGCTGATTTTAGGGCTGTCAGCCCCAGTAGTTGATGCAGCACATAGGCTTGCTGGCTGGATAATAGCTTCACCTCACTGCACCACTGTAGCCCATTCACAGCGGACAAAGACCGTGGGCAGGTGGGTAAAGCGACTCTTAGCATTTGGTCTTGGTTGCTATGCAACTACTGATCATTAGGCCTACTGTGGTACAGAGCTAAGATAACTGGTAAATTAGTAGAATAATATGATAATTAGTTAAATAAAGCTCCCTGTTAAACATGCAGTTTCCTTCTGCTGTATAACATTTGTTTTGAATTAGATTTCCATTTCTGAAGAATACTCTAAGCTGTGCAATTTGGACATGTTAAAAGGTTAGTTTTGCAAAGATAAACAAAAGACTAAAGCACAAACATTGCAGATTATGTAACTGAAGAATCCCCCCCACCCCAACTACAAGTTCTTATTATTTCATCAGAAGGCAGGCAATATGGCCTAGAGATAGCATATTAACACAATTAATAATATTGTTTCCACCCTGTGTATTTGAGAGGTGTTTGCTAAGCAGCTTGCTGGTGCTGAAGCATGTAGTAAAAAAGATGGAACCATCTGCCTTCTGTTTTGTTGCTGTTGTTTATTCAAGCTGTGTGTTTGTTAGCTTATTGTGACAACAATGGTATTTTGCATTCATAGTCTATGAACTGAAGCAGCAGATGCAATTCCTTGATGCATCTTAAAGCAAAATAACACAGGTTATGCACATAAAATCTCACATAAGAATATAGAACATGAAAACAATAACCCAATGTTTCAGATACGACCATAACATTTATTGTTTCATTCAAAGTGGCATAATTGAATTAATTTATCATTCAGACTTTATGTTGAACTGCTACCCCAGACATGTTATATGTAAAGCTGGTGAGTGCAGGTTATATATATGAAATAAAACTAAAACATGAACAACAAACTCTAGTCTAGATTAAAGGGGAATTGTATAACAGGATGGCAGGATAGGGTGACATAAGTGACTGATATTTCTTTGATTCTAAATAAACGTGGAAACAGGTCCCTCTACACATGCGACTAAGAATAAACACAAACATGACAAACAGAAACCAAGACAATCAAAAGCCGTCATCTGTTCTTGTAGTCCAAAGTTCATTACTGCAGTCAAGTCGTATTACTCAGGTACTCCTCTCATTTTGTCTCTCACCAGGTGCGCTCCAAACAACACATTTGCATCATGTAGTGCACTTTGTAATGATTCAGTACTTTCCAAATGCATCTGTCTCAGCAGCTTCACTAGAAGGTTGCTTTACAGCTGAAGACACAGACCCTGATCTCCAGGATTCACTTGAAGCAGTCCTCATTCTTTACTTATTTAATATTTTGTTTCACTGTGACCATGAACCCTTTGTGGAGTATTTAGTATTTAGTATTTACATGCAAAACTAAAAACAGATGTCACTCAAAGTGTTGTTGAGGATATTTCACATCTTAGGATTCTTCTAGTAAATGCTTTAGGAGGCTCTTGTATCAATGAGCTATTGGCACATGGATGATCACAATCAGACACATGGTTTCATTCCATTATTGCCTTTCTCATGTTCTTAGGCAGCACTGAACCGTTCTGTAAACTTTCCTTTATATTAGAGGAATTTACATAGGCTTGGCTGCAATCCATGTACCTTGGCATTGAGCAGAAGCGTTAAATAGAATTAAATGTATGCTACATGTTAAAAAGGGGTAGTCATCATAAATCAAATGCTTTTGATTGATTAATGCTATTGTAAAAACATTGAAATATTCATACCCATATAGAGCATTCAATAAATCAAAATATACATTAATGTCAATTTTACTACTTCACTGGTAACTTCAATGCAAATTTTCAGTATTAGTGTAACTTTCTTCTGAAAGATTTGCTGTTTCTTGGTCATTGCGACTAGCTGTGGGCATGGTGTGGTAAGGTTCAAAACCATATTTTGTCCTTGTTTTTAGTTTATCCTCAATTGTCATTAATTAATTAATTTAATATTTATAAAAGTAATATGAAGTCAAGCCTTTGATAAATGTTAAAAACCAAGCACATTGCAAATGTAATGTAAATGTAAACAATGCTTATTTACTGTGCAAGTACAACTTCACAATCCATATCCTCCAAATAAGCATGGCACTCCCTACAGAACTGCAGCTCATTCTGCTTTTCACATTTTATTTATGAGTTCCGATCAACAAAACCAAGAGCAACAGATGCCTAGTGGCAAAACAAGATTTCTGGGAATGAGGCTAGTCCTGGAATACCACAGGTGAATACCTGATGATACATTAGTAAAGCATGGGCAACTTTATATTTTTCGTTTGCCCAAATAGTCTGTTGCCTAAATTATCCACAATATATTTTTCTGGAACGGTAGCTAGAGATAACATTGTGTTCTAGAAAACAAATGATTAAAAAAGTCTTAAGTTAATATCTATTTTTATTGATAGCATGCTTAAACCAGTTAATTGGTGGTAACTCTGAAGTACATCTCTGTTTGTGTCAACACGAGAATACACACATTACTCCTATTACTAGGTCTATACTTGGAGCAACCTTTAGTCTTGTGAGTTTTCTGTTTGGTGCCTCAACTCCCATCATGCTTTGGAAGTTGAGTATGAGCACCTTTAATTAATAAGTGGTTTACATTCAGCTATACTAACTATACTAAGAATTGCATGTCATCATTTAAATTGCATATTTACTCATTTAAGTGTTTCTGAGATTAAAACATAACTACAACCAGTAATACATTTTATGAGTTGATACACTTTTGGTTTTCACTCAGCTTTCAGTATAAAAGCTGTTGATGTTTGTTGTTTTTTTTGTTTTGTTTTTTTCTTCTGGTTTTATCTGTTAAATGTTGAGCAGCACAGACTCCAAGAAATAGTTTGTGTCCTTTCTGTTACATCTTTCAGTGCACTAAACAGAGCTATTTATGGGAGATAATATAACTGATACCAACATAAAATCACTCTTGTCAAACCAGAACATGAAATGTCTCCTTCTTTTTCAGCCAGGTAACTGCTTGCATGACTTTATAGTTTGATTTAGAGAAACTACAGTCTATAAAATCCCTTGTGAGAAGAAATTCTGCACATTATACCAAACTTTCTTTCAACTCTGAGCTTCATTTTGAAGTTATTGTATGTGTTTCTCAAGAGACAACAAGAAGATGGTACATGAAATTAGCTATCATACCATTAGAGAGTTGCACTATAGTTATTGGTTTATAGTAATAGGATTACTACAGTGACATTTGCTATTTATTTATTTAATTTATTTTTTGGCACTACAATTGCAGACATCCAAGAAAACTAAAATGGAAAGATACAAAAAAAAGCATAATTTAGTTAAATTAAGCTTTTGTGTTGCACAGACGATTTAGCACTTCTAATGTTTACCATTTTCCTGAACCGAACCCCCCTTCTGGGATGACAGTGTTAATGCAGGTCTTGACCGTCAAACCAGTTGAACCTTTTCTGGTCAGCTGAAGACGGATAAATTCATTATCTAAGAAACCTTGCTGCCCCAGGAGCTGTGAATATTAGAACTAGCAGCTTGTGTGGGAGAACATACCACAGACAGAGATTAATGTTTATTTCCACATAATATGCAAATATTTCAACACACTATGGGTCACATTTGCAAAGCTTTCTTTTCTTTTTCTCAAAGTTACATAAAAACCTATTAATGTTCTGGGACTTGGATATAAAAAGTAGGTGCCTAAAGCAGACCTTAAGACATTCATATATATGTATTCACAGTTCTGCTACAATAGTTATTTTCCATTTTATGTAGTAAATAGTAAACAACAAACAAAAACAAAACAATGGAGCATACTTCACACACTTTGATACAAAGACATAGTATATCAATATGTAGTAGTAATAGAAATGTATTCTTCTTACAATAAATACATGTGTTTTATTATTTTTTCTGTCTTATTGTATTTGATCTCCTTCTTTTCTGTTAACTTATTGCTGTTTCATTTGCAGCTCTTTGCAAGCAGTCTAACACATCTTTATTTAGTAAGCTGCTGTTTGCATTCTCACTGAGATTGCCTAGATGGCTATTGTGCATAATAGAGCAGGTAACTGGTCTCATTAATACCTGGTAAATTAGGGGGAGTGGAAATTCTCAAGACAGGAATTGGTTAAATTAATTAACAAAATAAGCAAAACATAGAACTGGCCCTACACTTTCAGAGTGACTTCAAAGAGTTCCAGTGTAGGAACTGTGCAATTGATTGTGCAAGTCAAAGAACTGTCTCACTGATGCATTTTAGTAGGATAATAAGAAGAATAAAACATAAAATAAAATATTTACCCTTTTATTACTATAGCTATACAGTACATGGTTCAGAATTTACAAACCCCACAGATTATTGATGATTTTTCAGGATAATATCTGTGTGTTTCCCCTCCTGAAGTTAGGGAACATAACAGAATTATTCAGTTATAATCTGTAAAATGTAGAAAAATGACTATAACATAATATGCAATCCTTAACTAAATTCCAACAAATATAGTGTTAAAAAAAGTATAATTAGTGAAAAATATGTTTATGGGACAATTGTAGTTTGTCTAGGGAGGGAGAGAATTAGTTGTTCTAGTGAAATAAATAATTAGCAAATTATGAAATAAAATGTAATTTTTTGGATTTATATTAAAAGGATGCATTACCTTATTTAACACCTAATTGTGTTTCTATCTATCTGTCTATCTATCCACCTAATTTACAGCAGTCAGAAGGCACTGTATTTCTCCTCGATGGATCTCCTCCGCTAACCTCTATGCCACGTCTTGTTGTATTGAAGTGATGCTGGAATGGACCATTTAAGGTCCGGGCACTCACTACACAACAGAAAGGGGGGTGTGTGTCTCCTCGAGTTATTTTAAAACACCATGTGTCCGATTATCAGTGTTAAAACATCGCAACGCTGATACCTGGTGGCTGCTATAATCACGTCAAGATACGGGGTGATCATCTCTGTTTCATATACAAAGTTTACAGACTTCGTGTACGTCGGGCTCCCCCTCACACCGGCCACGTCCATGTGTTGTAGTAAAGTGGGTGTCTGGTCTCCTATTTCAAAGAGTAAGTGCAGGAGATGCAGAAATAGAGATACTGGAGTCCAGAGGGAGGCGGAGAGGGAGAGACAGGCAGAGTCCCTGGACGTTACCTTTGGATCGCACTGCTAAACTGGGATTATTGGCGCAACTTTCTATTGAGCGCATCTGTGCCGATTGATCAATTAAACTGATGCGTCGCCACATCGTCCCAACTAGATGAACTGGGATAGTTGGACAGCTCACTTGGTAAGTCACGCACTATATTGTCATCTGGATGGAAACGCACAGCAGTGCTTTGGGGATCTGCTCCCTGTCCTGCAGTCCTAAAAGTCACCTCTGTGTTGGAAAACGATAGTCATATCATCATTCAAATTGCATTTCTAAAGCAAGCGGTATTGGATTATGTCTGCGTTGCACTTTGCGTGTTTAAAATGAGCATGTTGATTTCAGGATCAAAGTGACTTTTTCAATGTATGTATATATGTATGTATTAATGTATTCATATTAACATAATGTTATTTATGGAAACTTTAAAAAATCTAGTTCTCAGCAAGTGGACCAACTAACGCTATATTGTATTTTAGAAGGAACATCAGCAACAACTAAATGGACCCACGACGCTAAAACACACACTGTCGCAGTATGTATTTCACAACACAGGCTGTGAACAGTAGCGGTGAAAGTAGTCATTTAAATCTACACGGTAGCCTTCAAAGTTTCCCTGTGAACATTATTATGAATCAGAAAACACTGTTCACCACTTGGTGGCGCTACTAGCGAGAGGATTTCATGACATTGATAGTTACAGAGTAATCAAAATCAGTCTTTGACATTGATACATATTGCGCTAGTGTTACTTTAGATCTGTGCCATTTGTCTGGGTTGTAGTCTGGTTGGGTTTACTATTCATCTTGAACAAGTCATTGAAATGTTATATTTAATATTTCGATCCATGCTTACTGAAAAATACTTTTTTTAAATGTCAGAAAAATGTTATCCTATTGTTTTCCCATTTAGTAATTTTTTGTATTTTCTTTTTTTAGAATCAATCAATCCAAATATATTTTGCCTATGTCTGAAATAAGAATTTGTCCTCTCTCTTTTGCCTGGGGTGAAATTATACCATATAGCATTGAGGTTTGGTTTTACCATACTATAAAAACATGTCTTAACTGTCAAAGTTTAAAGGATAGGGTGCTGTGAAATATTATGGATAACTTAATTATGTTTATTTCACATGTTTCTTTGCAAATTAAAATAAAACAGTTTCATGGTTTTAAACCTTTTAACCACAACTTGGAAAAAGGGCCAGTTGTTGAAAAATAAACAAAACTAAAACAAAAACTATGTTTAAATGTTTTTAAAAGGATGAGCTGTAACAGTGACTTCCATATGATATTTTCCTTTAACATTCACCCTCCGATCTGTCATGCTTTGTAGAAAATCAGTCTCACCTTTCTTTTTGAAACCGTGATTTATTAAACCACATACTTACTTTGTTCTTTGTTTGAAAGTTGTTGTTATTGTTAGCTTTATCAAATCTTGGATCTATCAAATGCCATGTTGTCTTTCTTGAAGATTTAATAACAGTTGTCTTTAAAGCATTAATACCTAGGTGACGTTCCTGATCAGAAACATTACTCTTTAATACCTTTATGAAATCCATCTAAAAACCAGCCCACTAAAACAACATTTTTGCTATGAAGAAGGTTAGACATTTGTCTGTGTTGGCTTTGAGCAGCTATGACTTGAAGAGGGCTAAGACAAAGGACAGCAATTAGAAATGCATTTATAATGTCACTTCATGGAAGAGTAATGACTAATCCCTTCAAGCGATAAATTGCTTTGTGCTCTAGTCAATTTATAATTGTTGGTTGAAGTATGTAAATAAATAAATGCTTAGGATTCACATGGAAATGTGAATTACCACTTTGGTATCCCATTGAAAAAGCACATTTATTTGTATGTTGTTTGTTTATTAGTTTGTTTGTTTATTGACCGATTGATTTATGTTTCAGTTTCCCTGAGTACAATGCCGAGAAAAGCTTCATCTGTATCAAATTACTTGCAAAAGTGAATCAAAACCAACCTATGAATTATCTTATATTTGTCACTCCCCCATGTGTCTAGTACTGCACTGAGAAAACATATTATATTACGGGGAATGTGACATTTGCTTAAGTTTAAATACATTTTAAATAAAATGTTTTGACCTCAAGAAAAAACTATAACACTGTTCTCACAACAGACTGCCTTCTGTAAGTTTATCAGTTATCCCTCTCTTTAACCAATTGAAAAAAATTAAAAAAAAAAAAATAGGACAAAATTACCAGTTCCCTATCTTAACATTTCTGCATGTTAACTTATTGTGGCTACTCGCACTGTAGGAATGCTCAAGAGTACTTCACAAAGCAATCAATTAAAACTGTAATAAATCTGGATGGTGAATGCAGGTGCAGGTGCAATGGTATCACAAAAGAGGCTATAAAGCCTTACAGCACAGTGTTCTAGTGAGCATTTGGATTCTTAACCCTCAAAATAATGATAATACACAAGGCTGATAAGATGTTCTTTAACCCATCAGTTCCAAAGCTTTCCAGCACATTTGCCTATGTGCAAGACATTACCAAAATTATATAGACATTTTACCAGAAATGTAGCAGGAAACCAGGACTTTTAGGTCTTAGTTAAAAGCTGCACATTTAGAGGTTTTGTGCTACTAAAACATGTCTTAATTTAAAGAAACATAAGCAAAAACAACTTTTGTTTTCTTTTGTATGTTTGACTGAACATTAACATGCTGTATTTTCTGTAGGATGCCTACATGGCAAGTGTTTGTTCCCGTGCATTTCTGATTTGTACCAAAAAAAAAAGAAAGAGAGAGAGAGGTTTCTCTTCAGGAGTTGTTTATTATCAGTGTGATCCTAACCATGTTCTCTGTGTGCCATTCAGAAAGCTAGAAAGAATGACCCTGGTTTAGATGGTGAAATTACTTTCACATCTTAGAAGAGTATTTTCTACAGCTCACCCTTGCAGAAATACAGGGTTATGAGACTCCCTCAAGATATTGTGATAGCGAGAAAAGAATAAGAAAATGCTGAATTGGGAAATAATATACTGAGATACCTTCAGGCAAAGGCACTGTTTGGCTTTATAGCACAGAATCAACAATGAAAGGTTTTTGGGCTGACAGAACCTAATCCAATTAACATTTATTTATTCCTTTACTGAGAGTAATAATAAATTAAATGTATTTTTTTCTGAAATCTAAGTTACATTATTAGCAGGTTTCTTTGAAGGAACTTTGAGATGAAGAAAACCCGAGTGCAGTAGAGAAGTCTTATGAAAGAAGAAAGTAGGTTGAAAATGTAAAAAAAAAAAATTCAAATGGGTGGTTGGCTGGTTTGTCAAGCATTTCGGGGGTATTTTTATGTAGTCCCTATGATTCAGAAACACTATACAGCTTAGTGTTAGACACTGGTGTTAAACCCTACAGTGAAGATCTATATCTTGTAGAATATATTTGATATGAAACCGAGCTTTGTTTCATCATGGTGTGGATATGATTCATAATACAAATTGGCCTGACCTTTTCTTACTAAGGCAAGTACATCTGACTATGTCAGCACTAAAACTAAACCAACTGAACCAACTCTAAAACTAATTGTACCTTTAAAGTATGCTTCAAAAGTATTGGTGGGTGTGGCAGTGTGGGGTTGTTTACTGTGTTTGTAAATGGTGTTGACGAACTCTCTTCACCCTAGTAATGTGCAATACCTTCTGCAGCACAGTCTCCAGTGCAGAAAAATAAGTTGGTATTCATCTCTCTTCCTGAATTACTGATCTACTTTATCCCAGAGATTGTGTACAGGATTGAAGTGTCTCTAAGCAGGCCAGGAAATGTTGCCACTCTGTTTTGCTTTAGCCACTGTGCTAATCTCTCTTCTTATTGTCACTGAGCATTATCATATTGATAGCATTGTAGGCTTTCGGCATTAAATTGCATCAGTGATGGTAGAAGGACAGTTATTCAAAATGTCATAATCCATACTGGTAGTCATGGTTCCTCCCACAAGAACCCACAGACTTAGTGCAAGGCATGAGAAAAACTCCCACACCGACCGGCACACAGTGTAATAAAGAATGATTTGGGCTGCTTTCACATCCAAACTCTTCCACTAGAAGTAAACAGTGTGAGGAAATACTCAGCTGGGACAGCCATCTCTATGCACTTACACAAGTCAAGGCGTCCAGACATCTTCACCAGCTTCACCACACATTCCACCGTTCATCAGTTTCTGGTTCCATTCTAGAATGTCAGTTGGTGTTCCACTTCCATACAATATTCACCACTGTGGACTTCATATAATAAGACAATCACACACACCCTCAACATAGCATGCCACCTCTAAATGCACCAGGTTACACTGAAGTACATCCAACAATGACACCATAGCACCTGTTTAATGACTTCTCATTCAGTTTGAATTTACAATTGTAATGTGAAGATCTGTGTTCAAAGTGTGGCATCATTCCAATTGTTCCTCAAATAATGATTCATTATTTTCAGCTTATCTTAAGACATTACTATTTTTTTTACATTTTTATGCAAGGAACTGTCTCTATAAGTCCATCCAGAACCTTCAGGTAATTCATAAACATTTAGCAGCTCAAATGAAATAATGTTATGATAGCGTTTAAAGTAGAAGGCCAATTTCATAAAACTTGCCAAAGGCAATAAATTTATAGGACTTTAATGTTAATGGTCCCTGAATCTGTCCCAGGTACTTATTATTGTGTAATGTTTGTCAGAGCTTAATACATGTATTTTTATTTCCCATGGTACACATATAACCTTGTGTAGTTAAGAATGTGATTAAAAAATAAAACCGGCAGTTCCATGTACTCAAGGCCTATTCCTATAAGGGAATTGATTAATTTCTATCAGTTCCACTCCGTGTTTGGGAGCTAGATATGATTGGAAGAATCCTCTTTAAATAGCATGTACTGTAATGTTTTTAACAATTTGATTGGCCTCTCTAGGAAAGCCACTAGATACATTTGTGAAATATATTTACATGTTAAAGACTGAGACATTTAAAGAGTCAAAAACATTAAATAAGAACAGTAACACTATTCAGTTTAAATAGTTGACACATGGTATCAACAACTATATCACCTTGAAAACTGAACTCCACAGTCAATCTACGTGAGGCTGGGCTGGAGAGCACTCTGAGGGGAGGCATCAATGGAAAATTAGAAATCGTCTGTTTTGTATAATTTCTTCCCATTAGCAATGCTCCCTCTTCATTATCTGAAATTTGTGGTGGAATGCCTGTGTGGAGTCATGTACAGACAGTGACCCGACTTGTTTTATAAATGTATTAATCACTCAAAGTAACATTCACTACGGTGAAAATGTTTTGCTGTAAAAGAAAAACAAAGTGACAAAGTCATTTTATATATGTATTTATGTATTTATTTGTTACCTGCAATACCTTAGACACTCCTTTGAGCACCTCTAAGATTTATTCAAACACCTGTTTGTCAAATAATTCGAAAAAAAACCCCATACATATCTTCAAGTTCCTAACAAAAACAACAAAACAAAAAGAAAAAAAAACACAAACTCAGTGCTAACGAAGAACCAATAATGTGAAATATGAATATAGTTTTATGTAATATATTATTGAAGCCTCACTCATTTTGAAATACTTTTAGTTTGAAGTTCTTGTCTATACTTTTGCTTTGTTAACTTTATTGTTGAAGCAGTGTCAGTTCTTTGTCTATATATAGCTTTTGTTCATCACTTTGTACATTTCGACTTCATGCCAGTACTTCGGATTTGAGAGGAGTTGCAGCAGCCTGGCTTGATAACAACATTGTAACTGTCAAAGAGAGACTGTCTCTACCAGTTTATTATTACTGTAAATACAGTCTAACCTGACTTGGGGCCAACACTAAGGTACTCTTATATTACACATTCGGGAAACCATCTCTGTTGTAAATTGGTTTTGTTTGATTGAAATTAAGATGTAATTTCCCAGTCCACATTTGTGTCTTGCACAAACTTTTCTGTGTGTAAATGGGCTTTTTTCTCTCGTGTTCATATCTAGAGATATGATGAAGTTGCTATGGTAACCTGCCAGCCTCTGGGAGTGAGTTGAAGTGCCCATGATACTCCGTGGAGATTGCAAGTGAAAGTGTTCACAAAATGAAACTTTGTCTTCTGTCATCTGTTAGGGTTCAAATTATGTGTTTTTTTGTGTGTGGTTACCTGGGAAACCGAAGTAGGTTGCAAAATTTATCCTTTTTGTGTGTTAAGAAGTGTTATTTTAACAAAATAATATAGGAGACAGATTTAACAGGCCTACGTTAATCATACATAAATCTTGTACAACTGTTTAATTGCATTACCATATAAATGCTTGAAGTGAGAGTCCCTAATTAACTTTCCTAGTACTTTCCTTCTTGGAATCCACTAAAATGATGTTTATATATGTACCAGAAAAGAACTTATTCAATGGCACAATTTGCTATTAAAATGTCTTAGAAAACACTGATCTGTGGAGGTGATCCTTATTAAACTGGGATTAGCTGTGACAATGCTCTGTTTGCAATGTGTGTTTTTAAAGTGGTATAAATATGTAGGGAAAACTGAAGGGATCACTATACAGAAGCCACAGAAGTCAAGATCAGGTCATAGACATTAAAATAAACTCCTCTAGCAAACCAAATTAAAAAACAACATAAAAATGTATAATATAGATGGGATTGTTGTAGCTTCTTAAAGCTATTTTCAAGTAACCCTGTTGATGTGGACTTGCCTTAAAGCCTTACAACCTTTACATGGGTATCATGTGACTTACAGGTTTTGTGGTTTGTTTAATTTATGTATTATTTTTTAATTATTTATACCGTTTTTTAAACAGGCCCAGGGAGAACACAAATATTGACATATTCAACATTGTAAAACTATAAAACAACAATATCATGCTTGATAGTGTTCATTAAATGGCTAATGATAAATGGTCCATAGATACATGTTAGAACTACAGAAAGGTTGTGCGATAACAGTCTAAAGGTTCTGTCAGTGTAACTCTGAGCCATGTAACAGACACATTAATAAATTTAACTCAGTGACCAGGAACTTTTCATAGTTTAAGAAGGGTGGTTGCTAAACTATCCCTTATTTTATAACTACATGTTTCATTGGGCAAACCACTCCCACACATTGCCTTTGAGGCATTTCACTTTAAATATGTTTAAGTAAAATGTGTAATGACATGGTAATTATCTAGCTGATGAATCTCTGCCTCTGGGGCTTATAGGTAACATGAGAATAGAAGTACTTTTCCTTTCCACAAATGTGCACTTTTACCTATGTGATGGCTCAGCAAAATAATTGTTTTGCTAACAGCCGCCTGCCTGTATATGAGAATGAAGATGCCTGATGTGAAAGCTGTTTCACAAACAGTTTTTAGGGTCAGAGTGTGATGACCTTCCTAATCTACTGCTAGCCTCAGCCTTTCGCAGTACTCAGTGGTGTGAAAAGTCATACCCTCTCCCCACAAATCCCCTGGTTATGTGCCCAGTTCAGAAAACATGAATAGGAGATATGGGCAGATATGATGGTACCACATTATGAAGTACATTCCTGAAATTAATGTTTAGACCCAACAATTGCATATGGCAGTTGGATAGAAAACACTAAAGAAATGTTTTCGTTTTTTAGTCCAATTCAAGGGCAACAGTTTAATATATTAGGAGACTCTATTCAAAAGTCACACCCAGACTTCAAAGTAGTGTTTTGAACATCATATGGGTGTACAGAGAAGAAAATGTCTTGGGGCTTCCCAAACCAATTTAATCTGCCTGGATCTGTTAGTGGAACATTTACAAAGGAACAGTAGATGAGAGTGAAATCAAAAAATCTGGTTCATCCGAATGTCAAGAAGTGGAGAACAGAAGGGCATTTGTACACATATGCCTTACTCCTTAGCCAGCCTAGACCACAAGCATTGCAAAGAGTTAAATCTTTTCAAATATCATATTATCAACTTCAAAAACAATTGGAATATGCCTCAGATTGATGTTTTTCTGACTGAAGATAGACAGTTTCACACTTTATCTTCCCCTGTGCAGGCCTGTCAGCAGTGGTCTAAGAAATGTCTAGTTAAACATATGTTAGCCCTTAAATCCCATGATGAAAGGTATTTAAAGTAAAATGTGAAACTAGTGGTTTACTGAAAAATACAACTTTATATTTGACAGATTTTAACTCTGATCAAAAACCTCAGACTGGTAGCTCTGAGATTGCAATTGTTGTTCATGTTGTTTATTTTTAACTTTTCTAAATTCGAAACCTGTGTTTATGTTAAATTCCATCCTTCTGGTATTGTACCTCGTTTAATCTATTCACCATTATGTAGAGACCTTGCTGAAAATGTGACAGTCCAAGAAAGTTTTTCTTAAGATCTCAAGAGTTGGGAGCTATGAAGCAAAAGATTACTTACTGCAAGGTTTGTATCCCACTTGGCAATGAATGGCTTAGATTAGGATAAGTACTTCAGCTCTACATCATTATATTAAAGTAAGGGACAAAAATGAAGAAACATCGGATATCTGACAGAGCAAACTTCAGGGCAGTGATAGGAGGCCACCACTACAAAGTTTGACCTTGGAGGTGAGTCATGCCTTGTCAAAATGTCTGATGGCACCTTCTCTCATTTAGTTCAGTTTAGGCTTGCAAAATTTTTCAATGAATTGAACAGATGTGCATCATCACTTATACATGTACAGCCTAATTTATTTGTTACACTTTTGGCATATATTCTTTTTAAAAAACTGAAGGTGTTTAGCTTGTGTGCTATTTTGGTCTGTATCTTTCATAGTATATCACAGTACGCATTTTTTGTTTGCAACATCTCTTGTTTTACTTTGTTTACTTTTAATGCCTTTATGTGTAGACTTGTGTATACTACAAATAAAGGCATTCAAAGTAAACTATTCAGTCTGGCAAGTAGGCCCCCAGGTAGTTAATGAAAACTGTAATAAGGAACCAGACAGTATAATTTTCAGACATTAGAAACTTATGGGCTTCCTTCGATTTTAAGGTCCATAAAAAGTTGTATACAGCAATGAAGCTCTGCACATAGATCGCATGCGCTTGCATTCATAGTCGCAACTCAGGATGGCCTACATCATTAAGCAAAATCCAAATACATTTATACCTCTGTATTAGTGGATATTCCTGCATATATCAGCAGTGGGCCGGATTAATCCAAATATTTACACCAGAGTCTTATGCGTGGTAGTACTTTGTAGTCAAGCTTGTGTAGGAGAAATTACCCTTTTGTACTGGAGGGTGACCTCAGATTGTATATGGCTTTCCACTGTTTATATGTGAAATGTATCTTTCTGAGTTTCAGCTTGATGCAGGAGTTACCTAAATCCTTACTGCAGTGACGGGTGGGAGTGATCAGTTAGTTAGGACATGTTTGGATTATTCTGATAAATATTTGTTGGCTGTTCTTTGAGACCCCCTGCAACGCACTGTAGAAGTTTGGGCTGCAGTCTTCATCTGTCAATGCCAGCAGTTGCTTGAGAACCTGGCATAGCAATGGAAAAGCACTCAGGCTTTGGAGGCCCTTTTAGATTGATTAGGAGGTCATGAGTTCGATTCCTGGTAGGGAAGGTCTCATTGTGAAGGAAGCTCTTTAATGGGCAGAGCAGGCAGGTGGCCCGTCAGCAGGGTACACACATCTGAATCTGTTTAAAGTTAAACATTGTAGTACTTTGTTACAGTTCTCTGTTTTCCACACGGTTGGGCAAGACATTGTGCCAATGAGACTGAGCCCAGAGAACCCGAGGGAGCAGTGGAAGTGCTTGCTACAACACAAGTCCTGCTTCAGTATCTGACACAATGGTTGCTTCATTTTAAATTGTTATTTTTTCCATGAGCATTGTATTATGGAATAAGTATGAATTTGAGGAAATTAAAGTAAAGCTCTATTGTCTCATTGTTGGCATGTTATTCCAAGCATCTTGTTTCCACACTTCAATGTGTAATTTTGAGTTTTTGTGTCACTTTTGCATTTAGTGGCTAAGTTTCAGAGCCATAGGTGTGCACTGGTAGTAAGCGCTGGCCAAATTATTTTCTCTTGAGGTAGACCTAAATGGGCAGATTTTTTTTCACTATTTTACCGTTTACTCCAGATATACCTTATCCCATTTTACTCTTCTTTTGATTTCTGTGTAAGATTTCTGGATTGCTTTGTTTCCCAAGAAAGACATAATTGTTGACTTAGTCTCTACAAAGCTTTGGTCATTTCAAGATCAGTTTTCTAAGCATGTGGCTATCAGAAACTGAACATGTATACAAAATTAAATAGAAAATTAGCTATAAGTCCAAGGTAAAACCATAAATAGTTTGGCACTTAAAATAAAATTCCCACATTTAAAAAATGCCACTTGGGCAATAAGACAAACAACAACAACAACTGCATTAGAGCAAGTTTAACTGTATTCCAGCCCTCCACTCATTTCTTTGCTTTGGGCTCTACAGAATGAGATGGTTTGGCATCAAAGGCCTGATTGCTGATTGCTGTCAGCTTGTGGTTATTGTTTTAGCATCCAATTAAGTAGTGTGTTGTAACTTTTTGAGATTGCTTCAAATGTTGGTTTGCTTTATTGACAATAGATTATGGGGAATAAAACTGTCAGATAGGCCTCCCCCAAACCTCATAACAGTCACAGAGCTGAAGACCAGTATCTTGGCTGGGATTAAATCCAGCCTGTGACACACCCGCTAATCACAAATTACTAAACTAGTAATTGTGACTATGTCACTTCTCAGAAGATTCCTGGTTCTACCCCCAGAAGGATCCCACCCTCAGCATTGGGTTTGTAATTTGTGATTAGCTGGTGGATTTCAGTTTTGACTTACTCTGGGCCCTACAGTGAGACTTTGGGAAGAAAACTCTTGATGTTGCTTTTAACTCATACTCACAAACCCTGGAAGTGTGGTGACACTTGGAAAGACAAGTCACTTTTTTATGATTACAGTTCTACGATTTCCTGTCTTGCAGTAGACAAATTTATATGATATAATTTATTTTCATTTTAAAACTAGGAAGATGCTATGATTTTTGCTAATATATAAAAATGACCAATTAATTTTTGCTGGTGTTTTATTTTGCTTCCACCGTGTACAGTAACATTTAGAGAGAATATTGCTGGTTGAGCCATTTCAGGAGGAGGAAATACAAAGTTTTACAAAGGCAAAGGTGGTCCATATGTATATAGTATCAATACAAGTTTCTCTGTTGTAATGAACTCATTTCGAAAGTAAATACCACAGTCTGGTATTTCTGTAGAATACTTAGATCAGTTTTTCTGCCATACATACTCTTAATAGAGGTTGGAAGTATTTGTAAGAAATATGTAAAACAATTAAATTGGAGAATGGTATTCTATGGAAATTATATTTTTGATTGTTAAGAACATGAGAATGTAAAAAAAGAAAAGACCAATTAGATTTCACAAAATCAAAACAACCATGCCACTGTTGTTTCATTTGTTCATTGTGGATTCAGGAACACCAGGGTTCTTCCTTTTGTTTCTATCATTTCCTGACATAAATTGAGTTATTTTCAATTGGCAATCTGAAACTGCCACTTTAGGGCAACGCGCATGGCTGATTGGCAACTTCTGCATTGCCCCTGAGGTGCAAAATCACATCATCATTCAGAATACTCCAGTATTCATTTAGTCAGTGTTTTGTTGTATTTTGTCAGTCAGACCTAAAACTTTGACCCACCTACTAATAGAAAAGCCACAAACCTCTATTTTTGAGAGTACATTTTAACCATTAATCAGTTGACCTCCAATCAAATCTGAATTTTATTTTTGCTTTTAGAGGCAATGCAATATTTTGAAGTAGATATATTCATTACAAACACTTATACTATTTGTATATTTTTTTGTACCTGCCAGCAGGCTGCTTTGCTTTCTCTGTGGCTTTCTTACAGGCAGCTTAACCTTAGGCCGGAAAGAAGAGATAAGGTTGCAACAATGCCTGCTTCTGGGATTATATGTCCAGCACTGTAAATGGCAGGGGCGATGGCAGACATTTTTGAGTTCACTGAAAGTGTGACTTAAAACCGGAAACCACTCACTGTTGAATTCAAATGCGCTAGATTGTAAATGATGGTTTGGGTCAGTTCAGAGACTGTTTAGTAGGCTAAATTTAATACTTTCCCTCACCAGATCATAGCACATTATGAGCTGCCAATACAGACCACAAACTCTCATGGTACTGACTGCTCCACAGCTTATCAATCCTCTGTGGTTATTTTACTTTTGAATGTTGACCTGATTATTGTACAGTAGCAGTTGGGGATTTGAAATGGTATTTAGCATTTTTGTGCAACAGACTATTACTTCTATCCAGTGTTTGTTTATAAGGGTCACTTCAGCTCTTTTAGCAGTGGTATTCATCATCTGTTTACTTGCGGAAGACTGCAGTGTCGATGTAATCGGGTGTAAAGTGCTACAAATTGGTCATGACCTCAGCGATCACTTGGGGCCACTTAACACAGAGTGTACACAGACGTTTTCACATCTGTCATGGCATAGATTTATGCCTCCATTTCTAGCGGGAGAGCAGAACACCACCAAACTCACTCTTGGTCCTTGTGTGTTTCTAGTAGCCTTATATTTTTGTCATTATTATCATGTTATTATATCGTTATTGCATTATCTAGAGCAAACTCAACTAGCTTACACCTTTTCCCCCTAATGTCTGGCACAAAGTGAGAGAGAAAATATTTTATTCCTGGTTTTTGCCATTCATTAGTTGTAAAAGAGGAGAAAATAACAGATAAAAGCACTACAGGTTAAATGCCATACTTCTCATTTAAGTGGTGGTGTATGAAACCCTTAATTAAAGTATGAAAGACAATCCTTTAAACAAAAGCCTTTGAACATGACTATCATAGTGAAAGTGCATTTAAATTATTATTGTTATTCAATCATGGCATACATTTCCATTGATCATATAACTTCTCATGAAATATTAAATAACTAGAGGCAATGTCTCTAGTTCAGCACTCACATGTAAGCCAGGAAAAAGTTCCTCACCCGTTCAGTATTTTGTTTAATTACAGTTTCTGCTAAAAGACAGCTTGCTGTTTTTTTTAATTATGGGTTTTCAACAGGTAGCAGTAAAGTGGTGAAGAATTGACATATTCCTCATTTAAAGTTTCAGAGGGTTAAAATGCTGACTTCCAATTTAAATACATACATATCATATCTGGTTAATATCTCAGTTTTATAAACTATATTTTCCCCTATTCTTGTTGAGTCAGGTTAGACAAAGAAAAGCTTAATTCGGTTAGGCCTACATTTTAACCAATTTGTTGAAATTAATTAATTAATTAATTTCCATATTGGAATACATGACTACATTTTAGGACAGCATTTTGTTTAAGTCATCTACTGCAATGGAAATGTAATCAGTGTGAATTTGACACATCTCTGAAATGTAAAATAACCCCACGTTGAGGGAAGATTTTGAGACATGATAATTATATGTCTGCTCTCTGTGAATATGTCTGCTTGCTATTCATTAAAAGGTGTTCTACTGACTCCATACTGTTAACACCACTTGTGTGCATGTGCTGCTTTGTGCTTTAAGAGATGTCCCTTTTAAAATAAGGAATAGCACTTGTTTGTTGAATGCATCCTTCCTTTATTATTTTTTTCTTTATGTATTCAGACCTCTAAACGTTTCTTCCATAAGATGCATTACTCATCAGTCTGTTTACATGCCCATTAGATTGCAGAAGGTTGTCTCAGAAGTTTTCAGAAATCCTTTCAGAATATTCTGAATTTTTGTTTTTAAAAACACCTAGACATATCTGATAGTATCCAGAAAAAACATAATTTTCTGTCATGTAAACCGCTTTTCTGAAATGATATTCTGCAAGTGTTTTTGCAAATGTTCAAATGGAGCTTAATTTATACTCAGTTTAGTAATGTATAAGCACAAGTGCCCTAAATATACAGCATACAATAAAACCGTGAAAATCTTTCTGATACAGTTTTCTTGATGCAGTTTTTCATAAAATGTTGCTCTGTTCAGTCTCACTTCACACATCAGTGAGTTGGTTGGTTACCTCTCTCTGGAAGGGCTCCTTGAATACACTCTGCCATGGTTAGCTAGTGCACAGCAATTTTTGATCGTGTTTCTTGAACAGAGCCAACCAACCTCAATTGGTTACCTTTGGAGCGATGTCACTCTGTATCGGTACTTACTAGTCCGTTGCATTTGTTTATTTTACTTTTTTGGCAAACCCATAGTGTTTGCATTTGTGTCTGTTTTGCGTTTTCCCTAGTTCTGTCTGTCTTGTGTTAAGCCGGTCTCACCTGTCTTTTTGTGGTACTGAATAAGGGCAGCGCTTCCTGCAGAAAGAGACATTGGTTCCTATGCAATAATAATGTCTCAGCTCTACACATGCGATACACTATGCTGATATCAATTACTATAGATGGGTGTCCCTTTTAATTTAAATATTTTACAATAGACCTATATATTTTTATACTAGGTATTTAACAAGGCTGTTCTCTATATGCTATTTTGACATCAAATCAAGTTGTTAAAATATCAGAACATAAGCAACATTTTTGAAAACTATGACATATCTGCTTCCAAATCATTTGTCAGCAATCCTGCACACAAGTGTCAGTGTAGTTTCCCAGGATGGCAAACATTTGTGAAGGAGGAACTGTTGAAGCAAGATAAGTGATTTGACAAAACAGCATTCAAAAGTAAAATAACAAGTAAAGCCACAGTCTATGTCAGATAATCTTCATTACAGAAGTCAGTGGGAAGGAAAGTCGTTTTCTTTCCATGTATTTTTCTGGGAAGTAATTAACTCTATATTTCTGCATTACCCTTGCAAATTAATGGAATTGTAGGGAGATGAACAGAATTTATTTGCTTAAATAAGTCAAGCAAAAGTAGGAAAGGGACTTGGGGAATATAAGTAACACAGTGTAGATCACATTTAGTGGTGTGCAAATAAATTAACTACAAATGTTATTTATAAGCTACTCAAAGAAATTTTTCACAAATTGCTGAGGACCTATTTTTCCCCAGATGACAAATGTGACATGCAGGGTACTACTACATAAGAAGGGGGAAAACAGTCAGCAGATTTTGAAGAACATGATGCAGTTCTTTTCCATGAAAAAGGAAAATGTTTGCAGACAGGGTTTATCAGAAGGTTTACTGTTATGTTGTGTATGTACTTTCAAACTCCTGGTGAATGGGTAGGTCCAGCCAAGTAACTCATGTTTATAATTCTTCTTACTACAAAAATAATGCGTACTCTGACTGAGTAAAAAGGCTTACTCATCTACTATTTTGTGTACTTACATTTGTAGGGTGAGATGCACAAAAAGAATTAATATTATTAAAAATACAAGACGTAAGATCTTTTTTAAATATTTTTTTAGTTGACCTAAGTTATCTTATTGGCTGAAGGACACTTCTTTTTTATTTTGCAGCTGCAACAATCAGACCCCCCACCCCCTTCTGCCTCCAATGAATTGTTGTTCTGACTTGACTCGGTAATAACCAAGGAAGAAGTGTGAGGACACAATGTTTAGGCATCTGGTTTGTGTTATTTCTAGATGTCACAGGTGCTCTTCATAGCTGGAGATGCAGTCCATATGCAGCACTCTAGACCTGCTACACCCCACGCTTGGAAAGAGGAGGGGGATCAGTATGTGGGTTTATGTTTATTCGATTCTGTAGTGTAGTTTCAAACGCTTCTAGTTTGCACTCCTTATCAGAATGTATTAAACAGCTTTCAGTCAGGCAGTGAAGAATTTGTAAAGCTTATAAACTACTGGGCGTTTACAGATACTGTTTAGGTACTGTTAAAACTACAACTGTTCTTCATGATACAAGAACAAGAAATCATAATCAGTTTACAGAGTGATGTACAACTCTGGTTGCCCCAAAGTAAAATTTACTTCTGGTTTCTTTAAATTCTCTGCATTTGTATCCAATGTTGACATATTCAAATAAGTTCATTAACACTAGACATTTATACATATGGTGCTCCTCGTCAGAAGATGCTCTTATCATGTCATGCTGTGTCGAGGTTGATGTGTGAGGTATAAAACCAGTGATAATAGGATGCTATGAAACAGATGTGGTATTCCTCACAGCTTGACACCGCCGATAACAGGTTGCAAAATATTGTCATCATGTCATGATATTTATCATTTGCAGAACACAACGTGTCACAGTTCTAGACATCAGAGCTGAAATCAACATTTCCTCGTGATTTATCATGTGCTGCTTGGAGATATACTGTCGCAGGGTCATTTTGCCACCATTAGGTCATTTTAGAGTCACAAACCAGGCAGGATAAATGAAAATAAAATCAACTGCACCTTTCCATGTGTCAATTAGGTTATAACCATCCAACAAACAAGACTTTGTTACTGAATGCCAATTAAAGTAGTGATTAATTCAGTAATACAGAAAATATAGAATTACCCACTATTTATCCTGTTATTTGATTAAATTAAAATAAAACTTTGGTCAGTGCTGATACTGCTGTGGTCCCCAGAGACATATAATTATTGTACTGCTTTATATGAATCTCTACCTTCTTCTATCAGGATAAAATTAACAATGGCCTCATTTTTCTGTGCATGCTATTCATTATTGCTGAGAATTGTGCAGGGTTTCTCTAGTCCACTGATGCATACCTCCAGTGTTACAGTGTTATTTAGTTACATTTAATTGAATGCCCTATGCCAATCCTCAGTGGAAAACAATGTTCATATTCATGGGCACCTGCCACCCGGGTAATGTCCTTTAAGCTGGTGCACACTGGTGGTGTAAGAAACATAAGAAAGTTGGCAAACGAGAGGAGGCCATTCGACCCATCGTGCTCATTTGATGTCCATTAATTGTAGTTGAAGTGTCTTCCCTGCTTCTTCTGTGCTGCTTCCTGAAACGCTACAATCGTGTCCACTGCCACAGCATGGAATTAGCTCAAATTGAGATGGCTGCAGTGAAGAAAACAACTATTAAAAGAAAACATTGCTTTAAAATGTGGCTTCCTACACCCAATAATCCATTCTTGTTAAAAAATAAAAATGTGGACTGCCTTGTTGTCTAGCTGTGTAGGTGTACTTCAAAAGGAAAATGGAGGGCTAAAGCGTGACTTTCAAATGTTACATCAATATGCTGTTATTTTTGTTAAGAATTGTTCATATTTAGAGAGTTTTTAGTGGCTTCAATGCCCATCCCCTTATTTTCTTATCTGAAAATCTTTGCCACCTGAGAGTAAAGATAGTATGTGCATGGATGTACAAAAAGTAAACACTAAACACTATTTTCGTATTCTAATTTTTTTTATTTTTGAAGCACAGAATAATAAATATGACCAAACCCTGGGTTTGCAGCAATGGAGGGTAATTAAGGACAGTTAACAAAATGGTCTTAATAAACTCTGCCGTAATTAAGTCAGTAAACTTTTAATCAGTACCTCTGGTCTCCATCTGCCCCATTGCAGGTGAATTGGCAAAAACGAAATGACAGAAGTACTGGAAGATGTCTGTTTCCAATTGATCTCATATTGAAGTAGCAGGAGACCAGAACCACACAAGCCTCTGAAAGTACCAACAGCGATAGCATGTGCAGGGATACACGCAGTCTCCCTGTGGCCTAATTAGACATTGAAGCCTGCTGTTGTGTACACCTGGTCTTTACCAAATTCTAATTTAAAGCAGCAAAGCATTCATATTTGAAGGTGAAATACCCAGAACAGGCCCTGAAAGGATATGAGAACTCTATACTGTAATATGGGGCTGCACAGAAATGCACTCACTTTTGTATTCTTTGCCCAATGCAAATTGTTGTTATGACTGGTAATTCACAGGTAAGGACTATGATTTTTTTTTTAGTTTAATGCTATGTTACCCTTCTGCAGAGCTTTTTGCACTGGCAGGCAGACATGCCTTTTGGAATGAGCATACTGTCCTCTTGCAGCTTCTGATTCTTAGTAATCAAAAGTCAATTAAGGTTTTTTGTTGTTGTTGTTGTTGTTGTTGTTGTTGAATGGTTAGTTAGCCTGAAATTACAGAATACAGATGGCGTGTCAGAGAGAAAATAAAAAAAATGAAGTGACACAAAAGTACAGATGATCTGTATCAGTCCTACAAACCCTGCAATAATAGCTTGTTTTCAAGCACTGTGTTATAGGTTGTGTTTATTCATTACTATAATTATGGGCTTTCCATTAGGTAAACAAAAGCCTTAGCCAGACATTACTGGTATGACTGCTGATTTGGGGCTTTAGATTTACTTGCAAGCCAGCCTACCCCAGTACAAATTCCTAAACATATCATAATATTTATATTGTGTTCTACAGATGTCCAAGAGAGAAAATGTAAATGTAACTGAAACTGATGAAGGAGCTTATTTTTACTGAAGTTAAAATGTGCCACAGGTAGATGTTTCTGGGTCTTGTTGCAGGTCAGCCACATATGGTGTGGTATTCAGTGAAACATGAGGTGCAAGACAAAGCAGTGCTGTGAATGTCACATGCAAATGGTGATACACCATTCTGTTATGGAAAGGGGGAAGTGTAATTGCAAAACAACATCGGGGTCGGAACAATTAACATTCAACATTTATAATTATCGAAAAGACTATATTTAATCCAGTAAATCAAACACTTTAAATTGTGTTAGTCTCAAAATTGATTTGTATTTTATAGAAACAACAGATGTTCCAAACGTCCCTAAAGAACACCAACACTGTTTTCTGTTAAACAGAAATTACCTGCTCTCTTGTCATGTTTTTAGGCTGCACAATAGATTCATTTCAATTTTTGCAAAATGCAGCGCCATGTTTCTAAAAACAGATGTATTCTTTTCATTTGCTCACCTTTCCCCTCTATTTTTTCTTGTTGTTTGTGTTTTAAATTTGCAATTAAAAACAGGTCGAATACAATAATACCTCAGTACAATTCATTTTTTGGCAAGAAGTATACTTCAATTTGAAGATATCTGTGTCGCTAGACCCATCTGTGTATGGAATCGCTATTTCTGCACTGGATCAATATGAATATTAGGTATTTCAATTATACTGATGGTGATGAAACTTGTCTGGCCTTTTGTGGGGAGGATTTCTGTGATCCAGAAAAGGCAGTAGGTGATGCATATGTTTTATATTTTAAAATGTTTTCACTGTAGTTTAAATCTGGGTTTAATGCAGATGTGTTGTTTTAAATGGAGAATCACCATCTTTTGAATTCTACCCTCTCCTGTCACCCATAGTTTCAAGGACAAACCAGTCTCATGATAACACAACACAAATTTTGTAACTTTAAATAGCTTGAATGGCTTCACAGGGCAGGCAGCAGTGCTCTTAGACAAATGGTAAAGATTATCGAGGATCATTGTAGCCTGCTTGCAAAGGTGAAAGCAGTTAGTCAGCCTGCCAAATGTCAGACATTACCTAGATCATCTGAACTGAATGCAATGGTTTCTTAAAGCCCCAAGCTATGCTGGCCCCTAAGTAATGTGCTGGTAAGTCTGCCATTGGGTCAGTATGCATCGGCCTCACGGTTTGTGTTCCACCTATTTTTGTCAGCCTAATTTTGATTCCTTTTATACTGCAAAAATGCAGGGTTAATGTTGGTTATGTAAAGACAGGGATAATATATATTGACTGAATCACTGGTTATTATTTACAGTTATGATCCTAAGGATGTAATTGTGTCATACCTGAAATCACTAAGGTCACTAAGAAATGTCAAAAACAAACAGATCAATAAACCTTAATTTGCTGGATAAGTTTGGTTTTCTGACAGATATCCTTTCTAAATAGAAAAGGATGACAGATTACAAATGGCCTCTTAACTATGCATGGCAATTTAATCTGAACCTATTAGTCTAAGTCTAAGAGATTGAAATCACAGCAGCACATTCTATAATTATTTTAAATTCACTTATTAAAAACATCCAGGACTAATTTACTCACACTTTGTACATCTGCAATACAACATTCTCTGCATATCAAATGTTCAGGTTGCAATGGGATTGCAGACAATTTTCAGACACAACTGTGGCACAGTATGCCTTTGCCAGTTACTTTTAAGATTGAACTCTGTCCCCTGTGACACCACTGCCATACAAAACAAGATTCTTAGAGATGATGTTCAATTCTCTTGTAAACATTTTTTAGTTGTAGTGTTAATAGTAGTAAGTTTCATATTACATGACTTCCTGTATATTCATAATAATTAAAAATACCATATTCTGTTTACATTCTCATAAAATCGGCTTGGAATATATGACATAAATACAAATAAAATATAGAGCATTGTGTGAATGATGAAAATAAATCTAATTATAACTTGATATTCCATGTATACCTTCTGCTCATGAAGGAATCCAGGCATATCACATGTCAGAAGGTCCATATCATGGTGCTCTGAAGGGCCTTTGTTCTGACTGTTAGACTGCATGCATTCCTTTACAGTTCATTCCAGTGGAAAATGGTCACTTTTCTCTAGCCTTGAGATGGTGGTATTTGGTCATCCTAAATATAGCTTTAGTTGCACTCTTTCTAACAAGCCCAATGCACTGTTAGACTTGCATTACCAATCCTAGCACATAATGTATTCTGTTATTACATACCCACCAGCTATGGTCACCTTTGAAACATGTCTGCTTACTGTTTTAAATATGCATGCACTTCTATTTGCTTTTACCTTGGTGCAAAGATTCTTAGGGCTGGATTAAATCAAAATTTTGACCCACCTGCTAATAGAAAACTACAGATCTATACTCAGTTGCAGCATCATTTTTAGTAAGGCAGCACTGTTAGGTTAGGGCTCTGAACTCATAACTGGAAGGTTGAGGGTTCGAATCCCAGGTGGGCAGTGTTGTTGTATCCTTGAGCAAGGTACTTTGCTCCAGTAAAATGCCCAGCTGTATAAATGGGTACAAATGTAAGTTGCCCAGGATAAGAGCGTCTACTAAATGACAAAAATAATAATACGATGCCACTTTCTTCTGATCAGAAATCTAACTGCTTTGTAGTTTGGTATTAGCAGGTGGGTCAAAGTTTTGATTTAATCCGGCCCTTAGTCTATAAACTAACTTCTTAACTTCTTTCTGGTGAACTTCTGTGCATTTAAAGTTGTCTGGATGCTTCCAATGAAGATAAAAATTACAAACACATTACAAAAACATAGCACCACCTGCAGATTGAGGCTTTTTATACCTCACTGCACCGAAAGACCTTTGTAAATGCAGTTATATGTAAATGTTATAGGAATGTCAGTGAATATATTGCGACTGTTTAAATTCTGTGGGTCCTCAATTAAGTATTGTATTTCATAAAAGCTGGTCAGAGTTACGCCATGGGATTTGTTTGGCTATGTAACTACTTAAGAAAATATGGATTTGATTACATATATGGGTTTATATATATATATATATATATATATATATATATATATATATTTTTTTTTTATTAAGTAAAATCATCATCGTTGTGATCCCTCATCATGTCCTACAGCAAAATATAAATTAATACAATTAAAAACTGTCTGGTTTTGTGAGAATCTTGAAAGTCAATTTATGAACATTTCAGCAGTTTTTTCCCCCCAACAACAGCCCAAATCTCTGTTGTACAATTATCATACTTGCATGTTATTTTCATTTTGCTTTTGACAGACATTTACTGTGCTATGTCTACAGGCTATATTTTCATGTGATTTGTAGATTCTTGTTCATTTTTATAAGCAGTGGAAAACAATCCACAAAACACTTAAGACAGCAGGAGGGGTGTGTTTGTCTGTATCTCAGTCTAGCTGGGACGTGATCAGTTGCTTTGTGTCAGACCAACACCTTACTTGGCTTTCTCCCAGGGCAGATAAATCCTTTTTAAAATCTGTTCAGTCTTGCTGGGGAGTTTAGTCTGCACAGCTGCTAAGATGCCTCCTGTTATTATGAGTTTTACTTCAATATTGTATATGGCAAGTACAGTGCTGTTTTGTGGTGCAAGTTACAGCCTATATATGCTTGATTAAATAGGTCCTGCAGGTGCTTAGTTACTGATCATATCACACACAGTAATTATTTATTATACCACTATTCCTTCTTGATACTTTAGGAACTTCTGACGTTTTGCAGTGTCAGTTGTCTGAATTTATAATGTAACTACCAAAATGCTCTTCAGAGTAAGGATCTGTTCCACAAATACAGAAACTCTTTGATTTATTTAACAAATTCATACTATTTTGAACGATTCTGCCTCTGGTTTTGTTTTCTATCATGTGATGGCCCTTCATTTTTTGAAATGTAAACTGTTTTTAATTAAACTCAGAATAAGCTGTTAATGACCAAACAACGATTATTCTTTTATATATACACCAATCAGCCATAACATTATGACCACTGACAGGTGAAGTGAATAACACTGATAATCTCTTTATCATGGCACCTGTCAGTGGGTGGGATATATTAGGCAGCAAGTGAACATTTTGTCCTCAAAGTTGATGTGTTAGAAGCAGGAAAAATGGGCAAGCGTAAGGATCTGAGCGACTTTGACAAGGGCCAAATTGTGATGGCTAGACGACTGGGTCAGAGCATCTCCAAAACTGCAGCTCTTGTGGGGTGTTCCCAGTCTGCAGTGGTCAGTACCTATCAAAAGTGGTCCAAAGAAGGAAAAACGGTGAACTGGCAACAGGGTCATAGGTGGCCAAGGCTCATTGATGCACGTGGGGAGCGAAGGCTGGCCCGTGTGGTCCGATCCAACAGACGAGCTACTGTAGCTCAAATTGCTGAAAAAGTGAATGCTGGTTCTGATAGAAAGGTGTCAGAACACACAGTGCATCGCAGTTTGTTGCGTATGGGGCTGCGCAGCCGCAGACCAGTAAGGGTGCCCATGCTGACCCCTGTCCACTGCCGAAAGCACCTACAATGGGCACATGAGCATCAGAACTGGACCACGGAGCAATGGAAGAAGGTGACCTGGTCTGATGAATCACGAGTTCAAGGTGTTGACTTGGCCTCCAAATTCCCCAGATCTCAATCCAATCGAGCATCTGTGGGATGTGCTGGACAAACAAGTCCGATCCATGGAGGCCCCACCTCGCAACTTACAGGACTTAAAGGATCTGCTGCTAACATCTTGGTGCCAGATACCACAGCACACCTTCAGAGGTCTAGTGGAGTCCATGCCTCGACGGGTCAGGGCTGTTTTGGCGGCGAAAGGGGGACCTCCACAAAATTAGGCAGGTGATCATAATGTTATGGCTGATCGGTGTATATATATATATATATATATTTTTTTTATGTCTTCATTGAGCCACTGATTCACCATTTTTTTCTGGTTGTACTTCTTTTTCCCCAACCAAAATTAAACACAATTTTCTAATAAATAGTGTGTAGGTATGTCAATTGATTAAGACTGAAAGACAAGCAGTGAAAACAGAAGCCCTAACTATAGTAGAAATTGCTATAGAGAATGGCAGAAAAGGTACAGAATTGCATTACAGAGGAAACCGGCAAGAATGTAATGGATGATGATAATTTATTTTATATCATGTGTAACCTTTTTTAGTCACCTTGGATAAAGCCTGCAGACAAATGAATTAGAAGAAGAATTTGTCAATATAATTGATTAAATTGGGTAATATAGTGGGGGCATTTTGTGTCTGGATAGATCCCTGTAAAAAGTGAGTTTATCAGCAATTAAGTGGTGAAAAACCATTAGCAAAAAGCAAGAGTGCTTCAATGTTTCACACAGGCCCATGTTAACAAAGTCATAGTTCAACAACGTGTCAAATCAATTACAAAAAATGCAGCGCAGACCCAGACTCTGAAACGTACATTTTATTTCTCAATAGAATGTTTTTCCTATTTATTTAATTCTTCAGATTTCAAATGTTATAGATTTATACAATACCTTGATTAAAATATTTCTTTCCCTCATTAGTCACATAAAATAGCTACCAATGTGTAGTGTTTATTACGCTCTGACACGTTTCTTTTACATTTGATCACAGTTTTTATGTTTTTATTTTTATGAGTGACTCTTTACATTAAGTGTCAATATGTTAACTACGGTGGCTCATTGAGGACATGACAAAAAAAATTATAATAATAGCCCCTATGGTTATGTTGTGACCACGACATAACTTACCTATCCATTAACTCAAGATCACGGGATAACCCTATCTCTCGCTTCAGTGTTGTCATTTTCATGAGACAGCGCTGAGACTGGAGCAGTGCTGTGTCAACACATTAGGTTTTATTTTCAACAAGGCTAATGCAGACAGACATTGTTTCATGCCTTTCAATAATTGAAGGACTACACATCACTGTCCGCCACCTTAGACGTCAACTTGCCAGACTTAGACTTTACAGACGATCCTGCAACTGTGGCGAGCTTCATTACAACACAGCCTCCTGGTTAATGTATAGACTACCCACTGGACTGAAATGTGCCTAATGCATTACACTTCTGTGAAGTTTGCTTATTCTCTCTATATCTCGCTTCTTTTCTAAGTGTATTCTGGTTTCATTCCATTTCCACCCAGTCCAGAGACATGCGGTTCAGGTTAATTGGTCACTCAAAATTGCCCATGGTGAGTGTGTGTCCGAGGCCTGGACCCCAGCACACTGTTTCAGTTTTCTTGACACAACTACCAAACTACAATCATCATAATCATAAACATGTTCATATTAGCATTTTCTACGTGTGCCTATTTGTAATTAGGCTCATTCTGCATAATGAACATTACAAGTGACGTAACCCCTCAGCACAGTGTTCAGCTCACCTGTAGACAGGCTCTGTGTCGTGGCTGAACACTGTGCTGTGGTGGAGGCGCTCAGTGAACGCGGCTCGGATCCTGATTGGGGAGTTTCAAATGTATCTGTCACACATGTATTTATTGTTATTACTATAATAATAATGTTTTTACTGGTATTATTGTTCCGTACAATACAGGGGGTGGAATAAGTCTGTTAAGCACTGAGTCTAGTTATGCCTGATTGAAATGATATATTTTAAGTCTTAGTCTGTGTACACTTGACGAGTTGTCCCAGTGGTCTGAATCACCGCACAGTGCTCCCCTTTGATAAGCATGACATTGTTTGTGTATGTTTTATACAGTTTTAACTGTTACAGATGTAGCGGTCTCAGCCCACTGTATGTTTTTCACTTTGATTACTTTGATTAAATACACCTATATCACATTTGCACGTTTTAATTTGAGTTCTCCCCCTCCAGTCCCCATGCAGTTTGATGTTTAATGAATAATTGAATAGAGTTTTTAAAGCCCCTGTGTCGCCAGTTAAGGGGTGGCCACTGCTTTGATGTGTAGTCCTTCAATTATTGAAAGGCATAACACAATGTCTGTCCTTTAGCCTTGTTGAAAATAAAACCTAATGTGTTGACACAGCACTGCCCCAGTCTCAGCGCTGTCTAATGAAAATGACAACACTTCCGTTTTCTCTGATAGCGAGAGATAACATTATGTCATGATCATGACGTAACGGCCCGTTATGTCGTGATCACGAGATTACCATAGGGGCGATTTTTTTTTTCATGTCCTCAATGAGCCACCGTAGTTAACCCATAAGGGTTGTCACAATTACATTGAAAAGTAATGTTTTAATTGATTCTCATTATTTGGGGAATTGTTTAAATGATGGTGGAATATACTGTATTCATTGTTTATAGTAACCTCACCAATTATAGCAGACACACCTTGTTTGACCCAAAGTATACAGTATACTCTCTTCTGTCAGCTGACAAATGTATGAAAACAAATTGTATTGGTTTATTTGGTCTCAAACTATTATGAGAAAACACTTCAATACAACACATTGCAATCGTGGGTTGCTCATCAGAACCAATAAATGTGAAGTCCAAGTCTAAGGTGGTATGTTCTGTTATTTTTATTCACTGGCTTCCTTTGTACTTTCACCTTGTTTGGACTATCTGTATGCTTAGAAATCAAAGCTCCTTCCTTATAATCTGTTTACTGTTTACATACAAACTAAGGTCACGTCATAGTTTTGGTGCCACCAGACGTTGAATTGCAGCATTGCCATGTATTTTATTTCTGTGCTTCCTTTCTAGCCTTGCCACAGTCCCCATTTTTCTCACCATAACAGATCTTTCTTTCCTAAACAATTATATTTTTGGTGTTTTAAATCTTCTGTGTGTTTTTTTTTAATAAAGTGTTGCCAAATGTTTTAAGTCTTTTCAAAGTCAAACATGCAGCACTGGCGATGTGCGCTTTCTGTAGCGAAACCAAGAACACATGCTGATTCTCATGTTGACTTTGGAGGTGTTTGAGGTAGACTGTGTATGAACACCTGTCAGCAGCTGGGCATGGTGATAACACTGCCTTCATGGGAAATCACAAAGCCCATGTTGGTCAAGTGTGTAATTAAAACCACTTAAAATGTCAAATGCTCTCCACAATTGGAACTGTGTGGCTTATCTCAATATTACCAGCTGCCAACTGGGATAGAAACAAGATCAGTTCCTCTCTTTCTTTCAGTTTTTCTATTGTTTAAATAGCAACACACCTCCCTCATACAATTAACGTAAAAAGGTAATTAAAAAAGCTTCCTTCATTCATTTTCTAAATAGGCTCTTTTTTGTTTGTGTACTTAAGCATTATTGATTGATTGATTAATTGATTGATTGATTGATTGATTTTTGTATGTTTTGCAAGGCACTGGCTTTTGAGCCATTTGAAATAACCATTGCATGTTCCTGAAGTCAATCTGTAAAATTGTTTAGTGGCTGTCATGGACTTGTTCCCTTTAATCCAGCTAGCCTTCCATTACAGTGCATCTCTTTCATGCATTAAAGGAAACATCTTTCTTGTTTCTTCTTTGTGTTGTCTTGTTTTCTCTGAGGAGGTGCATTATCTTTCTTTGTTGTTGTTGTTGTTGTTGTTGTTGTTGTTGTTGTTAGGGAATACTGCATCAGCGGAACCACTTCATCAGAAATACACGAGCTTCGAAACAAATACGAAATTAGGGACTAAGGTTTACAGTTATTGGACTCAGCTGTCATAGAGGTACTCTGAATCCATAATATGTCTCGAGTACCAGTGATGGAAATGGACTTCATTGTTAAAGAAGTACATTAAAATTCAGACACCTTGGCTACTTATGTGTATTAGCTGGTGCAGTTCGAAGCACTTATCAGGTAATGAGAATGGCCCCCTGAGGACTGAGGGAAGTGAGAGCAATACGGAGGAGCTCAGTGGAGACACGGCCGGCTCCCGTCTGGAGCTTCTTACTGGCATCAGTTATACATTATAAATCAGCTACCCACTTCCCAATTAAAATGGCAAAATGCAGGTTATTCAAATAATGTGCTAAAAAAGCAAAAATATTTCAGAAAAAAATTATCAAGTTGTGATTCCACTGTATATAATACATTATCAACAATGCTAAAAATCTTAATAAAATCTTTTAATTGTTCAAAATTACAGTGATTTGAATTTGCTACACTCTTGTCAGATGAGTTACAGAGAAATGAACATATCCAATTGTATTTTTATGTTACCTAAAAGACATGGCTGCTGGGCCTGGCATACATAGACCAGAAGAACTGCTTTCAAGAACAGATACTCAAAGCAAATTGTCATGTTGTACTTTTGAAAGTCTGACGTTTATTCTGGAGTGACTCCAGTGACCTCAGTCTACTAGGCCAACTACTTATATTTTTAACCTGCGTCCGGTGAATTACCACTCGGCTGGAGTAGGGTAACTTCACCCACAATCGAGGGAATTGAAGGGTTATTCCTAAACTCTGCTTTGTGTCACTTTGCATCCTTCCAGATAATTGTCAGTATTTGTCTCTCACAGTGGGAGGAGAGTTCGAATGTTAAAAATAAAAGGAGAAGTTGGAACCTCTGGAGAGTTAGGGTGGGACTGAAGTAAATTACTGGGTGCGCTGTCCCAGATGTAAGAAATTGTGGCTAGGAAAACTTTATTTATTTTCACAGCAATTAACCCTGCATCATCTGGTACAGATCCTTTTGTTTTTTCCCTTGCTGTTTGTAAATAAATTATAGAACAGGTATTATTATTAATCCAGATCTAAGCTGTTTGAGTTCCATCAGCATTAACAGTAAAATGCATAGCAATTTTAAAACCCTGTAAACAAGAGAACAATGTATAAAATAAAGTGGCTCTCTAGGTGACCCACTCTAAAACCCGGCAGCAAGGTTATTTTTGAAAGCAGCGTTTCCCATTTTGATATTGTTAAACCAATTCAGGCACAGGTGGGTTTTTTCTTTTTTCTTTTTTTCTTTTATGGTAACAGTGTTTTCCAAATCTGCTTGCATTCAGGATGCAGAGTGACTGAGGAGGAGTTGTTACATTTGACATTTGCTTCTTGCTCTGAAAGACTTGACTAGATTTTAAAAAGTTTTAGCGTGCCTGAAAAATCTGTCTGTTTGGGAAAATCAGTCTATCTTCTGGGAGTCGCTCTTTTGTGAAGGAAAAATGACAAATGTGTGCCAGTGGATGTATGTATAATCTATTGCAGGAAGTATATTAATACCTTTGTCTACTTGTCCTAAATTCCTTTAGTTTTGATAGTCTTCAGGTTATAATGAAATCATGCAATGTGTGTGTTTAGATTAACAACTGTAATATTGAAATATCTGGGGGTCTGATTACGGGGTTAATTAAAATCTTTCCCCTGAAGGTATTCTACATAACAATGTCCATAAACAAACACCTACACACACAGTAACTATGCGATTTTGTGTGTGTGTGTGTGTGTGTGTGTTTATTCTTCCGCCGAAGTGCTGAATGTTGAAATATGGATTTTCTTTTAGTCTACTGTCTGTTAATACTTCACAAACTACAAACTAAACAAGTAGACCACATATTGTTTCATTGCTTTATTGCAAACTATTTCAGAAGATGGTGTGTCCATACATTTTCTGCAACTTGTATACCATGCTTTGTGATGAGATGTTGGGTCTACAGCTCAGCAAGCACACATTAGAAAAGCCAAGGCACTAAGGCAGTAATCTAAATCACTGTTAATACAAGAAACAATACAAGAAAGAAGGAGCCCATCACTGAAATGAAAATATCTGTGACATATTATAGTTGTAGTTGAATGTATTCATACCATTCATTTGTCACAATGTTATTTGGTGATTTGTTTAGCTTAACAAATATTGTTCATTAAGATATACTTATTCATCACATTTTTCAAAGCTTGCTGAGCACTGATTTATCTTAGAGAAAATATTCATTTTGAGTGAAGTGAGGTAGGACAGGGGGTGTAGACTGCAACTCCTGAGTCACTGTAAAGTCTATAAGCTACATGGACTGAGTGTGATGTTATTTTGTGCTGTTGTTGGTGTTGTTTGTGATTTTAATGGTTATTGCAGGGCTCTTTGACAGATATCACTGTTTTTAAAGAACACAATAGTATATATCAATTTCTAGTTTGTATTGAATTTCAGATGGCTTTGCATGAGTTCCTGTTTTGTTTTTTCCAACTTGGTTTTGGAAAAAATATTAAAATGTTAGAGGCTCCTAACACATTTTACACTGGCCAGCATTACACTGACATGCATTTCTTTGTTTTTGCTTAAAGTCGAACCTAGCCAATAGCATTACTTTTTTCTTCCAAAGCAAAGGCTGGCATTTTAATACACCACATTTAGATCTGTTTACTGAATGTAAAGGGCATAAACAAGGCTGTGTTATCAATCTGTCACACATTCACAAAGATGTTTAGACAGATGGGCACCTCTTCTTTGTGTAGCTCACAAGTTGCTGATGAATGTGTGATGCCTGAAAATAATATTGTTTGTAAAGGGGGTAATATTTACCTTAGAAACCAGCCATTCGCTTTTGTTGCAGTGACAAAAAAATAAATAGTCTTGCCGAAACTCTGCAATAATCCCATGAACTCTTAAAGTTCCAAAAAGGTCCTAATTGATTCGGTTAATTGACAGAAGCACACTTCCAAACAATGCAATTGCTCTGATGACTCCAGTTGTGCGATAGCTGCTATTGATTTTGCACAGACTGTCCGCCTTTTTTTCTGAAATTATAAAAAAGTGTATTCTGTCTCTGATTGATTTATTCTGTCTGAGTCTGAGCTTTCAAACTAGAGTTGCCTGAAGCTATAATTGATAGGTAGGAATGAAAAGATTACACTAGAAATTGCAGATCTTCATTGGGAACACCATTAATCAATCTTACCTCTCCTGTCAGCCTTTCATTATTATGAATCTAAACAGATTTTATATCCTATGATGAATCCTACTCTCCGTGTGGTCTCACCTCAGGCTAGCTTTTTAATTTTCGAAGTGAAAGTTATTTTTCAAAAATGTATACAATTTTATGCATTTTAATTTAAGAAAGTGTTTGTTTTTCGATTGATTTAGTTATTATTCAGCAAATGATGAATACATTTCCATATACATGCCTAGAACATCTACCATACTGTAGGCTATGTATTTCTCTGTATTTATTGGACTTTCTATGTTAAATGTAATGCAGGTTCAAATTAATTATATGGATTGTTAACAAGAATGCTATTATGTAATCTAGATTCATTATAGTTTTTAAAGTGAATCTCGATCATTACACATTTCCTATTAGTCTGATTTAACTGATTTCCAAAATGGCAAAGAAGTAATCTCCCCTCAAAGCCTTGATCCACAGTGTCCTGCCATATTTACGTTTTAGATATATCACTTATATACAATTCTGCTCATGATTCGGGGGTTTATGGTTACAGTCCCCACTGGAATGCCCTGCAATATCCAGGGATTTCAGATCAATCTCCAGGACACATCTGGGAGTAACCCAGGAAAATAATCATTTGGGGGAGTAATGTAATCATATTGAATTGTCATTTCTGTTTGGAAATGCTTATTACTTTGATTGATTTCTAAAAGTGAATACATATCATGTCAATTTAATTCACAGCATGCTGTACAATTAACTGTTGTATTTGTAGGTATATATAGTGTCAAGTAATTTATTTTGACACTGCAATGTAGTAACAGAATCCTTTATTAATTGTCAATTTGGTTGTCTAAATGAAAGGGTTTCAGATACCATGAATGTGGTAACTGCTTTAGACAAGGACATTTATAATGTATTCGTCAAATTTCCAGGGAAACGAACAAACAAACAAACAAACAAAAAAACTATACTGGTCTGCAGGACAATAATGGGAAAACAAGTGCAGTTTCAAAGCAGGCCCGTTTTTCAATGTAAGGCTATATACACTTAGTTAAGCTGTTAGTTTGTGCTCGGGCATTTGTGTGGCGCGTGAGGAATCTGCCACCATTAAAATGTGTTCTCTGCAGTTTGTTATCTGATAGTGCTTGTGTGCCTGCAGGCCACATATGCACTTTAATTTTCCCTAGCAAGTCCATTGAGTGACAGTCAGGTAAATTGAATTTTTGGTGGGTAGCAGAGGTATAATAAGAGCGACAGGATGAGCTGAAAAACATGCATTTGCAATGTAGTTACAGTATGTTTAAATTTGACTTCTCTCTTGGTTTGAAAGACACTGAAAATGTAAAGAATTCCTGGAAATCCCTGTAAAGTGAGAAAGCGGGGTGTTCTGCTAGAAGAAGCTTTTCATTATGGAAAGTTTCACAAGAAACAGGGAAATTGTATACTTGCAGGCAGCATAGTTTGAGGTATTTGATATAAACTGGAACAAGGTGCTGTGTTGTCATATCTCTATCAGTTGTCTCTGACTTTGTGCTGGATGCATGAATTACCACTGACATTAACACTGATAACATAACTGTCAGCTGCAGTGTCAGTTTTCCTGCTCCAGATGGCATCTTGCATAGCATTTGTGAAAGGCATACAAAAAGCAATAACTCAAAACGATAATTCTTTGTATTATGTATTTTTTCTGAAAACAACAACACACAAAAAACTTACTCCAAGATCATACCGAATTCACCAGAGCATAAAATGTAGTTGTTGTATATTTTGGCAGGAAAATAAAGGAATCCTTTACATTCTGCATACCGTTATAGCCTTTTATAGCATTTTAAATGCAGCAGTAAAATGTCTATATGTGAATTGAACCTGTATTTATAACTGGAATAGTGCAGATTTACAATTATGGGAAACGTGAATACAGTTGCTAGCCATATAAGCAGCCAGACTCTCTAACACTGGGAAGCCCATAAAAAAATGAATGACAAGGAAAGTCACAAAGGTTATTCTACATCATAAGGCTCCGGGCTCGAAAGGAATCACAATACAAGAGCAGCACAACTATGCTGTGGATCAATAGAAATATAACACAAGGTCAGAGGTCATGCTGCACAGGCAACCTACATTTACAATGTATTCATATGTTTACAGTGCAGTGTGGGAGAGTGAAAGTTTTAGCTCATTTTGATAAGCCTTATAGGGCAGAGGTTCCCAGACTCCGGTCCACGGTTACTGGTCTGTAGCTCATTTGGTTGGAGGCAGATTGTGTGCTGCTCACTATCACATTGATCTCAAATCCACATGGAAAAAATCCTAAAAAGTTTTGAAGCAAAAAGTTCAAAATGCTTCAAATGTTTTGTATTGCTGTAACATTTGTTTTGGTTATTACATTTTAATTTTCCTCATACGAGTGCACGTGTATGTTTAATATGCAATAACATGTATGTGGGCTCTGTAGTTCATATTGTGGCAGCCCGCAATATTTTAATACCACAAATAGCCTGACCGCAGTGTGAAAAAAATGTGGGAACCACTGTTATAGAGCACAGGACACCGAGATGAGAAACCGCATCAAAACTGGAATGCGATTAACCTGGGGGCAAAACTCATTTCATCCTGGTCAGATACTTTATGTATGTGGTCTTCAACATTTGTTACCTTATGCATTCTTTATTCTCATTTTCAGCACATATGTGTCAGTAAACCCCCAAGCTATAGGGCTGCGTATATCCAACAATAACTGGGAGCAAATGACTGCTGAACATTTGACCCAGATCTAGTCCCAGCCTCCGGGAAAGACATTCCAAAACACTGCAGAGCACAGTATTGGTTGCAGCTGTGGGTTCAGAAAGAATCTATAGGCATGGCTATGAGTGATACATTATGCCAAGAACATATTGCACTATTCCATACTGGGCTATTAGAATTTGGAGACTGTCATGTGTCATAATTAATCAGATTGGACTGATTCAGTTGGTGCGTAAAAGGAGGAAGCTGCAGGTTATTGTATGTAAAAAGGAATCCTATTGTTTGGCTTTTACTATATGTATTTTTTTACCTTATACAAATTGATATATCATTAGTGTATTTACAAACTGTTTATGTGTATAAGGATAGGCTATTGAAGATAATAAATGCATTCTAATGTGCCCTTTCCCCCCCTTTGAATCCCAGGTCTCCTCTGCAGATGCCCAGAGCCCTGTTGGGCGCTGAGGAGAAGTGAGCAGTACCGAGACACCCATGGCTCCTGCCACGGGAAGCTGCCTGGCCAGGCGCCTGCTGTCCCTGCAAGGAATGCTGGTCCTGCTGGGAGGTGGAGCGGCCAGCAGAGCAGCCAGCTGGGCCCAGGACACCCAGTGTCACAGAGCCGAGCACCCCGTCATCACACACACAGGTGAACTGAGCATCGGGACTGCAGGGATAAAGAGCGCTTTGAATGTCCACAACTTCAGTGTGCTAGAGAAGCGGGTATTAGACCTTTATAGACCCCTATTTAGAATAAATGTTAAATTGGGTCATTTCTGCAGGCTTTAGCATCTGCAAAATTAGCTATTATCAGTATAGTGATCTCTACAGTAAGTATAATTGTTTCCTATTTAAGATTTATATAAAAAGGAAAGGTTATGCTGTTTATTTGGAATAATAAACTTGCTGTGTAAGCTGGTATGAGGATTTATAGAGTTTATTCCTGACTAGAAAAGCGCATAAGCAAAATATAAAACTATTACACTGACAAAGAGTAACTGCATGGAGGAAACAAGGACATTGTTTGTCTGTTTGAATCGGGTCTCTGGGCAGAGACAAAGATATTTGCCATTTACAACCTGGGTATTTGGTCAGCACTACATGTACTATATTGGGGTTAATGATCCATCCTGTTAGGCTGAGTGAAAGATCATCTAACACAATTGCTTTTCTGGTCAGATTTAGTGACAGAAAGCCGATGGTCCCCTTGCCGTCAACCATTTATGTTCCATAATGTATATTTCCATCCTTGATTTCGCTCCATTAAACAGATCTGTTCTGCCTGTTCTGCAACATGCCTCTGATTAATTTAGTGCATTTTCATAAGAAATTCACTCCGAAAACAATGTAATGAAGGTAGTTTTTACGGCTGTGATCAAAGCAGTCCCTTGAGAGTTCATTGCCACACACAAATGATGATAGTATGGCTGCAAACAACAGGGGGTGAAACAGCACTTACTGCAAAGCAACTGTCTTTGTTATTCTTTTTACAGATGCTTAGGATGTTTTAAAGATGTTCTAGAAATAAGTGCTTTTTAGAGATTTCAAAAAGTGTTGTGATAGAAATGGGAACTGTTTCAGTGGGTTTGATTGTGCCAAAGCTAATACTTTTCAGAAACCCCCAACTGCACAAACACACGTCAGGAAATAACAACAAAACAAAGGAAAAAACTAAAATAGTTTATTAAACTTTTAGTTTTTACATCATAAATTAGGTTTCAAATTATAGAACAAGAAACTAAATAATTCTTATATAACCATTAGACAGTTTTAAATGCTTTTTACTTTTTCTTCCAAAGCAACCCATATTTCCTCCCTGTCTCTTTCTTAACTTCTAAATATTTTTTTAAAAAGCTTTAAAATGTTCTCATCCGTCTTCATGAATAATGGAGTGGAGACCTTCAGACGAAATAGAAAGGAGCCTTGGAAATGTATTTGTGTCAGCCTAGTTTACCTTGTTTATAGAAACAGTCGTACGCTGGCAAAAGGCCCTGTCAGTGACTTCAAGATTCACTGTTGAGAAAAGGATGGTCTCCTAAGTAGCGCTTCTGTTGGCATGTTTGATTAGTGTTTGAGTATTACCCCTGCACAAATTACACAATCCGTCCTCTCTTTCTTGTATTGCACTGCTTAAAAATACTTTTGTTGCTTTGCAGGTCAAAGTTGGACCTTGTATTTTTGATTCACATGCAAAGTAATTTTAGCAAACGAATTAGGAATTAATTTCGGCTTTAGTAATGTTTTAAAACTACATTCATATATTCCTTAAACAGCAACAGGTTGATAAAATGAATACTTTTCATTCTCCTCAAATGCTTACCTTTAGTTATTAGAATGTCTGTTTGGTGTGAGGCTGAAGTGAAAGGATTTTAGTCCTTCTTAAAGCCCAAAGGAGCTTTAGATCGAGTCCCTAAAGCCCCATGTCAATTGCTACTGAATGCTAGCTGCTGGCAAAAGAAGAGTTTGGAATTAAAATACTGAAATTAATTGGCCCTGTGCCTGTTTTTGACAAGACAAAAAGTACACAGAAAATCACTAGGCCTCATATCCACTGTATTTAACAAAAAATGAAGCCGGTGCTCTAATGGGCAAAACAATAATGAAAATAACGACTAGAAAGTTTGTCACTAAATTAAGGGTGGGTTAAAAGTGATGTATTTTAAGTTAGAAAAACAGAATTTAACAAAATTAGTTGAATGGTTTTCTTATCTGTAAAGGAAAAAAAATCCATTGAGGCACAGATAAGCTAATTAAAAAATAATAAGGAAATGTAATTGACATGTATGTGACAATCCTTCAATCTTGGTTGTTGGTGACTGCGTGGAGGAGAGTGATCTCAGTTATTCTAATTGTTTTTTTTTAATTGAGATTTTAAATTGGCTTGTTTCTTAATGAGCTTGTTCTAAGGAGAATGTGGTATGTATGCATGTATGTATGTGTGGATATATATCGAACTTATCTGATATTTAAAAGTATTTGGATTCCCGGCCTCATATTTGAATACATGTGTAATTAAAAAGATAATTAAGTTGTTGAATGGTTTACATGCAGTTTCAAACCTCGATTTAACACAAAGCTAATTATAAAACCATGGAGACTACATTGAGCATGAATTGCAACTGTGGTATATATACAGTGAGGGAAAAAAGTATTTGATCCCCTGCTGATTTTGTACGTTTGCCCACTGACAAAGAAATGATCAGTCTATAATTTTAATGGTAGGTGTATTTTAACAGTGAGAGACAGAATAACAACAAACAAATCCAGGAAAACGCATTTCAAAAAAGTTATAAATTGATTTGCATGTTAATGAGGGAAATAAGTATTTGATCCCCTATCAATCAGCAAGATTTCTGGCTCCCAGGTGTCTTTTCTACAGGTAAGCAGCTTGGTGAGAAGGTGACAACAGTTGGTGCGATTATTCGCAAATGGAAGAAACACAAAATAACTGTCAGTCTCCCTCGGTCTGGGGCTCCATGCAAGATCTCACCTCGTGGAGTTTCCATGATCATGAGAACGGTGAGGAATCAGCCCAGAACTACACGGGAGGATCTTGTTAATGATCTCAAGGCAGCTGGGACCATAGTCACCAAGAAAACAATTGGTAACACACTACGCCGTGAAGGACTGAAATCCTGCAGCGCCCGCAAGGCTTTCCTGCTCAAGAAAGCACATGTACAGGCCCGTCTGAAGTTTGCCAATGAACATCTGAATGATTCAGAGGAGAACTGGGTGAAAGTGTTGTGGTCAGATGAGACCAAAATCAAGCTCTTTGGCATCAACTCATCTCGCCGTGTTTGGAGGAGGAGGAATGACCCCAAGAACACCATCCCCACCGTCAAACATGGAGGTGGAAACATTATGCTTTGGGGGTGTTTTTCTGCTGAGGGGACAGGACAACTGCACTGCATCAAAGGGACGATGGACGGGGCCATGTACCATCAAATCTTGGATGAGAACCTCCTTCCCTCAGCCAGGGCATTGAAAATGGGTCGTGGATGGGTATTCCAGCATGACAATGACCCAAAACACACAGCCAAGGCAACAAAGGAGTGGCTCAAGAAGAAGCACATTAAGGTCCTGGAGTGGCCTAGTCAGTCTCCAGACCTTAATCCCATAGAAAATCTGTGGAGGGAGCTGAAGGTTCGAGTTGGCATACGTCAGCCTCGAAACCTTAATGACTTGTAGAGGATCTGCAAAGAGGAGTGGGACAAAATCCCTCCTGAGATGTGTGCAAACCTGGTGGCCAACTACAAGAAACATCAGACCTCTGTGATTGCCAACAAGGGTTTTGCCACCAAGTACTAAGTCGAAGGGGTCAAATACTTATTTCCCTCATTAACATGCAAATCAATTTATAACTTTTTGGAAATGCGTTTTTCTGGATTTTTATGTTATTCTGTCTCTCACTGTTAAAATACACCTACCATTAAAATTATAGACTGATCATTTCTTTGTCAGTGGGCAAACATACAAAATCAGCAGGGGATCAAATACTTTTTTCCCTCACTGTATATATATATATATATATATATATATATATATTTAGATTAGACTACTATGTGACCTTTCTGTACTGAAACCACAGGTAACTCCACCAACAAATACATAAATATGCATGTTTCTTCTCTGCATTTTAACTAAAGAGAATGTCTAGCATACGTACCACATGAAGCGTATCTGTATCATTTAACAAAGGCTTTGAAAGAAGTTGCACAAAAAGTGTGGTTTTTATACTCACGGTGACAATCATAAAGACCCTAAAAATAAACTCCTGTTTGGGATGGAAGCTGTTGTTATGAGTGAGCCACAGTATGCTACCCTGGTACGTTTTGCCAATTTGGATGTTTATAGATGACCAATTGTCCCAGTTGTGTGCTGTACTCCCTTAGCATGCGGTTTAAACTTAGAAAATGCTAACTTCCGAGAAAGGGAGTGACATGTGAAATAGACTGTAAAGCCCGAACCAGAAAATTGTGCTGTAACTGACTGATGCCCACCAGAATGTTGTTTACATCTCTGTGTGTTATTTTAGCAGGTTCAGAGCCACATGACTAAAGTATTGTGCTTTATTTTCTTTTTGTCAACTTTGATATCAATTAACTGTTTTTTATAGCTCCTTATAGACAGAATCTGTGAAGTTTGATTTGTACGCATCTGTATTGTTTTAGGAGTTCTGGAGATTAGATTCAGACCAGAGCAGAGTGAAGAAAGGTTTTTTCATTGACCATGTTGAATAGGTTGTATGCCAATGTTATGATCCACTGAGCTGTATAATTACTTGTGTGATTCATAATGGATTGAGTAGTTCTTGGACATGTGGTTAAGTTCTCGCAAAGCTACACTCCTTATATGGAGGAATAAAATGCATGGCCACGGTTGCAGGAACTTTCTGTTTGGGGAATTCACCATCAACATAGATTCAGTCAATAAAAACGATACTAAACTGTATGAGGTGAGCAAGCTTCTGTGCTTTAACACCATACTTGATATGATTTAGTTAAACTCAAAAGATTCACTTGATATTTATGTCTTGCCTCTTCAATGTCACAGTTGTTTAGTTTATTATTTGCAGTTGTCAATAACTCTAATGTACTACAAAAAATAATGTTGGACCCCAAATTATGTGCAGGCTAATGGAAAAGGTGGCCATGTTAGATGTTTAGATATTGTTCTCTACTGTTATGTTGTAAGTTAAGTTGTAATATCTAACGTCAACCCATTTCTTAATTGAATCTCAGTTACCCCAGAAGACAGAAGTCCAGGAAGTTGTAGGTACTACTTAAAAACTGGAGAAAGCAAATATAAAACTCATCACAAAGGAAACAGATTTGCAAATTAATCCAATTATTTATGCATCTTTATTCAGAAGGATGCTATATTTTGCACTACTACACCATTAAGCAACCAGTCAGTGTGCTGCTTTTCATGTCAAACAGAGGATCGTTGAAGACCGTTTCCTTTGATAACTGATTTGTTGACACAACACACATTTAAATGCATAATAGTTTAGGTTGGACCCAACATCAAAAGCTTCCAAACCTGCAGAGCCTACAGAGCACAATTTACATTAGAGCCCTCTTATCAGACATCGGTAGCTTAGTCACACTCACAATGGTCTTGCACACAAAAAATACATTTGTTTGGCATTTAATAAAATATAACCTGAAAGTTTACAGCTGAAAATAAGTACATACAAATTGCATTCTAATCTTAATTGCTATCGTGTTTTCCCCTACAATTCCTTTCTACTGTTTTTAATAAAGACACCTAAAGAGTTTAATCTGGCAACATGGTACTTGCACTTTAACTGATATTGAATTTCCAGCAATGTGCTTCTATCAGTAAGGCACCATTACAAATTGTATTTCTGTCAGGTTGCTCAGTCATGTTCAATATAGGTAATAACTGAATGGTATAAATTCCATTGTACACATCTCAGTCATCACATAAGCTGCTATTTAAGACTGTGTTTTCTCATGCAAATAAATGTTACAGAATGTAGTGTCAAAGTGTCCACTTTTTTTTGTATTCCTCCGTCAAGGAACGTTTTTTTTATTGCGCTTCAACAACCGTAAAATCTAAAATAAAAGGTGCTCTTCATTGGCAGTTTGAACATGTCCCATTGTTTAAGGCAATATAACTTTCCCAAAAGATGTCAGAACACATGACCAATCAAACATAAGAGGTTTAGTAGGTTATTTTCTATTTATGATTGTTTTGTTGCTTCTTTCAAAACGGAAAATGAACCGAAATGTTAATAGCTTCACACTACAAAGTCAGCAACTGCCAGAAAGTTAGACTGATTCTTGTCCAAACTTTCCACAAAGTCTTCATGTCAGCATTAATTCTGTTACCCAGTGTATCCTTTATATTCTTTATTTTACCTATATTAGCAGGATTTTCTTTTCCCGTAAAATAACACATGATCTATTTTCTTCATAAATTATTTTTAAGCAAACCTAAATATACACCAAGCTCTGTTCTGATCGTATTACTGGCGAGTCAGCCCAGTAATTATATATGAATGCATTAGTCATGATTTGCTTCCCTTACAGGCAGTCACTTTCACTTCTAAAAGAATGCTGGGATAGATTTATTCTTTAATAAAATCTGCTCTACTGTTCTAGTTAGTTCTTAATCTGTCCCACAAGGTTTTAAAAAAAAAAAAAAAAAACATCTGCAAACACAACTCATATAGTTTAAATCCTTTTTTAGTTTCTGATCAACAGTTTTTTAATTAAAATTAAATGTGATTTAAAAGACTATTATGTGGCAGAACAATGGAAGGACTGTAAACTTCATTGGAATGAAAAGTGGACATGCTTTGCAAATAAAACCAAGTCTGCATTTCATCCATGAAGGTTTTTAATCTTTTCACATCATTGTGAAATGTTCATGTCTTGCTGTAATTAAAACACGTAATGTCTGGCATGTTTTCAGACAAAGTGTTTTTAAGTCATTGAAGATTTACTGCAGGGTCAGGGCAATACACAAGCAGACATGTTTAGGGACATCTGGGCATAGTATGTAAGTATTTATTTTTTGTTTTGACAGAAAAGTTCCTTAAAGGAGATCTATTGCAGTCCCTAAAGTAATTTTTATATGAGGTTGATATGTACTCATGTGTTAGTAGGAGTAAAGGATAAGTAAAGTATCAGTGATTCTTCTGTTCCATTCATCATTTTAGTAACTTTGAAGGCTTAAAAGTTTAAACTTCTTCACAGTAATGGCTGCTGTAAATACTTTTTAAATACATTTTTCAATACTTCCCCACAGCAGCTCATGTTATAATTAGGTACAGTGCTAATGTGACCGTATGGCTCCGTGTTCACCTGGATACTTGGAGATGAGACAGGATTTTAAATTGAAAGACATTTAATCAGGCATATTTTATACTGTTGCCAAATTGAATCCCATTGAACTGCAAAAAATACATTCATATTCATCTTTATTTGTTTGCTGTTCGTTAATACAGTAAAGTTACTATTGATCTGTTGTTTATCATCAATAAATTATAATTATAATCTCTAATTGTAATATCGATAGTTGTGCCTGATTTGCACTCTGCACGAATTAGGGATGTAACTCTGGCTGTATTTTGTTCCTGGTTTTATATTGTATTTTGTATATTATACTGTATTTATATATGTGTGTGTGTATATATATATATATAAAATACTGTATATTGTATTTTGCATTTATTGTATTTTAGTGTATGATGTAAATCTTTTGATAAGTATATTTTGTGACAACTGTAAAAGTCAAAAGGGGGTGTGCCAGTGAACACAGACCCATACGGTCACACTACCGCTGCAAGGAAGACAAACCCTGTGCTCTTGTAGATGTAGTCTCTTCTATGTGGTGTTGAAACATCCCATCCTGAAAATCTATTGAGCTCTCCTGTGGGGTATTTACAGCAGCCATGATTGTGATGAAGGTTACACTTTTAAGTATTAAAATAAGTGTATCTTTCTTTAATTATTTTTTCATTTCCTACCCAGAGTATTGATTTTGCACTTTGTGTGCTTTAGTAACTAACACTGAGAATGATATGTAATGAAAACAGTCAACAGGTGCTCAGTGTCTTTTTTATCTAAATTGAATGTAGCTGAACTGTACAAATTCATGCTGTGTAAGCATAGATGGTGTTTCTTGTTCTATTTGCTTTTTGAACTGAAATGTAATATTAAAATGCAATAATGTACCCAGAAAAACATAGTTTTGCCTATGCCCAATAATTACACATTCTCCTTATTAAACAAATGTAATAAATGTGACTGAGAGAGGCAATTAGGCAATCAAAGTTTAGGTTTTCACTTTTGCTTTCTTACTTTAAACTACATGTTGCATTGCTTTTATTCCTGCATAGTATTTATGGATCTTCATGATTTGATAGCGACCTCGTGTAATTATTTTGCTATAATTTGGGTTAAACATCATTAAAAAAATCATATGTTACTGCTAAAAGCAGCAAGAAGATAAACCCCAAGGACAACAAGCGTAACGTTTAACTTCTGAACTCTGTTCTTTGGGATGCTGACATGTATTTCCAAGTTCACTGGAATACTATAGTATTTACACCCTTTAAGGTCAACTTGTCACCAACACATCATTTTAGAGAAAGTGTACAACGGGAAAGCTCAGTCTAGCAGAGGGGTATTTGCCGCTAAACAACAGCACTTGACAAGAATGCCCTGTCAAACAGATCCTTCAGATTTGTTTGTTGCGTTTTAACATTTCAGCTGTTTCTTTAGTCCTTTACAAATCCAAGGCATCATTTTGTGTAGGTTGCAATTGAAGAATACAAACAAAAACACAGAATAGACTAGTTTATATTTTGGATATCTCAGCCACATGTGAAATGGTTTCCTTTTATTCCTGTCCTTCTTTAAATCATAGTGTAACACAGTGAACCTTAAATCACAAAGGGAATTTTTCAGCCAGCTAAGAGTCCCCTGTACACACCAGGTAAGCCTATCATTAAGCCTTCTGGAGCCTCTAGCAACTACTACGGCAATGTAGTTAGTTTGAAGCACCGTGTTTTCTTTAGATACATTGTCACAGCTCATGAAACTAGCCATTAGCTGAAATGAAAAGGCACACCCTGAAAAACAGTTATACTTAAATTAAATTATAAGAAATCATAACAAATAAAAGAGAGGAGTGCAAGTGCTTTAATAAAATTCAGCATTATGAATTGTTATGCAGCTAAAACTAAAGAAAAGACAGTAAATCCCTAGGCTGCCTCCTTCTTTGCTTAAAACTTGCATTCTCATCTAAAGTGAAGAACTTCCCAGTGGGACTTCAAAGATTTATGGCGGGGAGGCTTCGTAACTGAAGTTGTATATCCTTTGGGGGATTGCTCCTACATTTGTATTCTCGGAACCTTTTACACAGGATGAAAAACGACCCTATCTCTAGCATTGGAAAACAAATCCAGAGTTAGTTTCCCAGTAGGATATTGGAGAGCGGCATTCATGATTGCAATGTCCTGCTGTGAGAGATTTCATGGCTCTATAAACCGTAATTACTTTTTCATTAATGCAGTCTTATTAGCTATATGTATTTTGTTGTTTAACATGGTTATATGAGGTTACATGCAATGTGACATGAAATAATCACAACAATATCCTGCCCAAACTGTCCACAGCTTCTTTATGAAGACCACGGTCAATAAAAAAGGTCTACCTATCTTAATCTGACTTATTCTTTTGCCAGCACAATCTTTATCCCCTAAGTGTCCCCTGAAAAAAAATATCTGCATGTCAATCTTACGTTCCAATTAAGTTTGCTTTAAATACAATAATAATAACAACAACTATAACTAGGTTAACAAGCTGTAAACAGTATACAGCATGTACATTCATGGGACAATGGGTTTAATTTCAGATTAACTCTTGAAGATTTGAACAGTTGTAAAGTGTTAGTGTCACTGGTGTAGTGCTGCCCAGGCAACAGCTGGCCTTTGAAAGGAAATGTAGAAATGAAAGGAAAAGCATATGGTCCCAGTCTGTAAACAGCAGTTTGATGATATTGCTGTTGGGTTTCCTGTTAAGAAAGAATATTCTCTGTTTAAAAGCTGTTTAATAGGTTAGGGTCTCAATCCCTTTTGATGTCCTAACAATTCATGCATGATTCTTCCTCAGTATTCTACAATATTAGCATGTGGAGAAAATGTATAAAATGATCTGCCTTACAGGAATTCAGATATTTTTGGATGACTTTTGCCAGCCTGCCAACTGTTCTATGTTTACATTTTGCTGGTTTGTATAACCCTTTTTTGCATGATTAGATATTAGATGTGTACAAGCCTGTTATCAAATCTTTACTTGTGGTTGGAGTAGAGGGATTTTGTGATTCACAAGGGTAAGACAGAAAAAGAGCAACCATGGTCGTTAAAGCAGTGCACTACCGATTAGGTTACCAAGAAGATGGAAGACAGTTGGACATCTTCTGTCATAGATCCCCAAAGTCTTTGATGGCATCCCCAGGGGTTAATGAGTCTGGCGCCAAGGTGACAGTGTCAGGGTAACTGTCAGTATATCTCAGCTTTGACAAAATGGGAGGCAGTCTCTCTAGTGTGGACTACAAGGACACAGAGCTGACAGCTCAGGCCTAATCCATGTGCTTAATGTCAGATACAATTTAATCACTCCCTATGCTGTCCACAATTTCAACCCTTTTCTGCCTGACTAACATCATAGCGTCTTCTCTCACTGGGTGGTTGACACGTCTGCTTTCTTTGTTTTTATTCCAGAAATAGAGCCTTGGATCCACAAGTTCAAAGCAGAAGACACAGTGGATTATTCACAGTTAACTTTTGACCCTGCCCAGAATGAACTTATTGTTGGAGCAAGGTAACTTGATATTGTATATTATTTTTTCTACTTTGATGGAGACATTTGTTATGTTTTCTTTTTTTGTTCATATATTTGTTAGTTTGTCTTGTTTTTTATTTGTTTATTGATTTATGCAAGACAGGCATCAAAAATCAAAGGTAAAAACACATGCAAGTATGTCACACCACTAGACCCGACTCTATAGGTTTACAATAGGTTCTTGTTTTGTAGACACAGAGTAGTTGAAAGATGAAAGGATAGAAATGAAGATGAGAGCAAAGAATCAGAGGTATAAATGCACAATATAAAGAAATTAGGAAAGAAAGTTCTAGGAAAGATGAGAGCAATTAAATCACAATTGTATAGGAGATAGAAGAGAAGACAGTGGATGGAAATAAAATTAATCGCAATGGGTATTTCTGATTCAGGACATTTCCAGACTTGATATGTACTTAAAGTGATGTAGGACGAAGCAAGAACAATAGCAAAAAGTTATTCTGAATAAGGAAAAAAGTTTTACTAAAGACACTTTGTCAGGGTTTTACGCTGTCCTATTTTGTTCATGAGTTGTATGCCATAATGTTGAGTTTTAATAATAAGCTTTTTATTTAGTGAAGACAGATCAGGTTTTACTGAGGATGAGTCCCCTAATGCAGAGCTCTACTCAAAGTTGGATTGGATGTCCCTCGATGATTAATTAAAAGACACATTGATGTTAAACCATTACTTGCAGACAACATAAGCAGCTCTCTAGAATGTGAACTGTGAATACAGTTGCAACAGGGATACACCTACAGTAATGCAACCATGTTTTTATTTTATGTAGATAATAATCTAGTTTTCACACTGATTAAAACACACCAAAAATAAAGAGGTTGATTTATTAGGGAAAGGCAATAGCAGACTGTAAATATTGAACTCAACTCTATGATAAACTATGGAAATAAAATAAACAACCACACAGATATGTGTGTGAGTTATGATGAAAACATAATGAAAACAGTATAAGTATAAGCATAAGTGTTTTTTGAGTGCTTCTCCTTTTCATAATTATTTTTGTTGTGGTTTAGTCCCTGCACTCTTTTGGATGTAGCGGGCCTCTTTTCCTGAACTTTATTACTGATAACACTAAATATTAATTTAGGAACGTGATACGCAATTTTCTTTGGAAACTGCATATTTTTAATGCCTTGTCATTTATTTTATTTATGATGACATTATTATTATCATTAACCTCTAGATATGTTATTTTTATTAACTAAAGCCAAAATAAAACTTTCACCAACCCATCTGCCAATTGTAAATTTCAATACATTACGGTGGCTTTGTTGTTTGACAGGAGACCCTTTCTTATGCCTAATGCAAACCTCCATCAAATCCTGTGCTTGATTGCAATTATCATGTGGGATGGTCTACGATTACATACTGTCTTTTTAAGTGTTTGCTTCATTGATCCCATAATAAGGGAAGTGTATGCCCTTAGTATGAGATCTGTATGGGATCCAAGTTTAATACGTTTGCTATTTTTCTTCTCAGATAGTTGGACAGCTGCATCTTGTATTTTTAGTCAAGGCATTTTGACATCAAAGTTTGACTGAAAGCCAATGAGCACATGATGTTCAGTGACTTTGCCAATTCCATCAGTTGTTAATAAAGATGTTGCCTTTCACGTTGGACTGTTTTATTGGAAGCGTATTCCAGGTTGTGTTGATTTAGTTCAGAGCTGACTGTTGAGAAAGCCAAGTCCGATGATTGTTAAGGATCTCCTTGCACATCCAGTCAATTACTACTAATGGACCCTCTAGTTGTCGATATAACTCTGAACTACAAAGAGTGCAGGAGATGGCTTGGGAGACAAGAAACTCGTTGATTATCTGCTGGAGGAAAAAAAGCAAATAAAAAGCAACTAATGCTGTGGGGAAATCACTAATGCTTTTTAAATTATGGTTAGAGGCAAGAAATTGGGAACTAATGAGAATCCTGGTAGGAAAGAAAAAAGGAAAAACTATGTGTTAGCCACCTTCATATTTTTTCGTTCTCTCGCTTTGATTTCATTTGGCTTAAACCTTATAACCTTTAGTTTCAATATATCTATTGACTGTGCACAATCATGGCTTCCTTCATGGCAAACATTTGTCCAAAAACATGGTGGTGAAAATCCCTGTAATTGTAAAACCTGTAATACAAGATATTTTAGATTAGACATGTAATCTTTTGGGCAAAAATCAAGAACTTCAAGATGTTCTTTAAAACTGAAATAACCATAAAGTAAAGGTGGTGTTTTGCCACTTATAGATTACCTTTGATTCATGATACTCCCTTGTTCTCTCTCCTGCTACTGTGATGTATTTCTGCAGATGGTTTTATTTTGCTTAGTGTGTGAGGGCTTTCATTTGTGCTACAGTTGCAGTTTTGAACACGCTGCAGGTGTCAACTGCATCACTTCATTGTTTTATTTGGGAATGAAGAGTCATTTGTTTGATTTCTGCATACTACATTCTAATATAATGATGAGGATTCTCTACAATTCGAAAAGGTGGTTTTGTCCATTCTAAATCATTGAGTATGCAAGTTATGATTATGAATAACCAAATTGAAATTCAATTAATCTAAATTGCTTGTTTAAATACCACTTTTAAAAAAATATATATATATATTATTTTATATTTTATTTGTATTATTTATCTTGACATTTTGCATGCTTACAAATCATGCTGTCACAAGTTTATTGTCACTTATAGTTACAAGAACCAGTTGTGTAAACAGTGGTGTAGAGTAAATAAACAGTCTTGAAGGATACAGTTTGAAGCTGTCATATTTGAAGACGATGAGCAAATAAATGTGAAATTAATTAAATATCGGAGAAACGTATTTTTTTATTAAGGAATCCCATGCACATCCCACAGCAAGTGATTGTTTTTAGCTCAGGTGTAAGCAGTTACCTTCAAAATCACACACCAAGTTAAGTGGCCTCAGCCTGTGTTAAATTAAATTCACATGATTCCAGGATAAATTCAGCAGTTCCTGTAGGTTCCCTTGGCTGGATTGTGCATTTCAAGGCAAAGACAATGAGCACCAAGGAGCTTTCAGAAGAACTCCAGGACAAAGTTGTTGAAAGGCACAGAGCAGGGGATAGGTATGAAGGCCTTGAATATTCTTTGGAGTACAGTCAAGATGATTATTCAGAAGTGGAATGTGTATGGCGCCATCAAGACCCTACCTATATCAGGCCGTCCCTCCAAACTGGATGACCGAGCAAGAAGGAGATTGATCAGAGAGGCTACCAAGAGGCCAGTGGCACCTTTGCAAGAGGTACATGCTTTATGGCCAAGACTTGTGAAAGCATGTGCATCTGACAACAATATCCTAAGCACTCCACAAATCTGCCCTTAACGCTACTCAAGAAAGCACACCTTGAATCCCGTTTGAAGTATCCACAAATCACTCAGGAGATTCTGTAGCCATGTGGCAAAACGTTTTGTGGTTTAACCAAATTTAACTAAACTTTTGGGCCTAAAGGCAAAGCATTATATTTGTCACAAATCCAAATTGGCACATCACCTAAAGAACACCATCCCTACTGTGAAGCATGGTGGTCCAGCATCTTGTAGATTGCAGGTCCATCTACGCTCCCCAAAGAACTTCACTGAGCTTGAACAGTTTTGTATAGATGAATGGTCAAATATTGCCAAATCTAGGTGTACAGTAGAGACAGTAGAGACTATCCCAACAGACTTACAATTGTAATTGCTGACAACGGTTCTTCCACCAAGTAATAATATATATTATATATAATAGTATGTATTCTTGTATATATAATGTATTTTTCACAATTAAAAATGTTTCCCCTTAAACGTGTAGTGTGGAGTATGGTGTGTAAAAAAGGTCAAGGGAGTGTAGACTTTTATAGGCACTGTGTGTTTGTGTGTATATATATATACAGTGAGGGAAAAAAGTATTTGATCCCCTGCTGATTTTGTACATTTGCCCACTGACAAAGAAATGATCAGTCTATAATTTTAATGGTAGGTGTATTTTAACAGTGAGAGACAGAATAACAACAAAAAAATCCAGAAAAACGCATTTCATTCATTGATTTGCATGTTAATGAGGGAAATAAGTATTTGATCCCCTATCAATCAGCAAGATTTCTGGCTCCCAGGTGTCTTTTATACAGGTAACGAGCTGAGATTAGGAGCACTCTATTAAAGGGAGTGCTCCTAATCTCAGCTCGTTACCTGTATAAAAGACACCTGTCCACAGAAGCAATCAATCAATCAGATTCCAAAATCTCCACCTTGGCCAAGACCAAAGAGCTGTCCAAGGATGTCAGGGACAAGATTGTAGACCTACACAAGGCTGGAATGGGCTACAAGACCATCGCCAAGCAGCTTGGTGAGAAGGTGACAACAGTTGGTGCGATTATTCGCAAATGGAAGAAACACAAAATAACTGTCAGTCTCCCTCGGTCTGGGGCTCCATGCAAGATCTCACCTCGTGGAGTTTCAATGATCATGAGAACGGTGAGGAATCAGCCCAGAACTACACGGGAGGATCTTGTTAATGATCTCAAGGCAGCTGGGACCACAGTCACCAAGAAAACAATTGGTAACACACTACGCCGTGAAGGACTGAAATCCTGCAGCGCCCGAAAGGCCCCCCTGCTCAAGAAAGCACATGTACAGGTCCGTCTGAAGTTTGCCAACATCTGAATGATTCAGAGGAGAACTGGGTGAAAGTGTTGTGGTCAGATGAGACCAAAATCGAGCTCTTTGTCATCAACTCAACTCGCCCTGTTTGGAGGAGGAGGAATGACCCCAAGAACACCATCCCCACCGTCAAACATGGAGGTGGAAACATTATGCTTTGGGGGTGTCTTTCTGCTAAGGGGACAGGACAACTGCACCGCATCAAAGGGACGATGGACGGGGCCATGTACCATCAAATCATGGGTGAGAACCTCCTTCCCTCAGCCAGGGCATTGAAAATGGGTCGTGGATGGGTATTCCAGCATGACAATGACCCAAAACACACAGCCAAGGCAACAAAGGAGTGGCTCAAGAAGAAGCACATTAAGGTCCTGGAGTGGCCTAGTCAGTCTCCAGACCTTAATCCCATAGAAAATCTGTGGAGGGAGCTGAAGGTTCGAGTTGGCATACGTCAGCCTCGAAACCTTAATGACTTGTAGAGGATCTGCAAAGAGGAGTGGGACAAAATCCCTCCTGAGATGTGTGCAAACCTGGTGGCCAACTATACACTCACCTAAATGATTATTAGGAACACCTGTTCAATTTCTCATTAATGCAATTATCTAACCAACCAATCACATGGCAGTTGCTTCAATGCATTTAGGGGTGTGGTCCTGGTCAAGACAATCTCCTGAACTCCAAACTGAATGTCTGAATGGGAAAGAAAGGTGATTTAAGCAATTTTGAGCGTGGCATGGTTGTTGGTGCCAGATGGGCCGGTCTGAGTATTTCACAATCTGCTCAGTTACTGGGATTTTCACGCACAACCATTTCTAGGGTTTACAAAGAATGGTGTGAAAAGGGAAAAACATCCAGTATGCGGCAGTCCTGTGGGCGAAAATGCCTTGTTGATGCTAGAGGTCAGAGGAGAATGGGCCGACTGATTCAAGCTGATAGAAGAGCAACTTTGACTGAAATAACCACTCGTTACAACCGAGGTATGCAGCAAAGCATTTGTGAAGCCACAACACGTACAACCTTGAGGCGGATGGGCTAAAACAGCAGAAGACCCCACCAGGTACCACTCATCTCCACTACAAATAGGAAAAAGAGGCTACAATTTGCACAAGCTCACCAAAATTGGACAGTTGAAGACTGGAAAAATGTTGCCTGGTCTGATGAGTCTCGATTTCTGTTGAGACATTCAGATGGTAGAGTCAGAATTTGGCATAAACAGAATGAGAACATGGATCCATCATGCCTTGTTACCACTGTGCAGGCTGCTGGTGGTGGTGTAATGGTGTGGGGGATGTTTTCTTGGCACACTTTAGGCCCCTTAGTGCCAATTGAGCATCGTTTAAATGCCACGGCCTACCTGAGCATTGTTTCTGACCATGTCCATCCCTTTATGACCACCATGTACCCATCCTCTGATGGCTACTTCCAGCAGGATAATGCACCATGTCACAAAGGTCGAATCATTTCAAATTGGTTTCTTGAACATGACAATGAGTTCACTGTACTAAACTGGCCCCCACAGTCACCAGATCTCAACCCAATAGAGCATCTTTGGGATGTGGTGGAACGGGAGCTTCGTGCCCTGGATGTGCATCCCACAAATCTCCATCAACTGCAAGATGCTATCCTATCAATATGGGCCAACATTTCTAAAGAATGCTTTCAGCACCTTGTTGAATCAATGCCACGTAGAATTAAGGCAGTTCTGAAGGCGAAAGGGGGTCAAACACAGTATTAGTATGGTGTTCCTAATAATCCTTTAGGTGAGTGTATATATATAGTTAAAGTTAAAAAATGTGGCATGTCTCCTGTTCAACTCCGTTCAATCATCTTATTTGATCAATAAATAATAAATAAATACATTTAAACAACGTGTATTAAAGTAGTCACAGAATAACATTGTTTCAGATTATGGATGTGAAGATGTCCCAATACAACAGTATCATGTCTAATGAATTGTAATATATCAATGTATTTTCATTGTTGATTAATACTGTATAACTGTGAATATGAGTTGATACACAAAAGTTGTAAGTACTTGCATGTAAGCTGTTTGGGAAGGTTATAAGAAAACTGCTTTCTTTGTTATTGGAGCTGACAACAGTATCAAAAGGCCTCCACTGACTTCTCTTCACTTTACAAAACAGATGTTTTCAAGAATCTTAAATAGACTGACAGATATTTTTGTTTGGTGCCCCACTAACATCAGTTACCAGAAATATCACACTGTGCAGGTTAGATGTTAGACTCCAGGCTGTGCATTGCTGGCACTTCTTTGCTGGTGCTGAGAGAAAAACAATCTTTTATCTTATTTTTTTTTTCCAGAAATCACCTCTTTAGGCTACGGCTGGAAGACCTGTCATTGATCCAGGTGTGTTTGAATTATGTTTCTCTTTCTTCTTATCTGTTTTCCAAGGAGGACAAATGTTGTTTGATGTGGTATAAACAGATGTTGTAGGAGCAGTCTGTGGTTAGCGTTTAGGGTGGCATGACAGTGGAAAAGTGGAAGTGCAGAAGAAAAATGTGAGTTTCAAATTCCTGGAGTCTCGACAACAATGGAGATGGAAGGCAGACAGTAGCCATTGTGCTTGTGGTTCGTACAGTTTAATAGGCTCTTAAAACAAGTGTGAAATTCTTCCTGCCTGCCTCTGGCATTTTTGTGTGTTGTACTATGTAAAATGTTTATTTTATTTTTTTCCTTTGTTATTATTTTTATGGCATCCAATTTGCATTAGCGACTTATTTTTCAGCATACCACAGAAAACACCTTGGCTCAGTTTCCCCTCCTTTCAACACAAGTATGTGTTGTTTGGCTAGATTAATCGATGCAAACAAACTATTATAATGTCTGAATTAATGCAGAGATGTATGTTTTGTTGACTCTGTAGTCAAATTAATTATACTATTTCAAGGAACAGTATGTAGTTAATTGCTTCTTTCCCGTTCCAAATAAAGCAGAAAGGGGTCTTACTACTCCATATTTAACAATGTTTTAGTTTTTAAAGACATTTGACTATAAATCAAGGAAAATCATACAAATATACTACTTCAGAAACAGCCCTTGCTTTCTGTTTATCATGTCTTTTAACAGCATAGATAAAGTTTCAGTTGTAGGCTTTTTATGTATGTAATGAAATCTATTCAATTGTAATAATTAAATGTAGGCATATTTAGATATTTGTGAATTATATTTATAAATTAGTCTTTAGAAGATGTTAAATATTCAATATTTTTAGTCACAAAGAAAGATCCTTCCTTATTTTAACCACAAGTCGATGTATTGTGTCCCCTGCAGTACATTCTGTATGGTGATCATACCTTGTTAACCTATCTACAGAAGCATCATAATTCGGGGAAAATGTGTCTAGAGTATATATTATTAAAGATTTATTCACATCAAAGTGAACCAAAGTTGCCCCTTTTAGCATTATTTGCAAACACAGCACTCTTTCATGTATTGATCACTGACAATTACTGTCAAATAATTGTCCTCATTCCTCCATTATAAGCTGGCCTTCTACAAAATACCAAATGCCATGTTCTTCTTGCAGCATTTAGATCGGATGAAGAACTGTGAATACTAATTGAAAGTGCAGACAGGGAACAAGTGCATTTTGCATGTATATGTTATATACGTTCATGTTAGAAACATTTGGGTACAATGCATATTCTTAGTTTATTTCTTTATTCTGTTTGTTATGCCATAGTTGATATTTTCTTAAATGCACCAATAAAATCTGGCTAGGGAGTTGCTACAGTACCAAAGAAAAATGTCATCAGTTTAGCTCCTATGTTGAGGTGTTTGCCGGTGTGCTTAAACCACTAGCAGGCCAGGTCAGTGGTTTAAATGATAAAAATAGTAATTCTGTGTAGTTCTCTGTGTAGACATATTAATATTAATGCTACTTCAAAATGTGCTTATTTCAGAGTTTCCATCTGGGAATAGAAATCATTGAGATTAACTAACTCGTTTCTAGGGGTATCCTGAGGGACTTCCCAAGAACTGCATGAAGCCACGGCTATGCACTCTGTGATCAAGATCAGTTAGCAGAATTAAGCCAGAGACGCAGATCTTGGGGAGTGGACTGATACAGAATTAGTTGGATAGCCTCAGTTAATCAGGCTTCACACATTTCTAAAAGGAACTTACTGAAAACAGTGTGGGCTGCGACACTTGTGGATTGTTGGCTTATCTGTCTTAGTATTTCTATCTGTCTGTCTATAACTCTCTCTCTCTCTCTCTCTCTCTCTCTCTCTCTATACATATAAACACACATACATCCACTTGCACTGCAACAACAAATAACTTTCTAATATGTTGATATAAAAAAAAACCGAACCATTGTGCAACTCCCAGCTGTGTGGCGAAGTGCTTTATAATTTTGGTAGATGTAAGGGCCCTTACTATCACATTGAATTGATGCTACAGTGTCACACTGTTGTTGAAAATGTAACAATACATACTTAAATAACAATAACAACTAATATCATATCAAATTAATACAGTCTGGTACAATGCAATACTGATGGAAATATTATCCAAATACCTTTTGTAATATAGTTTATAGATATAATAATACATATTCATAATATGTAACTATATGTGTGTCAGCATTGTGAGCTTCATGTTATTCATTTCAGTAGGTGTGATTGCTGTGGACAATTAGTTTTCTGTCTCATGACCTCAGGGGGTTAGCAAAGAGTTAGAGTAATCAATCTCAATAAAACATTTATTACCCTCTGTTCTTGTATGATATATATTTTAATTGTTTTAGAAAAGCTTGTGGTAAGGTGTTTCTTCTTGTAAACATAGAGGTCCTTATTTTCCATTGCGTATATTAATAAGGTGGGCAGTATGCCCACGGTGGAAGCAGTTCGCTTTTTGAAGTTAGCTTCCAGTTTATAAAGTGCATCCCACAATAAACATTCAGACACTTTTCAAGATAGATCCTAACCATTGTACAAAAATTGTGGTTTAATGTTGTGTACAAAATTAAACCATTCAGGAGCGTATTTTAACAAAGAAGAATGCCTTTGTTATTCTTGCAATCAAAAGTTGTAATGTACTTCTGTTTACTGCTTTGACCTTTTCGTGCTATACTGGATGTCTGGACATTTCCCAGATTTTTGGAGAGTGAATTACACATGATTATGGTGATTTAAGACTGCATCTTCAGCAACAATCTTTGCTTTTCTTTGGCAAACATTATTTGTTGTTAGTGTTACAAATTCAAGTACAATTCAATCACAAGTTCTTTCAACATGATTATTATGAAAGTTTTTTTTTTTTTTTTGCTTTTGCTTTTGTTAATATATGGTTATATGGTTGACAAAATGATAGAAATGATTAAAACACGTTTTTAGATGTACATTTATGAGTATGTATCTGCTCTTGATGTTAACAGGTTAAATGTTTTCAGGGTAGTGAAAAGTGACACATTCTTTTGATCTTTAATGAGAGGAACACATGTGGCCATGTTCAAAGGTTCTGGACACCATGGTATAGATTGACGTGTATCTTAAGCCTGGTTACACATGTTTTTAAACAGAATCATTTTCAGTTGAACTGTCTTCATACTTTTGTATCTTGGTTAACATTGTTCAGAGCAATAGGATCAGTAAAACTAGCCTTTTAGATGCTTTTAGACGCTTAAAATTCCAATACAAATACATCAGTCCACCCAACCTTCTTATGTATTTATTTAAAGGTAATTTAATTATGTGTATGTTAATTGCTGTAGCTGACAATCCAGATCCATTCCAATTAAAGCCATAAAGAGCAGGACATTTATGGAGCATATCACAAAGCGACAGTAAACAAAACAATTAGATCTGATACGCCTTTTAAAGATCTCTGGAATTTATATTTGTTTTGGCTGTATACCAATTACATATTGTTATTCCTCTCATTGAAATGTCAAACTATCAACTGCTCTGATCCCTTCTGTTTAAGGTATAAACATGGCCATTCACAGTCACAGAGGACATATTTCCCCCTCAAACCTCCCACAGTGGATAGTTAATCTTTTCTTTGAGGTTAGCTGGCACATCCCATTGCTGTGTTTTCTATAAAATCTGTTATAGGAATTGCGGCCTTTCATTCATTTACTTTATGTTGATTAAAAAATGTCAGCCTCCAGATTTTTTGTTTATAACTTTCAGTCCAGCCATTCTCACAGTGGCATACAACAGTGAGTTGGCTCAGGACAGACAAGCACATTACTTCTCAATGTTTGTTAGTTGACCGAATTGCCTTCCGGCGTTTAATGGACTGTGGGGTTTCCAAACCACAAGAGCAAATAATGTGACAGACCATCATTTGGCTATCATTCACTTAATAACAGAATAGCCGTAATGATGTCAGATAAATACTTTTTATTTAAGTATGATATATTTATTCACTTATAAAGAAGGTTATTAACCTGCACAAATGATTAAAAAAGGACACTGCACTTAAGTAGTGGTTTATTATTGTTAAATCAGGCTCAGAAGGAAGTAAATGTAGACTTTATGAGAGAGAGGAAAAAGCTCAACAGTGCGACAGGGTGTCCATTTAAAAACAGAAACAGAAATGCGTAATTGTGAACAAAAAAATGAAAACATGAAAGGAATCTGATACTTTGTAAAGTACTCATCCCATTGCTATATAGTAGAGTTTAAAACTTTCTAAATGGCAAAACAAAAGCATATAACATACAAGATGACCAGCTGAGTTAAAAAAACAAATGCTATACAGGCTTCTGTGGATGAAGTTATACATGGATATCTTGAATACATATTTTATTTGACTGCAGAGATCTATCTAAAATCCTTCCAGTTTGTCGACTGAGAGACAATATATGTTGCTGTTTCTTTTTATCGTTCCAATTACTGCATTTGTTTTTGGATGTGTTATCTGTCGTAGCATCACTTTTGCTTGAGCAACCATCTAAGCCAGAAAAAAGCATTTTCAACTGAAATTGATACGGTTTTATGGTTTTATGACCGTATGACTTTTTATTTCATTGTTCTTTTTACACAGTGCTGTGTGTGGGTGATAGAAGATAAACATTGAAAAAAACAAATTTTCACAGCTTTTATTATTATTGGTGCAAGTCCTGTGCTCTCTTATTTTTTTCCGCTCTGTTTCCCTATCCAGGAAGTGATGAAACTACATAAAGTGAAACTCAAATACACATGATGTGGTTTGAACTTGTATGTGTTAAATGTTGATATGTTATAATAGAATTGAACAGTTAACAATGTAGCTACATTTTAAAACCACTGGATGAAACTCACAGGGCTCTTTCCAACATCAGTGGACTTAAAGCAGACCTGCACTGCAACCAATTATGGTTAAAATTAAGATACGGTTACGAAAATGGCAATGGAAAGAAAAGATTCCCAAATATTCTCAGAATGCGAAAGAGTACAGTTAGAGTGATAATCAGGGAGCAACTGAAGATTAATTCAAATGAGCAGATGGAAAGATGAAGATATCCCAGGAAAATTACCACACGGAGGAATGGTCCAAGCAGCTTGCACAAATAGATTAACAGAATAGATCTTGAACTGTGGAATTCGCCCTGTATCATGACTGAACTTCTGCCATGTTTAACTGTAGGCACAACTTTTCCATCATTCAAAACTACCCCTTCATCATCCCAAATGTATGTTCATTATTATTATTTACTGTACAGTACTTTGATCAGAAACTTTTTTGAAGAAAGCATAACATTCCTCTTTGTACTTATTTGGCATATTCAATATATGTATTTGGTTTTTTGTGTCAAATGTGTTTTGCATTAATTTCTGTTTGAAAACAGTCCTTTCATATGTGCAGATGCCTTTCGTACAGTTTTATTTTCATGCACTCATGCAGATGTTTGCTAGGTATTTCTTTTAATGCTTGGCAGTTATTCTCTGATTTGTGCAATCTGCTCTAACAATTCATCCACACTCTATAGTCATACATTTCCTATGACCTGTGATTGTGGTTTAGATATTTCACATTTCTTTGACATGCTCCATGATCTTCTCTATTACATTTTTTTTGGTACTTCTGCAGCTAATGTAAATTCTCCTGTGTTTTACAGCTGATGATTTTACAATTGATCAGTATTAGTTTCTAATTAATGAACTTTGTTTAAAGTTCCTCTCTTCCAGGGTTTCCCCCAGAAATTACCATGTTGAATTATAATAGTCATATTATTGTCAGTGTTCGTTTAAAGTCTTTCCAGGAGAATGTTTGTGTAACAGTGTTGCAGTTGGCATTTTTACTTTGTTGGCATCATTCCACAGTTTTGGGGTTTTATATTTGTTCGTTTTAGTTTATTGCATGGTTTCTTTTGTGTTTAAAGTTATTTCACTCGTTAGCCAGTTTTTGATTATTGGGGATTGTCCTGTGACTACAGAATGAGGACAACAAAGCTGTTCTACATAATGCACAGCAAGAGATAGGACTATACAGTGTTTTGATCCATTAACTTGGTAGTTTTATTAAAGCTGGTTTACTCTAGGAATGTTGTCAATTAAAGTATTATCTTATAAGAAGTGTTTGAACAAACTGCGCTGTGCAAAACATACCGATGAAAGAAATAACCTAGGTTTGCAAGGATGACACAGAAAATGCCTTTTATCAATACTGAGCTGATACAAATGGGAATTGAAGTGAGTGACAAGTAAGTGCCAATTACTTTCCAGGTGAAGTTGAATTGTAAGACCTCAAGTTACAGTTGCCTAGACAGTAAATCAGTCTAGGTTTGTAAAACAGGTTAATGTCAACCAAAGCTCTTGTTACTCTCTGCAGTTCTGCAATACAATGATTAAACACTCATGTATTAAAAAGCAGGACAGTTGAATTGTAATGTTGCCCATGGCTTTTTTTTTTTCTCCAACATCGCCTCTCCACTGCAGTCCAGCCACTAGCAGGAACTATCTTACTATCTAGCCAAGCCCTCTGCTAGCACAGAAACTCTAATAAGAGGAATTATTGAGCCCTGGAAGATCACCTCATAGCCAACCTTGACACTGGCTCTGTAAGGGCTGCAGTGGGCCGCTATTGTGAGTCAATATGCATGCTTGCCAAGGTGGACGTCTGCCTGTGCGGAGTCTGTATGTTCTCCCCTTGATATGACTTTGTGGGCTTCCTCCCACTTCCCACAGACAGGCTGCTTAGGCTGATTGGCTCCTCTGAATTGCCCTGCAGTCGTGTGAGGCTGATGTGTGTGCTGCCCTGTGATGGACTGGTGATGGACTGTGACCCTGTAGTGGATGTAGCGGTTATTGAAAAAGTAGAGATGGATATAAGCAACGTGGGTGGAATATAAATGAATAGCATTATGTACATTTCAAAAATAACTTTTACTATTACTACATACACATTTACTAATGGATTTGCAATCTAGAGCATGGTGAGATATTGAAACGATTGCTTTGCAGAGCTGTTCGCCACTGTGCCTGTGTTCCTGTAGCACAAAATGTATTGTGTAGCAAATCAGACTCCTCAGACAGAGGCCAATGGCTTGAGGTGACAGAGACAAATTGAGATGGCAGCGCTCCAGCGATGCTTGTAAACCAGCAGCATGGGGCCTTGACAGCTGTATGGATAGCTAGCGCTCTCCCCAAGACCCTGGCTGTAAGAGGGAGCTCTTCAATCGCCTGTTGGCTGACAGAGTTGGAATGGGCTGAGCTTTGGAAATTGAGCTCTCAGCCCACATTTCCAAATATCTCAGTGAATTCCTTCTCTGTGCAACTGTTTCCCCAGGCATGTTAGATATTTGGCTGCTGTAAAATATACATCGCTGGTGGGTCTGAAATTTACATCTTCGCTGACAGTGGAACCAGTTATCATTGTTATTTATCTGTGTTCAGCAGCTTGCTTTGAGCTGCTGTTACACAGTACAGTTTAAAGCTTGGCATGATGTTTATTTACATGTTTTAGGAAACCGTTTTGCCTTTTAAAGAAAAAATAAAATCCTAACACTATGATGTGATGCATCCCTTTTAATTCCATAGAGGCATATAGCACAGTTTTTGTATTACTGTACACTTCTGTAAATTGATTTTATACAGCTGTGGCATGGTTCCATGCTTGAAGCAAATAATCATCGCTTTACACAAAATGTAGATCAAATAGTCAAAAGTAAATGTACAGTGGAGAAATGGGGGCAGGGAGTGGGGACAAGTTTGATTAATTTCTTCCACCAAAATTTGTGTTCTTGTTTTTACCCTAAATTTATTTTTTAATAAACCACCTTTTTCATTGCTAAGTTGATTGAGATGTGAACAATATGTGAGAATCAGGAAAGTGCAACACATTTCCAGTTGAAATGTAATTTAATCAACAGCATTAGTTTCTATTGCTTGAAAATGGGAATCAGGAACGGAAATTAGATTTTAAATACAAATACATGACATCCATTGCTACCCTCTGCAATGATACAGTGCCTTTGCTAAAAAATATTGAATGTAAAAAACAAACAAACATTATGTCCCACTTTTTCCATACCTCTGATCTTTGTTTTTTTGTTTGTTTGTTTGTTTCAGACCTTTCTTATTAAACCACTTTCAAATTCCTTACTGTATAATTTTACATACACATAGAACATGACAAATTACAAAATGGCTGCATCTCAGCCTAATACTATGTTTCATTAGTTCCTTTCTTGCAATTACACAGCAGCAGTGAAACAATTAACTTCAGCTAATCAGCTGCCAGCAGAACACTTCCACTAATTTCAGAAGCGTACTAATTGAAACACATTGAATAACTTGGCCATTTAAATGCATGGAATAATGAATATTAGTCAACAAAACGTCTGGAATGACGTACTAAATAATAATTTCGACAGCACTATTAAGATGACTAGATCAGTCGCAGCACTGCTTCCTGGTTTGGCGGTGATTTGTTAATCCTCAGTTAATAACCACACAGCTGCTCCAGAATTAAATGAAAAGCAAATGCACAATGCTCAGTTTTTATAACTTAGTACTCATAGTTTTAATGATACTGAATACTGAGTTTGAGTTTGAACATTTCTAGGGAAGGTTGTTTTTTGCTTCATGATTAATGTATTAATTAGGTTTTCTGTCCTCCCCAGCATTAACACCTACTTACATTAGAAGATTATTAAGGCAGATATTTTTATCTCAATGTTTCAGAAAAAGTATGGCAACAACAGTGTATGCACCGCATTTTTCAGCATGTTGATTACATTTTTATAGATGCTGCCTGAAAGCAATCCACTGAGAGAAAAATGTATGGTGGTGGCAAAAGGACAGTGGGTGATGACATGGCTTACGTCCCAGCTGTCCACGCAGAACACTGTCCCAAGCTTTGTCCCAAGGAGTGCTGACAATATTTTGGCCTTTGTGTTATTTAGAGTAGACTGCCATTCACATTGTATACCATCTTAAGCCCTTAGTTATGGTGTACATGGGTATATGGTGTACAAGTCAAAATAAAAGCTACTGAGATAAATTAACAAGCTTTATTGTCATGGGTAGACAATAGAATTTGACATAAATTCCATTCACTTTTCTGCAGTAAACAACACCGTTGGCTTTCTTTGTGCCCACTCTTCATTTCTCCTCTTTACCCACCTGCTTTTGACAATGGTGGCACAGTTGTTTGGACCTAAGGAATGCTGGTTCACAGGAAATTGGAGTCTGTTGGTATTTGTCTGCATTCCAGACGTAGGATTTCAGGAATTTTATAGAAAGAAAGTTTGCAGGACACAAATATCAAGATCACTTGTCCAAAATGTGACAATGAACATTTGGAATAAAGCTCAATATCCAGAAAAAAGGCGATCAAAAGTTTGCACAAGTTTCCCCTGTTCTAACTCGATTCTCTTGACTGAATCACTGTTCTGAAAATGTATCATTGATACATAAGTATAGACTAATGAGCAATATTTGTAAACTAAATGAATAACCAAACAATTGTTTCAAATGAAGGGTGTGAATACTAATATGTTACAATTAACGTTTGAAATTAGTCTCCTTGGATAAGAGCGTCTGCCAAAAAATAAATAGTAATAATGAAAATTGGTATCTTCTGACCAGTACATTCAAATAAGATCACTTTCCCCCAAATTAGTTAGAACTAGAACGAGAACTAGACATGAAGATTATCGTAGGCCTTATTGGGCGTAACATACAGACCAAATACTCCACTTTGTCACAACGTGTCAGAATTGTGCCGAGAGGTTAGCAGACATAATGGGTTGCAATGTTTACACCGTGTTGGTGATTTGATTCTATCAGACTTAATGTTTTAGTTACATTACAGAAGCATTACAAACAAACTTGTCATTGTTTATGTTGTTATGACATGAGTAGAGGATGTTGTATACACATTTCATATAGACCTATAGCCCGTGTATGTAAAACTACACCTATTACAAACACTTACAAAAATGTGCTTGCATGCACTCACACACATGCTGAGATGCTTTGCTTATTGGCATGTGGGCAGTTTGTTTTTAGGTATGGCTGCCCTTAAAATGGTCTGGGGTTTCAGTTCACTGCTGCTCTGAGGCCTGGCCTACGCATGGTGGCCAACCGTGTGTCTGGCAGACGTTCCCTCTCATAGCGTCTGAGACGCAGTGCGGTGGGACAGACCCATTTGTTATATTAAAGCTTTTGATTTTTTTCCGAGAGAAATTAAAAGCTCCACAGGTGGAATTGTCTCGCCATGATTTACATACCAACTTCCCTCTTGAATAATAAGTAGTCACCTGCCTTAAAAAGGAATTCCTAATGGATTCCTCTAGGATGTCTTGTTTTTCATGTCGGTGAGCAGCAGAAGCAGCAGCTAATCTGATGTCAGCAAGAGGGTACCCAGGGCTTCGTTTATGAAGGTTATCTGAGCAGTAACCATTCAAGTTCATTCAATGCATGTTTTGACTGAAAAATCATTTGCCAAGTCCCTGGCTTTACTGCCAGAGATTGAAAATGAACTGTTTTTGTCTGGGTGCTGTGCTTTGTAAATCCACCTAAGTCTCTCTGACATTTTCCAGAGGCTGCTGCATGTGAGGGTCCCCTGAAGTCTGAACTTTCTCAAAACATATGCAGTGAGGTTAAGCTCTGATAACCAGGGTTACTAGTTTTCTGAAAAAATAAATCTAAATTTTCTGATAAAAAATAAGAAAATCTGTGTTTTTCTGCCATTAAAATATAACTTTAAAATTAAGTATTCCTAAGCAGAATATACACAACACCATATGTTGAGTTTTATTTAAACATTAACCATTTTAATCAAGGCTGGAGCCCACAGAGAGCTATCAGCCAAGAAAAAAACATGCAACATAATTTTAATATTTCAACAAAACAGCAAATGTTATTCACTATTGTCCTTTGGGGGGGTGGAGCACCATGTTTTATGTACAAACTGAAATGGAAGTGCTCAGTGCTATGCTTAACATTGAAAATACATTAATCAGTGTAGTTAATAGATTAAAAATAAACTCAACAAAATAAAGTAAAACTACATTCACTGAAATTCTCAGCCATACCAAAAATTTTGTTTTCAAACAGATTCCTAGGAACCTTTATGATAACATTTTGTGTGGCTTTTTTGGGAACACCTGTGGCTGTGCATTGTAATAGAAACCCACCCATTGTTTTGCCATGAGATTTGTGATATTGGGAATGTTTCTTTCTCCTTGGAAGCAATTGAAAATCTATAAATGTATGTAAAACAAGACTAAAATTACAGTATATTAAGATAAGTAGAAACCTCAATGTTAACTACACCTTTTGCCAATTGAAGTTCAGTTTTTTCATAATTTCATAATTACATGTTGTGTAGATTAATTGAAGAGACTTTAATACTATAATAGCCTTTGGTTATCTTCTTCTTCCGTGTTTCTTTTCAGTGTTGCACTTCTCTGTTTCACAATTGTCTGACTAAAACTGCCAAAGTGAATAAGCTGTGGTTCAAAGTGCAAATGCAGCACTTTTGGTAGATTGAATATTAGAGTTAGCTGCAAATTACAATTAATTAGCTTATTCAATTATTTATTCCTTAAATGCTTTCTCAGAATATGTCCACTTTTATGAATTACAACTTTTAAGATTTCTTTCTGGCCAACAAAGGTTTTTTTGCACCTTTGAAAGAGTACCCACTGAGTCTTTTTCCTGAATAATGCAAGTATCTTTAAGTATTGAATCTATTCTGAATTGTGCAAATGTTTATTAATTAGATTTAAACATTCATGATATGGTCATACATATTTTAACAATAGTTGTCTTAGTCTGCATGATGCTGGACTAAACTTTTTGTATCACAATATAAATTATTTGTTTTGGAGCAATAAGATCCAAATCTGCTTTTATAAAGTTCATAATTCTGCTTTTTGTAAATCGCTATTAAAAAAATCTGGTGTAGACCAATTAAACCAATAGACGAGTTCAGATATGCCCAATTAGATGATTAATAATTAATTTGATATTTTTATTCCCATCCAAGTAATACAATTTTTGAGAGGCACATTCTTTTTTCTCTTATTAATCACAGTGACATGCACATTTCCTCTGTCTCTGAACTCAGTGGCCTGTTACTGACAGGATATTTGTTTCACGCTGAAAATCGGAATGTGCCGTTATATTATCAGTTAAAATCCATCATCTTTCCACAGAGAAGTTAATTTAGCCTCAGCGAAAATAATACATTTAAACTTAAAAAAAAAAAAAAAAATATATATATATATATATATATATGTATTTTTTTCCTGTTCAGAGACCATGACAGTACAAAAGCTAATCAAGTTTATTTAAAAAAGCAGTGGAAACTTTTTTCTTCTTTCAATTTCTTTCGCTTTGTTTGGAAAGGATTGGCACACAGTTGGCACACAATTGGTGCACAGAAAGGACCTACATCTTTTATTATGTTAATCTGAAAAAGACATTGTGGGTAGTGTTGTCTTATGTGCAATGTTAAAATGTTAAAACATTTAAAATTAGGTATTTTCTTGTTTTAAGCTCTAATGTAATAACCTTCAACATGAAAATGTTTGGGATGAAACAAAGTAACACAATAGTATTTCTGGGCATATTTCTGTGATACAGTAATTGTGTTAGAAATACTTTTCCAGCATTATCTCATAGGAAAATTGATCAGCTCAACTCGTCTGGACCAGTTTCCGACAATCACCAGACCTGCCACAGTTTGCAATTTGCTTGAAAGTCAGTAATAGCCATATTCTACTCTGCTGGTGGATACATTATAATTTAGCTGAAGGGGATCTATTGAACCAACTCTGTAAATACCTCTGGTTTCCTGGATTCAGGAAACATACTATATTAACGATGATCCCTCCACTTTCTCTTTAATGTAGAAATACTAAATTATTCTGTCCTGAGGGAATAGCAAAGTAATTACACTTTACAGTAAACTGATATGTGGGAAATTACTGGATATTTGCTAAATTCTAAATCTAAAAAAAAAAAAATCTTTCACTTTCCCCTGCTGCTAGCAATGCTTTTATGTGTGCAAACCATAACTGTGTTCTGATTTCATTGGACTATTCTGATTAATAAGAACATAAGAAAGTTTACAAATGAGAGGAGGCTGTTCGACAAATCATGCTCGTAGATTTAACTTCCAAATTAAAGATATTAAATTGATTGGATTTTTGAAATATTTTGATTTGCATTTATGTGCAAGTGTAACAGATCTGTATTGTACGGTGGCTCGTTGAGGACAAAAGCCCCTCTGGTTATCTCGTGATCACGACATATCGAGTTGTTTTGTCATGATCACGAGATAAAATACTTCGCGTTAACTCGTGATCACGACATACCTCTCACTATCAAAAAGCGGAAGTGTTGTCATTTTCATGAGACAACGCTGAGACTGGGGCAGTGATGTCAACACATTTGGGTTTATTTTCAACAAGGCTAATGCAGACAAATTGTTTTATGCCTTTCAATAATTTAAGTGATCCTGAAACTGTCTTGAACTTCATTACAACACAACTTCTTGGTTGATGTATAGACTACCCACTGGACTGAAATTTGCGTAATGCCTTACACTTCTGTGAAGTTTGTTTATTCTCTCCGTATCTCACTTCTTTTCTAAGTGTATTGTGGTTTCCTCCCATTTCCACCCAGTCCAGAGACATGCGGTTCAGGTTAATTGTCACTCAGAAGTGCCCGTTATGAGTGTGTGTCTGAGGTGCCAGTAGGGGTTTGCTGCTCTTACAGCAAACTGAATGTGCTGGCATTTGTTTTAGTTTTTTTGACAAAACTATCCAAACTACAATCATAATAATCATACACATGTTCATATTAGCATATTTTACGTGTGCCTATTCGTAAATACACTCATTCTGCATAATGAACACATTACAAATGACGTAACCCCTCAGAACAGCTTTAAACCTCATTCATAGGTGGATTATGTGTTGTGGTGTAGCGGCTGAACGCAATGCTGTGGAGGTGAAGTGGTTCGAATCCCGAGTGGGGTGCTTCAAATGCATGGGTCATATGTGTGTTTGTTGTTATTACTGTAATATTTATGCTTTTCCTGTTATTATTATTCCGTACAATAGTGGGGTTAAGTCTGTTAAGCACTGAGTCTAGTTATGCCTCATTGAAATTATATATTTTAAGTCTTCGTCTGTGTACACTTGCTGAGGTCCGGACCACATTGACGAGTTGTCCCAGTGGTCTGAATCACCGCACAGTGCTCCCCTTTGATAAGCATGACATTGTTTGTATATGTTTTATACAGTTTTAACTGTTACAAATGTAGCGGTCTCAGTCCACTGTATGTTTTTCACTTCGATTAAATACACCTATATCACATTTGCAATTTTTGTGTTCTCCCCCTCCAGTGGCTGTGCAGTTCGATGTTTAATTGAATAATTGAAGAGTATTTAAAGCCCCTAATGTTTGATTAAGACATGCATGACGATCCATCGTCCACATCTTTTCCACAATAAAAGTGGAGCGCTGAGGTTCTTTCTTAATGAAGTTGAATTCACATAGCTTTTGTTCATATCCTTGTTTTAAATGTAGCTTAGGTTGCACATAGCTTGACCACAACTCTACACTGAACACTGAACTATGAGAGAGGTGCTCAGGAGCAACAACAATATTTATTTTTTATTTTTGAAGTTTGGCTTTTAAGTTATGCAAGTATGCATGCAACATTGAGGGACATTGAAAATGTTCACTGAAGTGCTTGTATCAATAGACTACTGGAAGACAAACAAAGCCGATGGCTTGAAGGACAATTATTTGTGACTTCTGTTATGTTCAAACAAGACACATAATGGGATATCAATATGTTAATCAATTTAAAAAGCCTTCTAAAAGTTAAGATTCCAAAACAGGTGATTTTCCTGCCAATGTCCTGATGCATGAATAAATAGTTCATATGCATTTTTGCTTTAATGTTCAGCCTTTGTAGCATAAACCCTGTGGAAACTATTATTTTGTCAAATTTAATTGAAATGTGTTTGTGCTTGCGAGTTATGTATCCCTTGATTCATTATTTATCTAACAGAATAACAAGTAAATGGGAACACTTTAATCCTAAATGCAAGGCTTATTTTGACATCATGTTTCAACTGGAAAACAGAAAGCAATGAGAGAAAAAGAAAACATTTATTCTGAATCACTTGTAAAATAATTGCTACTGTACATTTATCTTTTCAAATTTTTTCTTAATAAATCAGGTATCTCAAAAGCAATTGCGATTGATTTGTTTATTCACTTCAACAGACAATGGCAGTTGTCTGCTGTTGACCTCCAAAACCTTCTCTTCAATCAATAATTCCACTTTTCTCAGTTCTCTAGGCAATCGAGGACAGATAAAATAGCAATTGTATCCTATGGTTTAAAAGTGAATACATTTCAAGAACCAGCAGCAAGGAAATTACTATTCTGAAATCCTCTCCTTTGTCTTTCAACTCTAAGATCTAAACCAGGATATTAAGCAAGTTGATTATTTTGTTCTTCATCTGGTTAACAAGAAAATAAACAAGTACACAACACATAATTGTGCTGATGATCCTTTACACAGTAATGCATTGGAATTCAAGTACCAGAATATAGTTGTCTTTCTATAAAAAAGGAGATTTTATTTCTATCTTCAAGTCACTGGTAAATAAGTTAAGTTTTTATACTATATTAATTACCAGACCCAGTTATTTAAAAGAACAATCAAAATGGATCGATTACTTTCCTTAAATTTAAAAATTGTTTTATTCTCTTTTTGTCCATCAGGGTGTTGAATGGCAGTGTGATGACTCCACAAAGAGAGCGTGCTTCAGCAAAGGGAAGTCTGAGGTATGTGAACAATTGTACATTTTACAATTTTACATCCCACGCTCAATAATTGAAAATGTTTTAATCCAATCCCCACAGGACGTGGGATCCCAGTGCAACTTTCTTGAATATGAACATGTTGAAATTGCAACTAATAAAAGGCGAGGTTTTGAAGCGAATCTGATAGCGTTGTTGTACAATCAGACTGAGAGGATATCACGGATAATGGGAGTCTTCAAATGATTGGGTCTATTACATGATTTGTGATGGTTGAAAAATAAGGAAAGAAGAGAGCCACCTTCTTGTATGTTTTCTTCACTGGTTACTTAATTTAATACCTTCATAGTATTTCACATTATTGTCCCTCTAGAATATCTCTAGCAGCTCTCCATCCTTCTTATCATCTCTAAATTCTCAGTGTCACATTCCCGGCAGATTTGCAGGTTATATAATACCTGGTGTAAGCTGTTGCTGCCTCAGGGATATATAGTGGCAGCCCGTCATTAAGAGCCAGGGGGACCGGTGTGGGCCAGTGTGCCACTTGAAAAAAGTAAAAAATAAAACTAAATATCTATAAAAAAAAAGTATAAATCTTTTCTCTTTATTTCGATTGGACATGACAATGTTAAATATGCAGTAAAAGCTGATGTGTATTTAATGAAAATGAAAAAATCAGTACAGCGAATGGCAAGCTACCGAGCTCACAAGGTAAAGGCAAATGAGAAATCGAAATGTCTCTATAGGGCTGGCCCCTACAGCACTAAAGCATTAGGAAATACGGGACAGCAAATATAGTAAATCACACATGCACCATGTATAGAGAAGGGGTACTTAATTTGGCCCCTTGCATTACTGTGCATGAATTTGTTACTTTCGACCAATCAGTTAATGCAAATCGAGTTCTGTCAAAACCTATCCAGTCTAATAGTGTAAATTTCTTGTTATTAAAGTGTTTTTATCTTCTATATATTTATTTAAACAAAAACTTGTGATGGTTTTATGCATCCATATTTAAAGGGACAGATAAAAACACATCCAGTGTAAACTTGCATGTTTCAAGATTACAGGGAGAAAATGTATTCCTTTGCAGACAGACGTGCAGACAAAACTATTCCAGTTCTTTACTAGTTCATGTTTTGGGAATCTTACAGTATATAAATTGTAGGATTATGCTTTTTATGTATAGATATATCTAGCGCTAACACTTTGTTTTAATTCTAGCATTTATATAGACATTTAGCAGCTTTATCAGTGTGGTGGGCTAGTCATTACTACACCCCTGCTGTGGTATAATCTAACAGTAAAGCTGTACTATGTACAAATCGCCCCCTTGGGAATCACACAGTCCACTGATATATTTTATTAGAGAAAATGGTAAAGAAAATGAAAACAAGCCTTGTTTGAAATACAAGGTGGAGTCATCAAACAGACCTTTTCACAACTTGTGATCAGTGTTTATAAAGGCTCAGTGAATTAGAACAGCATGGACACACAAGTGCTGAGCTGGCAGGACAGCTTTGGTTCTCACATTCATAGCAGTCTATTTCAAGCTTTGCTAGAAAGTGAATCTCTTCATGTGCACTGGAGTATGCTAAGCCAGTCCTGGTTCACAGCCCTGTATCAGAGCTGGATGGCGGCCCGTCAGTGGAGCCGCATTGTTACTGAGCCTGGACTCTGTGTGAACTGCAGCACTCTTGTGTTACAAAATACATGCATCATTTGTCCTTTAAAAGAGCCCTATGATTTCTTTTCTTCTGTTTTGTGACAGCACTGCTGCCGAAATAATATTATTTTGGAACCAATTTAAATTATGTATAATGTCATAAATAATGTATTCAAAATTACACTATTCTCCATCTTGTTAATGAAGGCAATCCTACCAAAGAGGTTACAGCTCATTGGTGTGGCTTTGTAATGTGGATTGTGAGGATCACCTTCCTGGTCAGGGGATTTATGGTGTGGCACAGTGTGGGGAATGGTATAAGACAGCCGCTGTACAAATTGGATTCCCCTAGCTGATGCAGCGGTATAACAACAACCTGTAAAGGAGAAATTCTGGGGGAACAGGTGATCTTGGATAAGTGCACACAAAAGGGGAGAAATGTCACTACATGCTAGCCAATTAAACACAAACAAGTGGCATCTGTATTATCTGTGATTAAATCCGCTTATAAATAGACTAAGGGATCTTAACTAAATGTAAGAGATTTAACACAAGGCAAAACTTGGACCTTTAATACTAGACCTCACTGAGGCAAGTATGACCATATTATACTTTCTATATAATTTGTATTATTTGAATTTTTCTTTTATACCTGTTTATTGCATAACAGTGTTTCTGTACTGCACTGAGGATCTACAGCATCTGTCATAGTCTTTCCAGAACAAGGCATACTCCTATACTTGACACAACATAAATCCACATATCTTTATACTAAATGTTGTGCTTTTTAGTACACTGCAATATGTAAATCAAGTCTGTTTTGTTCACGCTGAGGGTGGTATGTAGCAGTGGATTGTTTTAACAGGTATCAGACATCTTAATGAAAATATAATGCACCATTTCTGTGCTGCTACCCTGTGAAACTCAACTAAATCAACACAGGATATGCAGTGATGGGAATAAATCATATGCTCTTGTGTTTGTACACTCCGCAAGGCAAGGTGGATTTATATCAGTCGAAACCCTTAGAAAGCTTCTCTGAAAGTGATTCAGCAGGTAATAATAAGAATAAAAATAAGGAGGACTGTTGAAACGAAAATAATCAGGTGTATATATAAAGTGTTCTTGAGAACTGCCGTAGAGGTGAAAGTTGAATTGCATCGTGATGACACTCCAAGGTAAAGTGAGATGTGTGAGTGAGAAGAATCTCAGAAATGGTATTTGCCAAAAATATAAAGTGTAAAAATCACAATAATTACAGTGATATTGTCATAATTAAATATCTCCTTATATGCAGGAGTCTTCAATATGTATGCAACTAGCCATAGACCTTAACCATAACTTGGGAAACATCTTATTGCCTGTTTTTAAAACTGTGATTTATAAATGGTTATTTTGTCAAGTGAAACACTTGCACAAATGCACTGCTTACTATGAAATTAATACATTGGGTACAATGGACTCAGTTATTCTTATTTTTGTTTTGTTTTTAAACAGTTATCAGGCCTTGCTTTGCTGTTAAGTGTATCACATATATGTTTCTTTTTTTCTCTGCAGGAGGAATGCCAGAATTACATCCGTGTCCTTCTTGTTAATGGGGACTGGCTCTTCACCTGTGGAACCAATGCATTTACTCCCATTTGCACCAATCGCACGGTAATGAAAATCAATTTGCTTCACTCTCACCTCCCTTGGAAGAAGGGATGAGGCCCATTAGCAGTACAATGTTTCTGTGCTTTCCTTCCTGAAATAAAATGAGAAAGGCCTTTTGTTGAGATCTGCCAGTGAACTATGTGGACAGGGAATTGGATTTATAATAAAACAAATTATTTCTTTCAAAACAAATGTGACAAACCTGACTAATTGATAGCTTCAAGAATAACTACCAAGTCCTGTGACATTTACATATGAATAGTGTTGGCATCTATCGAGGTAAATGGGGGAAGGAATTGCTTGTTTCTTAATGGACGGCTTGATTCTTCTATAAAATCATTTCTAACTCATAAAATGACCAGATTTTCCATTCAATAGAAGACGCTCAATTCAACTTGAAATCAAATACAACAGGCAAATGCCTACTCTCCTGTTGTCATTTCATGCATTTAAAGAAAGCGTATTTTGATTTGTAGTAACAGAATTGTTTGTGGATCAAAACAGTCAAATCAGACCTGTTGAATTCTATAGCAATGACAGAATTTGGAGAGCTTGAGATGTGTGAAGAAAGTAACCCATCAGTGATGGCTTTAAATTATTGATATAAATAAATAAAAACTAATAAAAAGAAGCGACAATCATGTTTACAGAGGTGTTACGTTGGCAACTGGAGTCATACAGCATTAATAACAGAAAAGAAGCATACAGATAGCCTTAATAAAAATTGAGTAAATAATGTAGCCTTGTGTATCTTGATGTAGTGGGTAATAAAACAGACTCCTTAAATAAAAGGCCATCAATGCAGGAAAGTCATTCAATGTGTCACACAAGTACAGCAGCATGAGCCCTGAAGAGATGCTTCCCCTCTTCTTTTAATACTCATGAAAGGTGCCGGGCTGACATCCCTGGAGAAATTCAGCATTTATCTAAAGAAACACTTCAATGAATAGCAGGCTTTCTTCCTTCACAGTACCCTTCAATGGACTAACACTTTATACCTGGTCAGATCTAGAGGGAGTGCTTACTTTGGTCCATAAGCCAGCTCAAAGGTTCAATTTTTTTATTTTATTGTAGAAAATGCTAATTTGTTCTAATGTGGATGGCAAACCATTCTGAGGAAGTAGGTCAGAAAACGGTTTAACTCACTAATTATAGCTTCAGAAATCAAAGAGGATAATTATTTTCTGTGAATACCAGTCTGATTTTGAACCCAGCTGCCAGTGTTTGCAAGTTTTCTGCACAACAGTCAATAACTGCATGTTTGAATCACCTGTAGTGTTGCAGCAGGAAGCTTGTACTGTGACATACAAAAGCAAAAAATAAAAATCAATAATAATTATATTTTTGGACAGGTTGAACAAGTTGGAATTTTTGTAAAAGCGCCTCTGATGCAACTTGGTAGTGAAGTAATAGAAATAATAGCACACCATACAAAAATCAAGTAATCCAAAAATAGTTTAAAATACATTTTGAATTACATTTATTACACCTAGACAAAACATGCTCTACAACAGTTCCTCTCAGATCAGAGAAACCCCATACATAACTAGTCTGTTTTCCCTCCTTTAAATGGGGACAGATGAATAATAACAATATAATTTGGATACAAAGAACAGTCACATGTAAGGAAAACATTAAGATTAAAAAGTAGCAAATTTTTCAAAATATAAAGAGGTAAAGATTGAAGCCAGGGGGCTCGTCTTTGGGCTGGTTAGCCTGTCAAACCATTCACACACACATTTAAATATTCACAACCAGAGGAACGGTAGCTGCCACTTCAAACTACATCAATACCTTTAGACAGAAATAATTAATGTGATGTAAATGTTTTCTTCTCTGAAAACAAATTCCCATATTGATGTGGTTACCAAATGTGCCTTGCCAAAACATATAATGGACATGTGGGACCAGCTTCTGCAGCAGCTTGGTGCCACTGTCTGTTAAAGCCTGTCTACTATCTGTCATCTTTGTTTTTAAAATATTACTTCCACTAAATGTCTTCTCTTTCAATAGATGAACCCCCATTATGTTTTAAGAGCATGCTATGATTTTGTCATCCCATTCAGCTGTTCAACGTTTTAAAAAGGGATAATAAAATTCTTTAACTGTAATCATCAATTTTATGAAGGGGCCTGAATGATGTATTAGTCAAACTTGCGAGAGAAGAGAAGTGAGAAAGATATGAAGTACTGTGGTACAGAAATGTAGGGTCGCCAAGAACTGCTATCTCTCTGAAATGTCGAAGTGTCTTTCGATTGTCTGTCTGTGTACATACATACATATGGTACATACAGGTACTATTAGTATTTTTCCAATGTATGCTGTGTATTACACATTTACATGTATTTTTTCTTTTCACTTCTAATATTGCAGCTCAGCAACTTAAGTGAAATCCATGACCAGATAAGTGGAATGGCGCGCTGCCCCTACAATCCCCTGCACAACTCCACAGCACTGATTACCTCAAATGGAGAGCTGTATGCAGCCACGGCCATGGACTTCCCTGGGAGGGATCCGGCTATCTATCGCAGCCTGGGAGGACTGCCTCCCCTTCGCACGGCACAGTACAACTCCAAGTGGCTTAATGGTGAGCAGGAGGAAAACGACTGATAATATAGGAATGTGATCTCTGAGTAGCTGCTGAAGTTCAGCAGAATGTGTGAGGGATGTATTTACTTATGAAGTGAAAAGCGATCTATTTTAAGAAAGTTATTAATATTATTAAACTGTTCCCTGCTTAACTCCAACTCACACGATCAATATCTTTGCTTTATTGAAATGAATCACAGACTATTCTCCAAAGAAACGTGTATTAACGTGGATTAAGGGTAGTAAAAAATGTTTGAACAAATGATATACAGACGTTTTTCTCTGTCAGTGTATTCTTGCTGGAATGAAATGCCGGCTCAATTTAAACTTTAACCTAGCCGCACTGATTCCATTTGGATATGTTTTGATATATTTTGACCAGCCAAAATACAAACCCAAAACACAGCTCTGATTTAAAAGCCTTGTTAAGTAATTAAATTTAGAGTCTGATTATTTCACACCCGGAGATTTCTATTATTCTATGTATTAAAAAAATAAAATAAAATCACTCAAGCCACACTTTAAATAATATGCATACGTTCAAAAGAGTAAAGAAACAATTGGTACAACTCTTCACGTTGATCAGCTACAAACCATCTTATTGGAATATACAGTTATTATCCAGATACTTCATCAATGAGGTCCTTCAACAAAATAAATCCCAAAAGAACCTTTCATTGTATTTAGACAGAAGGCATGCAAGTGCATTATCAGACAGCCTGCTTGACAGTCTTTACTTTCTTCAGTTTTATTGTTGTTGTGGGTCTTGTCTCCTATCAATTCACTCTGAAATGGCTTCTGGAGTCGTCTTACCAATCCACGCTATTGACCTTAAACATACAAAACATTTCTGGAAGAATGAAAAGGTGGCGGTAATGTCTCTGAATGGGTGTCGGGTCGGGGCAGGCTAAGGTTTCTTTATTTATTTCAGTTTGGGAGACTTCAGTTTGGCACGTATTCAAGCCTCGCTGATGTTCTCCACACAGTCCACAAGGCTCCAGCACACTGTGTTGCTGATGAATGTGTGAGGGGCCCTTGAGTGAACTGCGGGGGGGGGGGCGGTCAGGTCAGGTCTGAGGAGCCCTGGCAGAGCTGTGAAAGTAAGCTCCCTGTGCCAGTCAGGAGAGATCTGCTTGACTATAATACATGCGTTTACCCAGGTCCCTTTTGAACATGATAAATCGCGGAAAATAATATAAATGCTTTATCGGTTTGATTTCGGTCAGATTATTATCCAGTATATTTCTGGAACATGGAATGTGTCATCCACACCACCCTTTGTCCACATGGGTGAAAGAGCCTCTTGGGAAGAGATACAATTTAAAATCTATTTATACACTCAACTTATGTGAGCAAGGGCAGCTGTCAGATACTCTGAATGCAAATAATGATAGGGCACATCGGTAAAACAATGTATGCCTTCATTGAAAGAATGAGTTTCAGGGAGAAATGTCTACAGTATGGTCATGTTAATAGTGATAGGACCTTTGGTTTATTTTTGTTTTAAAGATTATTTCTGTTCTAGGCCTCAGATGAGTTCAAGCAGTAACCATGGCCCTCTATTATCGTATTAATGTACCCTTCTGCACTTAAGAAAAAAAATCCACCATTACCCTCCAGATACATGGGGTATTGAACATAATTACAATCCACGTCTGGCCAACCGCTGTGGATAATGTGGCAAAAAAATAAAACACAAATGGTTTAGACCTAACTTAGCTGACCGCAATAACAAAAGACTGAGCCCCTGAGAGAATTATTCTTCATAGAGGCAACATCCATAATAGGCAAATCTAATTTCTTACAACAGACGGGTGAAAACACATGCAGGCTTGTTGTAAAAAATGAACACAACACATCTGTCTGCAGTTTTACTGGAGTCTAATATTCCATCTTTTTTAAGTAAAGTCGTGAGTTTGCTAGTAACATTTTAAGGACACATACTTGAATACATTTAAATTATGAAAATCTACTTTCATTGTAAATTCACTGTTATTTTTTAAGCATGAAAATATAAATATATTGTGCCAGAGGATAGTGTAGCGATCTCGAGCTTCACTAAGAGGCCTGGGCCTTTTAGTGATGTGGTAAGATTGCTGCACTATGGTGCAGGAGCCCGGGGTTTGAGTCCCTGTCATGGCCGCCACCCCCGAGATACCACAGTATACACAGAAATGTACTAATTCGAAATGCCTGTTGGCATAGGTGTTAGCAAAGTGTTCAAGATACACACAATGCTATTTATGTGTGGGTGGATTTTTTTTTCTAAACTCTTTTATTACCATGATTTGCCAAGGGAATGCTCACATTATGATAAGTACAAAGAGTTGACAAGCTGGCTGGTTTTTCAGCATACAGGCTTTCTTGTTCCCAGCGTGGTTGTATTGAAGGTCTAGGGAGTATCAATATGCATACAGCCTGTAAATAAAAATTCCCTACATGAATATCTGCACCATATGGAGCCATCAGCAAGAGCTGTGCAGTGCTCTGTTCCCGCCAGAAAAGTGGTTTGTTCTGTGACTGATGCTACAGTATGTAAATTCAACCTCACCCTGGGTTGTTTACAGTGAAATTGTCTTTGTAGTAGTAGGGTGGGACTTCAAGCCCAAAGAATAAATAAAATACTTTGATATCAACATGATTAAAAACCACAATTTTCCAAATTACTTTTTTTGTTTACTTTTTTAACATTTTATTTTTATTTTTAAATCAACCCATAAAGTATACTGCTCTCTTAGTTCAGGTGGATCTCACATCCTACCTGCAATTTAAGCACAGCATTGAATAACTTGCTTCACTTGTTCAGTAAAAAAGGGAGGTCATTCTCCATCTGCCGGTGAGGAATTTTATCTGATACACATTAGAGGAAAATTGAAAAATAAATTAAAACCATGAAATACGGCATGTGTTGCAACCCTTCACCAAAGGTTTAATATACTTTTTTACAGCACATTGATTTTTTTTCATGTGGTGCAAAGGACCAGATGAATACACAGGCCAGCACTGTCACATTTATTTAAGTCAAGCTTAAATTTATTGTAAATATAAACACTGTACATTCAATACTGTTGAACCTCTACCTTAATCCCACAGCTTGAACAGTCCAGGAACAATATTTGTTTTGGACCTGATAATAATCAAAGGAGGGGGGCAAGGACCCTTTTGGATCATGTAACACAGGAAGCTTTTAATTTATTCGATAGACGCATGAACCCTGCTAACCGAGTGACATATTTGCAAACATATATGTATGAATGCATTGCTCAGTACTATAACATTGTCATACTGAGAGTAACTTTTATTTTGATGTCTTTTGTAGAGCCCAACTTTGTGTCTTCCTACGACATTGGAAATTTCACCTATTTCTTCTTCCGGGAGAATGCTGTGGAGCACGACTGCGGCAAAACTATCTTCTCCCGAGGAGCACGGATGTGTAAGAATGACGTTGGGGGACGGTTCCTCCTGGAGGATACATGGACTACCTTCATGAAAGCCCGTCTGAACTGCTCACGCCCTGGAGAGATACCTTTTTACTACAATGAGCTACAGGGCACCTTCTTCCTACCCGAGCTTGACCTTCTCTATGGGATCTTCACCACTAATGTGTAAGTGCCACCCTGGTGTCCTGCTGGAAGTTGAAGTATCTAAGAGCTTCTTCCATAACTGAAGGACTGTGGCCCAATCAGAAGTGATTTGATTTGTGTTCATTTGTCTCTAAGCAATAAAATCAGCAGCTGCATTGCTAACCACATTCCTTAACTGCATTTAATTTAATTGTGTGTGTGTGTGTGTGTGTGTGTGTGTGCGTGCGTTTGTGTGTGTGTGTTATTATTCACTTAAATACACAAACATACAAATTATTTTTTACTAGTGCATTCCAGTGAATAAAGTGGTAGACACAATGTTGGTTAAATAATAAATTCCCCCAAAAATTATTCTTGGCAGATTATGTGGTAGATGCAGGTTTACCACTTAAATTAAACAATACCATTGGTTTACTATATTATTTGTATTTGTGTATGTTTTTCACAAAATATTTTTTGATCAGTTGACCTGATTACATTATAATACCATTAATCTATTTACAAGTGAAATAAACCAAAAATCAAATCCAATATGTACCTGATAAGTAGTTAATAACATGTTTGTAATTTAGAATTATTGTTAGCAAGTGTATCAGACCCCCGGAGAGAGGGGGTTTCTGTCTGCTGACTGAGTCTTACCGAATTCCCTCTTTTAGGAACAGCATTGCCGCCTCAGCAGTGTGTGTTTTCAATCTCAGTGCAATTACCCAAGCGTTCAGTGGACCATTCAAATACCAGGAGAACTCACGATCTGCCTGGCTGCCTTATCCAAACCCAAACCCTGACTTCCAGGTAAATATCCAGAGTTGGACATTTTAAATGATGAAGCAGCTGCCTGCTGAAGTGCTGCAGTAAATTGCGTGCTAAAACCTTAACACCAGAAAATTGGCTTTTCTTCTTTGGTTGGGATAAAATTTCGGAAACTGCTTTCCAAAAGTAACAGGAAAGTGCTGCTTGTTCGGTACTTGATATTACTTCCCTAAACCTTGGTGACTCCATTTAAAAACACATTTTTTAGCTGGTGGTGATGACTATGAAACAGTCATTCAATATTTGGAGCTCATTTTCAGGTGTATTTTCCTTCACGTTCTTTTGTTGTCTTGTTATTGTGAGTGAGAGGATGGCTTTATTGTTCAGAAAGCAATCGCAATTTCAATCTCTTCTACTGTCCTTCATTGATTCCCTGGTTTTATATTTTTCCATTGTAAAAAACAGCTTTGATTGCAAAATTATGTCGACTGTATTTTGCAATCAAAGGAGGTTTTTACAACTTAAATAATGATTAATATAAATGATGTATTTGTTGTTTAATTGGATCAATTGTCTGACTTCCAGAATGTATTAGTGTAAAGAGCATGCTATTTTTCAAAAGCAGACTTCAGGAAGGTTGCATATTTAAGCAATTCATCAATAAAGCGTAGAAGATTAATAATACAGGTAATATCTACAAGTTTCTACGTATGTAGCCATACTATTATATTTGTATGTTTAAGCTTATAATTATATATTTAAAAAAATGCCCACTGATTAGTCATACAATCTGTTTAGTATATTTAGTAATACACTACCAGTTACAAAGTCAATATTTGTGACTTAGCTAAAATTTCATCATCCACCCCCTTCAGAATTTCCAGAAATACAAACATTTTGTTGATATTTATTTATAGTTTTCAAGTATCTAACGTTGACTATATTCTTTACAGTAGTAAAAGCAAGTCTCTTCAATTATACAGTGCATTGTAATGTAAATAAAATACCTAAGAGGACCAGAACTGAGAAATATTATATTGTGTACAATTGGAATTAGGGTAAGATTGTGTAAGGGTGACTCTTACTTACATCCAGTGACAAACACAGTTCAGAAACTATGCCACCAATGCAATCATGTGTTACCTTGATGTCAGAATCATTGATTATTTTAAATCAACTGAATGCTTTAGGTATTTTACTGTAATATGACTTTGAGTGGGGTATAGAGCATTCATGTTTCTCTGAATTTCCATATTTAAAAACTATTAGTTGAGATGATTGTGTGGACATTCCTTTATTCAAGTGAGGGAAATATGGCCTTTTAGTCATCGGAAAATGCTTAATTTGGTTTCAGTGGTGGTGCCAGTACTTGCAGTGAATTGAATGAGGATATCTAAAAATGCTTACTGTGAAGTTGCCAGCTCAAGTTGGATAGCAAGCTGGTTAAGCTACTCTGGATTTATGAGATTTAAGTCTCTCTAAGATCCATTAGAAAATGGAAGAATCTTGTGTTGGTTCACAAATGTTCTATATCTGCAGTTTTTCCTGTATCAGCATGTACAGTTATGCAGTTTTGACAGCAGGCATGATGTACTGAAATGAATCAGACCAAGTACTTGGTTTTCTTTTTAGGTACTGGCAGCCATCCTGGTTTGTAATGCTGTGCTATAGATATGTACACTTCATAGAATTTATTAGCGTCTTTTTATCACAGAAAAAAAGTTGGAATGATAGATTTTATATATTTTTCAAACCCATACCATATCCAGGCTGCAGTGAAATCTTCATCCACCATTTATCAATTTTGTAGACATGCATTTATGCGGTTCTTACATTGATGTATACCAAATAGAGATATTATTATACAGACTTTTTTCCTTCTCAAATTGTAAATAATTTTCACATAAATACTCATCAGTGGAATTATATGGAAATCATTTTTGAAGGAACAAAAATGTCTACTGCTGTATTTAAATGATCATCATTACTTATGAAAGCGGAGACATTGGATTAATTCTGTCTTCCCTGATCTTTCTATTTAATCATTAAACTGTGCCTTTTTTATTCACTTTGTTGAAATTAATGTTTAGTCATCTCTACTTTAAAAATGCAGCACTTGAGTTAACTTAATGATTGTATAGGGAAACATTTAATAAAAAAAAAGACCAAACAGTCTATGCCATTACCATGTCAGTACATCTGCTGGTCTGAATTAAATAACTCTTCTTCGTAATCAATTTACAGAATAGATAGTGACCTTAAAGCTTATACCAGTTGTTGAAAGAGTGTGCAAATTATCTTGTCAAACTGAGAATGGAGGGCAACCCAAAATATTGCCTAATTTTATTCCTTAATCTTTTAATTTAGTCTGTATATCAAAAGAGAACAAGGCAAAAACTAATCAATGGCAGTGTCTTTTGGTGTCTTTGTTGTTATTAAACTGTTATGTATACCGTTTGGTGAGGAATGATTAATACTATTTGGATCACTCTGATATTCCAGTTGCCAACTTTAACTTCACATGATTAATTGGGAAACAAAACAGTCCCACTAGTCACAAGTCATGTGCATGTGTGTTAGACATTCAGAAACTCACTTCAATACACAGAGCAAGTGCAAATGTCCATATTTAAAATTAGGTGTAGCTGTCGTACGCACATTGCTTTCTCATTTATGAGAACATAATACAAATAATTCATTTTAATCTAAGGTATTGATTGCCAACTGTTTTGTAAAGCATTTTCAGAGACTACTTTAGAAGAGAAGTGATAACAGAGTAACAATGGACACATGCCACGATAGGACATCCTCAACTACTTAAGGCATTCATCATCCGAACAGCACCCAAACCAGTGCTCTTTTCAGGGCTAGGTGGCAATGTGGTTATTTCACTAACCTTTTGAGTCTTTAACCTCTTGAGAGCGGCATTTGGCTTTACCTCAGGGCGAAAGTAAAATGAGTTTTGTTGTCTCCACTCCAGTGGAGATAGGTCATTAAATCAATACACAATTCAGAGAAAATTTCCACAATTTAGCAGACTCACTTGGGGAAGGTCCAAGATTGAGTGTTATGGAGTGTTCTTGCCCTGACTGATCTGCAGTTGCAGAGTTTCACAAGGGAGATCGTGTAAGTCAGGATTTTCTGGAAATAAAATCAAATAAAAATACACAGAACACCTACATCCAGAACAGAGTACTCACTTAGACAGAAACTGTGTACACAGATTTTTACCCTGATTTTTTATTCAACTGAATAAAAATCTTAATATTTTACTTCTCCATTCCTAGTTAAATAAACTATGACTATGCCCATTCAAGTCATGAACTTAATAAATTCAGTCCTCATCCACGATAATCAAAACATCCCAAGCCAGGTATTATGCATAATATATAATGTAAACTAATCCACATTAGTATTTAAATTATATTCACTATGTCTCACTTAGAGATGATTGTTTAAATCTGGTAGACTCTTGTACTTATCTGTAAGACAAGGAAATCTTATTTTCATCAGAGTGTCCTAGGATATATTAAAAATGAACTAAGTAATATATACAACAGAGGTGAAAGTTAAATAGAAGTTTTAATTTATTTGCTCTTGAAGGATCTGTAAGATTTTCAAGGTTTACAGTTTAAAATTAAAGTCAAGGAACAGAATCAGTTCTCCTCTGATCTGGAATTACAAAACTGTCACTCAGATGTCTGGGAGCACTTTCTTTGCCAATATTATTAAAGAGTCTTTTATCTCACTCAGCTTGTGAATACACACAAAGGTTGTGGCAGACTGAGGTTTCATCATTTATTATTAACCTTAGCATTATTTACAATCTATTGCAATGGCACAGCCTAATCTTTTCTAATATCTAAATTCTAATATTCTGAGCCTTGATATTTGCATTATATAAACCTTTTTATTTTACTCTAAAAGCCTTGTCACAATTCATCTAAATAACTGATGTTTTCCTCTAAAACCAAGAGGGACTCCAGTATAAATTATGCCTGTGGATACTTTCTGCAAGGCAGTTGATTAAATCCTTTGAAATGTAGGTGTACAGCTGCAGAGCAAAAGTGAATTAGAAAAACATTGGCCATTCTTTGGAATGTGTAAATGTTCATCCAAACAACCATAAAGGTTATTGTCAAATGTAATGAAAATGCTTTTTATTTATTTTAATTCAAGAAATAATAAAAGGGAGAGAGCTGATATATGTATGTCTACCTTGGCCAACAAATTAACGCAGATCGAGATCTTACGGACAAAATCAAAAGAAGGGAAAAAAACAGGATAGAGTGCATTTGAAAGAAACCACACATTATTGAAAGAAAATCTGCCCACTTGCCTCAAGAGAAAAGTATTTGACCTATGTATACTACAAGTCCTCCCCTATGCCTCCTACAGCAGGAAAAAAGAACAGTGTTGAACAGAGTATTCAAATTGTTACTTCCAGGTTAAATGAAAAGTAATACAGAATTTGAAGGATTCGAAGGATTTGAACTGTGTGAGTGGAATGTCTAGATGACATGATTGACAGTGGGTTCAATTTGTTTATTTGTTACTAAGATGCATTGGGGTAAATTAGGCAAAGGAAGTGAGGAGAAAAACCTTCAAGAATCAGAATAATAAATTGTCTTAAAATACAACACATTGTTATGAAGTGAGCATTGGGATTTAACACTGTGTAATGTTATGTGAGGGATAGAGTTTCATGCACAGATTGCATTAATTAGAACCAGTACCAGACTTAAAAGGAAGAATGATGGAAAATTAAAAGATAAAGACTTGTTACACCAGACAACAAGCTAAACAAACCAATATTCTTCAGCAGTGTAATGGGGCAATCCTATAGTTACTAAAAATGACAGACTGAATGCTTATTTTCTGAATTACAAAACAAAAGAACTTAGAACTTTATATTATCTTTCAATGATTAAATACTGACTTTCGGTGAGTTTTTTATTTCCCTAAAATAATCACAAGCTCTGTCCTGCTCTGTTGATTTTGTGTGATGTTACAGATGTGTGAGACGCAATGACACGTGTTTATGTACTTACTTACTCTTCCCTTTCAGTGTGGAACTATAGATTACGGGTCCAATGTGAACCTGACAGAGCGGAACCTGCAAGACGCACAGAAATTCATACTGATGCACGAAGTGGTTCAGCCCATCACCCCCATCCCCTACTTCATGGAGGACAACATTCGCTTCTCACACATCACAGTGGATGTGGTGCAGGGCAAAGACATGCTGTTCCACATCATTTACCTCGCAACAGGTATCTCATTTCCAGACCGCAATGAACTAAGGAAGCTCTGTATTGTTCCCCCCTTAGACATTGAAAGTCCCCCATTATAAGTGAAAAAGTACAATATCAGTATCACAGCTGTCTTTTATCAGTAATACCAAAATAATAACTGAGTCTTAGATTAAGATTTTACAAATGTATGTTCTTAAAAACTACCCACTGAAATGAAAATTAATCTGTGACTGTGGATCACTGAGACAGACCGAAGACAGCTTCCTGATTAAATGTATCTGTCCCACAAATAATTCAGGACATCTTCTCCATAGCTGAATTTCAAATGGGAGAGATCTTTCACAATGCTGTTTTTTCAAAGTCTGGGCTTTCTAACAATTCAGATGTATTCAGATCAGCTGCGTATTTGATTAAAATAATTTCCGACATTATAATGATGATGTAACTTTAAAACAATACATTGAAGGAGCAGGTAAAAGTAAATAGGTTATTTAGTAGTAAAGCGATTTACAATGTAATCACTGCAGATTAATATATTGGCATGAAATTAGATGTGTAACAAATAATGCGAATCACGTCAGAAGTAATAATTCTGCATAATTTGAAAATGTACGTCTCAGCGACTGAATATTTAACTACCACAGACTGTTAATTAGGTTGTCCATTTTCAGCAACTACTAGAGGATACTGCATTCATAACAAGATACATTACATAACAAGCAAAGGTATAAACCAGACAGTAAAACACTCTATTTGGTCAAGTATTTAAAAAAACGTGGCCTGGTCCTTAAAAAAAGAGATGCAGAAAAGTACAGTAACTTCTATTCTTTGTTTTATTTTTTCGACCCTTTTGTTTTCGACCTACAGCAGGCCGTTCCACACGCAAAATTAGGGCATTAAATATGTGGCAGCTCTCAAAGATTTCAAAGCTTTCTTTTATTGACAAAGTCATCTCTAAATGTGAACATGTGTCCTCCATATGTTCAATCCTTGTGCAAACTCCTGTAGCTCCCTGCTACTCTTACCTGCCCACTTGGTAACAGCATGAAATTGCAGCCAGTCACCTGTCAAGAACAGAGTAGAAGGTAATGAAAAACAGGCCCTACTTCCCCCCCCAGACAGCAGCCAACTAGCTTGCTACTATACAAGCAGCTACTACAATACAAGCTTATACTCGGGATACTATATACGTATTTTGTTGTTATTTTGCCATTGAAAGCACAATGACCGTCTTTTGTTTCAGGCTATATAATTAATGTGCTGTAAAACTAGAACCATTTGAACAGAATTTCAGCTTGCTAATCAGACCCTAATAAAACTTTAAAAATAAGACACTGCCATGACAATTAAAAAATGCATACCGACAAAGCTTAGTTGAGGCAATTAGTGTTTGACATTTACTCCTGATTTAATGCATTAGAGGGAAAATTTGACCATAACTTTTAACAAACCAATATGTCCACAGGGCTGAAACATGATTAGAAGCACTTCTTTTTATTCTGAATCATACTGAAGTATCGGGGGTAATTAAGTTCTTTGAAAAGATTGCCTTTTTTCTACAATAACAATAAACAATAAAATGCCAAGGCACTGCATTTGGATTAACCTTAAATACCTTTTTACAGACAATTATAAATACAAAGATAATAATAAACATCATAATAATCATAATAAATACGTATGTTTTTATATACTAATGTTACCCATATGATAAGTTAAAACAGAGATTGAATTATCTTTGATGAAAAATGTCAAGATTGAATACTTTCATGTCATACAGTTCTGGGTATTAGTTGATTTATTTACGAATAACAAACCACTACAATGTGTTGCAATTCTCAGGTTAACTTTATAGACATCCGAGCAGATAGAGCAGTTGATTAATGATGACTGTGGGGGGACTGAGTGTTGGGCTCAGCTTGGCTACTCCTTTATATGAGCCATAAGCTGCCTTGTCAAGCCTGGATCCTGCCCATCACTGTTTATCTTATGGAGGCTTAGCAAAGTGAAATTAGATGTCCCTTGATACTAATGGGATCTGGAAAGGAGGCCTGGAATTATGTTGCAGATATTGGCTCCCAAAGGGTATTGCTAAGGGTTCCAAGAGTATGAAGGTACATTTATTCTGAATTTTCAGCATTTTGTGACTTAAATTTGGGAAGTTGTATTTGAATTGCCTTTACTTTCTTGAATATAAGGGTTCTGGCATCTGGCACATTACATTAACATTCATTTTGTATCTTTTGTTTACTTAGAAGATCTGAACCCTTTCACTTTGGTCAAATAAATAAATCAATTTGGTGCTAATCAATTTTGAATTAGAGCAAGTTAACAATTCCCCTTCAAATCAAAATTACAAAGTAAATATAATCGGACTGTGCCAAACTAAGTGCCTTTAAGAATGCTGATACACAGAAGTTTATAGGTTTTCTGTAATTCATTCCCCCCCCTCTCCGCTGGGTAAAGTCAAATACTGTGGTGGTGTTTTAAATCATGGTTTCTGACCTTTCAGTGATGTGTGGACAGCAGTTTTCCAGGAATGGTTAATCACTGAGCCTCTGTTTATTTTTTGAAAGCACAGTAGCAAATCAATGTTTTAGTCTGCCTTACAGGGAATGGCAGACTGTTTAATCTGTCTGGAGATCCTCTACTTCCCAAACGGCTCTTAAACATTAAAGCCCTTTTATCACAATTTCACTCGGCTCCTTTCTTGTGTGTCTCTCGCTGAGGAAAGTTTTTCAGTGCTTTTGTACTTTCTCTTTCTTGCTAGACTATGGCACAATCAAGAAAGTGCTGTCTCCCCTGAACCAGTCCGTGAGCAGCTGTTTGTTGGATGAAATCGAACTGTTTCCCCTAAGAAAAAGGCAGCCCATCAGAAGCCTTCTGATTCTGCACAGTCGGAGCATACTGTTTGTAGGCCTCAGGGACCAGGTGCTGAAGATCCCACTGATGCGCTGCAATTTCCATAAAACACGCGAGTGAGTACACGACCGCAGTCATTAATGGGACTGAAAATGTGTCAGACAAATCCAGTTTAATTTTCCGTGTCTCGATTTGTCGTTGTATATTTAACTTACTGCAGTTGTTCCAAACTTTCTTCAGACTTTATTCCTCAATGTCAGATAACCCCAGATCCCTAGATTGAACAACGCTGAGGAGAACCGAAAGGACTGTTTTCCTGTGTTGAATCTTTTCACAAGGACAAGGCGCTATATTGTTTTCTGGGGTCATCTAATGCCTCCCATTGGAAACATCTGTTATAACATTGCACAGATGAGATGTAGCTACATGTGCTTCAATTCACAACTTTGCTAATTACATATGGAGTAGTAGTAGCTGTAGTAATACTACTATACAAATATATGTTATTATTAGTAGTACCATTTTAGTCTGCTTACATTATTGTTTTTTCTAACCCTGATAGTCATTTTCACTTTATCACAATCTGTATGAACAATCTACAGCAGCTCCGAATTGGTGGCCCTTGAATTATCCAATTTCCTTGCACCTATATTGAAGGTTTTCTGTTAAAGTTAGATCAATGGAAAGGTACAAAATGGATGTTGCCACCAAAGTGTAAGCATAGCACCCCGCTGTGCATAGGTAATCCTGGACCAGAAAAATCCACTTAACAAGGTGGAAAAGCAAACAAAGAAATAAATCACAGCAAAACAAAGCTGTGAGATAACCTTTACACACTTCTCTTCCACAACACAATCCCTCTTTTCATTGCATAAATCATTGTCAGGAAGGATGGCTCGGTGCAATTGGTGCAGTGGGTGAATCAAGTAAATTTCCCCATGTAGCCTGCAGCAAAAGCAATATACTTGTGTTAAAAAAAACATGAAGTTTATCGTATTTACTCTTGGACCCTGCAGCTGGATCATAAAAATGCAACCTGTGTTGCCTCTTTTTCCTTATTCGTGGGATAAGGGATAAAACTTTCAGCTCGCATCTACATGCAAAGCACTGAGCAGATAAAGGGGTAGATAAATTATTATTTATTTCTATCTGATTCCCTATTCAGATAATGAAATGACCCTCCCCTTTGTGAGTAAAGAAAAGTACGTAGACGTTTGCCAGGAGTAGATTTAATGCAATCGTTTGGTGAGGAAAGATGATTCCAGCTTAACCTTTCCTTGCCACAAACTAGAGAGGGCATGCATGCCTCTGCACAGCCTCCAGAGCATTAGAGCCGATCTAATTTGCTCATTGTCAGAAGTCTGTTGTATCTCCGCCGTGTTTGTATTGGCACAGAAGGGACCTAATCCTCTGTCGCAGATTATCAGATGTCTGATGCTTGAGGATCAGTGGTGAAAGTTTACAGCGAGTACAGTTTGTCGTCTTGGTTGTTTCTATTAAAGAATAATCTACAAAGTGCAATTTTAATGTGTTCCTTAATCACAACATTAGTTTACAGTAGTGTGATATGTACAATCCTGTTACAGTGCCAGAGAGAAGCACCCAATAACAGTTAATGATGTTGTAATGGCTAATGGACCTATTTCCAATGTTGAACATATTGCCCTCTGAACCATTTCATGGAGCTGTGAATCCACTTCCTCCCATCCATTGAATCAATCATGGACACAAGCCTGCGCACATTGAGCTGCCCTGTGGTGCTTATTCTCATTGGGAAAGTGTTCCTCAAGGCCACACGTGTATTTGTATTTTATTTTAACAAGCCAAATAACTTTAAAAGCATCCTCTACGTAGCATTAACTTACACATTTTCACTTTGTCTGACTTACTTTTAGAAGTACCAATACATTTGTGTTCTAAATGTATCATTACTAGCTAAAAGAAGAATTCGGGCAAATTCAAAATAATATTGCAGTGTTCTTGATACTGACACACTGACGTGGTGTTGTCATTGAGAAGTCTGAAAATAAATTGGATTTTTGTTCAATCAGGAACTGTGTAATTGGGTCCTGATTAAATCATTAATTATTAAGTTGTGTTTGGGACACAGACAACAGAAGAGCAACAACTGTTGTACTTCCCAGGCCAGGCCAACCACTTCCCAACATGCCATGCTTGGACTGCAGCTGGACAATATATACAGACATGTAGAATGACTTATTGAATATATGCTTAATGTCCTATTAAAGTCATTTTAAACACATTATTACTTCCATTAACAAGGTGACATGAGTTGAGTGCTGAAAAAACTCTCTAACTTGGCAGTAATTATCAGTCAGTTTGAAATGCTTGTCTATTGATGAGTAAATCGATGCTCTTTCAAAATAATACAAGGAAACATTGATTGAGAAATATATAAATGTATATCTGAATAAAAAAGCAGAAAATAATGAAAATAGAATCCCACAGACTAGACGATATTCAAGAGAATTGTGTCATTCACCTGGCAGAAGCTATAGCAGGCCTTTGGTATTCATATGACATTGCAAATATATTTCTACTGCAAATAGTAGGAAATGTGTCATTGCCCTTTTGAAGAAGCTTTTCACATACATTTTTTGGTCAGCATTGAACTCAATTGACATATATATGGCCTACATAATGAAGAGCTGACAGCTAAATCTACTGTTTCTGCCTCCTGCACTAAAGCACTTCACACTGACAGTGTTGTGCCTTGGACTCACCAATACCATCAGGTTTAGCAGTTTTCCTTCCACAGTACAGATGATTGTCAGTGAAGAGCTGAGCCAGGGAGCTTATCACTAATGAGTGCTCCATATGATGTCCGCAGGGCCTGTGTTGGTGCCAGAGACCCGTACTGCGGCTGGGACCTGGTGCTGAAGAAATGCACAACCTTGGAGGAGAGCCTCAGCATGAGCCAGTGGGAGCAGAGCATAACCGAGTGTCCTGTAAGTACGCAAGCATGCAGCAGGGGTTAAAAGGTGGACAAAAACAACAAAAACAAGTAGTGCAACATCAGGTTCAAGTTTTTCTGCTGAAGAAAAAGAAAGATCATGCCGTGTAAGGTTATATAGGTTAAATTTCAGGCACTAAGGACGTTAATGTCAACATTTTTTAAGACACCTTTACTCTAAATCTCAGCTTAACACTTGAAGCACCACAGTTTCACTCATACTTAGTAGTGCCATGCTACTTTAGAATACCTTTCCCTGTGTGTGTACAGTAAGAGAGTGGATTAATAATTTTGTGTTTAACCAAAGTGTTTTTGAGCCAAAAATATGCCCAAAACTATTCAGACCCACTCACAGTTTTCATACTGTTGCTTTAAAGCTTGCAGTCGTGACACTTTGAAGTAGGAATGCTTATGGGTTATGGGAAATCTACACAATCAAAAGCAAAACAAAAATAAAGAAGTAAACAGAGAATGAATATGAAATAAAAATGGAATAGTCATGATTTCATATGTATTAAAATGCTTTGTTGAGTAAAACCAATCATTCATTTGGGCCCATAAAAAGACCTTAACAAGCCAGATAACTAGTTGAATGGCCTCTGCCTGTGTGAAATTATAGTGGTTCTCTTAACTTCAGAATAAAAACACCTGTCTCTGTGAGGTTTGCTTGGTCAGGTTTATAATTTCAAACAAACACTCAAATATGAAGAGCAAGGAGCTTTCAAAACAGGTCAGCTGAAGTCATTGAAAAGCACAGGTCATGAGAAAGTTACAAAGTAATATCAAAATCTCTGAATATCCCTGTGAGCACAGTCTACTGAATCATCAAGAACTGGAAGTTGCATTGTACCAACCGGACACTGCCTAGGTCAGGCTGTCCTTCTAAACTGAGCAGCCAGGCAAGGAGTTCAATGGCTTCAGTCAACAATATCCAGAACACTTCACAAAACTGGCCTGTTTGGCAGGGTGGCAAGAAGGAAGCCCTAAATAAAAGTAACCCATCTCATGCATGGATATTGCAACACAGCACCTGAGTAATCCTGAAAAAATGTGGCAATTGGTGGGGTGGTCAGACAAGAACAAATTTTGAACTTTTTGATTTAAAATCCAACACCGCACATGTCCGTCATCATCATCCCAGCAGTCAAGCATGGTGGCAGCATCATGCTATGGGGATGTTTCTCCACAGCAGGAACTGGAAAACCTGTTAGGATACAATAAAATATTGATGGAGCAAAGTACAGGCAAATACTAGAGAAAAATCTTTAGCAGGTTCAGTCTAAAAATGCACGTTTCAGCAAGACAATGATTTAAAGTACAAGGCCAAAGCTACAATTGAGTGGCTAAAGAATAAGAGAGTGAATGTATTTGAATGGCCCAATCAAAACCCTACTATAGAGAATCTGCGGAAAGATTTGAAAACTGCTGTCCATAAACAATCCCCAAGCAACTAGAAAGAGCTTGCCAAGAAGAATGGCCAAAAATGGCCAAAAATGGCACCAAGCCAGTGTGCAAAGTTAGTAGAGACTTAAAAAAGAAGAAATGTGGCTGTTATTGCTGTCAAAGGTGCTTCCAACAAATATTGAGTTGAGGGGTCTGAATAATTATGCAGTCGATTAGCAACAGTGTTAAATAATGTTTTCCTAGTCACCTGACCTTAACCCCTGAACCTGAACTGGGGTGATATTCTGATCAGCAGCATTTGCAGTAAAAATCCTTGCCAAAGGATATCATGTGTTTTATTTTCCTTTGAGAAAATTACAATTGTAAAAATACAAATATATATCAATGGCTTGTCCTGATTTGTCTTTTCTTATTTTTATTTCAGTTTGAATTCAAGGAGTCCCCCTTCATTCAGTTTGTATATTTGTGTATATTAGGTCATATACACCGATCAGCCATAACATTATGACCTCTGAAGTGAATAGGTGAGGTGAAGTGAATAACACTGATAATCTCGTTATCATGGCACCTGTCAGTGGGTGGGATATATTAGGCAGCAAGTGAACATTTTGTCCTCAAAGTTGATGTGTTAGAAGCAGGAGAAATGGGCAAGCGTAAGGATCTGAGCGACTTTGACAAGGGCCAAATTTTGATGGCTAGACGACTGGGTCAGAGCATCTCCAAAACTGCAGCTCTTGTGTGGTGTTCCCGGTCTGCAGTGGTCAGTACCTATCAAAAGTGGTCCAAGGAAGGAAAAGCAGTGAACCAGCGACAGGGTCATGGGCGGCCAAGGCTCATTGACGCACGTGGGGAGCGAAGGCTGGCCCGTGTGGTCCGATCCAACAGACGAGCTACTGTAGCTCAAATTGCTGAAAAAGTGAATGCTGGTTCTCATAGAAAGGTGTCAGAACACACAGTGCATCGCAGTTTGTTGCATATGGGGCTGCGTAGCCGCAGACCAGTCAGGGTGCCCATGCTGACCCCTGTCCACTGCCGAAAGCACCTACAATGGGCACGTGAGCCTCAGAACTGGACCATGGAGCAATGGAAGAAGGTGGCCTGGTCTGATGAATCATGAGTTCAAGGTGTTGACTTGGCCTCCAAATTCCCCAGATCTCAATCCAATTGAGCATCTGTGGGATGTGCTGGACAAACAAGTCCGATCCATGGAGGCCCCACCTCGCAACTTACAGGACTTAAAGGATCTGCTACTAACGTCTTGGTGCCAGATACCACAGCACACCTTCAGAGGTCTAGTGGAGTCCATGCCTCGACGGGTCAGGGCTGTTTTGGCAGCAAAAGGGGGACCTACACAATATTAGGCAGGTGGTCATAATGTTATGGCTGATCGGTATATAGTATGAGGTAATTACAAAGGCAGAGAAATAGTTCAATTTTATCATTCAATAATTTTTTCATATCAGGCTTGTCACGTTAGCTTTGTTCTTCCGAGTACCATGAGCAGCCATTGTAAAAGCCTTTTGTTATTTCACACACTTTGATTTGGATAACAGCATTTGAAGCTATTTAAAATTTCAGTATTACCAAAAAGGTCAAATATTTAAATGTGTGAAGGTAGATTTTTTTGATGCAATTCTTTCTGCTTTGCTTCTGTTCTGTCAGGTTTTCACTGTGTATAATTCCTTAGCATCTCTTTGATTCACCTTAAATCTTCACTCTATAAATACCCACAAATCTTTGGTCCTGTAAGCCAATTTTCCCTGTTCTGATATAAAGCATGTTTTGAATGTTGAATGTTAATATTTCTACCAGGGTTGGGGTCAATTCAATTTAAATTGAAATTCATGGGCTAATTCCAACTCAAATATTTTACTTTTTTGAATTGATCAATTCCTATTTGAATTCTTAATGATCCTTGTAATTCAAATTCTTCTTCTAATTGGAATTGAATTGGAATTGTGAATGTTTCAGTCTTTGGAATTGGAATTGAATTGGATTTTAGACATTTTAAGCTGGAATTGAATTTGTAATTGTCAATTTCTCATACTTCAGAATTTGAATTGGAAATGCTTTTCATGTGCCTTGTTTTAATCATTTTACCATTTTACCCTTTAAATCCATTATGAATCCTCTATAATGATGTAGTATCTGTTCTTAAACTATTTTATTTTGTAATAATTGTGTTTTCATCAGATTTGTCAATGATTTAGACAATACAATGTTTACAAGACAATGTTTTATTATTAAAATTACAGGCAAATGCTTCTCAGCAGCTTCTCAGGTAAATTTTTCCTGGCCTCCTAGCATCTGAGGAATTTCTATCATCTGAATCTCAGCCAATGAGCTCCTCATCCACCTAATAGACACTCATACAAGACAGTGTCCTAGTCCTGCCCTGTTGTTGGGAAGGATATTTCACAAGAACCATCTCAATTACTTGCAATTCCCCACTGTTCTAAAACTTACTATATAAGGACCTACCCCGCTCTCCTTGTTTGTTGGGTAGCAGGATTGTGGTGGTTTTGACTGTGTTAACGTATCATGTTTTTAAGGATTGCTTGTGTTTTTGACTTGGACTGTTACTGAGAACCGAGATTTTGTGATTGAACCTGGACTGGCTGAGGACCCACTGCCTACCGATTTGGACAAACACTTTCACAGTGTCAGAGAAGCCTCTGGTGTTTGATCACTTTGAAAACTGAAGTGATGGTAACAAAGAAGGAAATCGTTAAGGATTAAGGAATTGGGAGAAATATCGAATTGGAATTGAGCTAGCAGAATTGAACCGAATTTGGAATTTAGATTAATTGAATTGACAAGGAATTTAAGAAAGTGTTTTGGATAATGAAATTATTTGATGGAATTTAAAGGGATAAAGAATTTAATTGGAATGAATTAGTGGAATTGACCCCAACCCTGGTACCTACCATCAAAAGTAACAATTTATCTGTTTTGTTCAGTTTGCCAGATATTTACATGACTGTTTTAAAAGACAAATCTGAACATGGCAGAATGCTACAATAAGTTCTCTAGATATTCAAAGAATTATTTGGATTTCTGCAATTGGAAGCTAAAATGCCTCATATGAGATCATCTGCTTTCATTTTTAGACATGCAGGGAAAGTAACAGATAGAATTTCATGAAATGAATTTTGTGAATGACTTGAACATTTACTGGGTATATATACTGACATAGCTTAGTTGGAGGTGCTCTCTTTGTTTATTTTCTCAGAGATAATTTTAAAATTATTGTATCAGATTGTCAACCTTCTTCAGATTTATTCTGAAGAAAGCACACAAAACCAGGGAATGAACCCAGATCTCAACTCCAAAAGCACCAGATGGGAAAGATTACTTGATAATACTGGGGAACACAATTACTGTGCTGAATGTGTGTGTAACAGTAATTGTAGTTACTGATATCTTTCCTAATTAAATACAACTGTAAATGTTAATTACAAACAATGGGCTTCAAGGTATAAATTACAAGTCTTCCAAAACTTTAGAAATGTCTTGTTTTTGTATCTGGTTTAATATTCTTTAAGTTACTTGGCATTTTAATCCCCATACATCTGTTAGTTTGGCACTAACAGAAACCTGGCTAATTCTAAGGCACAGTGCTTCATTTATATTCCCTTTGAAGCTTATTGTAAGGCTAAGTGGTGGTTTCACAAGGTCTGCTGATCAGAAGACTGGCTGCTGTGGCATGACATCACAATATGTGATTCATATTTCTTAAATGACACACATTTCTCTCAGAAACATGCTTTTGCACTGATGTCCCAGTCAGTTCAGACTGTTACAGATTTCAGAGCACATGTAAGAGCGAGTACTATGAAATCCCAAGCATATGCAGTGTTTTTTTAAACACTATTCAATAAGGGATACTATGCTTTATAAGTGTACAAGGTTTCAACGTGTGGATTTTTAGTCCCTCAGGATGGTATTGATGCAGTAATTTGTCTGCTGAGACTTTGTTGAGCAACGTATCAGTCTCTCAATATGGGCTTTGATTCAGACTTCAAAAGCCCAGAGTTGCTGCAAAGAGGAAACTGAGTCTGGAGTCTCAGGTGAAGGCAGTCGGTTGAATTCCATAAAGAAATCGCTGCATCTCGCTATTCTTAACCAAGGGCATAGTGGCTAACCATAGGGCTCTGTGAACAGCACACACCTCCTTTCACAGTTAGACTTGAATTATTTCAAGACCACAGCAACTCTGAGCTATAATTTCCAAGTAACTGTTTATTGCAGAATTAGTTTTTAAATTGTCTCTGTGGCTGTAACAGCTGTTTTACTTTTGTTTTTCACTCTATATTTGTACTATTGCCTAATAACAGGCAGACTATTTAGTAAGAGTACATCACTCCCTGTCTCAGCTAGCAATTCACAATTCTAACTGCAAACTCCTTGTGCACTTTTCTTCTTAAACAATAATGACAATAAAACAGAAGCAATACTTAATAATTGATCAAAATTAGTGATTTGTAATAATTAATATCTAATTTAATTTAAATGTCACCATTATAATAATCATAGAACAGATCACAGATCTGTTACTGAGGCGTGACAGGTTTATATCTCTGAGATAATTCAATATGTAGCAATACCCTCTCCTACAGGTGCACACAAGCACATACCATATGCAACACAAATAAAGACAAGGCTGTTATTCATCACACTATCAGAACTTTTAGACTGTAAAGCAGTCTTCATAGTTTGTATATAGTTTGAATAGGGAGAAATTCACTCCTTCAATAGACAGGCCACCAGGAACATTCAGGGCCTGATTATTTTACAATAATACCAAAGTAGTTAATCCAATACTATCGAAGTACTCCATTGGTTGCTGAGCAACTACATTGGTGTCAACGAGGTACCCCAAACTTTATCACAGACTTCTTTGTCATTTGTTCTCTATATGACTTTGGATTAAACAGTTTTTCTAACTGTACTGAACCTTGCCTGCCCGGAGCAATACACAAAGCTGAAATTCACACATGGGTTACGCAATATTGCTACATCCGTAGTACAAATAGAGTATGCTTTGGCATCTAGACAGGGCAGTGCCCCGCATCAGTGTCATTTTCAAAGATTTGACACTCCAATGAGTTAAGTTACCAGACTAGGATAGCCTAGATTAGATTTTACTGCCACAAAGTCATCTCCTTCTTTCACCACCATATTATTAGAGTCATTATACAGAGGTTTGAAATGCAATCATTTAGTTGTCTTTTCTAAAGTCTGTTTCTCACTCATTGCATCGCAGTTACATTTGAAAGGCAGTAAAACATGAGGGTAACTTTTTTATGACCACATAAGGAAAGCATGTAAATCCCTTAAATGTAAGGTACAGTTCTACAGTAGTAAGCAAGTACAATGGTAGCAAAGAAGCAGATCAAATTTATTTTCGTCAGGAGAGAAATTGCTTCACAGAAAAGAAAGCATGAAGCATGAAACGTAAAGTGAATGACTCTTGCATTTATATGGCCAAGTTTAGTCACCCAGGAAGCTTGACAAAAACCTCACAACAGAACTAGCATGACAAACACTGATGTTCAGGTCTTCTGGGTGAGCGAAGAGTAAGGACTTGCCAGCTGTTCTCTGGAAGGAATATCTTCAACTGCTTGATGATCGGGGGTACTGGGAAAAGAGAGATGTGCTTTATATAAAGTGATCAGAAAACATAAGGTCTTAAGCCAAGTCTTAAGCTTTATTCTGATTCTCAGGCTGGATTAGTTCCATGTTTGGAGCATAAACATGTATTTCCATCTCCTTACACATTGATTTGTTCCTCTCTTTACTTATCACTGCCATATTGCTTGTTAATGCTAACTTAGTAGTAGTAGTAGCAGTAGTAATGGTAGTGTTAGTGTTAGCAATTCTGGTAGTTTTAGAAATGAAAGAACTAGCATTAGTAGTAGAACTTATTAAAGTGCTGCTAGTGGTTAAAAAGGTGGTTTAAAAAACATGATGCATGAGATTCAGAGCCTCTGAATCTTAAACTTCCTTCAAGATTTTAAATTGACCTTGCCTAAAGAACCTGGTGCTTTCTGTATATCCCCCTCTTTGAGCACATAACCAATTAGAGCGTACCAAAGTAGTCACTGATTATGATAAATAAAGTACAGAAATGCTGCCTATCTAGTTAATAGTTACAATTTGTTTCACATTCCCTCTTTCCAGATAACATTCTCCTGTAATGAAGTGTCCTTGCTTCCATATTCTAATTGAGGGCGATGACAGGGTTCAATTACTGAAATGAAGAGGCACCATCTGATGGCAGTTTTATCTAATTCCTTCCCAGTGAGGAAGCATCAGACGCTGTGTTCACAGACTCACATCTTGTCCAATTACCGCTGTTGGTGGAAATGCATATTTTGGTCCATTGTTTTATTGTACATCTGAAACACTGGGCCTATGAATCACTAGTTGTATTTCAGTGTTTATGTAAAAATAATATGTAGGGGATGGCGTGGTTTCACACCCTTATCTAAATATTAGTTATGTGCAAATCTTCAATCAGATCTTTCTCCGTTGTACCACACTATAGTGCCTGGCCTGAAACATGTTTCTCCTTTAAAAAATTAAGTGTTATTTTTTTACCCCCCAAGGTGTTGACAGTGTTGACAGTATTTTGCAGACAATATTGAAGGGAACTAATCACTACCACTGTTACAGTACACACTCTTCGATTTCTTGTCTAACTGACATGATGTAATAAAGTGAAGAAAGTGCAGCATGGTCCATTTAGTTCCCTTTAAAATGCCTTTTCTTCTTTCCATTCTAAAAGCACTGTACTTAGACATATTGTACACAAGCCACATTTGAAAGCAAAACCCTTAGTTTATTCTACAGAGCATTAATCCATTTGATATGTAGGAAACACAACTGAAATAAAGGCCCACATTAAGCCATGCCTCTCCCAATGAAAGGGTCAGTTCAGTGATTACAACTGGGACTAGACTCTGGGATGTCCTCGTTCATAGACCTGTCTCACCACTGTCTCCTCTCTGACCCTACAGACGAAGAATGTGACCGTGGATGGGAAGTACGGCCCCTGGCTGCCATGGAGGCCCTGCAGTCACAGCGACGCAGGCAGCGTGGGCTCGTGTCTGTGCAGGAGCAGGTCCTGTGACAGCCCCAGCGCGCAGTGTGGGGGCCGGCAGTGCGAAGGCCATAGCGTGGAAGTGACCAACTGCTCCAGGTATCTCAAATCATACTGTCAACAGAGAGTCCTGTTGCTGCCGTTGATATTGCCATTCACAAAACCGTAATGCTGTGATTTGATTTTATCTAAATTGATTAATTAGTAACTTAACTGGATGTAGTAGTAAAATGTGTGTTGTGTTCTCAGGAATGGGGCCTGGACTCTGTGGACTGCCTGGTCTCCCTGCAGCACCAGCTGTGGCATTGGCTTCCAGGTCCGCCAGCGCTCCTGCAGTAACCCAACCCCTCGCCACGGGGGCCGAGTGTGTGTGGGCCAGAACAGAGAGGAAAGGTACCTTCAAAACACTCCCTAATGCTGTCTGGAGGCCATTCATACGCTGCTTTGTACATGTCCTTCACAAATTCTGTGTTTCCAGGTTTCTAACACCCAATTAGGAGAAATACCATTGATGTGTAAGTGTCTTCATTTGGAAAAAGCACAGACACACACAATCCTCCGAGCTTGAAACTGTAATTAAAGAAAAATGATCTCGTTAATAAGGCGGCTATAATGACGTTTGAGGTACCTTAGCAACATGCAGCATCTTGGAGAATTTCAAAGGATTTTTTATTTTATTTTTGAAAGAATAAAGAAAACATACTCTACAGACTCCATATCCAGGTTTCTGGTTTTCTTTTACTGTAAAACAAGTACTTGTGTGGATTTGTTTAATGCTGATCAATACATTATTTTCCATGTTAAGGGTAATCATTTGTAATTAGTTAATATTGTGGCATTTTCTTGCTGGGAATCTATTAAAAAGTATTGCTGATGGAAATGGATTAGATTACAAAATACTACATCATAAAAATGCATAGCCTAACTACGGAATAATTACTGTCAGCTATTAGTACATCATTCCTTTCATTCATAATATTTATATATATTATGTGATGTGACTAGATATTGCCATTCACAAAACCAGAATGGCAGACGTTTTGCGGGTTCAAAACTGCAACTGATTCAGGACTGTCTTTAAACAACACTTGTATTTCAATTAAATCTCACCTTATATAATGCATTCTGTCTGATTAGGAAACACTCATCATCTGTAAAAGGTACAGTGCTTTGCAGAAGTAGAAAGTATTTAGACAAAAAAGTTCCAAATTGATGTCGTCTGACCACAACACCTTTTGCCACAGTTTTGCAGGATCACTCAGGTGTGGCTTTAACATGGCTTATTTTTAGTAATGGCTTCCTTCTTGCCACCCTGCCATATAGGCCAGTTTTGTGAATTGTTCTGGATTTTATTGAGTTTTTCTCCCATCTCAGTCATCAAACTCTGTAGCTCTTTCAAAGATATCGTTGGCCTCGCAGTGGCATCCCTCAGCAGTTTCCTCCTTGCCCAGCTTCTCATTTTGGAGGGGCGCTCTGATTTGGCAGTGTCTGGGGGTTAAAATGCACATTCCATTTCTTGATGATTGAGTAGACTGTGATCACAGGGATATTCAGAGACTTCAATCTTTGTTGTACCCTCCTGCTCTGTGCTTTTCAATTACTTCAACTGACTTGCTTGAGTCTTTGCTTGAATTTAATTACCTGACCAAGGAACCTCACAGAGACGGGTGTTTTCATTCTGAAATCATGAGAACCACTATTATTGCACACTGTGTATTGTGCATATGTTGAATACATATGCAAGCATGACTTTTCCATTCCATTAATCCAGTGGCTTGTTAAGGTCTTTTTGTGCACCTGAATAAATCATAGGTTTGCCTCAACAATGGATTTGAATACTTATACAATCATGACTTTTCCATTTTTATGCCATATTAATTCTTGTTTTTGCAAAATTGTTTTTGCTTTGGATATGTAGATTTGGTTGTGTTTATAATCCATATAAATTCCTGCTTCAATGTGTCATGATTGAAAGTTTTAAAGAAAAATGCGAGAGAGTGTGAATACTTTTGCTAGGCACTGTCTGTCAAATGTTTAATTTGTTGAGTTTGTTGAATACCATCTGGCAACAACTCCTTAAAAAGAAAAAAAATCAGTTCTCATTATAAGTAGCAGCATCGGAATACTTCTAATATGAATCATCTTCTATCAGAGATTGTTGCATCGTTTGTATCATTTTTGTGGCATGTGGCATGCTCGGCTAAGTGACTGAAGTTATACTGTATTAAATAAATCAAGGCCTCAGTAAAGGTTATTTAAAAAATGTTGCAGTCAATTCCTCTGTCAGTTCCAAATGATTGTTCCCTAAATAACCCCTCTCTATAGTAATGGCAAAGGTAACAGTAAATCTTGCAGACCTTTCAAAGACAATCTATTTCTTAGAATTATACCTAAAGTTAATGATACTGACTGCGTAGAAACTGTCAGCATTTACCCAGGTCCTCAATAGATCACTGGAATGCATTCAAGCTGCTGTGCCATCTCTAGAGCTAGGGAAATATGAGGCAAGGAGAGCATGCATGGATATTTTTACAAGTATATCCATTTCCAGCATCATTTCATGGTGTTTATCCCATCATCCACAATATGCTGCATGTCATTCAAAATAGAAAAGCGGTTAAAGCCTTAGGGGATTTCTAGATGAAGATTCAGAAGCCTGTTAGTTCAGTATTTTGAATGGTATAATGCTCTCCACATTAGTGAGGGAACAGATCGCCTGGTATGACCCACCGCACACTGCGAACAAATGGAATTTCATGGCAAATACATTTCAAGGCTGGTGCATGAAATGTTTAAGTTTCTGTATTAGTTGGCGCTCATATAATTTCACCAACTTTGTCATTGCTTTATCTTACGGATACTCTGGGATTTGGGTACAGTGGGGTATGTGTACATTTTTCATAGTTCAGATCAGCATTCGTTTTGTCATGACATGGCATGCATCTGTTTTATGTAATACTGATATTTATATGTTTTCATCACTATCCCAATGGGGTTGAATGTTTCATTATATAAAGACAAACACAATGTTTTGGCTAAAGGAATAAAGAAAAGGTCACTCTGAAGCAGAGGTGCAATCAATCAAGCCTCAATCAAATGTGTGGGCCTGCAGATCCTCTGAAGCACATTCACAATCTGTCTATGTGTCTATCAATCTTACATATACATATCTTGTATATGTAAATGCTTATTTATTGGTGGAAGCCATCAGAATCTAGAAAACAAATGATGTAACATTTTTTGGACAAACAAGCTACCTTGCTCTCAAGTATTTCCTTGGTCTCTTGGGTTTATTTTTGCCTGGATTAATGATTGTTCCCTCTGTTATTGCAATAGTGCAATGGCCCCTAAAAGTTTTTTAATTAGTCAGGACCCAAATGGTGTGCTCTGTGCAATTAAGCTTTACAAGATTATTTGAATTTTTTTGAATCTCCTATGACTTCTCATCTCTCCAGGTTTTTTAGTCACTCCAACAGCAGAATAGTTCCCAGTGATCCTAAAGCCTTTTGATCAAGTGTTTGGAGGAGAAAGGCCAATTTCATAAATACATTTTACTGGCTCTGTCTCCTCGTGTCACCAAGAGATACCAGGGGTTTCCATGGAAACATATTCACAGACCCTAGACAGAATAGCGGTTTTGGATTCATTGTTTAAAAGGGCTCTCATAAGGCACAGACTCATCCTCAACTGCAGAACTGGTAATAACAGTATCTAGGGCAGTTGTGTTGCTAGCATTGTATTGTAATATAAAGCAGTGGAAAGGGTTAATGGGATGGGTTTCAAAGCTTTTCAGATGGTTGGCAGGCTCCCAGACTAAGCAGGGTCTCTTAGTTCACCTGGCCATGGAACATAGCTGTGAAAACATACCTGATGTTTTTATAGTTTTCCTGTACTTATTAAATGTAAAGTCGTGGATTGTGTTAGGGGATAATTTATGCCTAGTCAGCTTCTGGAAAGGGCCTGGGAGATGTAAAGCGAAGAACCTAATTGTTTTTTTTAATTTCTTTTTACCTTGATTTAGTGTTAGGCTACAGTCTGGCCTGGTTTCAGATGTCCTTAATTCCGGGAATGAGGTTCGGTTTTGTTTGCTGTAGGTGGAGAACTTATTTTTAAAGTCTGCAGCTTAAATACACAAAGTCACACTCTTCTGATTTCATTATTCCCTCCGAATAAAGGCCTTCTGTGCCCTCCGGTCTGGGGCCAGATGGCTGTGATTAGACCTGTAGGAAGACACTTTGTGTGCAGCTCTCTGGCGGTTCGACAAAGGTGGATTTCTGGCAGAGAGAGTAAGTGTGTAAGATGCAGAGCCCGAATCCCAGCCTCAATGAGGGTCTTCCAGAGTGCAGACAGCGTCACCTGGATAATAGACATCCCTGGGGCTAATTTCACACTCCATTGTGGTATTAATTGGTGCAAATGGGTCCAATAAAATACAGAACGTGTATGTGTGGATCTAATTTGTGCTGTAGTGCAGTGTGAGCATATGGCTTATCAATATACTTGGTCTTTCTATGCCAGCTCAACCACCTGTCTAAAACCTTTTTGGGTATAATGGCCTTAAAATCAGCATTTTATTCCATGTTGTTGTGGAATTATGGCTTCAGAGAAACTAAGAGTGTAGTCTATTTTTCACAAATAATCCTGTATTTTATTATTATAATTATTATTATTATTATTGGGTGGCACACATATTGCCACTAGAGACAGCTAATAAGCTGAAATTGGTATCATGGCCAATTTTAACTCAAGCTAAAAAAATCTGAAAAGGTCTGTATTTTTTTACTTTAAAACATTCATTTTCTTAATGCAGTAGATGTTTTTGAGATATACCTGTTCTTCAAAACCTCTCAACTCATGGGCTTGATGTTTTGTTTCATAATTGTACCGCCATTTTGAGTGGGATGTGCATTTATTTGATAGGATCATTCTAGATATTCATAGATTTGTTTTTCCTTCAAATCACTACATGAGCTTATATAGAATTGCCTGGCTGTTATAACAATTGGAATTGAGGAATGAGAAAAAGGAATTTGCAAAAAAGATTTAGAAAACTACCCCTTTGTTCTATTTAAAGATACCAAATTACAGTAATTTAAATATTTAAAGGAATTACTTTCTCCCCCAAAATGGTTACAGCAATCAACATAGAAGGGCATATCAAAAAGCTGTAGGTAACAAAGACCTATATTTGCTCAGTGGAGTAATATTCTTTGCTGGTGTGTTAAAAATTATTTTTCCACAATGCCTGTTGCTTTATGACTTATTCAGAGGGAATATACCAACTTGATTAAACAGCTGATGTGATTTCAGAAATCATAAGAGCTGAGCAGAGTTCACATATATTTCCTTTAGTGAATTTTAACCCTGACTGAGTTACAAAAATGGGCCTTCATTCTCACACAAGTGGACTGAAAGACAAAGCCTTTTCTTTTCCTTGTGCTTATTTAAACACATTGTAGTCGTGGTTCTTTCTGAAATCTCTAGTCTGCATTTTCAATAATGTCTTTACTGTAATGCTTCATCATTTTTGTTCATTCTTGTTCTGTCAGGGTAAACTCGTCCACACAATCCTGACACAGCCATTGTAGAAATACAAATAAAAACATTTGGATGATAAATTGTTGTAGATCCACAGTACATCTTACCCAAAGGAAAATACTCTAGTAAATCAGCTATCAAGAGGTATTAAAACTGCCTGTGTTGTCAGATGACTTTGTTATAGTTTATTGTTCCAGGAGAGAATATAAAAATATGTGCAGAAGGGTTACTCCCTTTCATTGGGATAATCTCACATAAATGGATCTAGTAAATCTCAATTGAATGTTTTTATTTTATCATCCAAAAAAATTATATATATATATATATATATATATATATATATATATATATATATATATATACAAATGTTTAGATTTTACTATACATTACACTAGGATGTAATATGTGGTGTGTTTATGTATATATATGCATGTATCGTATATCACAGCTACCATCATAAACATTTATGACAATGTAGAAGCACTTTTATTAGGTCACAGAATGATGAAATGATGATGGCATGCATTTGAAATACAATTAATATACTGTGCATTAAAATATATAGTGCAGTGTTTTTAAGTGATAATTCATAGGAGTAGATCAACTCCAGAAAATAATTAAGTACATACCAGGCAGTTCAGAAATTACATAATAGGAATATGAATAACTTATTGTTAAAAGGCAATGATTGTTAGTGTATTTAAGGTCTTCAAAAAAAAAAGAAGAAACTATTGTTCTCAAGAAAATCTTGTTCTTTGGTATCTTTGTTCTTTTGAAGATTTTGTGGTTTCAAGTGTCAAAACTTAGCTACAAAATTTGATTAACTCTTCCACTGATGTGCTGTTTCCCATTTGAATCTTTGACTGGCAATGTGCACTTCAAATTTTGATTTAAACTCCATAGTAAGAAAGGCTGAGTAAGTGTCAATCCATGGAGCTTTTATACAGCTCTGGAAACAATTAAGAGACCACTGCAATTTTTTCTTAAATCAGCATCTCTACATGTATGGCAGCCATTCCATTCCAGTCATATTTTTATTTGGAATTTGGGAGAAATGTAGTCAGTAGTTTATATAATAAAACAAAAATGTTAATTTTACCCAAACACATACCTATAAAAAGTAAAACCTGGTAAAACCAGAGAAACTGGTAATTTTGCAGTGGTCTCTTTTCATTCAATTTTTTCCAGAGTTGTATGTCTTCTCCCATTGAGCCTAACCAGTAGACACTGCAGACAGTTGAAACCAACGATAGTGAGGTCTTAGGGAAGCATTTCTATTGCAGATATTGAAATGTCTTGAATATAAAGAAGCTCCTTATTGAGAAATAATGTGTCTCCGTTTCATAAAAAAAGACAAAGCTTAAGTTGGATTCTCATCAGAGAGTTGTGCATGTTAACGATGTTGTTGTTGCCTTGGGTTATAATGGAAATTCTAAGAACTGCTGACTATTGCCATTTCAATGATGATCTATAATTTATGTCACATATTTCACGCTAGAGCATTTCCCTGTGTTGTCAATACGGGTGGCTGCATTTTTATCCTGGTTACTACTGAATAGGACATTAAAACCATAGTTAGATTTGTTAGGTTTCTGGGAACCGTTGTGAAGATTCAGGCTACTGTATAAAGCCATCAATTGATATCCGATATCCTGTCGTCATGAAGGACAAAAACAAAATGCCCCGGCTGGCATCTGTGTAATCAATCTCACAGGAAACAGCTGGGAGCTGGTCACGGTTTCTTACGCTGCGCTTTTCATCTCTCCCTCGTAGATACTGCAACGAGCACTTGCCCTGCCCGCCACACGTGTACTGGTCCAGCTGGGGCTCGTGGGAGCGCTGCACTGCTCCATGCGGGGGGGGCCTGCAGACCCGGCGGAGGAGCTGTGAGAACGGGAACGACTGCGCCGGCTGCAGCCTGGTATGCCACCCTTCACTCTGCATTAGCCACAACTGCCCCCTGTGGAAATATACAGTAGTACCGCAGGCAAACACCAGTCCCATCCTGATCTGAGCGGGCGATTAATTTAGCGGATCTGAATACTGTCTTACCACATTGAACACCGGCCACACATGGAGAGAAGTATTCATATTAAGAACAGTTTCATTTTAGACTTTTTGTTCTGTAATGTAAGGACAGGCTGCCTATACATCACTTAAGTAATTATCGATGGATTTGAATAACTGTAATCATGTGTTGAATTAAACAAATTAACTAAGGCTGTTTGTGCTGGACAGAAACCTGAAAATGTGTAGACCATAAATATAATCAGCCTGTTTGTTTTCGTTCTTTCCCCTAACAACGATTTACTGCCACACAAATACTTGGCAGCTTTTATTTATTGAATTTGGTGTTCAAATAGTTATTAATACAGATGGAAACTGAATAACACCCCTCCTGTGGTATGGATGAAATGCTTAAGAATAAAGGGAGTGAGAGAACAGCAGACCTCCTGGTATTAAGTGGGGTTCAACAGAGATGTGCAGCTTGTTATTCTAATGCTATTTTTGAACACACACTCATCCACTTTCCATAAAATGCACATGACATGAGTATGATATCTTTCATGTCCCCTAACTGACAGCAGATGGGGATATTTTTGAAAAGGGTGTTACGTGGGCGCTTGCGCAGTGCTGGGGATCTATTTGTTTAATCAAATACGTCTTTGGAGGTTAAGATACAAACTTAATCTGAATAAAGTTAGTAATCCACAGAGAATCAAGACTGGCAGGAAGGCAGCAGGACCAAGAGTGCTTTAATAGACTGATATTTGCTCTGGTCATGTATGTTGCTGTACTCTAGATAAGTTATACATCTGAGTATTACATGCATTCCAAGATGCCCATAGAGCCCCAACAACATTTGGAGAATGCAAGTAATGACAGTCTCTGTGCAACTTTTAAGTAGGGTTCAAAGCTGGTTTACTTCTCCCACAGGATGGCTCCTTCTATTTTTAACAGCCCTTACATATATACATACACACACACAAAGTTGTGGCGCAATACATTGGTGTGGGGGATTTTTGAAATTTCAACTTACATTTTACAATATAGTGCTTAGCAGACATCGTTAATACAAGGAAAGCTTCAAGAAAGATTTCATTAGCAAGAGTAAAGCTTTCAATATTAGGCTTACTTCCCTAACACATCAACAGCATTTCTCTTTTTTAATCCCAAATGAGTATATTTTAGTGCCTGTATTAGTCATTGACATTCTTCTGTCTAGTGCTTTTCTCAATGGCACTAGCATGAGGCTTTCAAACACGCAAAGTCTGCCTGGAAATGCACCGTCAGTTTTGTATGAAATATTTAGTTTGATTATGTATTGTTAATTAAGCAGCGATTTGCCACAAAGTCACAAAAGAAAGGTCATTCAGCCTGAATTTAAACGATCTCAAGAGTGAATCATTAGTTTGTGATTATCATTAGCCAAGTGGGCTGGATGAAGTCTATCTCAATATTTATGTTCCTTTCTCAATATTTACATTCTTCCATGTGATTAATTTTGCTTTAAAAGACCCCTAATTATTGTAAATAGAGGGGAAAAAAAACATCCATCCGCATAGTCAGAGTGTAATACTCTTTCTGACCTTTCTGATCCAGTCTGGATATTTGCCAGGTGACATAAGTAATACCATTGAAAGTTCCACATTACCAGTAATAATCTCCCAGACTGATTCCCATATAAAAGGCAGTTAGCTTCTTCAGGATTTGTAGCATCTGTTTTGCAAACATGATCTGTCATTCCTTTGGTAAGTTTTAGCATGTTTTTGGCCTTTTAAAATTAATCTTATTGTGGCCACATGGTGTTGTCCTCTAGATGTTTCTTAGAATCTAATTGACAATGCATTTCCCACTTCATTTTTGGCTAGAGATTAGCACAGCAGAGAGTTCACCAGGGAAGCAGGAGTTTTTTAATTTATAAATACCTCAGGCGTCATATGCTATTTACTCTGAATTTAGATTTTGACCTAGCATTGCTAATGACTTTCAATCATATCTATGGTAGATAAAAGATTCACTTCAAGTTTTCTGTATTTGTTTATAAAGTGGGGGAATGGATATTTTTTCCAGCACATGGTTTACAACTCTGTGAATACTAACTGAAGAGATGATTACAGTACATATGGCGGTGTTCTTTAGACCTCTTTTTCAAACATCAGAAGACTTAGCAGTTAGCTCGCATTTGTTTTGCTTTTCTTTTTTAAATCTAGGAAAACATGCCCTGGCTACACTAATGAGTACACAGCTGTACAGTGTGATTATATTTCTGTTTTTAATGTTCTCTGTCAAATTATATTTTGTGGCTAACAGCTTATCAGTATATGTTTGTACTGTTCTTAAAAAAGAACTGTTCTTAATACCACAGGAGCCCTTTGTGAGATATGAGTATCACCTCTAGCTGTGTTATGTGCCTGAAAGATATCTAGATATCCAAAAAAGAAAAATGTTCAACTGATAATGACACAGTCTATTTCAATGATTTAAACATTCAAGGCCTCATTGGTTACTACGTCTGTAATACAATGATGGAAGGTCTTGATATTGTGTTATTGAGCTGTGTGAGTTTAACTAAATTGAACTTTAACTGAATTATAAAATTGTAATCAGATCAGAAAGCCCAACCGTGACCACCCTATTAAGCATTCTGTTACAGGGGGGCTTTCAACACCTTTACAATACCTATAGGGGCAAATATTTATAATGTTTTACTTTCAATACAATTAAACAATATTTCAAATACAAATCTATGACTGCACAGATTTTTAAAAGTCAAGTGTTCCCTTAAATTCATAGTAGGCTGAAATCTGTAGGCAGACTATTTCTGCTGATATGACTGAACATTTAGTATTTCTGCGCTGCTCCACCAATGGATGACTTTAAAGTTGATGAGTTTTGAGTTTATTGAGCATTTGACATATAGGAGTCCCATAATTACCTTTGCAATTTTTTTAATGCTTATAATAACACCATGGGTACATGCGCAGTTCATTGCCAAAAGTCTTATCTTTGTAGAACACATGTGACAATTCCAACATTTCCTTTAGACCAGCACTGTCTAAGAAATGATTATATTTTGTCATCACCATGCATAAGATCTTATTTTTTTTTAAATCAATCATTGAAGCCTTGGCTATTTTAAATCTATATCCTCTTTGTCTAATGCCCCAAGTGCACCTTATAAAGGTTTCTTCGGCAAATATGCAACTTTCCTGTTGTGACCCACTTGTTTCTATATTCTATATAATCCTACACACATCATGTCAGCAATGGCAAAACATGCTAAGAATAGTGGTTACTTTTAATAAAATTATATTATTGTATCAGCAGGGAATTCCAGTTATATTTTCTGAAATGTATTTCTGGGTTGTGATCTTCAATAGTGCTTGTAGCCTAGCATTCTGGTTGCCGGAATTGTTGGATAGCATACAGTGAGGGAAAAAAGTATTTGATCCCCTGCTGATTTTGTACGTTTGCCCACTGACAAATAAATGATCAGTGTATAATTTTAATGGTAGGTGTATTTTAACAGTGAAAGACAGAATAACAACAAAAAAATCCAGAAAAATGCATTTCAAAAAAATTGATTTGCATGTTAATGAGGGAAATAAGTATTTGACCCCTTCGACTTAGTACTTGGTGGAAAAACCCTTGCTGGCAATCAAAGAGGTCAGATGTTTCTTGTAGTTGGCCACCAGGTTTGCACACATCTCAGGAGGGATTTTGTCCCACTCCTCTTTGCAGATCCTCTCCAAGTCATTAAGGTTTCGAGGCTGACGTTTGGTAACTCGAACCATCAGCTCCCTCCAAAGATTTTCTATGGGATTAAGGTCTGGAGACTGGCTAGGCCACTCCAGGACCTTAATGTGCTTCTTCTTGAGCCACTCCTTTGTTACCTTGGCTGTGTGTTTTGGGTCATTGTCATGCTGGAATACCCATCCACGACCCATTTTCAATGCCCTGGCTGAGGGAAGGAGGTTCTCACCCAAGATTTGACGATACATGGCCCCGTCCATCGTCCCTTTGATGCGGTGCAGTTGTCCTGTCCCCTCAGCAGAAAAACACCCCCAAAGCATAATGTTTCCACCTCCATGTTTGACGGTGGGGATGGTGTTCTTGGGGTCATTCCTCCTCCTCCAAACACGGCGAGTTGAGATGATGCCAAAGAGCTTGATTTTGGTCTCATCTGACCACAACACTTTCACCCAGTTCTCCTCTGAATCATTCAGATGTTGGCAAACTTCAGACCTGCAGGATTTCAGTCCTTCACGGCGTAGTGTGTTACCAATTGTTTTCTTGGTGACTATGGTCCCAGCTGCCTTGAGATCATTAACAAGATCCTCCCATGTAGTTCTGGGCTGATTCCTCACCGTTCTCATGATCATTGAAACTCCACGAGGTGAGATCTTGCATGGAGCCCCAGACCGAGGGAGACTGACAGTTATTTTGTGTTTCTTCCATTTGCGAATAATCGCACCAACTGTTGTCACCTTCTCACCAAGCTGCTTGGCGATGGTCTTGTAGCCCATTCCAGCCTTGTGTAGGTCTACAATCTTGTCCCTGACATCCTTGGACAGCTCTTTGGTCTTGGTCATGGTGGAGAGTTTGGAATCTGATTGATTGATTGCTTCTGTGGACAGGTGTCTTTTATACAGGTAACGAGCTGAGATTAGATGCTCTCCCTTTAAGAGAGCGCTCCTAATCTCAGTTCGTTACCTGTATAAAAGACACCTGGGAGCCAGAAATATTGCTGATTGATAGGGGATCAAATACTTATTTCCCTCATTAACATGCAAATCAATTTATAACTTTTTTGAAATGCGTTTTTCTGGATTTTTTTGTTGTTATTCTGTCTCTCACTGTTAAAATACACCTACCATTAAAATTATAGACTGATCATTTCTTTGTCAGTGGGCAAACGTACAAAATCAGCAGGGGATCAAATACTTTTTTCCCTCACTGTATGTTTATGTATCTAGTTGTGTTTGTGCTAACAATAATGCATACTCTAGAAAATAACTCTGTCTGGTCTGTTTGAATATTGAAGGAGATGAATGAATGTTGCCATTTATCCCACAATGGAAATTGCCACTCATTGGGCATGTCTGCATTGTTCATCAGTTGAGTTGGACATCGCTGTTAATTAGATTTTACAGAAAGAAAAAAAAAATGCTTTCCTTACTATTAATCAAGACAGATGCTTAAAAGATAAAGTACAAAAAGGTACTAAAAGATCTAACTTAGACCTAACACTAATGTTTCTGCTGATAATGGCTACATACGTGTACTACATACAGATCTTTGAGGACAGGGTGAAATCTATCTGAGGAAATCTCTGGAAATCATATGCTACATCAACAGACCTTATTTAGTTTGTCTGTGGTCATATGGTTTGAGTTCCTTAGAAATCCCTGTATAATTTAGGTGTCGCCTATCACAGCTCTGTCAGGGGTCTCTGATGAATTGGCACATTCTCCCAAATAGAGGCCCTAGTTATGACTTATTGGGTTTAGTGGATATGTAGTGCTTATTTAACTAAATAGGAGACAGATTATTTAACGCTAAATGTAAAAGAATAGTTGAAGAACCGCATAAGTTATTACTTGGCTCCTTCTCAAACCAGACAAATTAGATATACACATGAAGGTTTCAAACACCATGGGGATTTAATTGTAAACTTTGGAAAGACAAGTGATGAAAACATATCTATACAGAAATTCACCCAGATGGTTCTTTCACTACAGATTAATCTTTATGTTCCTGTTACTTTTACAAAATTAACCATTTCACTCCATTAGTAGTAAGACACAGAGAATATTAAAGGATAGTTCCCCAGAAAGGAATTGTACGGTTCTGTGTACATCAAAGAGATGCTTTGAGTGAAATCTGCATGTCATTACAACATTCAAACTTGTGCTTCAAAATCCAGACAATGTGCACAAGCACAAGGAGTGTGAGGGCATTAAACCTTTAAGGGTGCTTACTAATAACTACATTTAGAGATCCGTGTGCTGTAAAATCCTGGCAAAGCCTTCATTTTCGTATTGTTATAAATCCTGCAGTAAATGTTATGATGTTAAACAGACCCCTTTATTATTGACATATTATAAACCACAACCAGCTCCTGGTCAGATGGCAAATACTTGAGAACAATCGGTGGCTGTGCAGGCCAGGACCTGACCCTGTTTGTCCAAACCTCAGATATATATATATAATATGAGCCACCTTAAATCCATCGTAATCCCCCTAAATAACCCATAGAAAAATAAGCAACGATGGTGGGAATGTCGGTGAAATAGAGATGGTGGGCTACACCGAGACATGCATCATGTTTTTGCACATGTACAGTACATCTGGTTAGAGCAGGGTGGAAAAAACGGCGTGTGGAACTGAAACAGCTGGGCCACAGCTGCCTTGCAGTAATCTTTGATGGTTCACTGAGGTCCACACATACCATAGATTGCCACCAATTGATTAGTCTCAGTCCGCTCTCTTTTCCTGTCTAGTCACCCCGAATACCTTGGAAAGGTGAAATAGAAGGATTAATGCAGCTGGAGTTGAGTAGTGCTGTTAATTAAAATTAATAGCCCTTTTGTTTGGAAATATAGCAAGGAATGAGTGCTTAATTGTGTTGAATTTAGCTTTGCATATGGCATTTGTTACGTTTCATGAATTTTTGCAGTGCTGTCACTTTTCTTTTCCCATCCAGGAATCCGGGTTGTTTCAGTTTTGTAGTCTTCAATCCAGGCGTATTGAAGTGTTAAATCTCTAATGATCCTTGTTTTGTATTACAAATATAGTTCCATTAGCTTTTGTAGCACTTAAACTGTGACATACAGAAATGGAGATTGGAAAGCCTCTGGTGAATACTTATAACATTTAAGATTGATTATGTTTTCCTTAATGAACACAAACCTTCTTCAAGTCACTTAATTTAACTAGTCATTCACTAATGCATACCAAACTAGTTCAATCACAAACACAGCGGTGATCATTTCTGTGTGGGCCATGATTATGAATTTGTGTCACATCAGAGTCATTCAGAAGCAACTAAATCCTGATTTAATATTCACCTCCAACCTCCAGCCAAGAATGTAATGATTGCAAGTTTAGGTTGTGTCACAGATCGGCCTGAGATTAAGCAAACTCAAACTTGTTAGGCGTACTGTATATGAGAAGTTTAAAAACAGCCACTTAAGCAGAGCTTTCAAACTACAATGTCCACAAGGTTAGCAATCTACTGTTGGTTCAACGTATGTGTTTGACAGTAAATATGATGGTGATTTGCCATAGATCATACAAGTCACAATACGCAGAATCATTCAACACAAAATGCTGCATTGTCAGCAGTATGACAATGTGTCTAATTGAAATGGGTTTTCAATTTGTTTTCGCATTTGTGTTAAACAAGGCGTTGTCAAGGATAATTTGAAGCATGCTTGAAAACATCTAGGGATTGGGTTCCATGATTTTCAAATTTTAAATAGCCAGAAAAGGCAAGCATTGTCACATCACAGGTTTGTTTTGAGGTCTGTAAAGACAATTATGGGAAAATAAATCTCTGCAGGGATTCAGCTTTAGGGATGTAATTAAAGAAAAAACTCAATCAATGGATGTCGAGCCAAATAATAAATGAGTGAGAAATTACTTCACTTTATTTTTTTTAATGAATATCCAGTATTTTTCCATAAAAAAAGTTGATAGCTACCATAACTGCATAATTTAATTTTCATACTTCAAACCTCAAACCTCCTAATTGTAAATAGCTTTGAGTGTATGGAAATGACCATAGAAATATACTTTTTTATGCAATTCCTCATTCACTTTCCTTTTCTTCTTTTCCTCCAAAAGGGCCTTCCTGATATTTCAGGTTGTTAAATATTAATGAACGGAGATAATTACAAAGTAACACATGTACGAAAACGGGCGTCTCTTGACAGACTCATTTTTCTTTGGAAAAGCACAATATAAATCCTTTTGTGTCTTTTAACCTTGGGCTTTCTGACTGGTTACTTTAGCTTTAGGGAACACCGCCTGAATGTTCAAATCTGTTCTTAGTGGCAAGTTGACGGATGAACAAAGCAGACTTTTATCTTATTTCTTCAAGGTCTGGCAGTCACTAAGGCTGTGCTCAAAATAAATAAAGAAATAAAAATTGTGGAAAACAGCAATATAACCATGTCCTCCTAATGAAGTTAGGACAATTTGCCTTCTACTTAGACCCCCTTCTGTGTCTTTTTGATATGTTTTCATGTCAGAGTACGTGCTCTACAGCCTCCTAAGGTAGGCTGTAATTTTTTATGACTCAATATATAATCCATGACAGGGAGACAAATGAAATATGGATCCCAAGGACCAAAAAAGTTATAGGGAGTGGAGAGCAGGACTGATGAAAGGAAGTGAAATTAGAAAAATCACGTAAAAAGGAGACCCATGAAGACTTTTAGTAGGGTGATGAAAAGGAGGGAAAGTGCAAAAAATAAAATAATCAATGAAACACATTGAGTTTAAATTCCTCCTGCCCTTATTCAAGCAGACATACAGGTGCACAGACCAGTTAAATCTTAGGTGCAGCGAAATTAGTTGTTGAGCTTTGCTCATGCCAACGTGCCTGCTTGGTGGTGGGGAGTTTCGATTGGAAATCAAATCCAAATGTCATTTTGTGTTGTGCTTTGCTGCTGCATTTTTTTATTATTATTCCTTACCCGCCCCTCCTCCACACCCCAGTTATAAATTAAACTTGATCAATGACCTTTTCTGCCTGAGTTGTTTGCTACTTGCCATGTTCAGCAAAGAGCGTAATAGAAATATTTCAGGTGAGCCAGCGAAATGGCAACACAAGACCTAAGGATGTTGCTGAGCTTGACACTAAATCACTGTAGATATTTGAATTAAAACATGTTTATTTTCATTTGGGGATAATACTGTTATGATGTATATTTTTAACCCGTTAATAGGAGTACCAGCCCTGTAACACCATCGCCTGCCCAGATATGAAGAAAACCACTCCCTGGACACCCTGGACTCCAGTTAACATCTCAGACAATGGCGGCCATTATGAGCAACGCTTCAGATACACCTGCAAGGCCAGGGTGTCTGACTCCAACCTGCTGGAAGTGGGACGCCAAAGGATTGAGATGCGCTACTGCTCCAGCGATGGCTCGACGGGATGTTCCACAGATGGTGAGCGCTCTCTTTCTGATACTATTGGGGGACCTCCTACTGTGAAACCTACTGAAGCATCTCCTGTAGTGAGTACTGACATTAGCATAACTACTCTTCTGGATCACTTATCCAACTCCCTTTTTGAAATTTTCCACTTGAATGTGGTGCACCTTCAGAGAGAGTTTGTAAAATAAAAAGCTGCTGCACACATACATTGTGTGTGTGTATATGTATAACACCATCAGCCTATATCGATCCATTGCTGGATGAAGGCCTCCACAAGATGTTTCCACTTACTTCAATCTGCAGCTTCTCTTTTCCATGTCACACCTGCAAAGTTTATGATTTCATCTTCCCATCTTTTATGTGGTTTTCTTCCCTTTCTTTTTTCATTTCTGGGCATCCATGCGATAGCTTCCTCTGTCCATCTTTGATCTGTTCTTCAATGTGTCACGCCTGTAGCTATTTTTACGTTTTCACTTTCACTTTCAGCTCTTTATAATATAAATATTACTATGATTACTATTATTGTGTTTATTGTTTTAAAAGGTTAATTAATTGTACGTAGAAATTCCTGATAAGCTGCATGACATTATGTCTTATTAAATTTGTTACTCAATACTCATTAACATTTAGGAAGTAATTGCAAAAGGGCATATTAATGTGCAGAATTCAATAAAATAGTACAATAGTTCGTTTTATGGCTAAATGAGATTCTGAATTACCAAAACTGATGTCCCTTGCCTGCCTTTCAATTAGTATAGGTACAAAATCCGCCTATTTATTAATCTGAGATTTGACAGGATATCCTGAGCAGCACTTTCTTTGTGAAAGAGACACCCTGTGATCTGAAGCAACTACATCAAACACAGAAACATGCTATGAATCCTATTTCTTACATAGTGATCACCTAGTGAATCTGTCCATGTAAAAGACCCACAACCTGTCAAGGTTCATATAATATGGAGAACAGATTCTGGAGGACATTTAGATGAAAAAACAGACATCTCAAATGGCAACATGCTAAGAACTTTACTTTACTTTTCTTCCCATTTACATATTTTACGACATTCCTCACACCAGACACCAAGAGACACCAAGAACACAGATACTTCATTTTAAAGCAGGACTGCATCACTGAACACATCCTAAACACATGGGTTTCCAGTGCCAAGAAATATACAACTTAACTTCGCTCAAGGACATTGGATAACTAAAGTAATTTAAAAACTGGGTTCTTGAGTTAATTAGTTATCCTTGGAGGATAAATGTGGATGCCACGGAAAGTTTACAAGCTATGGTACTTGTGGCTGAGAAGAGTGCTAAGAAGAATGAACTGCCAATTGAAAAAGATTTAGTTTTTGCAGTGGACCCTTCATTATCGATCTGAATCCACAACATCTAGGCAATTGGGAAGAGCAATAAAAAGCCACCATACTGCTGAAATGCAGTCGATACAGATAACCAGAAGTGGTTATACTTAAGATATAAAATATCCTAGTGAGGACACACCAGGAATACTGTGCTCAGGAAGGGTTAAAGTAGGATTTACATGAGCTCACAGTTAACTGTAAGAACTAAAACCTGGATAGTTTGCACTAGAAAGACTAGATTTGTTTTTAAATAAATACAAAAACATGTTGCGATGAGGTTGACATAAACTTTAAAGAAATGTATGAGTGACAAGCCACCTCACTGACCCATATTTGGTAAACCCTACCCAGTTGCACTTTTTAAAAGATTGAAATCATACACGAACCAGTGTGATGTTGTCTATGTTCTGATTTGCTGTAGCTCCATGGCATTTGTCTAAGTAAGATGTGTTAAAAATGAGGAAGACATTAATGCCATATTCTGAAGTGGTGAGAGCAATTGGCTGTCAGAGAGAAGTGACAGAATGGAGTATGGAAAAGGTTTGGCAAGGTCAGAGTTTTTTCCCTCTAAATTGATGCTAGATTTTCAAGGAAAAGGGAAAATAAAGTGCTGTAACTAATCGACCGAAGAGAAGTGGGTTAACCTGATCTGCTCTGCTTCACGTAAGATACAGAACAGAAATAGGTGTATAATTGTTTCTAGTACCCATGTTTTACTTGGACAGGTTCATTAATTTATGTTTAAAAACTTTTCACTTACCTAAGAGTCCTACACAGCAGTTATCCTTCTGTTCTAGTAAGCTTACATATGTGCTGTTTTTAATGTAAGTAGAGCTGTTAGATTTTTTTTCTACATATACATAATATTGGGTTTGATTACAGTCTTGTAGATTGGCATCCCTTTTTTGATTAAAGGTAATTACTTTAATGTTTATATCTGTTTCACGTAGATCAGTTTTATTCTTTCCTTTTTCACAGGAATTGTTACTATATGACTTGTTATATTTATTTCAATGAAAATATTTAATTTATGTTTGATTAGGTTAGCTTATGAGGTATGTCTCTTAATTAGATTAATTGCTATCGATGCGTGTTTTTAATTTGGCCCCACATCATTACAATTGTTTTTAGTTCCATCAGAGCATAGCTGACATCCTGTTACAGTTTCATATTTCTAATTCCTAATGATAACCACAAATTAATTATTCCAAAAGTATAATTAAGTTCATCTGAGCAAGTAAGTTTTTACTTGTTTTATGCAGCCGTTTCTTCATGGTTTTATGCGTTTATTTTTCCCTGATTACACGTTGTTTCTTGAGAAAAAAAGAAATGTTGAAGAGCAGTATCCGCACAATTAATCTTGTGTAGTCCAGCATTAAAGAAATGGTGTTGTAACATTTCAAATAAATAAATTAACAATTTATTACTCCTAAAATATTATTCATCATGAAGAATGAGACCAAATATATCAAATACAAAAAATGAATTAAAATAGATTAACTTCCCTTTAATCATAGCAAAGCCTTGAAGTCTATATTAATTCTGTTTATGTCAATGGCATCTGAAAATCTCAGTAAATAAATTGTATAAGAAATGCAGATGATTGCATCTCTTTAACTTATATTTTATATCTAAGACAGCCTTTTTGTGTATTCCATATATATATGTTTATAATTTTCTTCTCAACTGAACATCAAAATACCAGCAGCTCAGCTCAGGTTGTTTTGTCTACATTTGACAAACACAATGCAGCCATACATTGTAAACTAGGAATTCTCAGTTCCTCAGTTTCTCATTTCTCAGTTCTTTAACCCCCTGTTCCAACTACAACGTTTTGTGTAGGGACACCCTTAAGGGATGCCGCATCAGCGTTGTAATCCCATGGGTGATTAAAATAATAATAAAACTGTAGTGCAATGTTTGTGATATACAGCCTCACATGTTTTGTAAAAATAGCCAATTCGATTTGGAATAAAACTAAATTTCCCTTTCGGTATTCAGATTTGTGTTGCAAGGTTTCCTGAGATGCCCTGTGGCGAGTGTGCCAAACTGACCCCCTGCTACAGGGCATTCTGAAGATCTGTTTACTGTCATTCTCCCATGAAAATACATAAGGCAGTGTCTAGCCTTGTGTTACAATATATTATAAACAGCATTTGAAATGAACATAAGATCGTATCACTGATTTCCCCGGGGACATCAAGTTCATATTGAACTGTTACATACAGTAAAATCTCAGATTGCTTCTTGAATTCCTGCTTTTTCGGGAGAGGTATTGATCTTTAAACCCCATCAAGTGCATTCAGAGTGGCTCCCAGAGCAATGCTTTCATCTCACTTCTACCTTTTGAAATTATGTTATTATGCTGTAAATGAATGTAACTTTACTCAACAGCTGTCTTATCATGTTGCTTATATGCTTATTTCACATCACTAATCAGATACCATGATCACTGGGCAAAAGGTGAGACTTGACAAAACCATATGAGAGAGATTTTTCATTGCACCGTCATTTTTTTATATATGTGAGGTATACGTTATTCTGACGCAATTATAGATATGTATGGATACCTATAGACAATTTGCTGCCATCCCATATGGTTTGGGGAATTGTGCTGCAGGTATGCTGCAGAAAACACAATTTATTCATGTTCCAGATTATACACAGCATAATATAGTGTTTTTCCCATGAGTTACATTGCGGATCCCATTGTCCAAGTGACAAAGTTTGTAACACAATAAATCTAGCCATCAGTGAAACAAATAGCAGATGTTTACTGAACATCTTTATTAGGTTGCTCGTTTTTATGTGATTTTAGTGGTCAGAAGATAGCTAGTGGAAGCAGTAAACCTTAAAGATTAGTAATGGGATATGACTTTTTTTTGCAGAGATTTTAAAAGCATATATCTTATCTAATGAAATATAGTAAATAAGTCAGTTCTGGGACAGTGAAGGCTCAAATACACTTGTTTGTCTTGCTGCTACTAGGGAATACAATGCTGATGTTGCGGTCTCGGGAAATTGGTCATCAGTCAGTAAGGCTTTATTTTGAGTTGTGTTGATTTCAAAATACTTTGGTTTTGAGAGCTAAGCCTCCTGGGTACAAGGTTCAGAAGCAGATGGGTCACAGTGGTGGAGCTCACATTGCCACGGACGGTACAGAATCAATACAGAGAAGCTCAGTCTCCAATGCTGTCAAGCCAGCACTTTACACAGGGCGTTCGGATTCTCAAGGTGAATTTCATGCACCAAAGGTCAAATGATATAGGTAAACACATTTTCATATTTTGAAGGCTGCAAAGCTAATATGAATACATGTTGTTCCCTTTGGATATCAAAGGTCAGTCATAAATCAATGGCTTTTTACAGGTTATAAGAAAGAAACTATTATGTTAGACTTTGCAAGCGTACATTAGTATAGGCTTCAATGCATTTAGAGTTTGTGTGTTTCTATTGATGAAAGCCTTTTTATAGTTTGAATTCTGCAAAAATAATTCAGACGGTCCCTGAAGAGTTTACATAAGGTTTCGGTTTCCTCCTTCTACAACTAGATACTTGCTGCAATCAGCATATTTATCCAACAAACTATGGAACAGCAATGACAGGAGCACGAGCACAATAGGGAGGCTATCATGTCTTTGGCTCTTTGAAACATCCCCCTCGCCATTCTCAAGAATGTATCCTTATAAGAATGTTGCTTAACACACCATGAAATATTTCCATCAGAATTGCACAAGTGAAAATATCATCAAGGCAGCTCAGGTCATTTCAAGAATCATATTGATTTTCAGATGGTCTGGATGGAATTGTAAAGTATTAGGATTTGCATACTCTGAAAATCATATAACCCCAGAAAACATTATTTGATACAGAAAATGCTAATCTGTACAGAGACTCAATTTCCATGTACACCAGTGGGACGAACCAAGAACACTCTTCAAAAAGGCATATTTGAACATGAACACAGTGGATTAAAGGTATAAAGAATTTAGAGATATCTTAGTTAGGAAGAGGGTTCAAGCATTTACTAAAATATTTTCAAATAAGATTCGCTGATTTGAAATGTCACGCAGTGTCCGTGTTTTAAATAATGTATGAGAGTTTTGTGAGCAGTGTTTATGAGAAGCAAACCCCTGGATTGTGAGTTTAACTCTGTGCCTGTCTCTTGGTGTTTGGTGTCTGTAGGAGATCTCCTGCTTTCCGGCAGATTTAAAGCCCATACTGTGAATGGCGGCTGGTCTCCCTGGATGTCGTGGTCGCAGTGCAGCCGTGATTGCAGTCGAGGGATCCGCAGCCGCAAACGCCTGTGTAACAACCCGGAGCCCAAGTACGGAGGGGTTCCCTGCCTGGGAGCCTCGCTGGAATACCAGGAGTGCAACATCACTCCATGCCCAGGTTAGACAACCACACAGTTTCAGGAGTCAGTGCTCGTCAATACATACATACAGACATATAAACATACATACATACAGATACATACATGGCCATTGGATTTGAATATGTTGTTGATTGAAAAAATATGAAATACTAATTTAAGTAGAGGTTTAAGCAATGTGAAAGTAAATCAAGGTAAAGATTATTTCAGTTTGCACTCAACATCTGAGATGAATCCCTTTAGCATATTTTTATGTAATTGCATTTGAGTATCATAATGCCCTTAGCACTGGGATGCAACATACTGCTGTCAAGATGCCTGAGCCCTTGTGCTTTATGAGTTATAATACTTGGGGATGAGCTTTCTAATTAAAAAAGTCCTTACCCTGAATATGGTCAGAAATGTGCTGTCTTAATGGCAATCTGCTGTGAAACTGTGTAGGAATACTCCGGGCACTGGTGGCACAGCAGATAGGCAATGATGACTTCTGTAGAAATTGTTATTAATGACTTAATGTCTAAGAAGCAAACCACAACACACAGATGCTGCCTTTTAGAGCTTTTCAGTACAGTAACTATCAATCATGAAGATGTGATGAAAAATAAAAATGAAAGACGTTATATTTTAAAATGGCCAGGCCAGGTAATAACTAGAAAAATGTGTAGAGGTTTGCTTCTCTAATATAGCTTTTATTTAGTCCATATGTACAAGAAACAATAACAATCCACACAATTAAACTATTCTTTTAGGGAGTTTAACCCAGCATAGGTTAAAAGCCCACCTGTAGTCCTGGCCATTTATTTAGCCCTGGGATTCTGTATTAAAGAAATAACCCAAGCAGCTCTTCAGCTTGTTCATTGGGGGTATATAGTTAATTTGCTGGGATATATTAAATTACATATTTGGATTATAACCAGTTATTATGTAAATTACCTAAAAGTACCTTTTTTTTAAATATATATTTTTTTCATTCTTTCTTTATCTATTTCCATTGCTGCTTGGACATCAATTCCACACTATTTGCTAAGACAGAAGTGTTGAATTAATGTGCTGACTACTTCAGGAGCTACATTAATCTTATTCCGGTGGTGGTTTCAAGCAATTCAATAACATCAATTAATAACATTTCATTGTAAATCTGACAAAACAAAGCAAAAGAATCTTACGAGAATTATACTGCAGACTATGCATAATATTACATTTCTCCCTACTATTTTACTTTGTTTTGTAATATGACAGGTTCAGAGAAGTAGATGCTTTTTATTTAAATCTAAGACGATTTACCACTGAAGCATGCACTCATCCTTGGAATAATTGAAATATGAGAAGACTAAAGATAATTCATATATTAAAAGACTGCCACAAGTAATAGCACTGAAATGTTCACTGTTTGGATATCCACAGTTTATATTATTAAGCTGAAAGTAAACCTGATGGAACCACTGTTGTTGTTTTTTTGTTTGCTTGTTTTTGATTGCAGAAATTAACAGGTTGTTTATGAACTTTTTAAGTATTACATAGTTTTTTTATGTTAAAGAAGCCATAATCTTTGGTAATGGTTTAAAACAGTAACCTTAAAAAATCACTTTAGTGCTTAAACATGAAAAATGATTATTGCTTGAGAATTTACTTTTCAAACAGTTAAGCAGAGACCTCTGGTAAAATGTTAAGATCTCCAGAAGTCTGGTGACAACTATTAGTCAATCATAAGATGATTAATAACAGTTTAATTGCAAATAAATTCTAGGCTGGTGTTAATAGTTACTACCCTACAAAGAACTTGATGCAACAACGTTTTATCAAAACCTGCAATTAGAAAAGTGGTTGAGAAGGCCAACTTTGGCAGCAACAAAGGGTTTTCCCAAAAAATTGAATCACCAGGATACAGTGTCTGCTGGACTGCACAATATCAGCTGTATGAATCCAATGTCCAATGCAAAGTACATATAATAATAATTACTCACAAGTTAATTGGTATGATGCAAACACAACTGAACTCTTTGTACTCCAGTACACCAGTGCTGTGTTTGGGGCAGAACAGTGGAGGTTATGCCAAGAAGAATACAATCTCCTCTATGATGTCCTTGTTGAACTAGGGGGTGGATGGATTATGCTGAATAACAGGGTATTTTAGCCATAAAAATCTATATCCCTCTGACTAGAAGCTCAAGACTAGTCTTTACATTAGCATAACAATCCACATGAAAAAATAAATCAAACTGTCTATTTCTGAAACAATACTTTCCTAACTATTTTTACACAATACCACAGAAGATTTGTGCGCCCCGTATTTGGAAAAAACGCCCATGTGTGGGAGCTCGCCCCACCCCGAGTTTGTGGTGAACGTTTCTGTCTTTTTTGGGGTTTTAATAACATGCTTGGAATTATGCCTGAGTGGAAATACAGGAGCTCCTACTGATTGTTTTTCAGTTGATGCTGCTGCTGAAAACACAGGACATTTTATAGTTTTTGAAGTTTTCGTTTTGTGAAAATATTTTAAATGGTAAAATGCTAGACTGAATTTGGTGACATATTTTTGGCTCTTTAGTTCTGAGTAAAAACCATGTTTAGAGTGCAGTTACACAAAGTTACAATGTGGGTAATATATTCTTAAGTTTGCTGTTTTGTAATTCTATACACAGTATTTAATACTTTAATGGCAACATTAGTTACACATTATTTTCATTGTAACTTTGTGTAACTACACTGTAAATACACTGTAAGTACATATACAATTACTCAGTACTTACACTCAGAAATTGCCTCCTTCATTTAAAATGTTCAGACTCACTGTGAACTTGCAAAGGAAGGGTTAAAATGTTGCAGAGTCATGTGACATGTTTGTGAATATCAGTGCCCTGATTTTCTTTTTTCTGTTTCTTGTTTTTTTGCAACTGTGGGATTTCTCTGGCATTGTTTAAAAGGAAAGTTTTAATGGATCATTTACCTTAATTAATTTACAGCAAAGTCAGGGGCCAATCTGAGTCAGCAAGAAACGCACCTAGAGGCAATCACAAGTGGAGAACAGACGACCCTTCCTCACTCCGCACCACAGCGATCAGCGCAACCCCCTGTTGCTTAGCAACTTTACAGGAAAGATTAAAGTAGCCACAAAGTTGATTTAATATTTAAAACAAGGGAGAATCATTTAAACCTACATTTTAGTCCTAATCTGAAGTAATTGCTTCGATGTATATGTTCAAAATTATTGTTACTAAGGCTGTCCTTTTTTAGTTCCACTTTTGGAGAGGATATTCAGTATTAGTATTCACCACTTTTATACTGTAGCAGCCTCACAACAAAGTGACAAAACAGCTCAGATGGTTCTGCACTTCAGAGGTGGATTTAGCAATTATCTTCCTGGGCTGTAAAGTGAAATGTTCTGAGACGAAACGCACCTTCATACATTTTTCAAGGAAATTTTTTGGATAATTTCTTATTTTGCTTTTTTCCTCTGCAGTTGATGGAAGCTGGTCTTGCTGGGCCTCGTGGTCTAAGTGTTCGGTGACGTGTGGAGGTGGACATTACATGCGCACTCGGACCTGCACCAGCCCTGTGCCTGCCTATGGGGGAGACATCTGTCTGGGCCTACACACTGAGGAAGCCCTGTGCAATACCCAGCCCTGCCCAGGTACTGAATTAAACAAAACTGGCACATGCCCTCTGCATGTAGTGGGCTATTCTATATCTTTAACTTGTTTTTCAGTCAGCTGTCTGTCTCTCTTTGTTCTTTACTTCATTAACATAGAATGGTCACAGTGTAATGTTGTAATTTTTTTAATCCAAACCGTTCTGTAGAAAATGTACTGTTTAGCCTATAATCATTAGCCTAAATGTGAATTAAGCAGAAAAAAAGAAACACAAGCCAGGCCACAAAAAGGATTTTATTTTCATTATCAGTAAGTATTGGTTGGTGTCCAGTGCTTTAAGTACACATGACCAGAGCTGAAATAATATGCAACAGTAATAGAGATGATTCAATTACAGCATACTATGTCATCTCTCTAGAAATATAATGCATGGGAAAAAAAATGACTGTAAGGAAAAACAGGGTAATTCCGATCCTGCCCCAGAATTTACTAGTCTCTCAATGGCAAGCCGAAAGGGGGAGGGAGAAAGATTTCCATGTAAAATTTAAATTTAACAACCTCTTCAGCTGAGGTTATTATTATATTTCTTAACAGATGCCCTTATCCAGGGCGACTTACAATTGTGACAGTATATCACATTATATTTACATACAATTACCCATTTATGCAGCTGAGTTTTTACTGGAGCAACCCAGATAAAGTACCTTGCTCAAGGGTACAACAGCCTCCTTTCCACCACCTGGGCTTGAACCCTTGACCCTCCGCTCATGAGTCCATAGCCCAAAGCACTGCACACTGCTGCCCGAGTTATGAAATTATAGCTTACTGGACAGGAGATAAAGCTTTCCGTATAGGAGAATCTCACCAGAGTATAACATGGTTTATTCAGAAACCTGAGCAAATGTTATTTAAAAGTTATATTCAAGCAAATTTATATCTGGATAGGTCAACACCTTATTACCATATAACACACTCCTTTTGTCCACGATAACCACAGTTCTCTGAAGGCTCTGTTCATTCAGTAAGCTGTCTGTGTTCAGGATAATTAGTACATTAAATAATCAACTAGCATGCTGACTGTTTCCTTCTTGGTGAGATATGTTTAAATCAGCTGTGTAGGCTGCTCTTGTGTTGGCCACTTCCGCTGTGGATTGTATATCTGTGTAAGTGTCACACAGTCTGTAAGGAGCACCTCTTCCCTCCTCTACAGAGAGCTGGTCAGACTGGTCAGAGTGGTCAGAGTGCGAATCTTCTGGATCACAGGTCCGCATTCGTCATTGTGACGTCCTCTTCCCTACTGGAAACCAGTGTTCAGGAAACAGCTCGGAAATCCGGCCCTGCATTTCAGACTCCAACTTCATACCCGGTCAGTATCAAACCTTTCTCTATGTGATTAAAGATACCCAATACAATGTATGCAATTCAGAACCTTTCCTTTCTCCTGAGATCTGAAGAAGGAACAGAACACATTCTGAATCATTCTAAGTATATTTAACCCTCTATAAATGTGCTATATACAATGTGAGCTTACCCACCAGAAAATAAAGACATCAATTCCCAAAGATTAATTTTCTTTACTTTTCTCCAGATCATTAGAAATGGGCTGTATGCCATGTCTGTGAATATAGCTCCAGTGTTATCGTATTCCTGTAAACCCTTTGATTTTCTAAAACTGTAATCTCAGCTAATGCTGGTCATATTTATTGTACAGAGTTACTGGACTGATGTTGGTGGAAACTGTGTAAATATAAAATAAACCAAATAGCTTATTTAGGAATAATGAATGGAAACTTAATTTTTTCAACTATGATATGTATGTAATTAATCAAAAGTATGACAAGCCAAGAAACCCTCTCATTAGATACAATCTTTGGGTCTAACTTGGAATTCCTGGCTTACATCCTGAACTTCTGTGGACTATGTAAATTCAGTAAGGTGCTTTTAAATGCAAGCTCAAGCCAAATATGGGGGTTATACCTACATCGTTGCTTTGTATTAGCTGAATACTACTAATGAAAACCTGTTGGATCTTTTGTTGAGCCAAATGAAAAAAAATAGGTGATTCATCAGCATCACCACAAGAACTGTAATTGTCACAACGCCTGGAACTGCAAAATAGAGCTGGATAAGCCTTACAATTCTGCAGACTTTGATCTTCCAAAGAAAAATGAATTAATTACTCTCGTGGTCAAGAAGGTATAATTGGTGTTAGCAAATTATGGAATTAGCAACATTTTGTTCATGAAGTGGTAGAATACATTTTAAAAAATCACAGATTACAATTCCCTCTTCTACCTAGGTTATATTTAAAAAACAAAAGAAGAACAATAGACTTGTAGTGCTATCATATAGTAAGAGTTGTTTTTTCCAATGAAATAGATCTTGTAAGACATTTGACCAGTAGAGCTTGATTCATTAGAATAGATCAGACACAAACAGAAGTTCAAAAGATACAAACACTGCTTTATTATAAAAGAAAGGTACACTGACTGCTAATTTACTAAAATAACAGATTAAATAGGCAGATTATATATCAAAGGGTTAAACGTTACTTCCAGTAATGGTTATACCAATGAAAATATCCTACTTAAGAGGAATGTTACTCTTAATATAGTGTCAGCCAATCTCCTGAATGATGGCTTTCTATCCAGATCCCCCTAAACTATGGACAACACAGCACATCTTTGATGTATTTTATGACCTGCTGGAACTGACCAGCCACTTTATATCAATTCTTATTAATTAAACCAACACAATATGCAGGTTGCTACAGACTCTACAGATCTGATAATGTTGTACAGCAAGGCTCTGGCTCAGAGTTCCAGTACTCAATTTGGATATTACATAAAGGCTTAGTAGGAAATTCTAGTACTTTATCCTTTTTTAATGAGACTGGATGCGTCTCAGAAAGAAGTACAGCTGATTTAATCATTGGCCATTTGAATTTTACGATAATATGTTTCATTTAGGTGGCATTTGGCTGTAAAATCCAATGCTATAAAGGATCTCATTTATCAGAATATTCTGGATGATTAATTTTTATTATGAATCTTTATTTTTTTTCCCAGAAATCTCCATCGCAAGATCTAGCCAGGAAGAGAGACGATGTGGAGGTAAGATTTTGAACACAGTAACTCCTGTAAAGGGCTGCCAAACAGCTGTACACTCATCTTAGAGTTGAAATTCTTTGCCAGAGTCTCATACATATCTGTGCGGTCATTAAATATTAATACACATAAAAAAAAAGCATTATTCTCTGCTGACTCTTTTGTGCTGAAAGGCTTGCCTCCCTCACACTACTTGAACTCTGTTGTGTGACATCACACACAGGGAGCAATCCAAGGCTACTTAGCTGCCCTGAAAAACCTGCCTGAAGTGGAAGATCACACACTTGCACTCTTCTACACTGTGCAGAGTGTAAAGGGGAGACAGAGAAAGTGACGGGGGAGATTCAAAGGGGTGTGATTGTTTCCAGAGTGATATGTTACAACTCAAGAGGCAGTGGTACTTCATTAGAGTGAGATTGGTTTATCCATCACTAAAAGTAGAGCTCCAGAATGCGATATTGCCAACAAACCTTATATCATCTTAATATTAGTAAGGATATGGAGTATACTTAAAGAAAATGAAATAATTATGATTGATGATGTTTGTGTTCTCTCTGCAGATTTTAACTTGTTCCACATGATTGCTGTGGGTCTGAGCAGCTCTATAATGGGCTGCCTGATCACTTTGCTTGTCTACACATACTGTCAGCGGTACCAGCAGCAGGCTCACGATGCGACTGTCATTCACCCAATATCAGCAGCTCCTCTCAACACCAGCATCACAAACCACATCAACAAGCTGGACAAATACGACTCTGTAGAAGCCATTAAGGTTAGTGAGTGTCTTTTCGTGCAGAACAAACTAATGTCCAGTTAAGTCAAATTCACCAAATGCATATACACTGCTTTCTCATAAGTACATAAGCAATCACTGAAATCGACTGAAGTTACATTTTCATTATGTATTGTGTCCATCTCTTATTACAGTTTAGGAACACAGAATACACCCGTCTTTCTATATCATGCAGTGGTTGTAGGGTAAATACTGCATCTTGTGATTGGGTCAATAAGGCGTTTTGGTGTGGGGATGAGTATTCTGGGAGTTTTCATCCATTTTGTCTTTCATGCTTGCCTTAAAAAAAACATTTAGAATTTCGTCATTTAACAACCTTCCTAAATTTCGAATATGTGTTAAATGTAGTTATAAAAATGTTGCTTTTTCATTTTTGCTTAATATTAGTAATCATGGATTCCCAACTTAATTTCAAAACCCAAATTGGAGATTTTCTACTTTTTTTATTTAATTTTTAATTTTTCCTGGTGATGAAAACTAAGTTTGTTTAATTTTGGATTGAAGAAATGAAAACAAATAAATTTGTCCAAAATCATGATCCTATTCCAGGGAAAATGTATGTTCCTTATGTCCATTTTCAATGTGTCTTGTTTCACAAGAGAAGTTTTGCAAGAAGCTGGGTCATCGCCAACCATAGAAGCAGCATCCATTTTGGACTGCTGCCCACTGTCGTAGTTAGATAGAAGACTTGTTCAAGAATGCAAATTTGAAGCCAGAGTCGACCAGGCAGATTTTTAACATCCTCCTCAGACCACCAGTTGTGACTTGCCTCACCAATAAAAGCCCAGCCCACCTCATTACGGAGCAACCTGCATCTTTCATAATGACTTGCAGATGTTGCAGTCAATGTACCTGGACTGGATGGAGAAATACCCAGAGTGCTGATGGAACACAGTGTGCCAAGAGGCAGGCGGCTCGGTTTGCATGACCTTAGCCCATTAGAACCGTTCATAATGTTGCATGGGTTGGGGTGTGCTTTTCATCTTTTTGCCCAACTGGTGCTACCCCAGGTTTGGGAGACTGCTTCTGAAAAGAGTTCTGAAAGAGACCTACACAGCTTCCTGCTAAATCCAAGACATATTGTTGTGGATCATTCTCCCCATTCCTCTTCACAGCCCGATGTGTCCGTACTGTTGCCTTTGGATGACCACAGCATGCATCAACCTTTGTCTTCTAACATTGGAAAATCAAGGGGCCTGGAGGTTTCCTACTAACTTTGACCAACATTCCACACCCGACTATCCAACCTCTGCCGAAATCCGTCACTCCCCGTGAGCCTCTTGTTTGTGGCAGGTCTGCATACAGACTTCTATTTATAGACCATCATCCATACCATCTGATAGATCCTCTCTTAAACTTGTGAGAAGGCAGTGTATTTTTAAAACCATACAGTAAAAAAGGACTGCCACACATTATTTAATAAGATTCTATTTTTATTAGCTCCATTGATTCAGATGAAATTATACAACCAAAGCAACACCGAGCGAATAAGCAAATACTTCCATCTCTTGTCCTTGTAGTGTTCTCGTGAACGCTGAAAAGTGACATCCTGATGTTGAACCCATTTCCTTTGTATTCTGCATGTAAAGACATTCAAAGACAGATTATTATGTTGTAAATGATACGGCTTTTAAGGCCACAGATGGCCTAGGTGATTTGTCAAAAACAGCTGTTTTAATGGAGAATTCTACACAAGTTGCAGATGTTTATTTTGATTAGCCTGTATTTAAAAGTGATTACATTATTACATATGTCTGGACAAGTATTATGGTTCTCAATACTGCATGGAAATAGATTTTAAAAAACCCAAACTGAAATATATAATGAATTACTGTTCCTAAAGTCTGTTAATGAATATATTAAGCGTATGTACTGACTTGAACAAAAGCTGCATAAATATTTTGATAATTCAGTTCAACCGTGCGATGCATGATTTCAAAGAACTCGGGGAGTAGAAACATAGTTGTTTATGTAAAGGGAAACAATCCATGGCCCAATTTCATATTCATTTACATTTATATATATATTTTTCTGTTAAAAAAAACAATCCCCCAACATACTTTTCACTAATGTGTTTTATATATTTATTCAATGCCCTGTACTCTGAGCTGTTGTTTAAAGATACATCTTTGATGACAATGTTTTTTAAATGGTCTTGTTTCAAGGTTTAAAATATGAAAAGTTTCAGGTTGTAACAATCTGTTACCATTGTAGACTGTAGACTTGTCAAATATATTCAGTTGTAGGTTTTGTCCATCCACATATTTATATTTTTTACTAACCACATAATGCTTAGAGCTGATCACTGTTAGTCATTGAATGTATAGCATCATGTACTGTTTTTCAGTTTGATTCAAGTTGGAAGAAATAGTGAAGCTTATTCTCCATGAACAGCTTAACAGTGATATGCTTTGATGTTTGAGATTATTTTATAAAGGGCTCCCTGATGTAAGCTGATATAAAGGGGCCCCTAACCAAAACCTATACAAACCACAATTAAGGTTCTCTACAACATGGGGATACCAAGGTAAACCACTGGAAAAAAGAAATGTATTCATATATATATTGTGGAAGTAGAGACAGTCACCTCAATACTTCACTTGAAAGGCAGTCAGGCGAACAGTGTGCCTGCATTAATTAATTCATTGTAGTAGCATACGGTGGATGAAATCCATATAGATCAATTTCATGATAACCATATAAACCAGTCACATACTGCTGACACTAACTTATCTTCTTTTTATTCACAGGCATTCAATAAGAATAACCTTATCTTGGAGGAAAGAAATAAATATTTCAACCCCCACCTGGCTGGGAAGACTTACACTAATGCCTATTTCACAGATGTCAACACCTATGATGACTATTAGCAAGTGCTGTGTTGTCAAGTGCAGCCTTTTCGTTTCCTCTTGGATCCCTTGTGTTAAATAAAATTGTATTTTTGCTTTGTGGTCTCTAATGAACCCCCTACGTGGAACTTCTGTGTCATGGATATTTTTTTCTGCTGCCAGCCCAGTAACAGAAAGACATATTTTGGCAAGTAACTGAGGACACCACCCCATCTTGGTGCTTTTGTGTGGAAAACTGAGCTTAAAGGACCCGATAATGTGTTTCCCGAACATGGAACAGGATGGGAAAGAGGCTTCTGGCGAATCTAGCAGACTTATTAAATATACCACTTGGATCCCTGTTAATTCTGCTAAAAGAACTCCATTTCAAAGATACCACAAGACTGCTTTGCATGACGTTTACTGAATCCGCTATCTGTTGCTTCATTTATTTGCATGGTTGATTGCATTCCAAAGCCCTGCACTTGCAGTATATGGACTACTTTGTCTGCACTGCTGTGTCAGCACAACTCTGCCATTCACTGAGGATCCTGCGCAGCGGCCACTGCAGACACCAACTGGAAGTGAGTGTCAACTGTTCAGACAAAGTCAGACAATCAAGATGTAGATATTTAGGTCTCTGGCCAGACATATTCATTTTTCTTTATTGTATGGTGCCCCGTGTAAGTCAAATAATTTAACCATGGTCAAAATATCAGTGTAAACCGAGTTAGTCGTTACAGTACATTCATTTTGAACCATAAGTCTGTAGTTTTCGTTGTCCAAATGTTTCAGTAGCAGTGGTGCTTTACATTTAATATACACACTTCAAACCCACAGAAATATATGCAAATAGTATATATTTGTTCTATTATGTTAAATATAAATCTTGTTATCTTGTTTTTCCACACTAGTAATTGAACAATATACTTGGAAAATGCAATTATGAGGTGAAAACAAATATTTGTACATCTCTTGAAGAGAGCATTACATGTTTTCTGCAGTTATTTTCATCAACCAAGACTGTACAATATGCCAGGTATATGTGTATGCAAGTGTGATGCTAAATTATTAGCAGCCTGCTCATGAAGAGTCTTCTATGTGTGTGTTTTGAAGACCCAGTGGAATTAAATTCTCTTTCAGTATCATATCAACATTAGGAATGTAGTGTCTGAAATCAAAACAACAAATTTGGCTTATTGACAAAAGTATTATGGTGTGCATCACCATGGCACAGAGCATTGACAGAAGCATTCCTTTTGATGGAAACTAATTTGACATTCACCTTCACCTCAGAGCACAGGATTGTTAGTGTCTGGCATCTCTTCCTGGTTCGCTTTCCTTGTTCATGTCAGCAGTTTTCAGTAGGAATGAAGTCAGGACTCGTAGGCCTTGACATATTTTCAGTGCTGATGTGTAACACATTGTGTGTAACATCTGTTTACACTTCTTCATAGAACTGATTCCTTACCTACTTGACAAAACACACATAAATGATTCTTCATTGCAGATCGAATGTTTTTAAGATTGAGAATTGAAAACTGTTCAGTTATTTAGGTTGAAAACTCCCAACTAAGCAACGAGAAGCACACATAGAATTGATTATTGAAAGTGTTAGTACTGAAATGTTAATAAACCCCTATGGAGAGAATTCATATTGATGTATAAATTTCAGCTGTGTATTATCTTTATGCAAACTTTCTTTATGTAACTTTTATTTTCTGCTGCTTTATTTGTAAATGAAACGGGCATAATAATTTTAATAACTTTCACTGTCTGAGCTGTATTAATGAGTACATTGAGACCTTTTTTTGTAAAATAACCTTTGAAAGAGTGGGGAACCAGCTGCTGATATCTTTTTAAAGTATTGAAACCATGCTTTTCTGGTGACACATTATATTTCTCCTGAGAAAAGGATACACGAAGGGTACATGAAAGTGAATTCCTTTGTCTCCTGAATGGTTCTAACAAGGCTGAGCACAGCGGTGTGATTCTCTGTATCAACCTTCAACCTGATGGGACCATCTGTGTAAAGGGGTAATTGAGTGTCTGCAATTAATCAACTCCAGCTCCTTGTAGGGAAAGGTTGCTGATTTTGCTGAATTGTATGATGAGTCTGAGATGAGAAGCAATCGGAGCCTACCTTGACTCATGTATATCTCTTATGAGATTTTTGTCTGAGTCTATTTCGGGGCCGGGGTATTTTGATAAAGGATGCAGGAGAATGAAAATCACAGAGAAGAGCCTGCACATAGCATTTGCCCAGGGTCAGCATTTCATATTTAGATGTATATGTTGTAAAACAACTCTATAACCATGTTCTTGTCTTCATCAGTTAACCAAAAAAATAATATTTTTTAAGTCGCAGTGTATTTGTACTTTGTAAAGTAATCCGTTTCAATTTGCAAACTGTATAGTTTGTTCAGCTCAAAGTCAATATTGTAATTATGAATTTTCCCTGGGAACATTTATTATTGGCAAGAAAACAAACCAAACAAAGAAAACACTTTAGATGAAAGATTATTCTTAAAGCAAATTCAATGAGAACAACACTAGTTTAATTAAAACAAGAGTTAAGCAGTTCATTCTTCAAATAAGTAGCTTTGCCAAACTATGAGTTTAAAATAAACACATTTTAGTGTTGTGATTATAATATATCCGATTTAAATGTAAAGTTTTTCATGCAGTTCTTATTTTTTTTTTAATATGAACATTTGTCTTGTGTAAGAGGTGTTGTTTGTTATCGGTGTGTGTTTGGAGAAGTAATGTTGCTAGTTTTGGAATTCCTAGTTTAAATTCCCCTGTACATTTCTCCTTCAATAAGACAAGCTGTCCGGTGCCTGGAGTTGTCATTAGCGCCACATACTTTATTGTTACACTGACTGTATTTCATTGTGGGCTGCAGAAATGCCTCTTTAAATTAATCTGATGCCTTTCTTCACATCAACAATCTTCTACCTGAGCCAACCAAAGTTATAAACTAAAGCCAGATGAGCTTTAGTTTATAACTTTGGTTGGCTCAGGTAGAAGACATTTCCAGATGTATTTTTGGCAAAAGCTAATTTTGTTTTCCCTGTAGACAACCTAGCTATTAACTATTTCAGGACCAAACATTGGAAGTAGGATCTTAAACATATACAAATTCTGATAATAGTGCAGTGAGTAAGTCCATATAGCTAAGTATGATTTTGTTGTGCAGATACAACACCAATCTTTGATTAGTTTGATCCCTTTATCATTCTGTTTTAACTGTTTGTGGCAATGAAGCATGTATAATCAGAACGTGTTTCAATTCATTCTGCTGTCTCAGGCACACGTCTGAGCCCCTGACCTGCACAGCCCCAATCAAGCAACCGAAAGACTGATATCCTGAACACTGCAGGGGAGTGACTTTGCTGTAAAAGCTCCCTCTTACACTGACTTATTACAACCTTATTTTGTTTCTGCAAGTTCCTGCATAATCTCCAAGGAACTATTTTTTGGTTCTAAAAAACATCTGGCATAATCTCTTTAACTTGTATAATGTACAAATGTGTATCTTCTTTCTGCTAAACACAAAATAATATGTTTTATTTTAATTTGGGTCTAACTTCAGTGTTCTTTATTAACTTAATATACACTCCTTGATTGTGTAGCTGGACACCCATTTTTAATAAGACTTTTAATGTGTAATTGAGTTATTTTGTATTCTGGATTACTGTTGACCCTAATGTCCTTTGTCACTGTGCAATGGAATGGAACTGTTCCTGCCGTGGCTGTCATCCCCGGTACTCTTTAGAAACAGGTTATTATTTTGTTTGCAAAAGTCTTGTCTGCATACTGAAAAGCCAATAATACATTCATTGGTTTGATTTTCATAGGTTGGTGGCTTCATGTCATATTTATCTCACAACGGCACTTCTTTGATTTGCATTTAATCAGTTATTTGTAATGTACTAAACAAAAAGGATGGTGTCTGAGAGACGGAATAAATTGCAGACTTAATAATTGAGGTGAAAATGGAAAAAAGGGGGATACAAATTAGAAAATGTGCATGACAGAACGTGGTATACAGCATCACAACTCTGTATAGGAATGTCAAACAAAAGATTTACATTATAAGGAATGGTATAAAGTGTGCACAGAGTTAATTGCCAAAAAAAAAAAAAAAAAAAATTACAATCTTCACATCCATCCCCCTACAAAGAGAAGCTATATTTCAATTTGGAAGAGGAAGTCAAAATCACGATGTAGTTTTATACTCAAATTGTATTTATTTTACTCTTTTCAGTTTAGGTTCTCTTTTACAAAATGTATTCTCATTGAAACACAAAGTGTTTATTTTCATATCTGTGTGGCTACTTCTAAATGTTCTTTTCAAATACTAATTAAACTAATAAAAATAAAAATCTTTCTGACCCATACAGAAGTCAATTAAAGTTTAAATATGAGATTAATTAAACTATGTATAAACCAATATCTAAAGAAATACCAGAAACATTGCATATGAAATCCTTTATTGTAAGACAAATGATAAGTGGGTATTAAGTAAACTAACTTGTTTTGATGACTCATAACTTTGCATTTCAATTTATTGTACATTGCATTATACATCTCCAGATTTGGGTTTCCTAACTCCAATATAGTGCATAAGAAAACAGTATTTTATTTTGTACTACCAGTAATTTTACATCATTTTAAAATAAAGTACAATATGCTTTTGGTTGTGCAGCATATATACATGAATATCTTTGTTGTAGATTCACACTTTCTCAAAAACTGATAATTTGCATGTTAATTGTATGGTGATGCACTAATAATATTACAGCTGATTGGGGGAACTCTTGATGCTATAACTGCTTTGCACAATCTCCACAAAGTAAAACGTGAGGATATGAGTTTCACTGGGATCTGACATAATCTTGCAAAGTACTGAAAGAAAATCACCATTTTAAGTAGTAATGACAACGTTCGAAAGCTGAGCTTATAAAGGCCTTAAATACCGAATTAGCTGTTCTATCAAATTCCTCTCAAACACCCTGATAGGTTATTACTTAATGGTTTCTAAGCTCATTTGTATTTTATTATTTTGCAATGCACATGTTGGAATATCTTAAAGTTAAATTAAATTAAAGTAAGCAGGTCATGAATGAGGACAGTGTTCAGTAATACTAATTAGTCTGAAAAGCTTTTTTGGAGGGGAATTAACTGATTATTCAGTTGGACAGTAACACTGGGTCTTTGAATAGTGCTTTACTGTGACCTTTCAATATTAGTCTAAAAATAAATTAACCATCTGTCACAATTCATCACAAGAGCCCAGACCAAATCATGTCAAATGTGGACACTGTTGTCATTCCCTTCCAATAGTCTGGCCCATAGCCTGCATTAATTAGGAGAAATCCCAGCTCACCATCCTGCACCCCTAAATGACTGTTTAAACTTGAATCTGCAGAGCTGGGAGACTGAGACATAAGAATATAAGAACATAAGAAAGTTTACAAACGAGAGGAGGCCATTCGACCCATCATGCTCGTTTGGTGTCCATTAATAATTAAGTGATCCAAGGATCCTATCCAGTCTATTATTAAATGTGCCCATATTTTCAGCATCATGCAATGAATGCAATAAGACTGAATGCAAATGTTTAATTGATTTTAGGTTGTTGTCTTAATAACTTCTGTTCTGTGTAGTTTTAACACATGCAAGCTGTAGGTCAACTAACATTTACTTGCAGGAACTATAATGTCGGAGACTGCAACTGCCTAGCAATTTCCCAGGGACTGGTCCTGTAGCTTAGACTGGGAGCAACACAAAGTTAGACAACCTGCACTGGCTTCACTGTCACGGTTCTTCTGTGCTGTAGCTGTGTCACGTTCACAATTATTGCATTGTTGCGTTGTCTTGCCATTAGCATCTCTGTAGCCTCTTGCTTTAGAATGTAATGTGTAAATACTGCATTTATTGCAGTCTCCTACAGAACACAGCTTTCTTCTGTGGTGTCACAGCTAGAGTTTGGGTAGCTCTCTTTCAGACATATTCTGCGCTGTCTGTGATCACCTCAGGCACCAGTATTGCCTGATTAGTGTCAACATATCCCCCTGTTCTGTGCAGCAGCCTGCATCTTTAGCCTTTTGTGATAGTAAAATTGAGCTCATTATTTTAATTTTTATTACTTACAATTAGGGAGATTGAACACAGGCACGGATATTTAAATAAACAAACAAAACACGTAATGGTCTATTGTGCAAGGAACTGAAAGCAATAGAAAATAATCAGTTAAAAACTAACCTGATTCACGAAACCATTTAATGTGTCTTTTCACAGGGTGCCAAAATGCGTGATAGTCCATTGCCTTCTGAGGTCAGGCAGAGTCTAGATCTGGAGTAGAGCAGCTAGGCTGAGCTTCAACAAGTGATAGTATAGTTAAGAAAATATATGCTTTCTAACCTTCTGGCACTTTAGAGGTGTGTTCTTTTAAATACTTGAATATTTGACATTATTATTTTTAGCACTTCATTTTGCAAACCTAAAGTGTACGTATTTTGGTTAATCAATTTCATGAATATAAATTGGGCTTAATGACACATTACAGAATGATTAATTCTACCTTGGTGTAATGCTGTCATTATCACATGACGTGAGTCAATTATTTAATGTTTGAAAGCTAGTCTATCAAGAACCACAATAGTACACTCATTAACATATTTAGGGTCATTAACCATAGCAAATTAAAATGATAGACTGTAGAGTATAATTTTTTTGGTAACACACATAGAAGCAAAGACAAATTGTGAATATATGCTTAGTATAGCAATAGTGTTAAACAAAAGAGCTCCAGTGGAGAAAAAAACATACCACATGCTACACAGTTTTTGCAAATGAAGAAACAAGCATTGAAAACATGGTGGGTATAGCCATTACTAGCCATTACCTTTAAAACATGGTAATCCAGTCACACTTTCTATGATGATCAGAATGAAAGGAATTACAGCAGGAGTGGCTGATTTGATAACTTTTAAAGCACGCTATTCTCTTCAGTAACATTGCATGGAACAGTTTTGAACACAATCAACAAGTAAATGGGCTGATGATGTGATAATATAATTGTGCACATATTCTGCAAGCAACATGTTAAGACTGCACCAAGACTTTAAATCTATCCCTCCTGATTCTGGAGGAATAGATGTATATATGCCACTTGTAAGACACAGTGATAAAGGGTGGCTTTCACTCAGCTGCTTCTTTTAAAAATGTAAGGCATTTTGTCATCCATGCTGGTTCTTTATTCTAACATGCACAGCTATATGCCAGGAAATGGGTTTCACACCAAAAGTGAACCCATCAGTTTTGAAGTCTGACGTTTTTTCTGTTACAGAGGCTGCACACTATTTGGTGGCATACGTACTGCAGACTGTTTCCTTTTGTCTGTTTACGGTTTCTCCTAACTGACAAGGCCTCCGAAGCGAAATGCCACAGATTGTACAACTCCATCAGTTCTGAAGGACTGAGTTTCTATTTGTTTTGTTTGTGACAGAAGATATCATCCACCTGACTGAAATAATCAAAGTGATGGAAAGCAAAGTGACTCATGTTTACTAGGTTTGTCATATGTGGGGTAAGAATTTAAATTATACCTTAACAAAAATCTGAGGAAGGCTTTAGTGATTAAGGGCCTGAAACACATGCTTTGCTAAACTCCCAACCATTCAGCATTTGTGAAAGGCTTGACTCATCTTTATTCTTTTACTGTTCAATGTTTACCAAGTGCCAAGCAACTACAGGGTGCTAGACAAAACACTGTAATTTCAGGTGGATGATTTGTTTTGGTCCAATGTGTATGTTATTGACCCTTTACGGAGCAATTTTCCCCAAACTTTGATGATTTACTCTTTAACTGTTTTCCAATGGAAGAGAATCAAGATGTACTGCAGAATCAGTTCCTGAAATATATGTTCCCTTCAACCCATACAAACAAAGGTTAAAACACTAAAAGATTGTTGAAAGGGCAAAGTACAGTGGCCAGTAATTCAATTTTGTCTGTATATTGTTTAGTTTATGCTAATATGTTTAATAATGGTCTGTTAATATACATTAGATACATTTCCTCTTGTTGGTTTAGATGTGTTTACTATGGGAATTAACTTGCTCTGCACTGCTAGCAATATATCTTTGGCATTTTACCCTAACATTGCCTACTCTACTTGCTCCACAGCAGACAACCACTGCTTTTGTCTCAGATACTGTCTCTTTATTCCAGCTTACTTGAAATTTGAAAAATCAAACTTTTAGACAATACCTTTTAACATATTGTATCTGCAATGAGTAGTGATCTCTACTTCACACAAGTTCCGTAGCCTCTTTTTTAACCCAGACCTGAAAGTCTGAAAGTGAGAGAAAACTAGATCAAACTCGCACAAATACTCATGAGCTCCTGGACACATTTGTGGTAGGAAGCAGTCATTATCATTCTGTATTGATTACGATCTAACGTAAGTCTGGACACTGAGGATTGAGCCGTGCTCTTGCGCCTGAAGGGATGAAACAAAAAGACACACCTGCCAAAGAAAACCATTTTGCTGCAAGTAAAGAAAGGAGCAACAAATCATAGCACATGCAGAGCATTAATGTGTCCCACCAGGCTGCTACAGTAACTAAGAGCTGGATTGCTCTCTGCCTCTGCTTTTAATAAACCTCATACTGCTTTCTCCAACTTCTTTTATTGATAGCTGCCTTTGACTTGCAGCTTTCATTTACAACTCTTCAGCCAGGGGACTTCAAAGCAACTGAGTTATTGCTGTTCTAAGAATTATATTTTGCAAGTCAAATGGCATTAAGGAGATGCGCCACAAGTATTGTCTTAAGCTAATTTTAATTAGCCTACTTTACAGATATTTCCGTAATTCATTTTAGTAGATTAGACAGCTAAAAACATGTTATGTTATTTCTTGCGTCTTTACCATTTTGTATTGTCATTGATTTTTCTTGTTTAATTTAGGTAACTATTCCAACAAAAATTGCTTATTGCATTCTTGGAGCTGACAGCAATGTACTCTCCAAGGAAAGCAGATCAATATAGCATGTGGGCTTTATACTGCTTGGTTATACAACATGATTTTACAACACCTATCAGTTTCATAATGTAATTTCCACTAACTTAACCTTGAGATGTGTTTTGCTAATATGAGTAAACCAAATGTATGATTCTCACACGTGTGATTCTCAAAATGTGAGAAATGTATATGAAAAAGTGTTGTATAAACTGATTCATAAGTATTTCTTCCAAATTAAATACATGGGCAAGAATGACATTCCAAGGCATGCAAAATGCACATTATGTTCCACAAAATACCATGCTTCACAATACCTGGTAATGCAAATGACATTCAGCTCATTGAAAATAATAAATAAGGTTAATATTTAATATCTTACATGAGTTCTATAACGTAGACAGGACATTGAGGAAACTCCTTAAGTAGTACACAATAGATCATACACTCAAACAAATTTGCAAGCTATTTGTCATATATATATATATATATATATATATATATATATATATATATATATATATATATATGTAGTTGTAGATTGAAGCAAGTGGAAAAATCATGGTGGGGGAGGCTTCATCCAGGAATGGATCAACATGAGATGATGATGATGATGATATATATACCTTATTTTATTTTTACATTAGAGCTGAGTTTAATTGATTCATTCAGCTTCAGGGTTCCTTCATGCAGAACTAATTTTCGGCAGCTATATGATTAGCAGTCAACACATGTATAATATTAAAATGAATGGTGTCTGAGAGATATTGAAAGAAACCCAACTCCAAGTCTCAAAGTCATAAAAAAAAGAAACATGTCCCTGATGATTTACAGTCTCCAGGCATCTACCTGCTTTTTTCTTTTTTGACCAGGAGCTGAATATTGAAGCACTCAGCCACCCAATTGGCAAGACTAAAATGTTTCATCCCCATATACCCTTGTCTGGACTCCATTGATACTGAGACTCTTATCCCGTTAGTGCAGGGAACTTCTAAAACTTTAATTTACATTAAAGTGTACTATCTAGCAAAACATTTTTGTTTTCATGAGAAAAGTCAGGGTTTATATTAGTATTTTTAAAATGTGGACTTCCATATATCATTTAACTATTACAACTTTGCCTTCGATGGTTCCGAACACAGCTTCGAACCTTCAATTGAGTTCATTTGCATAATTTGCATAACACTAATGGCGCCAGTGTGTGTGGAACTCCGTACCAATCAAGAGAAGATACATTTGTTCAATACAGATTAACTCAAGTTAACTTAAGTTGTAGTAAAGAGCTAAAGAGCCGATCACAGATGCCTCCACATACAGTGTCCGGTCTGAGTAGCTGACAAAAATGCGTTTTTCTTTTCGGATGCAGAATCATCCTCGCATTTATTTACAGATGGACTGTGCGGGTCGTGCTACTGCCCGTTTACAGCGCCAGAGGAGATCAAATGTGAGTAAGAAAATGGAAAGTATTTATTAATCGTGACTATTATAAGGCCAGTGTCCTTCGTTTACTACCAACGTATGCGAAGACAAGTTTGTTTGTGGAAGGTACTTTCCTGTGATCTATGTTTCTTTCCCTTTTTACAAAGTAATAATTGAAAGAAAAACATCTGTTCAGCTAATGAAGTGGTTTGGTTTGTGCCTGTAATGATTTCTGCGTTTCATAATCCTGGAGCACAAATAAAACGCACACAAATGAAAATGAAATGTGGTCCCCAAGAAAAAAAATAAAGTGCTTTATAAAACAAAACGGAGCGATGCAAAATAAAAATAAAAATCACTGAGATTATATCTCGCATGGGACTGATGCAAACTATATGTGATTTATGTGCTCGCTTCTGAATGGTATAGCTGTGTTTGTTTCTTTGCTAAATTTGGAAATATGAAAAGCTATTCATATATATATATATATATATACACATACATATATATATATATATATATATATATATATATATATATATATATATATATATATATGTGTGTGTGTATATATGTGTATATATATATATATATATATATATATATATATATATATATATATATATATGTATATATATAATGTATATAGTGTGTGTGTTAGGTTCATAGTTTTAAGTATAGTCATTGAGCTATATTGAAATTAATAGCAACACTACATTTTTCTGGAATGTTTTAAAGGCCTAAGGCTTAATTTATTTTTTTCTCATTTCATACTTATATTGGGGATTGCACCACCATCAATATCATAATGATAGCAGTAATGAATAGTAATGAAACATTCTTTCTGGTAACACTTTAAATTGCTAATGCTATTAGACTTTATTGTTTAGTTATCATTAAAATATACTATTGTTTGTGTATTGCTGATTGTGCTTTAACTTGGTTTTACTTCTTGCTCAGGTACATTTAAAACCTCTTGAAAACTTTGTAAATGCTCTCTTAATATTAGGAGCTTTAACATTTTGCTCGTCTGTACCTGCTGTGACTCAGTGACTGAAGTGGTTCAACAGTTAAACACAGAATTAACCGGCACATCAGTGTGCTTTCTTTTTATCTGCACATGGGACACCTTTTCACCCTCTATCAAAATCTTTGACGCACCCCAAGATCTTCATTGCTGGTCTCTAGAATGGCATCCTTAACTCGTACAGTCTTAGTGGTCTGCCAAGACTGGCCTCCTATGTGTTTCTCATGCCTCACAATTTATTTTGTTTGTGATTTCATATCATAAGGATGTGTGTGTACAGAAATCTAATTTAAAAATTAATAAATAATAATAACAAAACAGAAAGAGATTGTCAGTAAAATAACTTGTATGTTTAAATGTTCTGTCATTATAAAATAATTATTTGCAAATAAATGTTTAGACCGCTGGGTTTTTTAATCTGAACTGATAAAACTGCTTTTTTAATTTAGTTTTCAAGAGTCCTGGGGATAATGAGATTGCCTCATTATGTATCATATTAATTACTCTGATCTGAGACACATGTTTCCGTTTTACGCTTGTACACTACGACACTCCCTACTGGGAGGGATTGTGGGGACCCCTGTCCTTTCCTTGCTGTACCCTTCAATGTAAAATTGAAATTCAATGCACAGAAGCCCTTTCTTACATAAAGTGGTTCATGTCTGGGATGGTTTGCCAAGTCCTGTCACTGAAACGAATACCAGAATTCGTCAAGGTCAGTGTAGATGCGATGCCATCAATCACCATTGGATCATAACTTGTCTAATTCTCTCATGTTGTCTGTTGTCCTTTATTCATTCAAAGATGACGGAAATGGCAAAGAGATGATCACACTACACCATTTATTCACTCGTCTGACATTTGCGTTGCTGTATCTCTATTGAGACTTGTGTCAATCTCAAGAGTTTTCACAGCTCCCTCATTCATGCCAACATGCTGTATGAAATCCATGAGAGGAGAATATTTCATGCCATGTCACAACCTGCTCATACTGTACAAGCCTATTTATTTTTTTCCTCAGCAGCTTGCACCTGATCGATATTTCCTCCGCTGCATGTTTCATCCAAACACCTAAACTGTATATTTTTGGGCCATGATAACAAGTCCTGCATTTAATTCCATACACACATTTTTTTTTTTTTTTATTAGGTGAAAAAGAAAACTGAATACATGTATGGCTATAATATGACATAATAGGGCCGAGATATAAATGATCTCCATTTTAGCAAACCCAAGGAATATTTCTCTTTACCCTTTCCCTCCTTGCTGGGTTGGACTCTGGCTCACTGAGACTGTATTGTATGTAGAGGTTATAGTAAATGGAAGGATGGATGGATAGACATGGTTTTAACTGATGTGCCAACAACCAGGTATTCTGGTGAGCAATACACTATCAATACCGGACACACGTGCTTGTAACTGACGTAAGCAAAAATATAATGAGTTGTAGGATTATAGACAAATTAACTATGAATGCCATTGGGGAAACTTTCAAGCACTTAATTGTTGTGATCTAATTCATCTATAAAGTATAGCAAATTAATAAAAAATATACATTAGTTTAATGGCCTTAAGTTTGTTAATAGAATTTTTTTTTTTACCTTGCATAGGGGAATATAGCGTTTCCCAACATGTATGGTGTTTATGGAGTTATGGCTTTCTGCCCAAATTGTTTGATCAGATGTGTGTGTTTGGAAGGGTTTGAAAACAAAGTCGAAAGCTGTTGACATGCTACCGTTAAAAAGTGGACTTTATCATGATGTTGAAAATGATAAGTGTTTTGTTAAGTGATGATGCGTCTGAGACCAAGTGGAGCATCATAAGTGTATCCACTAGGATGCTACAGGTACTAAATATGGTTTTTCAAATGTTAGCCTATATGATTGTAGTTTTTGTGAGCTGGTTGAAAATGTGGTTTCTAGTTGTAGAAGTATGCAGTTTCCTTTTAGAAGGAGGAATTACTGTTCTGATAATAAACATGTATATTAAGTTATTTGTAGAGCCCCTATATATGTGGTGACTTACAAAAGATCAAAGGACGATTCTTATTGTTATCCTTTTTTAGTTTGTGTGTTCCTTTTTTTAAACAATTACTTTTATTACTGAAAACAAAATCCTTTAACCAGCTGTTGACTTAAATAGTTTGCTTTACTAGTTATTCCAACAAATACGTATAAATATAACATGGCAACCTGCTAAGATATGCAGTTTGAGCAAGTCATATTATTAATTAACTCAATGGCTCATAGTGTTTTCTACAGTACAGGTATATTTTAATTTTGTATTCTAAAATGATTCAACAGTACTGAAATACAAGTAAATTAAAACTATATTAGTACACTTATCATCTTAGCTCAAGACATTTAGCTGTTGTGTCATTGACTTTCATTAAAACAAAATCATTATCGGTGATAACTATAATTATGCATGATAAGAAAAAAAAAATTGTATGTGTTGATTGGAAAATATGTAACAGATGACTGCTCTATGTAAACGTCTTTTTCCTCTGCTTCTGCTAAAACGGTTGAGTTGCAGTGAAGGAAGGACACCCAGCTGTTTGCTTAAACATGAATATTACACCTACATAAATCATATCTAAATCATTATGCGTGACCTTTAACCCACAGTAATCTGGAACGCAGACAAAAGATATGACCTTTCTGCCAAGTCTCCTTCATTTTGTCAGCCCAAGAAGAGGGAATGACTTTCCAAACGGTTAGTGGAAGTTCCTCGAACTGTGGAATTAATTAATCAAAGATGCAAACCCGCATGAAGTAAAGTGCAGTATGTTCATTTTTTAACACCTGTGCCCTGCAGGACCCATTGTTCTGCATCACGAGTAAATGTTTATGCTAGATACAGTGTTTGTCCAGAGATTTACTAAAGGTATAATTAATCAGCTTTTCGCATACATACGAACTGTCAAAAGAAAGTAGTCTGAAGGTTTTATATAGCCGCCACGCTGTGTATATTTTAAATGTATTTATCTTCTCTCGATTAGCATTTTTCTGTAAACATTTAGATAAATTAAATGCTAAACTCTTGCAACAAGACTTGAATAACAAAAGTGAAGCAATCAATAAAGCAAGCAATCTTCATTTCTTCCAAGTGCACCTGAAAGAAAATTCAAGTCTGTACATTCTGGAAATATTAAAAATGCTTTCAGTGCACATATCAAAACTATTATTCTCTAAAAATGACTGGAGGGGATACATGGGAGTAATATAATGAATGTAGTCCTGTCCAAATATGAAATTGTCCAAATGTGCCAGATTAATTGGCAATGGAATTCACTTTAAATAATTATATTTATTTGTCCTCTAATTTATTGCACATTTTGATATAGTCTCATTACACTTTGTGTACCATTATTCAGATATCGGATTACTACCAAGACAGAATAGTACGTTTCAGTGTTCCTAATTCAAGTTAATCTGAAATGTTTTGATTGGTTTGCCTTCATTTAGTTTATCAGGAATAATGGGTTATGATTTCAAAAATTGTAAAAACATCAGTGTTTGTACTAGGACCTATAAGAATTAATTACAAAAGAGGTGTGTTCTTATGTTAAATTCAGAATGAAATGAATATATATATGTTTTGCTTTCAAAATGCTGCCTTATTTGATTTTGCAATCTGAGTAGTTGTGCTGTTATTTGGGTGTAATAAAAGTAAAAAGTGAATTTCTTTAAACTATCCATTCCATCGTAACATGTAATTTAATATTGAATTTGCACAAACTCATTTTTAATTTAATTTCAACTAGATTTATCTTTTAAAATATATTAATCTCGGTGTGGTACACCAGAAATAAGCCAGTATCAGCACTAAGTTAAGAATAAATGAACAGCCAGTGTGATATTAAAAGTACCATTATTACCAAACCCTTATTTATCTTACTCCCATTTCAAAAAACACTGTAGTTTACAGAATTACATTAGCTGGTGGAAATGAATTGAATAAGAAACATTGGCTGCACTGATTGCTGGCAGCACAGTATGGGTCCTATAGCCCAGACATCAGTAGTTTAACCTGCACAGTTGTGTCGAGGGTCTCGGTGATGGTGTGTTCAATGGGTTCAAAACTGGTCGGGACCTTGTCTTGCTGCGCAACAGCAATCCCCGAGTCTTACTGTGTGGCCTGTAGGCCTGCCATGAGAGCTAAATCAGTCCTGCATGCACTGCTACAGCTCTGCTGTTTGGGCTATGGACTCACAGTGCAGCAGTTGATTAATAAATAGTGACTACAAATAGCTAGAGTAGAACAAATATATGAATTTGTGTTAAGATTCCTTGTAGAGGCTAAAAATATGTTTTAAGACCTGAGATATTACTTTGAAATACAGGCAATTACTGTTGAGTCTTGGCGGTGCATGAGTGTGGGGTTACGGTTAGAGCAGGGATTGCTTCAGTTATTGTATTCATACATAGCATTTTGTGCTTCATAGTAATACTCTTGTGAGTAGAGTGGCAAATTACATTTTATTCAAAGACAAGTGCTTAGCTCCATTATTTTTTCTCCTTCCTGTTATCCCCCTTGTTCTAGGACTACAGTAAAAACATTGAATTTTGAATACATGTCCAGCACATCATTTAGTCACACACTTTGCTTAGAATATGGGGGGAATAGGCTAAATAAAAATGAATTGCCTCATCTCTCAATGGCTCTGAACAAGCCAAACCACTAATGGAGGCCCAAGGTGTTGCTTGGTTGGCCTTACAATCTGTTTTCATTTGCTTGGCATTTCATTCAGTATGAGATGCATTTCCCCAGACACGAAATATAGCTTTCAGCCACCTTTAGTGGCATATCAGGTATCAAATGACAGCTTCAGGAAAATGAGGACAAATTGTTTGAAAAATAAATAAATAAAATAAAACTCTATAGATGAAACCTTGGTGAATATAAATCTTAAAATGTATTGGTGCAGAACAGACTGCTCTTGCAGCATCCATTCTTCAGAAGAGTTTTTAAAAGACGCTTTAGCAGCGCTTAAAAATATAATAATGATTGCAAACAAGGAGGCCATTTGGCCCATTTTCCTTTGTTAGGTTTCTAGTAGCTTAATGATCCAAGAATCCTATCGTGCTGTTTTGTAAAGGATCCCAAGGAGCCCTGCAGTGAGTTACAGTAACACAGTTCTACAGTGTGGGTATTAAGTAGTTATGGCAGATGTACAGTACTGTTATGATATGTCATTGATCACAGTTTACGACGCGAGGACTTTGGCTCTCGGGATAAAATCGTTACGTGTTTTACTGGGAACAGGTGTCTCGGATTTGTCATTCCTTACACACCATTTAACACAACTTTAAACACAACAGTCTGTTTCAACAATATGACGAGTTTGCTCCAGACCCCTACAATTCTCCATGTGAGAATACTTTCAGGATTGTGAATAACTGAGTCTGATTCCCTTCCTTTGTATTTTATTCTCATTAATTCCAGTTGCTAAGCTTTTCTTTGGCTTCTGCTGCTCAATCAGTGTCTTGTCTGTGAAACTAAGATGGTCTAATTATGGTTCAATCTGGAACTTCACATTGCCAGTCTGCAGTTCAGGGCCTTCTGGCTGCTTCAACCCAGTACACACGTGCTTTTGCTGTAGGTTTAGTTGTCTGTGGAAATACATTGAAGCTCAATAAGACAAGGTGGAGACGTTCTTTATATTTTCAGGGCTCAGGAAACCAGGCCTGTTGCAGAACAGTATTTCTTAAAGTCAAGCACTGCCTCTTCAGTTGCCCAGCCTCCGTATTGCAGTGCATATGTCTCCCTTTCTGGTTCCTACACACACTGACACTACAGAATTTATCAGAAATTGCCCTGTATATCCAAAAGTATTTGTATCTGTATCTGTAATGAGAGGTGGTTTGGTCTTTAAGAGAGTATATTTTTCAAGAAACTCTGATCCTGCCTGCCAGGAAAACACAGACATTGCTGCTGAAAATAAATAAATGTCGGCTCATGTTAACACTAACTAGCAGCATTGATTGATAAGTGTCAGCAGAAAGCAATTGTTTTCAAGTGCTTTTTTACTTTAAAATTGTCTATGGCAGCATAGGAAATCAGTCTTTACACAAGACCTTCACAGTATCATTTCTCACGTCACATACAAGACACAGCCAGAAGATTGGGTTTCAAATGGATCTATTTCTGAGGCCCCAAATCATCCTGTCTATCTCCTAGGATAACAAAGTCAATTTCTGATCTGAAAATTGCTGAGCCAAAGACACCTGCTGTTTTTCCATCGAAGCACTATTTTCTTATTAAGAGAAACGCAGATGTATAGCACAATTATTTAACTGTAGACCCCCCCCCAATTCCTCTAGTATTGGTCAATGCCAACAGCAAAAAGGGAAAAGCTCCATATCTGTCTTTAAAAACACATAGGATATTGATTGGCATGTACTTCTAGGTAAAAGTAGTATATTTTCAGCACTTAGTGATACCCCTCTTAATGTGTCTTGCTAAAGCACATTAATTGGCACACCTGTAGAAACGTTTCTGTGGTTGAATTCGACATTATTCATTTTTATTTTCTCCTGTGCACTGGGTTGTCCCTAAGGACTTGGATGTGGTTTAGTGGTATGTGGCATATGTTCAAACAAAAAACTTTGTTTTGGCTTCCCTGCTCCTTATAACACATTGGACCATGATTGCTGTGCTACTAGTTCAGCAGTAGTAATAATGAAATAATCCACTCAACGTATTTTTTAAACCCTGTCCTGGAAGGAGTGAAATCAAACGCAAAAATGAACATCTTGAAATCGGACCTAAAGAGAAATTATCTTAAACTATTAAAAGGTTTCGAATGTTGCTAAATATGACAAATGGACAGGCATAATTGTGTAGCCGGGATGGTAGGCATATTTTTCAGAACCTTTCAAATAGCAACTTTTTTTATCCTTATTTTTATTTTTATTTTAATAGTCTCGCAAGCTTCAGCAATTCGGTTTCACTTCCAAGAGGTCGCTTATCTAGCTGTTTGACTATATTGAAAAGTATAATATTCTCCTGCCTTGCAGATATTAAAAGCCTTGGGTAGTTTAAAAAAACAAAGGATACCAACTTGTGTGAGGTGTGGAAAGCTGAATCAGAGACTTACTGTACCTTTCACCATTACGAATAAGACTATGGAGACTGTGTTAACCGGTGTTTGAAGGAAATCTTTGTTATTGTCAGACTTGCAGTGAGTAGGGTATTATTAGCACCGGCACAGTGGGAGGTCAGGCAGCTAGAATTGGGACAATAAAATTTACTCTCAAAAAAAAGTGGCTGCTAACAAAGTATATACTGTATAATGTGGCAGTCTACATTTATTTTTTATTTTTTAATAGACCTGTGAGACTAAGAAAATTATACAGGGTTTTCACCAAGTTTAAGTTAGAAAATAAAAGGAATTCATAAACTTTGTAGAGGTTTCAAAATATCTGTTAAATTGCACCATGGTTTATATAAAATGCATTTATATTAATATATGTAGAATAACTGCTGTGGGGACACACTATTTTTGAAGTAGCCTCCAGAGGTACGTGTTTGAGTTCAAATTTGAGTCGTGCACTACAGTAGACCCTGGAAGTGCAAATGTGAAGTTTTGGAAATTAATGTTGGTGCACCAAACTGATGTAAAGGACAATGTTATTCATTTTTACAACATACTGCAGTACCTTGAGTAAGGAAGTCCCCCCCCATTTTTCACCTCAAGCCACAGTGAATCCAAATTAGAATAAAGAATATTAGGTATTAAAACTGATGCACTGGTCTGGTGTTGCATGCATACATACAAACAAACACAAGATATGTAGATGTGATGGGATAAATAATGTTGCATCTTGTACAGCATACCTTATGTATGCGTTACCAGTGCTTGACGTAAAACATGACTCTTGAATTCTTCTTTATTTGTATGGAATATTTTTTGAAAACTGATTTATTTTTGGAAGAACAGCTTAATTGTGACTTATTCTATATATTTAAATTCACCCTGGACTAGGGTTTCTGTATCATTTTCAGAAAAATAGGTTGGATATGGTTGCACTTCAGTTGGATAGATGCCAATGACCAAATTAATCTCCAGTAAGAAGAGAACTTCTTTATGTCCGTATGAAAAGAATACTGTATTAATTCTAAAATCTGCTCACCATATGGTGACAAGGGAGTTAATATTGATGAAACCAACATGACTTCCCAACGCATTCTTCATTTTATATTTCATCATTGATGGAGATTTCCATGGATGTTATTTTGCCATCCCTATCAGTGTAAATCGGACCACGTGTTAATAATTTGACGCTCAAGTAGTTGGTTTGAATTTTCATGAGGTTTTCTCTGTTCAAAACAATACTGGTGGAAAAAAATTAAGTAATGTGTTGACAGTATTTTGATACCATCTGGAATTGACCCTCATTTCCAGGCCATAACTGTCATGGATTTACTTAGAAGTTATTCCAGTCCAATTTTAGTGGGTTCTGAGAGAAAATGTCATTTATTTATGATTCAATAGTATCTTTTTTATGGTTTGAAGACACTTTAAAGATATTTCCTAGAACTGTTTCAACTATTTAATATATCCAGTGATTGGTCATTTGTAACGGGTTAATGGCCAAAATTCCAAGAATCCGTTTGCAAGAATCTGACTTTTTTTTTTAATTTTATTTACATTACATTTCAGTTTTGGATGATTTATAAGCATGCAAAGCCAGAGTCTGAACTAATGTATGAGCTAGATTACATCACTGGCCAAAGTTATTTAGCACTGTGACTCATAAGAATACAATAAGAACTAGGCAATATAATACTAGAGACAGTAAAGCAAATGACAAAAAGTGACGTGGATACCATTAGTTTCAGAGGAGGTGAATATTCTCAGTTAGGAGAAAGAAATGCCATGTGCTTCACATTTCCCCCGAAGACCTGTGATAAAGATTTATTTTAAGTTTTTCTGTACTGCTGAATAGATGTGGCATAACTATAATTATCAAACAGGACACTAATTCAGAACACAGCACCTCGATGAGGGATGAAGTGACTGCCACCTACATTAAAGTGATTAATGATACTTTGAGTGCTATATAAATACAGTGCTTATAGGAAGTATGCACCCCCTTTGGATTGTGTTGTTACAACCTGAAATTGTGATGCATTTAAATGGGATTTTCTTTTCCCTTGATTTACAAAAGCTACTCAGCACTTTTTTTTTTTTTTTTTTTAATCTTTGGATTATTTTTGCATTATACCCTAGAAGTAGATATCAGTTTGATATATATACTTTTTACATTGCCAAATTAAAACATTTGATGAATTGATCTAAAATTCACTAGTTAAAAATTAACTTTATTAGGAAGGTACATGCACAAGAAATGTACTCAACAGGTGTCAATGTGGGGAAAGTCAGAGTTGTCTAGATGTTGAGCAAATATTTACTGACTGGGTGTCCTGTGCTTCTTCAGTAGAGGTCTCCACCTGGATGGCCTGGATTCTGTCCCACAGCCTGGTTTCAGATGGTCTCTAATCCTGACTATGCTGTTATTGTCTTGGCTTGGAGGACATTTGGCTGACTGTCATTGGGTGCTGGTGGGTAAAAGTTGGCTGGGAACTTCGATCACTATGGTGCGTTTGATTCTTTAGTTTATTTTTCAAATCCTGATCACAATTTGTTTGTACATTGTGCATAACGGATTGATTGACGAAAGTGTTTTTAGAATATATAATAGTCCGTTGGTTTACTTTCAGTTTCAGTCTAATGCACCCGTTACATTAATTTTGCCTCTCACTCTGAAAGCATGTCAACTGCTGTTTGGTTTGTTACCAGACCCTTATTAAAGTAACTACTGTTATATGTAGTCTGGATGTAGTGGACGATACCATTTTGAGCAGTATTTATAATGAAGAACAATAAAAACTTTAATAAACAGATGTCACTCTTTAAAATCTTAATGTTTGGAGGAAAGCAGTGTCTTTTAGTTTGCATTTGAAACTGGTACTGTACTGTCACAGACGAAGAACAGATTGTTCGGTGCCACAGTGGAGTCCCAGAATGTCTCCCAGTGGCAGATGCAGGGAGCTTCAGTAAAGCCATGATAAGTATTGTCATGTCAATCAAATGGAACCTTGCTGAAATCAGAGACTGGGCATGTTCCACTGAACGCAGAGAGATACAGCATAAGACCTTCGTGTCACCTGCTTAGCCCTGCTGTATTACCCTTTCATCATTCATTTAACACTGTAATGCCAGTTTATCTCCAGAACATGCTGCAAAAGGTCTGACATGAACCACAAAACTAGATAATTTTTTTTAGAACCTGATTGCAACTACATAAGCACATAGCCCGTAAAAGGCCTCTAAAGAATTTCCGAAGATATATATATATATTTTTTTTTTTTTTTTCTTTAAGCACTTCTGGTTATGTTATATGCAAATCTGTCTCCCCAGCCCAGGCAGACTATTTTCCATAGAGCTTAGCATCCATCTAAATCTGCTTGTAGGATTTATTTCCATTCAGACATACAAAGTGCCTCGCAGTTCTGTCATTTAGTCCCAGAAGAGACAAACCTCCCTGTGTTCTCACTTTAGAGGCCAGCTACAATCTCACACTCTTAACAGGCTTCACACCACAATAGACTAGCAAACAAGGTATGAAATGCAATCTGTTTGTATTTTTCTACCATGAAGATAAATCTAAAATGTCATAAAGAAGGACACTGGATCATTTAGCTGCAGTTATCGGGAGTCTACAGTGTATACTAATTGCTATGTAGTGCATGCTTGCAGTGGGGAATGTCTGAGAAATATTATTCTCATTATTTTTTTCTTATAATGAATGTCTGTTTACTGTACACCAGAGGAAAATGGTTTTAATCTCAAAAGCACTTTTATTACATTTTATTAAGTCCATGTTGATACTGGTTTTCATTATTTGTTCATTACAGTGATTTTTCAAAATGTGTAAACTGTATTCTTTGTGTTGATATTTAATGCAATATTATCAAAAGTATAACAAAGTCCAGATTTTTTACAAATGTGTATAATAGTGAACATTACAATATTAGCAAGGATACTTTCCACCCCCTTTGGATTGATGGCAGGAATAGAGGAATAGGCTACTGTTCATAATTTTAAAACGCTACCAAAGAATACCAGGATGTTAATCCCAAACCTGGTGCTCTCAAATTTAGTTGAAATTGACTTTGCATCAGGATAAAGGTCTTAAGTACATACCCAAGTCTACAACCAGAAGTCTGAGAGAGAATGTAAATCAGGCTCTTTAGTTGTCATCATGATCTCCAGACCTCAAACGAGGAGCACATTTGCTGTATTGGTTGATGAAATACTGGATGCACCTTGATTCAACAGCAAAAAGGGAGGCACAAAATCACAATCATTGATTAGGTATACTGTTGACAAGAAAGTTGTTGAAAAGGGCATTCTGTATTAGCCCATCAATTTAATACAATTACGTACACCCAATTATGGTGACAAAGATGAAATGCCACACCTAAACACCCATTAAAAGTGATAAATCACAATGAAAGCAAATGGTTTCCTGACAACAGAAGTGTGCAGTTAAGGTTCAGATTGGACATTTTCACATTTAAATCGCCACCAGATATTTAAAAACCTTTAATAGCTTAGTTTGAGATCAGTTTAATTAAAAACAAAAGAATCATATTGTGCAAATTGTCAGTAAAAATACAAATTTTACCTTTTTTCTGAGTTCTCTGAGCTTTTTATTTTGTGTACAGTACACATCAACCAAGTGAAAGATCATTAACTGCAGAGCATAGCTGTGGCAGTGGACAGTTATTCCCCAGCTAAGATTGGTCATTAGAAAATAATAAAGTAAAATAGGTTATACCATTTTTTAAATCGAAAATCAATAAAGAAATTCAGTGATAAATAATAGAGGATCTTTACAAAAAAATACATTTTCAGTTTTTCTGACCAAACTGATTCAGCATCTTCAAAGCCACCACTTTTTAAGATAAGGAACACAAACTGCAAAAAAAATAAAAAAAAATGTATGCCACCACTTAGTTTTTCTTACTGAATTGTTATTTATTTTTATAATAACAGTTAATAATCAAGGGCCTATTTTGTCCTGTTTTCCCCTGTTCGCTCTGCTCTTTGACTATTTGAGTTTTCTTTTGTATTTTTGCTTGTTCTGCACAATGTAATGTATTCAAACAATATTCAAGAGAAAAAGTACAACCAGAAACCAGTACAACCCACCAGAATGTGTTATGTAAGTATTCCAAAATGGCTAACTAATGGGTTGCCTTGAATACATATTGTATATGGATGTTTATTAAACAAAATTGAGATGTAATTAATTTATTGCAGAAAAATGTTCTACAGCTGATAATTTCCTAAATTAAAGCTGCATATTTTTCCCAGCGAATATTCCATCATTTTTATTGAGCCCCTCACCAGTCGTTAACTGAGAAAACAGGAGCCATAGATTTATAGCAGGGCATAAAGCAAAGTAAAACTATTGTTTGTCAACTGAGTGGTCATCACATTGCTATCCTGGGGCCACTTGTCTGCCCTGGAAGATGAGGAATTTATTCAATTTATTCCAGTTAGTGGGCCCATATATTGAGGGATGAAGCGGAAAGCTTGGGGAGTTCTTGCAGTCATTTTCAGTAACTCTAGGGATGGCAGGAAATGAGCGATCCAACAGACTTGTCGGCACATTTCAGCATTAACCTCTGTTATAAAAAATATATATATTGATTTTGCTTTTAGTTGAGTGTGAATAGTAATAGGAGAAAGCCTATTTCAATAAATCATTGTCTTTCCTTAAAAGGAGTTGGCAGGTCCAATCCAGAACCCCCTGTGGACAAGCCATTACTTCCTTCACATTATAACAAGTTCAGGAGTCCCTTATTTACAATGCTGTGGGTACCTCCTCTGCTTATACTATTGATTGGATCACATGCATTAATCATGTTTTTTGTTGTTGTTGCAATTATTATAGTGGACCATTTACTGATCTATACTTTCTTTTAAATTACTTCAGTTTCACAGGAATTGGCCAGCATAATGTCATAGTGTCACCCACACGTTAACAAATGCATCTTAGGCACAGTACTACTTCAGGTAAATTGGAAGATCTGAGATTTGGTTCTACTTGAGGTTTTTACTTGGCTGAACTCATCGTTTGCTTAATTGCATCAATCAACCTTTCTTCTGCAGTAAAATTGGGGCTTCCCGACCTTTACTTGATGAGGCCTCGCTTAAATGTTAGCAATTTTTCTCTGACTGCAGTATACAAATATTTGTAATCATAAATAAAGGCAAAAGTAGAGAAACAATTCAATATAACCAAGCAACTTAATAATTAAGAACAGGCAGTTTATTGTAAGGCCTTAATTAATGGTATTTATACTTTCAATTTAAACCATTTAAAAACTATTCAACTTTTTATTTCAATAATTACAAATATAATAACAAAATATAATGAATAAAAACATATTTTATTCTAAATAAAATGAACAGACCTAATAGCAACAACTTCCACATGTAGTGAAAGCTGACAAGCTATACATTTCACCAATGAGATTATTATAGTTGATATTTAATGTGATTCAGGTCTTTGTTGAATTGATTAAAATCTGTCACTTGGCATATCTGTGTGAAAAGCAGAAATGCAAAATCAGTGACATATTGTGAGACGCAATTGAACATCATTAGCTTATTAATCTAAAAGGTTATTGGTTTATGCAGCCATTTGTGTTGTACGCTTTGTGCTAAATAAAATGCTACCACCCCCCTACATTTTATGAATATTATAAAATCACCCATCTTTCTTTTATATGCCTCTTAATGCACCGTAAATTTACCCTTGATGGAGATTGAATTTAACTTTAATTTGCTGTTTAGACCAGATATAAAATGTATGTAAAACACTTGGTGCATAGAAAGATTTTCATTATGATTGTTAAAGTTTTCCTGCAGTCTGGAAATCAAGTCCCGTTGTATCCACATAAATATGTATAGAAATGTGAAGTAGACAAATCCAGTGTTTATTGATTTGAAGAGTATTGTAAGGTCAAATGGGGGGATCAATGAGAGGTAAAATGTTGTAATGAGTCTCACTTTTCAGAGTGTTTTACAGTGTTTTACATTCTAAAAGGAACTATCACTCTAAGGGCCAATAATTTAATGCTGATCTCTAGGAAATTAACACATTTAGATGGAGCAGATTTTCACTGGTCCTACCTTCTAAAATAGATTAGGAGCTGGTTTCTGTGTTTTTTGACAGGTTTGATAAGACATATTTTGCCTCCATATATGGAATTGAATCGATTCAGTGAAGTGTTTATACTTAGTTTGTGTTAATTAAAATCAATACATTAACTTTTAAGGTAACGACAAAATCCTAACATTAGCACGAGTTATATATTTTATTTCAGTCCTTAATTTAATTATAATATCTACCAATATTATGTGTCAAAACTAACATCATCTTAAGTGGATCATTAATGTTTTACAACTCATTGACCATGTGTTTAAAGGGCATCGCAAAAAGAGATCACAAATGAAAAATTGTATACTTTTGTAAAACTGAAATACTGGCAAAACATGACTATAAATTATGCTGATTTAAACCAATCAAACGCAATAATAACTTATAACCAAGTTTTTTTTTTTTTTTTATCAAACAGTTACGGTACTTCCCCGATATGAACAATTACATCTCATTTTGATTGTCCCCTTGACGTGCACGTGCAGTAGCCAAGTCAGCGAAAGGTGTTTTCTTACATAGTTTTGAAAGGCTACGTACTGCCTTTAAACTGTCCTTAAAAACTGCCTACAACAGTTTCCAAGGACAGTCTCACCTGCATAAAAACACATCTCGGAAGCTTTGTGATTCAAGGGCAGTTCAGTGATGAAACCTGAAAAGAGATCTGGGCCCACTAAGACACCACTGGGAGTTTCCTGTTCTATACAATAGGATCTAAGTCACTGCTTTGAACAGGTACTGATGGAAAGGTGACAGGTGCGAGCTCGGTCCCTCCAACATTGTTTTAAAGGAAAGATAGTTTCTTCTTTTAAATCCCCATTATATCCATTTTATCTTCCAAGAGCAAGAATACTACACTTTATCCTTGTGGCAGATGCACCATATAAAACTGATTTTGAATACGTTGGTGGTAGAGAATCATCCATATGCAAAATAATGACGCAGAGCAGTATTTACTATGCTATGCTATGATCAGAGCAGTATTTACTGTGCTTCTTCCCTGAGGCAGCTGACCAATTCCAGTTTGTTCTACCGTTAACTCCGCAGAGTGACGCTACCCTGAATGAGTGGTTTTCTCATACAACTCTTCTTCAGTTAAAAAAAAAAATGTGCCAATGCCTAGAACTGTTACAAGTGGACAACATCTCGCAGAATTGAAATAAATAAGTCTATTTTGGGATGTTAATTTAATGACCGGAATGGAAATGGGAATTGCAGGCCTTTTTTTTTCTTTCTCCCCATTCGAATAGCAATTCTGCAACTCAAAATCTAATTTGCAAGCAAAATATAGGATTTGTATAAGTCTACTTTTAAATTCTCTTCTCAATCAACTGATTTGTTCTTCCTGTGCCTCAATATGGTAATCCACTTTGGAAAGCATTGCATCACCAACCTTTAAAAGGCAGCAGATATTATCCTTCTGATGAACACATTGTTACAATTCCACCTCATATTTTGAAGAAATATGTATAGAGTCAACATTATTCACCTTATTCCATCTCCACTTAAAACATGTACAGCTCTGGGAAAAATTAAGAGACCACTCCAAGTTCAGAAATCAATGTTGAGTGGTCTCTTATTTTTTTCCAGACCTGTATATGATGTATGGAATTCTGATATCCTTTTTTTATCCTTGAAACATGAAGAGAAATGATAGACTGACCTTAAGGCCTGTTCATTACAAATGTGTCCATTAGACATTAGTGAAATTCTGTCAAACTTGTGCTTGGTGGCAGCACATATCAATCAACCTTTTTCCTCCAATCATAATGTAATATTACAGGAGGAAATAAGTGATACAACCCTCTTTCAAAGATCTTCAATGTATGTGTTTCAGAGCAGGAAAAACAAATGATTGAATCGGTGAATGTGTTTTTGAATGTAAAAACACTATGAATTTGTTTACAGCTCGTTCTATCTCTAATTGCCATGCAATGTTTTCTATTTCACAAACCTGGCTTATAGCCATGCATTACAACTGTGTTTATATAGGCAATGCTTAGCTTTAGCTTTTATAATCTAGACCATTTAATTGTTAATTCTAGGTCACTGGCTGTGCTTGTGATGCTGACGCTCTGTGAGGAAAATAGGGAGTTGTGCATTGCTCCACCCTTTCTCCTGAAAGAAGGAGAAGAAAAAACAGAAGGTTATTAGTGAAAAAGCTGTTGGTACTCCTCGCAGGATGAACGATCCCGTTAAATGTTCTACTCTGGCTGTTTGTTATCATCTCGGTATAATATTTCATCCTGGCAGTTTTAAGAGCTATCTTCAGACTTTGAGATCTTTGGTCCACATCTCTCCATGAACTGCAACTCCGGCTTTGCGAAGCACACGTGGACACTGTACTCGGAACAGGACCCATCAGTCAGAACCGCGCTCCCACGCCTCGTTGCAATTGGTCTGCTTGACAAATGACTCATTCAGTCATGAAATTCAGATTGGACCGTAGTGTATGATTTGTCAGGAAAGGAATAAATCCGGATAATCTATTCAATATGTTGAACTTGTGTAACCCAATATGTATCAATCAATGTGCAGGCCGGCATAATGTGGCCACTGATTTTCCAGTGATGTATAATACTGGTAAAAATGTTAAGGGTGAGCTTAATTTTTCATAGTGTTGTTTAAAAGGTGACAACGTAGATATTTACGTTTCCCAGGGCTGAAGAATATTAGAACATTAGTCCCAACTTCAGGCCTTTCTGAATACTTTAACTAGAAGAAGAATAGTTGTGTGGCATGTCATCACTATTGATTAAGGTGTTGGAGTGCACAGTACATATTGAGTAGCTCAACCACAGCCGAGTGAATAATAGACGTGGAATTATTATGGAAATGATAGACCATTTGTTCAGCCAAAAAACAGGACTTACGCAAGGTACTATGCGCTGCGAGGCTTTCATAAATCCATGTGAACTACAGATGCAACTGAAGCTTTTCAGAAGCCAGTGGCAGTCGCATTAATAAAGAAGTTAGGTCAAGATTACTTTTCAGTCATATTTAAATGATATCATTAACATTAACAGCCTTTCTAATATGCAGTGATTACCTTTCTGAGTAATTTGTCTCTACAGGATACAACGCATGCAATATTATCAGTCAGCTCCTCTCCCTCTCTGCCTTTCTCTTCGTACAGGTACTAAATTTACCTTTGTGCACAGATCGCCTGAGTGTTTTATTGCTTAGCTATGATGTCAATGTTAATAAATCTTGAAACTGTTTCTCATGAGAAATGTTCTTTAAATCCACTGAAACAGATTGTAATACAAGGCTTCTGTAAGTCCTGATATTACAGTTATTGGTTCTTTGAGGCTCTTTATTTTTAAGTACAGAACAAGCAGTCATGACAAATGTAGATGATTTTTTGGTTTGTGTATGACATATTAGACCATTTGAATGCAATATCTAATATATTTATTAAAAAAAAAAACACTAAGATGTTCCTAACATAACAGTCCCAAATATTATATCAGTGCCATAAATTAAAGACATTAGCACATTTTCATGTTTGCCAGAAGTATGATACAAATAACATTATAATTATGAAGTCCTATATATTTTTGTTGATAACTGAATTTCAGTAATACAAATTTCATAAAGGATATATTTACAAGGACGTTAAAATGAAGACGTAGCCTAATATTTTGAAATTGAATACCTTACCAATGGCAGAATATTGTGCCTTGCATGACTTCCCACTGTGCCACCTCTTAAGCTAGTTTCAAGAGAGAACTTCCCAGGAACAAAAATAAATGAGCCTAAAATCCACTAAATAAAGTCAGCAGGTAGGACACAAGGCCGCATTCCTCCAGTCCAGACTCAGTGAGTTAGAAAAGCCAGTAAGAAAACTGCAGGGTGTGAAGTAGGGGCTCATGGGTAATAATGTTATGATTTGTGAGAAACACAAACACACCGCTTGTTTTTTTAAAGCAATCTAAGAAAAGTCCACCTTTCAACTTGTACTGGATATTGTAAGTTTAATAATAGATTAACTGCAAACATTTTTCAGTTGTGCTGCTATGGTGACTACGCGTTTGATTTTGTAAGGTCAAACATTCCACTTTAATTGAAGTATTTGCACTTTTCTCAAATGACATTTTCAGATATTTTAAAACACAATACTGACATTGACATTAATAATCTTACTGATACCTGCACCCGCTCTCTGAAATATATTTTAACACAGGTCTGTTTCAAAGAAACAGTTTAAATGAACTTGTATAATATGTAATTAATAGCAGCCATATGTTTCCAATCTTGCATGCCTAGTTACAAAGACATTTTCAAGAATTCTGCTTGATTATCGCGTGACGTGATGTGACCTGATTTTGTTCAGTGTGGAAATACATGTGTTTTAATGCCATGCATAGGAATAAGCATATCTATCTAGATCTTGTTTTTAAAAGGTCAGTACATTCAGCTTCCATGCAGTATTTTTAAAAGGTAAACTTGTTTTTTGTATCACCTTTTTGCTACTTTACTGCCAGCCCAGTCTCCAGAGGCCAGCAAGTTACTACTTACTGGAATAAAATAAGAATATTTTCTCATTCCCCAGGAGTTTATGCAGGGGACTTGTACACTGGACATGGAAATGGAGAAAGTGTTATGAATAGCTTGTTTGGATAGTTTACTGTCAGGACTGCTTCCCTGCTCCTCTGGTGTGTGTTGTGAAAAGGCATCTACTTTTAGATTAATAAGATAATGTGAGGTGACTGGTGTTGACACGCAATGCATTCTGGCTGCGGGATACTGTGGCCCCATGAGGCTGAATATATTTCCCAAAGACTCTAGACTTTAGTGAAAGCACATGAAACCATAAGAACTCAGTATTCATTACATACAATACTCACTTACTCACCTTACTGACTTAAACTAAGATTATTTTGATTGAGAGAAGTGTGGGGGAAAAATAATGTACCCTTTGTCCATCTGTGACTCAGGACATTAACTTATTATGAATGAATACTTTTTACTTTTTTAAATGTCAAGTAAATGATGTGACACATAATTAGTGTGAATAAGTATTTAGCAAAAGTGCAATATTATCATGGATTTGTTTCTGCAATTACCATACTATTTCCTAAGATCACATTTCCTGGAGAGGAAACTTCTTTCCCTTGAAGTTGCACAGTGGTTAAGTGCTGGAGAGAGCTTACGACCAGACTTATTCCAAAAGGGTGAGATGCTTTAAAGGAGAACCCTGATAGCCTGAAAAAGACCTGGGGCACAGGCCTGTGTCTAAAGAAAATGACTGATTTCTAATTTTAGCAGACCACTTGAAATCTGGCAGGTACAGAATAAATCTATTTGATTATATTCAGACCCTTATAAAAGTATTCATTACAAGTTTTTATTCCCTTCACAATCAAAACAACAACTCCAAAAAAAAAATAACAACGCCAGACACACTTGTGCTGTAATTAACACCCTCCCATCTTCTTTCAGCTGAAATGTTGCTGTCACACTGAACCTTATGCAGCCAGAGAGAAAAGTGGCAGCAATTAACACTGATTCAGCAACCCTACTAACTGGTATGCAAAGCATCAATTAAATTAGGTTCTTCTTCTTGTTAAAATCTGCAGCACCTCAGTCCACACGCCACAGACAGATGTCGACTCTCTACTTCAGCTTTGAACTGTAGGATGCTATAGAGCACTTCCTACTGTTTTACCCCAGTAACAACTGCAGACACACTTGCCCTGTCATTAACACCCTCGTGTCTGGATGTTTGGTGCTATAACAGGTGCCTTGTAGCTACTGACTTACTGAAGACGATGAGGCTGGGACTTCACATCGTTTCATTTGGGAAAAAAAATTGCAGGTCAACATAGCTGCTCTACTGGTGCCTTTTAATCTCATTCCCAGTGTTCAGTAAGTTTGACCAAGTCAGAGTAAGGTCTGAAAGATAAGCCTTTACATGCATCGAAAAGGAGGATGATATCCAGAGACAAAGTGAAAATTTAACATGAAGTCTATCAAGTTATTGATCTTTTTTTTATTTTTTGTGTGTCCTTGTCCTTTTTCCAATTTTCTACATCAATCCTAAAGTGCTGCAAACAAGAGAGGCGTGAAATCATAAATACTGCAGACATACTGCAGACTTCTTTCATCTGCCTCACTCGGGTTTATTGGCTGCAGCTTTAGAAATTGTACAATGAACAGACATTCATCTTTTAAGGGGGTTGGTGATGAATGCACAGGTTTTATTCATTTAATGTCAACATGATGAAAGCATTATAAAGTTAATGTATTCCTCAAGCTTTAGTCTTCAGCTCATGTTTGTTTGGAAAAGGCCTTGTGGAATTGCAAAAGCCTGTGTGGTATAAACATCAGTTCTTCTTAACAGCATACGTTTGTGGAGATTTTAACAAATCCCAGGTTTGAGCCTCGATGTGAAGTTAATTGTGGACAATATTCTGGATTGAAATGCTATCTGGCCACGTTTAAATACTTGCTTACTTTCCCCCGGCTTAGAAATATTAAAGCGATTTAAACCATCATTTCAGAAAGTGTTAATTATGCACTCCTGCTTCTGCATTAATTAAATCAGGTTAATTTTATAGGTGATATTAATAAAATAAACAAGAGGATCTATACCACATGTCAGATGCAGATGGGTTTGAGCAGTGGCAACTCAAAATTAATTAAACCTATTACTTCTACTATTACTTCTGATTCTACTACTGCTACTTTAACTTTTCAGGATAAAACTGAGAATCAGCACAAGCCTAATTAAATTGGGGGGGGGGGGCTGTTCTAACATTTGCAGAACTCTAGCAGACAAAGCAGGAGTTTTGTACGTTTTTTCCCAGTGTGCAACAAAACACATCTCAGAAGAAGGGCCAAATTCAGGAGCAGGTGTCATATTAACTACAGTCCAATTACAGAATCATTAATCTTGCATTAGGAAGCCACTGTTCGGAATAGTAAAGAGACAAATAACAAGCCTGGAGGAACCCTTGCTGGCATGTATCCTGTGAAACTTTACTCTATTCTTCAATTCGACTGATATTGAGCGTATCTGCATCAAATCTAACAGGGCCAGCAGGGTGAAGAATTGCAAATGGATTTAAAATAGTCTGTGTTGGAGGGCATGTGCTGTGTCTCATCGGTCCTGAAGCAGCACAGAGGTGGTAGCGGTGAGCCGAGTTCAGTAATTGGCATTGGGTTCTACATATATAATGCATGTCGTCTTCGTCATCATCAGCCTTTAGTTTATTATTTAATCTTACCGTCTTTTATGTGGTTGTCTTCGAGGTCTTTTTTCATTTCTTGTGATACATTTGATAGCTTCCTTAGTCCATCTTTGATACGTGCGGCTTGCAATATGTCCGGCACATTCAAACATGTTCACTCTTTCGATGATTTCACGTTTTTGTTTGTTCTCGGATCCATTCATTTCTTTTTCTATCTCTTGTTTTTCCAAGCATATAATATGTATTTATCTGTATATACACACACACGATGAAAATTCTACATGTACACCTGTATTTATGGTAAGGAATGAAATTTTCAGTTGTACCATACATTTAGAGGCGAGTATACAAGATACTTGGATTGCTGAATCAAGAAAATGATTCAACTTTATTTGTGAAATGTAAACGAATCAAGAAATACATCGGCAAGTTTGACGTATCCTGGATTTAAAAATATATTCTTGCATTGTTCTGTTCTTTTCTTGAACACAAGAATGTGATTTCTATCTTCATAAGACTCCATTTTGCTTGATTCACATAAATTAAGCAGGACCGGGAAAACCTTTATTTGCATGATGCAAGTTTCAAAGCAGTCTCCCTCATTACAGGCATATGATTAACTTCAGAAATGAAGCAGGGTTAGCAGGTTACTTAACTACTGTAAAGAGCTAAAACCTTTCAGGAACTGCGTTCAAAAACATTGTAAATCAAAGTGCCATACACATAGGGACTATCACAATTAGTTTTTATGAGCATGCATACAAATTACGAAACAAAAAGACAGCAGTCTTTGCAACAGTAATGAAGATAAGTTATGGGGAATAAATTAAATTTAACAGTTGATTGCAAGCTCAACAAAACAAAAAATGGAAGTAGCATGTCAAGAAAGAAACAACAGTAAGGGAACAAAGGAGTGGTTGTATAAATGTAATTTAAATATCCCCAGTGCCAATATTTATCCGTGGGACCTGCACTATACTTTTTAATATGTAATAAACCAATCATACGATATTTATGATGAGAACCTACTTCACAACTGCACCTGTCATTTCTAACTTCCGATCTAAAATAATAATAAGGTAAACAAATAATATTCATTCTAGAGTGAAAAATCTCTTGCTTACCCTGTAATTTGTTTATTCATGGATTATAGATTTAAATTATAGATTACATGGTAAAAAAAAAATCTCTACTTGCACTTGTAAATATATGATTGATTATAGTGATCTGATGGCCTTTCTGTTTGTTGGGATGTAGCTTATACTTTGTAGCTGGACAATTATGTTGTTGTTATTGTTATTTTTATTTTTTTTACATTTGTGCCATAGGAAACATGCCTATTCTTTGCAAATGACCTAGATGTAAAGTACTGGAAATCAATACATGATAGTTCTTAAACTTTTGGTATTTTTCTACTTTGTGTGAAATCAAATGCCAAAGTTTGAATTGTAACTGCAACATTATTACCTATGATTTTCAACACCTCCAAATAATTCATGTAGCAATTTATTTTTTCATTACAGTCCCAGTATCACCTTTTAATGTTAAATTTGTATGCATAGAAGTGACACCAATCTCTCTAGATCCATTTTACAAGCATGTAGAGAACAATGGGATAACTTTCTCCCAACTAATTTTCCAGACAAAAATATATTTTGTTCCCTTCTTTTTAAAATGAATTTCATGATATTGAAGGATAAGCAAAATAAGTGGTGTTAAAATTCTTCACATTGCTCTGCCACCAAATTTCAGACTTCCTAGGTATAGACTTTACTATAAAATGTGCAAAATTTCCAAAATTACCATTGCCAGATAAAATGCATCTATTCATATGAGCTCTCATACTGCCTTCTCTTTTAATCATGTAAACTGGGAGTTTTTTTGTCGTCTTTAAGGAAAAACAATACTCAATAGCTTACTCCATAATTTTTAAAAATGTAATAGTCCGAAATAATTTAGTACTGCAAACAATACAACGAGATGTAACTGTAGGGACTCTGTCACAGACAGAGACAGGCGAGTACAGGTGAGAGCCAGCCATCTTGTTGTTTGACTAGTTTCAGACCAGTCTTAGCATTTCTCATTTTGTTTTAAGTTTACCTTAATTGAAGTTAATCTTGTCTGTAGTTTGTCTAAATTGAAGTCAATTCAGTTCAGCTGCTGAGTTGGTGAAAGTAAACGGGTTGTAGAAAGGAGATTTAGAAAGGACTAGCAGGAATTCTGTTGCAGGTGTGGCCAGTTAGGTGTGAATTGGGGGCAGGTAGACAAAAGCTACTTAAAGCAGCTGTTGAGAAAGAGCTGCACTGTTTCTTTGTCACAAAAGAAAAGTTAAGCAGTTGACTAGGGATCTGAAACCAAGAGACTTAGAAAAAACAACAACTAACATATAGAAGCATGTGGCCACTACAGTGTCAGGTTTGCAGAATGATTGCCTTCCTGGATTAACTCATGCAAGAAGGTTTCATTTGTGAACGTTGTCGGCATGTTGAAATCCTAGAGATCAAGGTTTGTGATCTTGAGGCTCATCTTGTTGACCTGCGCTGTATTAGCGATAGAGAAGAATTAGTCAATCAGCCCATGAGAGAGATGGTGTGCATGCCAAAACCTAGGAGAGTTGAGACCTTAGAGCAGGACAGTGTAGAGAACTGCTGGCTTACAGTAGGTCGTAACCACAGAAAAGGGTGTGCACAACCCCTAGAAACATCCCAAGAGCTAGAATTGCCCAACAGGTTCCAACTGCTGGACACCGAGTTGGACAGTGACAGCTCAGAGGGTGATGGAAGGGCAGTTGAGCACCAGAGCACCATGGTGCCCACTCCCCCTCAGAAGAAGGAGGTAGTTATATTAGGAGACTCAATTCTTAGAGGCGTAGATCACACAGTGTGTTCTAGTGATAAGGAGACCCGCATGGTATCTTGCCTGCCTGGTGCTCAGGTTGCAGATCTCCGTAAACTAGTAGACGGGCTACTGGTCAAAGCCGGGGGGAATCCACTGGTCATGGTCCACATTGGAACCAATGACATAGGAAAAGAAAGGGCAGAGGTTCTGCATGACAAATTTAAAGAGTTAGGAAAGAAACTAAAGAGCAGAACCTTCATGGTAGTTTTCTCCAAAATACTTCCGGTACCACGTGCATGGCCAGGGAGACAGGCAGAGATTAGAAAGTTTAACACGTGGTTGAAAGCTTGGTGTAGGGAAGAGGGTTTTAGGTATATGGAGCATTGGTCTTTCTTCTGAGATAGATGGGACCTGTACAAACCAGACAGTCTACATCTAAACAGAAGGGGGGTAATGCACTGGGAGAGCGTATGTGCAGAGTAGTTGAGAATCTTTTATACTAGGGACCAGGGGGGCAGGGAGCTCTGACAATGGGAGATGTTCCTCTAAGGAAAGAAAACAAAGGAACCTGCTAGTAGGAAAGTCCTGAAATGTTTGTGCCACAATGCCAGGAGTATAAGGAACAAGATGTTGGACTTAGAAGTCACAGTGCTGGCATGTGACTATGATGTAGGAGTGAAAGAAACATGGCTTACAGAAAACGATGGGGATGAATACAAGTTGAAAGGATACACACAGTTTAGGAGAGACCGGCAAAATCGAAGAGGGGGTGGGGTAGCATTATATGTCAAAAATGACATTGAGGCAGAAGAACTCAAATTAGATCGCAGTAACGGAACAGCATCTTTGTGGGTCAAACTTTAGAACAAGAGATCCGGAGAATTAGTGGTAGGAGTGTGTTACAGACCACCCAACTCAGATATTCAGAAAGATGTTGCATTGTACAATGGTCTACAATTTTAGAAAAGCAAACCTTAAAGGTATGAGGCGGCACTTAGAGGAGGTAGACTGGAGCACACTGGATACAGATTCTGCTGAAAATGGATGGTTATATTTTAAGAATATACTACTTGAGGCTCAGGAGAAATTTGTACCAAAACTTAGCAAATTGAGGACCAAAAAACAATGGCCAAAATGGTTTAATAGAAGTATGCAAAAAAGTATCAAGAGAAAGAAAATGTTGTATAGCGCATACAAAAGTGATAGAGATGAAACAAAATACATAGACTATGTTGAGCTGCAAAGAGATCTTAAAAAGGCATCAGGAAAGCAAAGAGGGAAATACAAAGAAACAGCTCTTGGAGTTATAACTAAAGCAAAGAGCTTTTTTCAATACTACAACAGCAAGAGGACAATAAAGGAGGAAGTGAAATAGATAAAGGGCAAAAATGGAAGTATCTTGGAAAACTAACAAGATGTGGCAAATGTTCTAAATGAGTATTTCACAGAGGTTTATACAAAAGAAGAGACAGATAACATGCCACAGGTTAACAATCAGTCCAGTGAAACCCTAAGAGAGATCAGGATAAATGAGGAGGAGGTACTAAAGGGACTAGCAGAATTAAAAACCAACAAATCACCTGGGCCAGATGGTATATTTCCAACAGTACTTAAAGAAATGAGGGAAATTATTTATAGGCCACTAACTCAAATATTCCAAATGACACTTAGAACAGGGGATGTGCCAACTGACTGGAAGACAACAAATGTCACACCAATCCACAAGAAAGGGGACAAAACTGAGCCAGGAAATTACAGACCAATCAGTCTCACCTGCATCACCTGTAAAATGCTGGAAAAAAATTAGAGTTCTTTGACCATGCAACTGTGGCTGTAGATCACATGAAATCATATGATACGATATACTTAGATTTTCAAAAAGCTTTTGATAAGGTTCCACACCAAAGACTGATCCTCAAATTGGAAGCTGTAGACATTCAGGGTAATGTAAGTAGATGGATTATGAACTGGTTGATGTATAGGAAACAGAGGGTGTCGATTAGAGGAGTCGCTTCTAACTGGAGTGAGGTTGTTAGTGGAGTTCCACAGGGATCAGTACTAGGGCCTTTGCTGTTTCTAATCTATATTAATGATCTGGACTCTGGGATAGTTAGCAAACTTGTCAAATCTGCAGATGATACTAAAATAGGTGGCTCAGCAGATATAATCTCAGGAGCACAGGTTATTGAAAGGGACTTGGATAATATTCAGTTGTGGGCCGACACCTGGTAGATGAAATTCAATGTGGACAAGTGCAAGGTATTACATGCAGGTAACAAAAATGTCCACTATAATTACACTATGTGAGGAATAGAACTAGATGAAGTAACACATGAGAGAGAGCTAGGAGTCTATGTGGACTCCTCACTTTCACCATCCAAATAATGTGGAGAACCAATAAAAAAGGCAAACCGATTGTTATGGTATATTGTCAAAAGTGTAGAATTGAGAACAAGGGCAGTAATGTTCAGACTGTACAATGCACTAGTTAGACCTCATCTGGATACTGTGGACAATTCTGGGCTCCACACTTCAAGAAGGATATCGCTGCTCTAGAGGCAGTTCAGAGGAGAGCAACCAGACTTATTCCAGGTCTGAAGGGAATGTCCTACTGAGAGACTGAGGAACTGAACCTTTTCACCCTGGAACAGAGGAGACTACGTGGGGACTTGATTCAAGTCTTCAAAATCATGAAAGGCATAGACCACATCAAACTAGAGGAGCTTTTCCAGATCAGCTTGGACACACGCACCCGGGGACACAAATAGAAATTGGGCTTCAAGTCGTTCAAGGCGGGAAACAGGAGACACTTCTTCACACAGAGAGTAGTCACAATCTGAACAAACCCAGCGATGTGGTAGAAGTTTGGTAACATTTAAAAATAGACTGGATAAGGATCCTTGAATCACTTACTTATTAATGGACACCAAATGAGCACGATGGGTCGAATGGCCTCCTCTCGTTTGTAAACTTTCTTATGTTCTTATGAAATGCATTGCAGAGTTTCAAAGTGAATGTATGGGTTTATTTTTTTTTTTGCTGATTTGTATGTTTAGATATTTACTGAGGAATATGCTTATTCAGGTTTATTTCACTCATGAAAACTGGATTTTCACCCAATGCCATGGAAAGGCAAGCAAACTGGCCCATTGATGCACGCCTCTGTCAAGCCTTTCAGAACCAGAATGTGTCCATCAATCTATCTGATGCAATCTGTGCTCCAGACATATAACAATTGGTATGAGAGCTGGAAATTGCCATAATTGCTGTTTTAAGAAGTCACTATACACAAAGACCCACAATAGTTTAAGAACCCGGATATGACAGAGGTCTTTTCCAGACTTTTCACAAAACTACCATTCTGGAACGTGTGCAGCAAACAACAGTGTTCATTTTTTAAATTTGATGTGATATGTTTTATCAGAAGAGAAATCTGACTAAAATATATTGGAATGTGTAATTTAGTCTGTGATTTCTCTAAATGATAAGGTTTAAGTTTTTTCTTTTAAACTGGCAGTATTTGAACATGCTTATTCAGATCAGGAAAATAACAGATTCTCCTCTGGACTATTAATTGAATAAGGAACTTTTGTGAATTAATGAAATAAACAAATCAAAACTGTCTTGATAGCCTAAAATGAAAACCATAACCTATTGATTGTAGCAATATTCAACTTCTACCCAGATATTACTGCTGTTTTGATCTTTGCAGTGCCTAATTTCCTTCATAGAGTGCAGATCTACTGGCCTCCAATTGCATGCACTTCAACAGCTCCCTACACAGGGCTGCATCTCTACTTGTATAACTTGAGAAACTCCCCTCAATGAAGTCCTGCCAACCTATCCATAAGATAATTCAAAGGTTTTCTATATACACGATCAAAAGATCCTGATTATTGTAATAGAATAGATGTGCTGCCTACTACAGTATTTTATAGTTAGAAGCGTTATCCATTATATAAATGCCTTTCATGTTTTTAGTTTGCTTTCTATTACTCATTTATCTTTCTTGATCACTTTAAATAATGATCAAGCAACCCGTTAAGTTCTATAACACGATTTCCTATTCAATGTAAGAGGGAGCTCCCATTGGATGATTCATTCAGTAAGCAGATTAGAGATGTCTCTCTTTTTCAGACATAGCCCTTTTATTTTTCCCACCTCCCCTCTCTTTCTGCTTCTTATCATTACTGAGCCAAACACTGCAGCCATTAAATTTAACACCGATATTTTTGGAATTCAAACAGGGTATGCTTGATGACACAGTCAATCTTGTTACTGAAAAGCAGACTTCCATAAGTATAATTATGGAACTACTGGGTTGTCATCTCTCAAGATTTAAATTTAAATTGCCAAAGAATACATTATTTCATTCCAATATGATATTAAATTACATTGCAACCTTGCCTATCCACAAGGAAAAGGTTTTATAAAGTAGTGTTATACTTTGTGATTTGGCCTGTTATGTTCTCCTCTAATTTCTATAGGGTGAAATCTTATGCGTCTGCCTCTATAATACTCTTTCACTATATTAAAATGGTAGAACAAAAAAGGGAAAAAATATACTTTCCATTGTTCAATAATAATCGGTTTCCATTGAGTTGATCTGAGAGGGGCATTCACTGAAATGAGGCATTGGATTAATTTCCGGAAGTTCGCCAGTATGCATCAATGGACTTTTATTTACTTTTTCCACCCCTCACGGATCGGGCTGCAACCTCTTGTAAAGCTGAGTCCTTCAGGAAACAATGCAACCTTGTAGGATCTGGGAGTTCGCTCTCTGAAAAAAGAAGGGGGAGGATGAAGATTCCATACTTAGTCCATTTTTAATCTGCCAAATATAGTAGGTGGCAAGAGTGCTGATCTCTGAGAATTGCACATGCAACTGGTAGACATCCAGAACACATTAACTCATCTCTGTTGACAAGGAAACCTTTCATTGTTGTACATGATTGCAGTTTCTCACAATGTTAGTGTCAGTAAGCCACGCTATAATTGGAAGGCGTCATTTGGAAATGATGTACAGTATTTTTTTTCCAGAGCTTAATCGAAAAGGCAATTCTAAATGGAGTGTATGGTACTTGTATAAAGTCAGAGGACTAAATGTTATGATGAGAGATCAACTGGGAAACCTGAATTGAATTCCAATGTTTTTATGTGGGTTTTTGTTGTTGGTTTTGTTTCGGTTTTGAATCTCTTCTATCTTATGAGCCTATGGAATTGTCAGTCATATTGGGTGAGAATATTCTGTGAATTCCAGTTTTTAAAACTTGTATATATTTTTTAAAACAATATATGCACCTACCATGAAAAGGATTATCCATTAAAAAGCAACAGATTTTCCTTCTGTGAGAACATTTATACTTAATGAGCATTTTAACCTTTAGAAACCCTGCATGTGATCACGCGAACACTCCCAACATATTTCTTATTCACGATCTAGTGCCAGAACTACTCACAGGAGGTACTTTATTTTAAATTAAGGAGCACATAGCTTTTTAGATATAAAACTGTGTGGGGGACAGTCGTCTTCCCCTGTCAGTAAACTGACTCTTCAGTGACATTTGTCATTCTTTAAAAACTGAAGACACGGTTTTGTTGGATGTGCTGTTTAGAATACAGATGCTTAGCCTTGTAAAGCACCCAAGTACAACAGTCTTATTCCATACGTACAAGTGAGTAAATGCTAGAGAGAGACGGATTGTTTTTCATTTGACAGTCGTTCTTCAGTATTTTCGTAAAATATTGCCCTGATACCATTATATTTTCTTTTGAATTCTTAACAAAGTTATCAGAACCTCTGGAGGACATGTAAGATTTAATAGTGAGTGCTGCTGTCAAAGCCAGGCAGGCATCACCACGATGATGGTAGGTTGATTACTATATGACAAAGGTCTCGGAAGATTAATTAAATTCTGAACTGTTCAATTCAATATAGATAGATGTACATACAGATACCCGAGTTCCGCCGAGTCTTGCGACATGATCATAGTATGAAACCAGCATCACCTTAATATTCTGAATGCGGGGAGTGTTGTTTGTAATAATATTGTAGCACAACCATGTGTTAGTTTACCACCCATGTGCAGCGCATCTTAATTAACATTTAGGCAGACACTGCATGTGCAGTCCAACATCATGCCTCTGCTGTGACCAACTTACCAACTTTTTCTTGAAAGAAAATATGGCTTTTATTTCATTAAGATAAAGACCTACATCATTTGAGAGGTCTTACTCATGTAGTGTAAATAACGGACTCTATTAGTACAAACACTCTTTTGCAAAAATATTTGTTGTAGATCCAAAGTTTGAATCCAAGAGTTGATAGTGATTAAAATAATGCACACACATAAAAATGCTTAGACAATGAGACGCGGTCAGCTGGACAGAACTACAAATAAACCAACAAATGGGTTAATAAATAGATTGCTTCCAATCATGTTTAGATTGAGGGAAGATGCATGACCAATGTTGAAATAATGAAACAAAAAACTACAAAAAAACTATAATGCACTACTGATCCAACAGCTACTGTATCGGATTCCAATATGATGTTCTTAAGACCATGATAAAGAGTAAAATAAACTTTTAACACATAAAGTACCTCCGGTAAAGCTGTATACTGGCTCTTACAGTACAAATCAACAAAAACTTCTTAGATAAGTATTCACCCCCTTTGCTATGACACTCCTAAATAAGTACAATCAGGTACAATCAGTTGCCTGCAGAATTCACACAATATGTTGAATGTATTCCATCTGTGTGCAATAATAGTGGATCACTTGATTTTAGATTAAATACACCTATATATTCATTAAACATTTATGTCCACGCCAAGGGGAAACGAGAGATCTTTCAGACCTGCTGAAAATATCGAAAACCTTTGTCACGACTGCAGCTTTAATGTGGCTGCTATTTCATGGTTTGTCAGTTACCAAATTACCATTTACCTGGCTACAATAGATTTCTTTAAGGAAATTATTAACATGATATCAAAACAGATGTTATAGAATTTTTTTTTTTTTCATATTGAAATAATGTAAATGAGATAAAGAAAAAATAAATGGATTCCAGAAAAGATGGCCAACACCCATTGTTAACTTTGTCTTGTAAGTTGTTAAGAATGCATCCAATGATGAGAGCTGTCTTCAGTGTTTAAATGCAACGATGCTTGCCATGTCGGTATACCTGTTATGTTGTCACATCTTGGTTTATTATTGATATAGCTGTATAATCTGGCTGTCAACATAATTTAGCTCCTTAGAACTTGTTTCCTGTTTTACAAATTGTTAAAGGCAAATGGAGCACTGAGATTCATTATCTGAGCTAAAACTGAATGAATTTAAATTAATTTGACAGGAGGGTTTATGCTGGTATTTCAAAAGCGCTCAAGAATAATGTGAACAGAATAGTAAAATGCACATCTTTGAAATCAACACCTGGGAATTGAGAATTCAAAGTAAATGGAATGGAAAATCTGACAATGTTGTTGCCGTGAATAGTTATTGTTTGATTTTGACTTTGCTTTATTTTGTTTGTTTTTAACCCGCTTAAATCTGTAAATTACAATCATACAATATTAAATGAAGCAATTGAAAATTGGCGTTTTTAAATGAATAAGTATTCAAATAATCCTGGGTTAGTATAGTATGAGCTGATACACTTTTTAGCAAAGTAGTTATTTTAAAATACACTGCTCAAAACAATTAAGGGAACACGTAATCATCACAGTATAACACCCAGTCAATTAAACTTCAGGGATGTCAGTCTGTCCAGTTAGGAAGCCTAAGCGATTGTGAATCAATGTCACCTGTTTTGGTGCAAATGAAAGTGAAATAGGTGCACTGGAGAGGCAACAGCAAGACAACCCCCAACAAGGGAATGGTTTTGCAGGTCGTGGCCACAGACAATTGCTCTGTCCTTATCCTTCCTGACTGATTCTTCTCTGGTTTTGAATTTTGCTAGTGTCCTTGTCACTACTGGTAGCATGAGGCGGTACCTGCAGCCCATTCAGGTTGCATAGGTAGTCCAGCTCCTCCAGGATGGCACATCCATACGTGCCATCGCAAGAAGGTTTGCTGTGTCTCCCAGTACAGTCTCAAGAGCATGGAGGAGATACCAAGAGACAGGCCGTTACATGAGGAGAGCTGGACAGGGCCGTAGAAGGGCATCAACTGAGCAGCAGGACTGGTATCTGCTTCTTTTTGTGAGGAGGAACAGGAGGAGCACTGCCAGAGCCCTACAAAATGACCTCCAGTGGGCTACTGGTGTGCATGTTTCTGACCAAACTGTCAGAAACAGCCTCCATGAGGGTGGCATGAGGGCCCGACATCCTCTAGTGGGACCTGTGTTCACAGCCCAGCACCGTGCAGCTTGATTGGCATTCACCAGAGAACACCAGAATTGACAGGTCCGCCATTGGCACCCCGTTCTCTTCACAGATGAGAGCAGGTTCACACTGAGCACATGACAGACGTGAAAGAGTCTGGAGACGCCGTGGTGAACGTTGTGCTGCCTGCAACATCATCCAGCATGACTGGTTTGGTGGTGGGTCAGTGATGGTCTGGGGAGGCATATCTTTGGAGGGTCGCACAGACCTCCATGTGCTAGCCAACAGTACCCTGACTGCTGTTAGGTACCGGGATGAAATCCTCAGACCCATCGACAGACCTTACGCTGGTGCAGTGGGCGCTGGGTTCATCCTGGTGCAGGACTATGCCCGGCCTCATGTGGCCAGAGTGTGTAGGCAGTTCCTGGATGACGAAGGCATTGATGCCATTGACTGGCCCTCACATTCCCCAGAGCTGAATCCAATCGAGAACCTTTGGGATGTTATGTATCGGTGCATCCGACGCCGCCAAGTAGCGCCACAGACTGTCCAGGAGCTCACTGATGCCCTGGTCCAGGCCTGGGATGAGATCCCCCAGGACACCATCTGCCGTCTCATCAGGAGCATGCTCAGACGTTCTCCAGAGTGCATACAGGCACGTGGGGGCCATACACACTACTGAGTCACATTATGAGTTGGAACAGCCTGTGATTTCAATTGTTTACTTTAATTTTCGTTGTGAGTTTGAATCCAGCCCTCAATCGGTTGGTGATTTTGGTTTTCATTGAACGTTATTACGTCATTTTGTTCTCAACGAAATACACAATGTAAAGATTTTGATCTTTTAATAGATTTCGTTCATCGAGATCCGATGCGTGATTTAAGTGTTCCCTTAATTTTTTTGAGCAGTATATCTTACCTAAATCTCATGCACTATACATTTTGTTACACGGTAACTAAAAACAAATGCATACACCGATCAGCCATAACATTATGACCACCTGCCTAATATTGTGTAGGTCCCCCTTTTGCCCCCAAAACAGCCCTGACCCGTCGAGGCATGGACTCCACTAGACCTCTGAAGGTGTGCTGTGGTATCTGGCACCAAGACGTTAGCAGCAGATCCTTTAAGTCCTGTAAGTTGCGAGGTGGGGCCTCCATGGATCGGACTTGTTTGTCTAGCACATCCCACAGATGCTCGATTGGATTGAGATCTGGGGAATTTGGAGGCCAAGTCAACACCTTGAACTCGTGATTCATCAGACCAGGCCACCTTCTTCCATTGCTCCGTGGTCCCGTTCTGATGCTCACGTGCCCATTGTAGGCGCTTTCGGCAGTGGACAGGGGTCAGCATGGGCACCCTGACTGGTCTGCGGCTACGCAGCCCCATACGCAACAAACTGCGATGCACTGTGTGTTCTGACACCTTTCTATCAGAACCAGCATTCACTTTTTCAGCAATTTGAGCTACAGTAGCTCGTCTGTGGGATCGGACCACACGGGCCAGCCTTCGCTCCCCACGTGCATCAATGAGCCTTGGCTGCGCATGACCCTGTCGCTGGTTCACCACTTTTCCTTCCTTGGACCACTTTTGATAAGTACTGACCACTGCAGACCGGGAACACCCCACAAGAGCTGCAGTTTTGGAGATGCTCTGACCCAGTTGTCTAGCCATCACAATTTGGCCCTTGTCAAAGTCGCTCAGATCCTTACGCTTGCCCATTTTTCCTGCTTCTAACACATCAACTTTGAGGACAAAATGTTCACTTGCTGCCTAATATATCCCACCCACTGACAGGTGCCATGATAACGAGATTATCAGTGTTATTCACTTCACCTGTCAGTGGTCATAATGTTATGGCTGATCGGTGTATATTATATACACACTTCCTGTTACATAACTTAGTTGGAGATTTTATAGGATTATTCTATCTTTCTGCATTAATACCTGTATAGATATTAAAGTGCAAATATTCTGGATAATTCATATGCATATCATTGAATTCAGACAAAGGTCCCAAGCTTGTTTGATGTGCACTTTCAATGTTAACCTATATGGTGTGTAACTGACATAAAAAAAAGGAATTGAATAGAAGAATGGTATAATGAGAAGCATTTGGGTTCAAGTGTAATCACCTGTAAAATATTATAGTGAATAGTTATGTATACATGTAAACGTTGATAATGCTGTGGTTATGTTCAGTAGCCAGTGCTGTTATGCTAAAATATTATGTATAGAACTAAACAAAACACTAAAACTCAACTGCTCAACTGCTTATTGCTCATCTTAAACTGGGGGGCGGGGGGGCGGCTGAGACGTGTACAAGGCTGATACATTTGCTACATAACTTTTAAAAATGGATCAGAAATTGTAACGTGCCTGTAATGAGTGCCTGTTTTCCATAATTAAGGAAATTAGACCTTCTTTTCTGTGGGGCATGGGTCCTACATTTCAGTGGAAAAATGTCCAACCTTAACTGAGGAATCAATTTCTCAGCCTAATGATCCTTCCCCCGGAGACTGTCAAGGGAGTGGTGTTGAAAAACTGATTGAGAAGGATTCATTGAAGGTCAAAGAAGCCGAGTTGAACACCTACACAAATTCTAATTGCTGAGAAACTTCAAGGTGATTACTCAAAATATCTCAGTCTGGATAAATATAAATAATCTCTGAGGATATCAGTTTATAAAAAATAATGGCTGATTAATGCATTTGGCTCTATGCACAGGTCTTTGTAGAAATCTTGGACATATTGTGATTCCTTAGATTTTCTCATTTAAAATGATGTCTTGTGTATTATATAGTTAGAGCTAGGTTTGTAGAGCTGATAAAATATACTACATTTTACACTCTGTATCAACCTAACCATTTGCAGGGCTTTTAAACAATCATGTATTTAAATAACGTTATTTGTTAATATGACACTTCTATTCCGACATCTTCAGGGGAAAGCAAAAAAGTGTAAATCTGTTTGTTTTAAACACTGCCAGTAACACTGATGCATTGTAAATATAAAAATGCAGAGACAGTGCATGATGCATGACATGATTAGAATACATCAGTTTTCTTTCAGGTTTGCCGAGTTACACACATTAACTGCAGTCTTTACCGATGCCAAGCAAAATTTAATGAAGTCTTGTAAAATCTGCCTGCGATTTTCTTCGTCTTAATTCAAACCATATGTATAAATCTATGATAAGCATTTGAGTGCATTAGGAGTTTTTATTCTAGCCTGACCCAGGGTATTCAGGCAATGTAATATACAAGAACGGACAAGGTAGAACCAGGAGTTAGACAAATAAAGATATAATTTGAGTCCAAATTTCCAAGTTGGTCACCAAAAGTTCTGGAAAAATGTACTGCCTGGCATCAGTGTACATGACATAACACAGGCTGACTTTGTTCCCTACTCAGTCATTATCAAAAAGTTAATTTTGGGGTAAGGATTAGAGTTAGGTATAGGCGTAGCTGTTGTCATGGTTGGAGTTTAAAATTTAAGGTTAGGTTTATGATAAAGGGATGGGGAAGACTCCCATATAGGATAATTTTACCATGAAGTAACATTTTAGGGTTACGATGGGATTAATGGTGTGGTAATTTTCATGATTACAAACGAAAATATAAGTATGGACTTGAAGTTGAAAGTGTGGAAGTCCAAAATTAACAAAGCTTGACCATGTTTCTGAGAGATGAGTTTGGGCGTCTTCCCAAATGTCCTAGAATAAAGGACACTGAAACCAAAAGTGCACATTCCTGACATGGAATGGATGTAACTGATTCAGGATTAATGTTCAAGCATGTTAAACATCCAGAGTACACCAAAAAAACAACAACCAAACTGGCAATTCTTTAAAAAGAAAAAAAGAAAATATATATATATTTTTAGTGTTTTTCATGCTGGTACAAAATGTGATTGCAGAGCAAGTCTCCAAACTGAGCTGAACTGGAAAATAAATTAACAAAATTAATACAAACTAAAGTACCTCCATCCGTATTCTTAGTTCTAAATTAATGTGATATCAAAGTAACATTTCTGGATTTTCTGCCTTGAGTGCGCAACAATTAAAACACTGTCAGATGTTATCACTCTCAAACCAGCACGAGTCCCAAACGTAATGTGAAGCAATCAGCAAGGCTCTGGGTGTGTTTGATTTTGTTTGACGATTGTCATACAAATAATTGCAATTAAAGTTGAAATAGTTTGAAGGCCATAACAGACCATATATACATCCTATACATTGAAGGCCATAATAGACCATATATACATATATACAGCCATAACATTATGACCACTGACAGGTGAAGTGAATAACACTGATAATCTCGTTATCATGGCACCTGTCAGTGGGTGGGATATATTAGGCAGCAAGTGAACAATTTGTCCTCAAAGTTGATGTGTTAGAAGCAGGAAAAATGGGCAAGCGTAAGGATCTGAGCGACTTTGACAAGGGCCAAATTGTGATGGCTAGATGACTGGGTCAGAGCATCTCCAAAACTGCAGCTCTTGTGGGGTGTTCCCGGTCTGCAGTGGTCAGTAATAAAGTTAGACATACACATGACATTATTATGACTTTTCTTTTAACGTTGGTCTCGGTTAATGAAGTGTACATCAAAAACAATTAAGCGAAGTACATGCCCTATACTTTAAAAAGTATTTTGACACCATGTGGGGTTGGACGTGGCATCTGGGCTTTATAAGACAAAATAGCAGCCAAGCCAAAATCCATAATCCAACAATATTTAATTTAGGTTCCATTTGCACTCAATAAAGCATTTTTTAAATTAATCTGAAATTAAGTGTATGCATGATAACAGTAAAGATGCAGAGAAACTTAAATTTAATATGCCCTAATTCCACTGCCTTATCAACCCCCAACTCTCTGCTTGTGGGTGTAAATCACTATCACTAATCCAATTAACTGCCTTCCTACAGGGTTCAGTATTGTTTGGAAAGAACTTAACCCTTAATGGTGGCGAATTCTGATTATCTGCAATAAATTAGCCAATTTCTCTCCTAGATGAATATATCTGCTGCTACATGCTGTGATGACTCATTGTTACTTATTAATATAGAATTTTCTAAGGGAATTAAGTTCCTGTTCATATTGTAACATGAAATCGGCATTTGAAGCAAGCCATTCGTAAAGGCATAAACTTTAATTCTGAAAGTATTTTAACAGTGTGCATTGCAGGTTATGGGTTAGAGCTTGAATGGTGAAAATGTTCTGTAGAATAAAAGCATATACATTATTCACACAACGACAGTTATACGTTATTCACAGAATGTATTTTAATTTAAATTCCTCAGTAACTACCTTTTAGATTGGATTACAATGTTTTGACTAAAACCTTTTTTTTGTTTGCTTACGTATTCTGCATACTAAACTCTAAAACAACTCTATTTGTTTAGGCTGTTTAAGTATTCCTCTTGCCAGCCTGAAGGGTTTTCTACAGGACAGCATCCAGAAAGCTAATTAAAGGCCTTTCAGCTACATTTCACTAGAAAGTTTCAATACGATCACTAAGATATCCGCTACTTTACAAGATTTAGGATTCTATGTGTTTTTACATTGTGGAGCTCTGGGATGGAGTTTCATAAATATACAAGTACAAGTGTCTGAATTGGGGCTCTTGGAATTTGCTTTGCGTTCGAGCCAGAATAAATCACCGTCCCTGATTTACAGACCTTCAGTTTTCTTTTCAGGCATAAAATCCATCACTGGTGGATGCAATAATAATAGCACCAAAAAATAACAGTACACATGATACCCATGGATATGAGCTGTTATGTTTCTTCCTATTAGGTTTTACTCTTCAGCTGAATGGAAACAAATTGTACTCCAGAACTGCACAGACAGCATGTGGCAGTGAAAAACACTTGACATTGCTTAGAAAGGAGGACGCATTACCTGCAAAACTTGTTTAAGTTTGGGGTGCTCCAGTTCAAACACGTGTATTGGCATATTAATCTCCCAAAACAAAGCTTCAGAATTTGGAAAAGTTCACAAAAAGATAACAACTTAATCCCAAACATATCAATAGTCTGAGGTTTTTAATCTTTAAACATAGAGTGGTTTATCAGATTTTTACAAACAAGTGTACTAAATCATACCTCTCATTGATGAAACCTCCACTATGAGTTTATAACATCTGAGTCTATACAGGGTGCTTAGAAACTTGGTCGACCTATTGAAATAACCATATTGTGAAAACTGTACTCTGAAGCAATTCGTTTAGATGCTCAGAAATGTGGATCCATGGGGAACTTGCAATCATACATCATACTGCCTTCTGCAACCGCTTCCTGCTGCTGGGTACCATGTCCTTCCAAGCATGCCAGCCACCATGGACACACACGGTGGTCACATTGAACCGCCCTCCAGTGTTTACTGAAGTAGTCTTTGGGAATGTGTTCCCCGTGGTCACATTTTTATGTGCTGGTTTTCATTGCTCCACAGTGCACCGTTTTCATGTTATAGCCAGTTGAATTGGCCAGCTAACTTTATAAGTTTATAACTTTTTCCTCTGTCGGCATTCTACAACTGTTAGCAGTCCTTAAAATTGAAAAAAGCTATCAAATTCTGTATCCATGTAAACTGTCTCTATAAACTGCGATTCCTTCATCAACTGTTTTATCATCAGTGTCAAAATACAGATTAACTTTCCCTAGCTCTCTACATAAGTATAAGATGTAACATTGCTACATTTTATCGACCTTTGTAAACATCTGAAAACCACAGTGTAATGCAACATAAAATGGATATCATTACAGAGAGCTGCTTTTAATAATGGTCTTCAATAGAAACGGATATGTGGTGACCAAAGTTTAATTTTGAATTAATCCACGTCCGAAACAACCTTGTGATTCATACACAAACCTGCTTTACTATGGTGATTGGAGGTTGGTGTTTATCCCTAAAATCACACCTGGAGATGTAGCTTAAATAATGAAATTAATTACTGATTTTTTGATTATTAATGGGACAAGCTTCTCACATTGTACCAGAGGAATTGTATCCTGTAGAGGTTATGTTTTGTGAAGGGCATTATAACTAGCATGTGATGTGATTTTCTGGACAATAGTGTATCACCATACTCTGACCCCAGTCCCATAAGAATCAGGAAAATGCTGCAGACTTCTTACTGCAGTAGAAGTAGCACTGCACGGGGAAGGCCACAGTATTCCTCTGGCCAACATCTATAAGCAACTTCACTGTAATTAACGGCCAAGTGTTGGTTTGAAAGGCATCTTCCTGTATTTTGCCAATTTAATGTATCTCTTACCATATGATTACACTCTGACTGGATGTTTGAAGAAGATAACTTTTGATCTACAAACATTTATCAGAAAGACTAAATCCAGTCAGTTGTGCTTCCACCACACTGAATTAAGCTGCAGGAAAGTGTGATATGCAGTGGAGTCCTGCAACCAGTTGTTGAAAGAAAAGCACATCTCAAAACATAACCAATCAAATTAAATATACAACTATGGCTTCTGTCTGTTATAATGTTGTATACATTTAAATATTGCAATATGTGGTTTGAGCAATTGTTTTCAGCAGGGGAATAAAAATCATTTTCCGCAAACAAACGCTGTGAGGAATCTAATGGGCTCCCACAGTCTATCCGTTCAGTTGGTCTCTAAACAAATCAAGCCGCTGCCTCACCTTTATGCATTTATAACAGGAAAAACACTGATAAGTGGGGGTGGGGGAGGGGGGTTGTCCTCCTCATCTAAAAGCGGGGCAAATGTTAAAGATTTTCTGGGAACAGACACTGAATTTGCAGGAGTAGAACTCGTTAAAATCCTCTAATTCCCATTAAATGCCAATTAGTGAGCATGATTTGCCTACCCTCTACTAGCTGTTTACATTGAGATCTGCAGACGCATCCCCAGTGGATCTCTGCACAGACAGCTCCGGTCGGAGGCAGACCTAATCAACCTGAAGGTCAGTCTTGTGAGGTGGCGAAATGCAGAGGAAGAGAATCAAGCAGCAGGCAGAAATAACAAGCTTCAACTACTTTGACCTTATAAAACCAAAAACAGGTGTGTGTGTGTGTGTGTGTGTGTGTGTGGCTGGTGGTGAGGGGGGGGTTCAGCTACTTTGAAAAATTTGAAATGAGAAACGGTAATACTAGCTTCTATTGCCTTCCATCCACAAAAAGTGGTATTTAATAAGACCCGTTTCTGCAAGGGCAGGAAATAATTAAATGTGTAACAAACAGAACTCCAAATACATTCACATAGTTGCAGTATCAATACAGTATTTAATTATGACATTGTCCTGGTTTTCACTATAAAAGCAAGTGCGTTCCTTATTGGATTTAGTGAACAATAAACAAATTGGTCAGGCATCAACTAATGATTTCACAGAATTTTCCGTGTTACTGTTTCTAGTATTGATTTGATTTTCTGTTTTGCTTTGCGTTGAATTTCTCCAATTACATTTCTTGTACTGTGTATTATCTGCTAAAGGAAGGAAGTCCTGTAAGTGATTAAATAATGAAATAATGACTCCCCTACTGGCCATAGATCAATAATGTAATATAAATGAATACTCAAAGTCATGGTGTTATGTTTTGACTTGTTTATTTGCATAGTATGAGGTTTATTGTAAATGCTTGGGTCTCTGTGGATGGAAAAAGCTAAATTTAATTAAATTAAGTTATTTTAATTCATAATATGTATTAGACCATGTATTTAATTTCAAATATTTGCATGTGAATTGTATACAATTTGCAACTTTTACAGAAAAATTATGTATTTTATTGCAACTTAGCCCTTTACGGATCATGTGCTTGAAGATTGAATGTAGTGTGTTGGACACTATTACATTTAACCAATAGGTCCTCACCTGTCTCCGCAAAGTACACTCCTAGAAGTGAGCAGGGATGTTGTTTCAGCAAAAGCCAAGGTATGGCAATGTGACATGACGTCAAGGGCCTACTATGCTGTTGAAAACTGTTTTAACAGACATATAGCTCTCCATCACATTCACAATGCCTAATGTTTGCATGTAATGCACAACTTAGAGAGAGCAGGGGAAAGGCCTTTCTATTTTGGTGCATATTTCAGCACCATGGATAGAGAGCGGAGGTCTAATTGTCATTAGTCATTGGTTTAAACTTCACAGAAAATAGAGAAATGCATTGAATTACATGCTAATGCTAAGTAGGTAACCAAGGGGTGTTCAAAACACACCAAAACAAAAGGCAAATCTGGCACAAAATAGGCTAATTTATTGTAGTTTCAAAGTACTAAGGCTCAACCATGCAGGCTGATTTTCAGTCTTCAATAACATGTTTGAATTCATTCATTACCGGAAAAAACACCTACAATCACTGACATAAGTGCCCGACAGCCTGTACAAATTATCTAAAGCAGCTGGGCAAAATGCTTCCATAACAGTCGAAAATCATGGAGGAACGAACAAATTCACTCACTGACACTCATATTCACTGATGTGCATATTATGGACCTATCAGAGGTCTGTTTTCTTCTCATAGACAAATAGACCTGAATAAGTGCATATTTTGCATACAGTAGATTGTAATAATACATGCATACAATGACCATACAGTGCAATACTTTCAGTTTCAATAAGTGCTACCTAAAGTCCAAGTTGTCTCTCAAAAAGGTCTCTCCTTTCTATGGGGCACTGCACCCGCGGTAACACAGTTCACAGGTCCAACAGCACACAATGAAACGGGCAGTCAGTGCTAAGCCTCAGACAATCCAACATATTAAAGTCTGATCAAGTCTGATCACTTGCTTGCTTCTAATGTAACATCAATACACTTTAACAAAGCCAACAATGGTTAACTATAGTACAATTCCTCAAATAGCATCAGGCTGCTGTAGGCGATTATTTGCTCAGAAGATTAGAGGAGGAAGACATTCACATCTTCTTACCTTCTGATGATGTAGGCTGCTATTTGTTTAGTCCATAAGAGGGTAGAATCTGGGCCTTAACTGGGCAAAGTCTGTCATCAGATCATCCATGTTTAATGTCTTTACCAGTGTAGATTCCATAGCTATAAGCATGAGGTGGGTCAATTTGTCATCACTTATTGTTGTTCCGAGTTTTAAAACAAAAGAATCTCTCATTGGACGCTGTAGACACAGGCAATGTCGCAGCGATACGGAACAGCTTGATAAGCTCTGAGATTATGCATGGAGTTGAGCTTGTTCAAGGTGGACTAGATGCCACCCTCATCATCATCATCATCATCATCTTTCTCAGTCAAGGAGACTAGGGCCTTGGCTGTCTGACACTGGGCTTGTAGTACTGTGGTGTCAATGTGGTTTTCATATGCATTGGCAAAGGCCACCCATCAGTGTCCACTTCCAAAAACTTGGGGGACGTAAAAAAAAAAAAAGGTGGGGTACAAAGTCAAACTTGTTTTATTGAGCGCAAAGCAAATCGCTCGAGGATTGTATTGCATGCACATGTGCATGAGAAAACGATGAGGCAATACAAGTGAAATGAGTTTCTTATTTTTATAACTGCCATACCTTGCCATACCCAAATGATGCCTATGGAAGTGAGCCAAGTCTTCTGCCCACTTGATGCCCAGAGCACTGCTGTAAAGCTATCATGGGTAAAGGAGTAGGAAATAAAATCTGAAACACTCACGCTCACTGCTCTTGAGGTAGTTTTGCCAGCAAATAACTTCAAGATTCAGCCATCAGCTAATTCAATTTAACAGTATGAAGAAATAAAATAGGTAGTTAGGTACACAAAGTTTATCAGAAGTTGTGGTGTACTAAATCAGGTAGTTATCCAAGCGTTAATATCTTAGAGCTAACTGGTTTGAATGACCGCAGGACAAAGCAATGAGAGAATCCCGTAGGCTGTATGTTTTATGATTGCTAAAATACTGGTCAATGTATTCATAGTGTGAGGAAAATACAGGTTGTGTATTCAACTATAACTGAGTTGGCAAGGCCTTTGCCCCTCTTCATGTCAAATGTCAATGATGAAATGTGCAGGCTGTTCATTAAGTCACTGAAGCAAATCCGAAACGTTGTTTCTAAGCCATCACATCCTAGTGACTGAGGGAATCGGAGACACCGAACAAGGAAAGGGCCATCTGGTCTGTTTGGAAATTGCACACACACACACACACACATAAAACATGAATTAAAGAGATAAGGCCCTGAAAATGGCATTCTATTTTAAAAATGCATTGCAGAAGAACAGTGGAGCCCACAAATATAGTTAGCCCTGTTTCGGGTATTTGATGTGTATTTAAGAATAGCTGGTATAATACTAATCCTTAGATAAAACTGACATTCTTAACGAATTGGATTTGAATGGATTATTTTTGCACCTAATATCGGAGTGTGTTTATAGTGCATTCATTTGCAAAACCCAATGGTATTCATTCTAGAAGAAGATCAAGATACTACTTTGACAATCTTTGAAATAGAGAATTAATTTGTAAGGGTATTTTTTTTGTGTGTCCTAATTTTCTTTTTGTTTTGATTGTTATATTTATTCTGTAATTTCCCTTGTGTTATTAAAATTAATGGGGGACAACTGCTTATGTACCCTGAAATAGACCGTAATCCACATAAAACACAGCATTTCTGACTCACACAAGGTATTCAAATTGTGACTTTGTCCTGCTGGTTTAATTTAGAATGGGTTTATTTTCTTCTGTATTAGAAAGGTTTGGATAATAAAGTCTTTTCAGATTTATATTTTTAGTGCTTATACATGCTGTGCTGCTGTATAGCTTTACAGAGCAAAATTGCATGAGGTTTCAATGGACACACTGAAATGTACTGTACTAAAATGTTTTCATATTCTCCCATAGACTTCCCCACTGAAAAATGCCTTTTTTGGCCTATGGCCTTCTCCACTGAAGCACGTTCTCCTGCTCAAATAGATATCTTGATTAATCAAATGAAATCTATTAAATTGATGCAAGTAAAATAAAGACAGTGGCCAAGTGGAATTTTTAGCATAACAAAGATAGGACTGACACCTTTTTAGGAATTCTTAAAAATATGTTTTGTATAGCTGTATACCATCATAACCTTTTCACACAATCAAAAGGATAAAGTGTCAAACAAGTCATACAATTGCTCTTGTAGCAACAGGGGGAAAAAAATCACCAAATTTGCATTAAAAAGAGAGTTATCCTGCATTTAATATTCACTTATCACAAATTACATTTTATGTGTTATATATTGTGTTTTGGTATGGTTAGGTTGTAATGCAATTTTTGGCATTCCACCAAGGCTCCGCCGCAAAACACAACACTGCGGCAAGTGGACATTTTTGCTTGTGGCAGAAATCCCAGAATTAGATTTCTGTGCCATTATAAGTGCATTTCATGCCTTTGTTTGTTATTTGCGATCTGTACTGTGATTCGGGAAGCTCTGCTGGCTTATCGGGCACACGTCTCAGATCTCAGAGCTGCTGGTATGCTGCTTTTAATATGCACATGGTCTTATGCTCTCTTACCCACATCGGCATTTTGATGAGTGCATAGCATGAATGTAAGGAAAACATTAAAAGCTGAAGAAGCCTACAAATCAGGCAAGGAAGTATTTTCTAATTAGTGACACCGTGAACGGGGAAATCTATCTGCTCAATCTGCTATGTGCACTGAGACAGCATCGTGTAAGAGGCAGGCAGAGTGGTCACAGTAAATTGCTAGACTAGTGTTTAAATGTGATTTGGATACATTATGATAGCTAGTACACTTGGGAGATAAAGAGGGTGGGAATAAGTTGTCTTACAGAATATGTCCAAAGGCAAGGCTTGTCTTGTCATCTTGTCTTTCTACTAAGAATTTGAAGGATGTTTATGAAACCTGGACTGTTACCCTTCATGCAAAAATAATTCATTTACTTTATGTAAGTCATGTACAGTGAGGGGAAAAAAGTATTTGATTCCCTGCTGATTTTGTACGTTTGCTCACTGACAAATAAATGATCAGTCTATAATTTTAATGGTAGGTGTATTTTAACAGTGAGAGACAGAATAACAACAACAAAATCCAGAAAAACGCATTTTAAAAAAGTTATAAATTGATTTGCATGTTAATGAGGGAAATAAGTATTTGATCCCCTATCAATCGGCAAGATTTCTGGCTCCCAGGTGTCTTTTATACAGGTAACGGGCTGAGATTAGGAGCACTCTCTTAACATTTCACTACATCTCTGTCTCTATTGTGTCTTATTAGTTATATTTATAGCTAATTTTGATCCTGTCTATCTGTGCACCGGAGCTCCGGCTGCGCTTTCGGTTTCAGTTTCGGTTCACAAATAGAGCATTTAAAAATAATAATCATGTTAATATAGTGTCATATATTATCCGATTGCTTGCTGTGTTGTTTTTTTGTCCACAGGGCTTTTCCCTCCACAGCGAGAGTGCACGCAGCGGCAGTAAAATTCGAGGCCCGGCCATCCGGCCTAAGCCTCGGGCTATTGTAAGAGATGTTGCCCACGAGAGGTGCTCTTCCGGCCGCTTGCGCCCGCACTACAGCCCACAGAGATCTCACTCTTTCAGCTTGCTGGGATCGAGCTCTGCTGCGCTCCACTGTCCACGTGTGCGGCCTCTGTTCAAGACCCTGTTTCGGCTGGTAGTCTACTACCCTTGGCCCCCCGGACCTTGCGTCACCCGGTGTCCCCAGAAACCCCAGTGTGGTTAAGCCAACGGGCCTACGCGGCGCTTGTATCTTACACCCTGGTGTTTGGATACACAGTGCTCTGTCTGGCAGCAACAAGGTTGCGTCTGGTTAGTGTTGCAGTGCCCCCGTGTACATAAATGTTGCTGAGTGGAGACATGCTTACACTGGCGAGTCCCGCTAGGTGCTCCAATTGTCGCAGCAGCATTTCAGTTGTTATGTGCCCCCTGATGCAAACGCTGACTGGCGCCCCCGCTGCACATTTCCTGGTTCACACCCGTGTGCGCTCAGCAATGAGCTCCTCTCGCCCCCACCATTGCGCTGATTGGGGCCAACGCACCTTGGCCGCCATCGACAGTGGGTGCAATTTGACCGCGACTTCCATGTCCGCTACGGCACGCTTGGAGCCCCGGTCTCCCACCGGGCGCCACTGCACCCACCGATCTGGACCTCAGTCTCCCCCTGAGCCCCTCTTTCTCCTCCAGACATGCAGCCTCAGAGACATCTGCGCCTTCCGCACCCGCTTCTCAGCCTGCATCTGCTGTTGCGCCCGCTGCCGCGACCGCATCTGCCTGACGTACCCATGGTGCATGCCGCTATGGCTGCACATGCCCCTGCGCAAGCACATGAGCGACAGGGAAGAGTGGTGGAGCGACACCCATGGGCCCCCCCTCTCACTCTTCTGAGCCATCACTAGCCCCCTCCCCGCCATGCCATCGGAGGTCTGGCTCCACGGATAGAGAGCGAGATGAGGCCATTCTTGCCCTGAATAGCAGGATGGACCACATCTGCACTCTCCTGTCTGTGCAGGCAGCGCAAACCACAGCCCAGGCCCTGACCCCCCCACAGCTCGAGTCTCCACCGCTGGCCCATGTGCCGCTGGACTCTGAGGGGAGCCTCTCTGCCCTGCCTATGGACAAGGGCAGCAGACAGGTAATCTTGGAGGATGACCGCCTATTACTCAGCCCGCATGCGGGCTTGAAGTTGGAGGCGGAGCTCATGTAGGGGGAAACGGCATCGCCCCCCCCGACTCCATTGAGCAACAACACTCCCCCTGCTCCTGTAAGTCAGGACTGGGAGTTTTGTGTGGTGATCCAGAGGGCCGTGAACTGCTTGCAGATCCCCTGGCACTCTGACCCCACCCTCCCACGCTCCAGATTCGAGAGGGAGCACCAGCCACAGCAGCCCACACGGGCCCTCACACTGGACCTCCTGGACGACCTGAGAGCCACCTGGGACCATCCAGCAACGGCCCCAGCCCAGGCTCGTGCGGGGGAGGCCTATGCCAGAACCCAGGGTCCGGCTGAAGCACGCCTGGTAGACTTCCCCCGAGTGAACTCCTCCATCCTCCATGGTCTCCTTAACCCTGCTGTCCACGGAGTCACATGACTTGGCCTGTCTGACTGTTCTGACAGTTTGGACTTGTGTTGCCGAGGCCCCTAGCAGTCACCTCGGGGCAGGCTCCCTTATCAGCTTGCTGCCTCCTCCCTTGCAATGATTTTGTTATACAGTAACCCCCCCCTCCCGCTTGGGTATTGCTTCCTTTTTTAGATAACTGGGGTTGCATTCGCAACCTAACGTTAATGTGTAATGATTTATTAATGTCATTTTTGTTAGTAGTTTTGTGACTTCATCAGTTTCGTTCATTTGCATATTTCAATGAAACTACTGGAAGTCATAAGAAGGAAATTATGACTGCTTTGGATCACAAATGTTAACTGTACTTTGTATGAACTAACGATATTAACAATGTTTTAATTTGAATATATATGTAATGTATGTATTATAAAAACGTCAGTTAACTCTTTCCTATTTATATATACATTTTAAATATTTCCATAATGGTACCCTCTACTTCAGTTAACAGAATACAGGGAGAGTATAATACAATTGCATTTCCAAAGTCATATGACAAACTAGGTACAATACATTTTTTAATGGTGTTTGTTTTCAAGTATTTGACTTGACAAAATACAAATTGTGTTGCCCAGCTAACCTTCCCAGATAACTAACCTTGGGAAGGCGTTGCTCCTTTACGATGTTCTTAATGACCACGATACTGGATTTCCATGCAACAAACCCGTCCCCCAAAGGAACGGATGTAAAAAAAATTAAAACTTTTTTATAGTAATTTTACTCCCTGTATTATTGAAAAGAATGACTTTACAAGGGTTATAGACCTGTTTCTAATGCACCAGCTTTCTTAGACTGAAGGCTCTCATGTTTATGTATTTTGTTGAAACTTCCTGCAGCATAGTTGTATAATATGGATTTAAAAAAATATACAACAACTTGCATCAAGTTCAATCTTGCTTGCAGCACAAGCCACATTATTGCTCTGAGGCTGATTTCCAGCCTTGTCAATGTAGCAGGTTGTAAGGAAAATGGAGTTATATTTTCTACATATATTAAGTGATATAAGTGAGGTATATGAAAATCTTTTGAAACCGTGTTTAAATTTGAAATGTTCTGGTATTGGCAATAATAGAATATGAATGATCATTGTTCTGTGGAGATTGGGTAAGAACCTCTTCTGTCTGGGGCTGTCTAACAATAGAAGTAGCTGGTTGTTGATTTCTGTGATCAAGAAACTACACTGAGTGATCAATTCATGTAGAATTCACTATCGTGAACAGTGTCTCTAATGCAAACAAGGTAGATGCTCTGCTCTAGAGAGGGTTTGCTCACATGTTCTCCCAGTAGGTTCAGGTAAACAAGCTTATTTGTACTATTGTAAATGCTGGTGGGTCCTTTACTGTCTAATGTAGTTGTTACTATACATGCATTATTTGTATTTCCCTACAAAGTGCTGCAGAGTCCTATACTCTTTCAGTCAAAAAAGTGTATTATGAAACGGTAGATATTTGAATTATGCATCATCCCCCCCCCATTTACTTAAATTATGAAATGCAATTTGCAATACATAAAGAACAATACCTTCATGTTATATATTGAATTGTATAATTATTACAGAATTGAAATGTATAATTCCAAGATAATTAAAATCAGAAGATTATGGGGTGAACAGAGCATAGCCACTAGGAAGATCACTGGCCAGATTTCCAACACAATGGATTTAAATTACGTTTGCTACTTAGGGATCCAACAAAATACAATTGCAGGTAGAGACGAGTGAACATTTTAAGAAATGTAGAAAATAGATATGTTAACATACAAAACATTGCTGAATACCAGATTAAAGAGCTTTGTTTTTGACTGAGGCTCAAAGACTCAAAGACTGGCTATTTTAATTTTTTTATTTCAGAAGTTATCCATCCATAAATATAGTTATTAATTTGGGAAAGGCAAGAAGCCAGTTCAATGATCTAGTGCCCGCTGAAGAATATTCTCCATCATGCTCTAGAGGAAATGCGTCCCGCCAAGGGCAAACAACGATTGTACAAAGTTTGGGGGCAACTTGATTTCCATGCATCTCTCAGTATCTGGGTTTTAAATTTTTGATTGATAACTTGTAACTTGATGAATCTTGTATGCCACTGTCATTATTGCTGTATGCACAGTATGTTGATGACTTCTGATATCTGTTATTCCAGGACGGGAAAATGCCACCGCTCCCCAATTTGGCCCGAGATTATTTTGGCCTGTGGTTAGTTGCCAGTGCAAACCGCATTACCATCATAACTTCATAATTTGATAGACAAATACACATTGTATTGTATTGTATTGATATCCATCAGGATATCATTACATGATATGCATATCTGCAAATATATATAATCCCAATTAAATTTGAATCTTGTACATTACTTTTAGTACCTTCTAGTATGCCCTTTTAGGATGTATAATCCAGAACCAAACAAATATAATTTAGCATTTAATAGTTTTATTTTCAGTTTTCAACATTATCAACTCGGGTAAAATGCTTCATAATAGTAAGATTAAAATCCTCCCTAATCTTTATTGGCATTCCTGGCATGTTGATTTTGCTGTGGTTCATATTCACTTTGTCATATTGTTGTCAGAAGCGTGCAATGTGTGCAGGCTATTGGCATTTAAACCTAGGAAGGTCTTGGAATGATAATCTGTCAATAGGACGTGGAAGTCACGGATCAATGAGGTACGGAGAGTCCTGCCAAGAACAGAAGACAGCCTATGGCCAGAAATGTAAGGAATACAATAACAAAAGTTTAAACTTTATAACAACGGATTCAAGAAGGATTCTGATACTGATAATGTTAGCCTATGTAATATCAGGACTGTTCAGTTACGTATTGAAAGAGCAGATGTTTAATTTAATTCCCTTCACGACTACATGAATATATGTGAATAAATCAGACCGTGGGCCAAGTACAAGTACATGCCAAGTTCAAGTTCAACTACAAGTGTGAGTATTTTTTTTGTATCCACATACTCAAGTATAATTACAAGGACTTTCAATAGTACTGGAGTATGTCCATGAGTACTGTTGAACTGTAGTAGAAGATACTTCATACACTTTATTTCATCTTCTTGGTAGATGATCCTCTCCACTCAAGACATTTTGACATAATTATATATTAATCAGATATGTACTATAAAGTACATAGTATCACATTTTGACATGCATTAGCACTACATAATTATACATCAGAAAAACAACACATTCAATCTTTATTGATGAAATTGATATTGTCCTTTTGCACCAGTGTCTCAGTTGTTTTCATGCTGTACCATTATCGTAAAATGTTTCAACTTAAGTGCAAGTGTATGTCACACATACATCGATTTACAAGTGCACACATGCATAGAGCTTCAGTCCAGCCATTAGCATGTAAAGTGTGTTAACAAAAAGGTTATCTATCTCAGACAACATAGCTTAGCTTTCTGCTGAGAGCCAAATGCCTTTAAAAATCTCAACGTATATAGGTACTAGCTACAGTACTAGGATATATGCAAGACCACTTCTGTTTTCTCAAGTTATAGTAATAAATGTGGGTCTATTGCTTTTGATGAAGTCTGAAAAACAGGTTTTTAACATGGTTTTAAGCATCAGACAAAATCACTTAACTGGTGTATTCCCCAAATACCTGAAGCTACACTTCTTAATTCCTTTGAAAATAGCAAGAAATGTTAGGGCACCATTATTCTGGCATGCATCTTGCCACCTGAAGCTGATTAAACACTGTTCATTAGCTACCTTAGGTTGCCAAGGATCTCATTAAAATTCTGCACAGTGTGTGTGTAATCATAGAACTATATTTTTCAAAAAGTAATTACAATTTGTTGGACAGTTGTCACTTTTGAATACCACACAACAACTAACAACTTGGACATTAAGAGCAATGAAAGATTGTACTTTTCCCAGGAGAGAGCTATAATTCACCATAATATGTCCCCAAGGAGTTCATTATTGCTCATGGAAGTAATTGCTAGCTCTCCAAAGCTTACTTTTACTTTATTCCCAGCAGGAAATAGGTGGTTTCTTCATTACATTTTTTCCTACATGTACTGTTGCATTCTTGTCCTCACTAAAACATTGCAGTGTGGGAATATGTTTGAAAAAGCGGTATCTTTATTAAAAGTTCATTATATTAATTAAAAATAAGACACGAAATAACCGATTCCTTTTTAAAAAGATTAACCTATTAACAATAGTCCAGGCAAAACCCCCTCAGACACTATACTTATAATTGTATGGTTCATGATAGACAGTGGAAAAGGTGCAGGACTGGTAAAATATACTAGAATCATCCAGGTCATAGCAGAAGGGCAGCCACCTTTTTGTGCCAAAGAAGCCTCTTGATTGCATGAAGCTGCGTTTTTGTTAGAATAGTAGCTTATTTCCCCGAGTCAGTGTTTTAATACAGCTTGGAAATGTGAGGTAAAAATGATAAATATTCTTTGCAGACTGCTACATAACTACATACTGTTCTAAAAATGGCTGAGTTATCTTTTTCCCCCTCAGTCTGGGGAATGACGTCTGAGGTCAAAATCAGCAACTCCTGAAACTGCAACAAAACCTCTTTTAGCAAATCTTGAGCCCTCCCCCACAGGGTTGATACAGACATGGACGTGCATAGTAATTCCAGGGGCTGTCATTAGAAACCTACTAGAAAATGAATGGGGTTTAGGGACTGATTATCCTGTGCAAGAATTAGGTTAGACAAACCTTACAAATGCATATAATAGACTTCCATATGATTAATGTCTGGCTTGTGTAGTTTTGCTGCATAATATCTGCATAATATCCCTTTGGTCACAACAGGTCAGCATTGTGGGCAAGGGCACCAATAAACACAGGGGAGTAGGAAAATAGGGAACACAAAAGCCAAATTTGTAGTGTGTGCAGTCCGAGCCCCAACTCGGATTCAACCCGCCATCTCGGGCACACCTTTGAGCGCCAATCTCTAGCAGAGCGACAGATCCACTATGCCAAGAGACCAGGGCGTTTGTGCAATGTTCACAGAGGGAATATGTCACTGTAATGAGCTCATACACCCTTTACATCAGGCTCCTGAAATGATTTTGGCTGAAATGTGTGCATCCACTTTGTGTAGATGCAGAACAGCTGTTTTTCTTCAGGGTAGTTGGTGTGGTGTGGCAGTGATTTGGCAGTAACAAAGATGGTCTTATTTGTCCCCCTTTTCTTTTCTTTTTTTACTGTGTGGTAGCTTTCATGCACACAGACTTGAAACGTGTGTCCATCCCTATAAACCGCTTTGCAGTCCGATAAGAAATACCATATCAAAACGCCCAATTTATTATTTTACCAGGCAGTGTTGCTGTCTTGAAGGGTCTAATTACTAGTCTCCAGGTAATTACTTAACAAGCTGTATGCAACTGCTTCACGCTTGATATGATAAGAGAGGTTCTGTTTTTTGTTTTTAAGTGCTTTATCAATGACTAATTGTTGGATAACCCTTTGTCAGTGTGATCAATGTGAATAATTAAACCATGCAAAATTAACTTGAGTTGCAAAGTGTTCCCTGGAAAATCACTGCTATAAAAAGCCTCAAAAACAAGTGTCTTGGATGAACAGTATGTGAACGCTACTTTTGATTTCCAATGTTTATGGAGCTAAGCATGGATGATCAACTATATACAGTAAGCAGCCTAATCTTCAGTTACTTCACTGGATGAGATAATAGCCCAATCGAAACAATATATTTACTCCATGGAGAGGCATTCAGTGGAATACCACAACCTCTGTAATCATATTGTAAAATCAATGCAGTATCCTATAGTTAATGGTTTGCTGAAGGTATTCTGGAATGACAGGCTGCAATATGATTTCAGTGGTTCTTATTTTCATGTTATTCAGCATGAAAAGGCTGAAGCAAACTCTGAAATGCCCATCCAAACTAAGGGGGACAAATAAAAGAGAAATATTCTGATGGAATCTAGAGAGTACCGTACAATTATCAAATGCATAGGTTGCTGTGGAGTGTATATATGCACTCCTTTATTAATTCATTAAAATTAAAATTGAGATGTTATTGACATTGAAATTACATTCAGCAGAGTAAATGGCAGCAGAGCTTCAATAGCGAAAAAGCATGGAAAAGGGAATGGTATTGACAGAGGAGGTAAATAAGAAAAGGTATTTTCTAAAGAACCATCTTCATCAGTATGCACCATAACGTAAGCAAGCAAACATAAATATGGTGTTTGTAAAACGCTTGTGTGAATTCTGAAGCACAAAAGTATGTTAGAGTTTGCAAGAAGAGCTGTGATAAAAGGTCTACAGATTATTCTACAGATTAAACGCTCTTCTTGGGATTATTTCAGAATTGGGATCATGAAAGTTTGAAAGTCAGGTGGGATCAACCTTGAGGCCAGGATTTGGAAAATAATGAGGTGCACCGGACAACTATTGCAGTAAGTCCAGTCTATTTACCAAGTTTCAATACTTATGTACACACAGTACCCTGAGCAAAAAACAACAGTTTTTTTTTAGAAGAGCTTTTGTGCCTATTCAACTGCAGCAGGTCCTTTTCAAGTGTGAGAGCATATTTCTTACAGCACTTTATATTTGGTCAGTTGTGACTTTTACTGCAAAGGAAAACTTAATTCAGTAGGCCCTAAATTGAAGAGAAAACCAGATATGTCTTTAAACGTGACTTAAAAGATTCAATTATAGTTATATGACCTGTAATAGAATTCCAACCAAACATGATTCCATATAAATGAAACCATATATATGTCCGTTAACTTCAGATTAGTAGTTCCTTTTAAATATAATAGTTTAATCTGTCATCTAATGCTTTCATAGTGGTTATCTGTACAATCTGTATATACCTAGCCCCCAAATGAACTGCTTGACCACTTTAATACAATTTTATTATAATCTTATGCTATTAATTAGTTATACTTGTTAATTGCAATACATATACAGTGAGGGGAAAAAAGTATTTGATCCCCTGCTGATTTTGTACGTTTGCCCAATGACAAAGAAATGATCAGTCTATAATTTTAATGGTAGGTGTATTTTAACAGTGAGAGACAGAATAACAACAAAAAATCCAGAAAAATGCATTTCAAAAAAGTTATACATTGATTTGCATGTTAATGAGTGAAATAAGTATTTGACCCCTTCGACTTAGTACTTGGTGGCAAAACCCTTGTTGGCAATCACAGAGGTCAGACGTTTCTTGTAGTTGGCCACCAGGTTTGCACACATCTCAGGAGGGATTTTGTCCCACTCCTCTTTGCAGATCCTCTCCAAGTCATTAAGGTTTCGAGGCTGACGTTTGGCAACTCGAACCTTCAGCTCCCTCCACAGATCTTCTATGGGATTAAGGTCTGGAGACTGGCTAGGCCACTCCAGGACCTTAATGTGCTTCTTCTTGAGCCACTCCTTTGTTGCCTTGGCTGTGTGTTTTGGGTCATTGTCATGCTGGAATACCCATCCACGACCCATTTTCAATGCCCTGGCTGAGGGAAGGAGGTTCTCACCCAAGATTTGATGGTACATGGCCCCGTCCATCTTCCCTTTGATGCGGTGCAGTTGTCCTGTCCCCTTAGCAGAAAAACACCCCCAAAGCATAATGTTTCCACCTCCATGTTTGACGGTGGGGATGGTATTCTTGGGGTCATTCCTCCTCCAAACACGGCAAGTTGAGTTGATGCCAAAGAGCTCGATTTTGGTCTCATCTGACCACAACACTTTCACCCAGTTCTCCTCTGAATCATTCAGATGTTGGCAAACTTCAGACAGGCCTGTACATGTGCTTTCTTGAGCAGGGGGACCTTGCGGGCGCTGCAGGATTTCAGTCCTTCACGGCGTAGTGTGTTACCAATTGTTTTCTTGGTGACTGTGGTCCCAGCTGCCTTGAGATCATTAACAAGATCCTCCCGTGTAGTTCTGGGCTGATTCCTCACCATTCTCATGATCATTGAAACTCCATGAGGTGAGATCTTGCATGGAGCCCCAGACCGAGGGAGACTGACAGTTATTTTGTGTTTCTTCCATTTGCGAATAATCGCACCAACTCTTGTCACCTTCTCACCAAGCTGCTTGGCGATGGTCTTGTAGCCCATTCCAGCCTTGTGTAGGTCTACAATCTTGTCCCTGACATCCTTGGACAGCTCTTTGGTCTTGGCCATGGTGGAGAGTTTGGAATCTGATTGATTGATTGCTTCTGTGGACAGGTGTCTTTTATACAGGTAACGAGCTGAGATTAGATGCTCTCCCTTTAAGAGAGTGCTCCTAATCTCAGCTCGTTACCTGTATAAAAGACACCTGGGAGCCAGAAATCTTGCTGATTGATAGGGGATCAAATACTTATTTCCCTCATTAATATGCAAATCAATTCATAACTTTTTTGAAATGAGTTTTTCTTGATTTTTTTGCTGTTATTCTGTCTTTCACTGTTAAAATACACCTACCATTAAAATTATAGACTGATCATTTCTTTGTCAGTGGGCAAACGTACAAAATCAGTAGGGGATCAAATACTTTTTTCCCTCACTGTAAAGTTTTCTTTAAACATCCAAAAGTAAGTTCGTCCTTTTGAAAATATATATTTCTAATCATGTCATATTCCACTGTACTTTTTCTATTAGCCTTCAAAAGTAAGATGACAAATATAACCCTCCATCCCCATGGCAACTGTCTGTCATCTCATAATAAAATATTTTTCATTTCTACACTTTAGCCCTACAATTATTTCACAATATGTCTTAGGATGCTGTATAGTGGTACAGGGCTAAATATTGCACAACTTAACTACAGAAGTTCGTTGTTGACCTTGGGGGAAAACAAGATGTTTTAAAAATGTGTTTTATCAGGAAAAAAAAAAAGCATCCATGGTATATTGTAATATGTGTGAAAACCAGCCCATGTCTCCTAAATCAAGTGGCCGCATATTTGTCTTGTCTTAACTGCAATTAATCAAGTTCTCAGAGGGGGAGAAAAGTGCAATAGTTCCTTTGTCAATAGCCCCTTTGATAAACCAGAGATGTGGGAGGATGTTATGTCACAAAGTCTACCGAAAATGGTTACGCACACGTCAAACAATGTGTATGAATGTATTATTTCTTCCATACTATAATGCTTCTGCAATTCAATTACAAATGTACTGATATATGATGTTTGTGCAGGAAGCCTCAATATGCAGTCTTTTCAATCACATGAATATAAGTTCCATTCAGTCTCAAGAATTTGAATATTTTCTATGTGGGCTTATGAAAATAATTTGATATTGCCATACTATTTTTATTTTATTTTATTTTTTACGGAAAGAGGCAGATGAAACAATCCTTCTTTGATATTCAGATTTGCTCAGATTGTTCAAAAGTCTTGCCTACAGACCAACATCACTCTTTCCATTAAATTAAAGTCACACAGAAGTCTCAGGTATTATTTGTTTTCAAAATGTCTATAATTACAGCATATAACAATATAGCACAACATTTATAACTTGTACAACTATATCAAATCTTAAGTAAAGAGGTTGTGGTCTGTGACATGTAATCGATGACATCTCACAGTTAGGCCTCGACACACTGCCCTGCTAGGGAGAATTGTAAGTACACATGTAAAAGTTCACATACATCTGAATAGGCTTTAAGAAGTACGAGAAGTGATTCAGAAGTCATTAAGACATCCCTCCTAATGTTCAGTACTGTTTGTAGGAACTAAATATCTGCAGACGGGTCTGGTGATATGCATGTGTGTGTGTGTCTGTAGAGGATATGCAAGTTAATTGCATTCTCTAAAGTCTGTGTTGGTCAAAATGTTATTTAGGAGTTTGCATTGATTTTTCTTTCCTTTATTATGCTTTAAGATATTGTACTGCCAGGCCCTGGAGGAAATAAAGAATTCAAACCAGAACAGAACAATGCCACTAAAACATAAATTTTCAGAGGATTTCTTCAGAATATAAATGTAAAGTGAAAATCATATGTTTCTGTCTTTACAAAAAGCTGTTGCTAATATCAGCAATAATAATATATAACACTTTTTTTTACATTATGTTTCTTAATTATTTATTAATAAGGAAACACCCTTACCAGGCTGACTTGCACCTGTCACAAAACACACTAATTGTGAACGTGATGCTTCTAAATCTGTTTCAATATACAATATAGCAATATAACAGTTTAGAAGAGTCAAATACTTTATTTTCTCCATTTATGTTAAATACTTTTGCACAGATTTATTTTTACAATACTCTGTAGCATTGACAATATAACTTCAAGTATTTTAGATTTTATTTTACATTTGCATACAAAATTATTACTCTCTGTCAAAAGTATAGGTGAATGACTACATTTCAGCCATCATAATGAAGGGTTATTTACATCAGTGCTTTAGATATGTAATTTAAATGTTTAAATATCACATGTGGAACAATAATTTTGACAGAATAGCTTGAACACCTTGTTGCCAGATTTTCTTTGAGCAGAAGGCCTAAAAATAATGTTAATAATAATGTTATAATTTCCCAATGAAAGTAATGACTCCCTCTGGAAAATGTCTCAACCATTTATGCAGACAGTGTTTTAAGTATTGTCATTAAGGGGTAGTTATCTCAAGATCAAAAGATTTCTGTTGTTTTCAGAATTTGAGATTTTCTCATGATTGCAAGATCATTTACATTGTAATTGTGGGATATCAAACTTGTCTTTATTTCTAGATCTTGATCTCGCAAAGGTCTGTGATAAATTATCTTGTGATCATGAGATTAAGCTTGTGTGTGTGTGTGCATAAACATATAGACTAAATATGTAATCATAGTGCTGATGGAAATTGTGATTCATTAAAAACATTGTACTTTAGCTGATGCAAGGACTAAAACAATAAAATAAATTGCTTCACTTTAATAAATCAAAACCTTTTCTTTGCATCAGTCTGGGAAAGAAAATTCCTAAAAGATCAAATCCAGAGAGAGGCAGATGTGACACAAATGAAAACCATCACCGTAGTAACAATGTCAAGAAAAAAAAAAAAAAGTTAAATCCTGATTAATGTAAATCCACCACTCTGACGTTCCTAAGTACAAGATCAAGTGTCTGTTTCCAGACAAGCCTTCCCATCTTACGAAATGAGTGGGACTGGCTGTAGGAAACTCTTTCTATAGTTCATGAAAGCAAATGCTTACGGCTTGACCATGACTGATAAGATTGGGATCATTGAATCAAAGCCATTGAAACTTGCTAAGTCTTTAAGACTCATCCAAGTTTGAGTATTCAAGTGAAGTAAGTGTTTGACAGATTTCCCAGCTGGCAATAATCCAGAATTCCATTATAACTTGGACAAAGCTGCAGTTTAAATGGAGAATTAAAAACAACATAAGCTTTTTGATGTAGTGTTTAGGAAACATTATACCCTCACTTACAACATAAGGCATTTGTCAGCACACTGAAGTTGAATTATCCTCGTTCTTATAGAGGTGGCTTCAGTCCCCTGTCTTAATTATTAGCCAATGTAGGCAATCTATTACGTGAGTACAGTAAGTATCTGCTTCTTGGAATTCAAATCTTAAAGGCCTGTGGAACACTCATACTACATTTACAGTTTTATTAAGTTCTTTTAAGCATTCATTAACGTAAAATAAACAATCACCGACCACGTCTGTTGCAGTATATTAGCATAATAAACAGCACTCCACACTTGGGATAACCTCCTACTTACTTTACACTACGCAGCAGTCCTTTTCACAATTCCTCAGGTTTAACACAAATCAGTCCTCACAGAAAAGTCAAAACCTCTGACTGAAAAGGAGCAAGGCTTTGGGATATCAATCTTGTTTGGATTGAGTGGTCACCAGTGAATGATGGCAGTGCTGATATGAACAGAAATGGATGGGCAGATTTCTTTTGGGCTTTAGCAATTACTGCATTATCGTCGACAGCCTAGAAAAGATAAGGAGTTATTGCTTTAATCGGTTCAACGGTGCTAGTGGATTTAAACTTAATACTATTTTCCTCTCTAATACACCATGGTGATCTCCATAAGACCAGAGGTGTGAAGATGTTGACCTTGGGATATTGACTCAATCAGTTATTGAAAGGGGGGGAAACAAAACACATTTCCTGTTCTGTAGGTATTCCAGAGTACACAGTGTGAAATGAAAGCAAACTCTAGGATATCTGTATTTCAAAGTAAATATATTTTTTCGCATTAAAAGCCTTCTTTGTAAAAGAATGTTGAAATTGTACATTTCCGGCATTCATCCTGAAACTCCTGTGGTTTCATTTCCTTGCCAGAGAAGCTTCACATCCTGTATTTTGATTGTGTTTGTGAATAACTTTTTCATAGTGATTTTTGAACCAAAATATTTGCTTTCATTGTGCAACTGATTTACTTTTTAGTGGTGAGTAGCTTTATTCGCTTCTTTTTAAGATAGTGCCTGTTGCCTTGTACACTGCTTAAGATATGAAGTATGTTACTAGGAAAGTCAGTATGATCATTCATTTCCTCCAATGGTACTGAAGTATATAATACATTACCCATAGAATGTTTCTGTATTCATCTTTAATGTTAAAGAGAGAACTTTTGAAACGTATTGAAGAGTTAAACATGAGACCTTGAGAATCACGTACACAGACACGTACAGTGGCCAGTATTCAGCTTCATTATACAAAATACATGTACTGTGTTCCCATGGTAATGGCATAGGCCCCTCACCCTTTGAGTAGTAGTCTCTTTTTCAGATCATTTTGTTTCTGTGCTGTCAAAAGGGAAATTATATAAACTTCTGAGATACTTAAATTGAAAACATCTGTTCAGTAAATAAAATGCAGTGTTAATTAAATGTTGATAATAACAAAAACACTTTGAATGCTTTTGGTTCTAATTTGATTAGTTATGCACTGTTAATTGTTTATAGCATTTACAACTGGATCTATATAAAGCATTTTTTCAACTTAACTTAGTTTCCAGGTTTTTTCTTTCTATTCATTGCACTTTTTACTGAAAAAGTTAAACGCCATTGATAAATGATTTTATCTGTCAAAGACATAAATGTAAGCTTTTTTCAGCTGATATATGTTACAGAAGGCAGCACATTAGGTTTGATTGAATGCAATTTCCCCAAAACCTCTGAAATATGAAATCGCTCAACAGACATCTTTTCTCTTTTCATGCTTTTATGATGCCTTCTTTAGAATATTGCAATAAAAATGCTTCATTGTTTGTGTCTAATGCCCTGTTTCCACTGGCCACATTTAGCTGCACTTCAGTGTGGCCGTGCCGGGCCAGGGGGTTTCCACTAGGGCTCAGCTGCACCGCCGCCTGTTTCAGGAGGCACAGTTTCATACATCATACGCAAACTGGTCTGGGTCAGTACTGTGACGTCCCTTACACAACGCCACCGCATTTGGAAATTGTAACTACAGTAATGGCAGTAATGGGATTAAAGGAAGCCCATTACAAATAAAAGTTGATGCCACGGACGATGTTATTGATGTGTGATTCTTTTATTTTGCAACATTGATAAAGATGTAGGTATACAGAGAAAAAATGAACACTGAATTTGAGGGAAAACATTTTGAGTAAGTTATGGATCCCAGTTAAGTGGGCTTTTAAGTTAAGTATAAAATTGTGTAAGGAAAGTATTATCTTCAGTTACACAATTTAGAGTCAAATGTAATAAAATTACTTCAATTAAGGTTCAATTAAGTAATTGAGAGCTCGGTTGGAACTTGGAACAATGAGATACACAGCATATTTCTATCCAAGGCACAGTGATTTCTGACAGTCAGTGATGAAGAATGCTTTAGCCCTGTCAAAGCTCTTCTTTGGAAATAGTAAGCGCCTACGTCTTCTCAATATATTTTTATTAGAAATCATATCAGTGTTATACCTGGTTAAGTGCAGACATTTATCCACAGATGTTAATTCGTTGTGAATTGCTGATTTGATCGACCCAGGATCTCTCAGTCATCTCTAATTAACCTTTTCAGAAGTGCGTATCTGGTTGTCTGCTTTAGCAATGTTTGCATTGATTCATTTAATCAAGCTCTCTTTTGCACTTCCCATGGTGAAATATCATAGCAGTCTTTCATTATTTTTGTTCATATATATAACTCCCTACAAGCGTGGCCAGTTCCTAAAAATGATACTATATGGAGCATATTAGATTCTCACACAAGACAACATTTATCAAACCAGAATGGAATTTCTTAGCAAAATCCTGCAGACAGTTATTGCTTGAACACCACCTATGACCCCACAAGACCCCTCCCACTCTTCATTCAGGTTGTAGGATGTAGCATGCAGAATGTACCGCTTAAGAACATAAGAAAGTTTACAAACGAGAGGAGGCCATTCGACCCATCGTGCTCGTTTGGTGTTCACCGTTTGGTGTTCAGCTTCTGTAATGTAGACATACTATCCCAGTAGTTAGTGCATTTGTTTTCTTGTTGATCATTAAAAGGTTACATTTTCTGAAGTGGCAAATATCTGAAAAATCACAATGCAGGATCAAAGTTGTTCTCTATGATGTCCAAGGGGATATATACACACACACACACACACACACACACACACACCGTAATCTCTGCGTGCCTCCTTTTTAACTAATTGATATCTGTGGGAGTGTGGTCATGAGCTTCCATGCAATGGTTGAATAGTTGTGATGGAGGTTAGAGAAACGGTGTCAGTGCCATGAAAAAGACAATAAAGAAATGGCAAATTAAAGCAGGGAGATTTTTCTTGGAGAATATGTGCAAATCCTGATGATGTACCGTCTACGGCCCCCTGGAGAATGAATGTTGCTTTCACGTCTCTGTGCCTCAGAGCCTTCTCATTAAGTTTAAGCCTTATATACACTATTTTTTGGTATAAACAGGCAAGATGTACAGGTGCATGTTGTTTATACATTGAGCTTGATGGAAGCCTAAGTAATTGCATATACTGTATACAATACTTTAGGCATCCTGTTACACAAATCATATTCCACACTTTTCCAATTTATTTGCAGTGTCACTGAATGTGTGAAATATTACCATCCCTATAAATCTAAAGCATTATGCATTAATGTGTATGCATGCCCACGAACTAAACAAAGCACAAAAACAAGCTGAGTCCGAGCCGTGTCGCTTTTCTGAATTCGTAGATGTTTTTATTATTATTCTTCATTGTTTGGTCATTAATAATTTATATTGTCTTTATTAATATAAAGCATGCTACTTTCAATAATTCATCCGTAATGGAGATTATCATTCAAAGTGAGTAATCTTTCAACACCTTTGCTTCTGAACTATTGGTTATTTTTTCATCGCTATGGAAGTAGCTTTAATTAGTTCTCTTGTATTGATACAAACTTTATTAATTCATTATAAGAATCTCTACTTATCCAGCTTTGGATATAAAGTCTCATCTATGACCTCTGTAAACTGATCCCATTATCACTGTCTTTTATATATCAGTTACTGATCTTGAAAAACCTGTGCATGTCAAGATCAAACATTAGTTTTATGTAAAATAAGAATATAAAGCAATAAATGGTTATCAAGCTAGTTAGATGGATGGATAGATATTTATAAATAGACCTAACTATCTACATGTGGAACAATTAATTCAGCCCACAATTTTTTGTGAGGTGTTTGCACAGGAAACTGGAGGCATTGTTTTGAAATCTTGCCTACAGTCCCAGCTGTTTCCCAGTAATGCCCCTTACAGGTGATCCTGCCCCCGCCTCGACACGCAACACGTATCTAATACAGCAAGTGTGTTATCTTAGTCGATATGGTCAGATTTAGCAACTCTCGAATCCAGATGTCCAGAGAAACCAGAGAATACAGTCCATGTATGGTAAACTCAACTGCTGCGTCTGCGGTATTTGCTAGACCCCAGGTTTTAATTTTCTCCTTTTATCTGTTTTCACCATTCATGAGTCATAAGTCATCTTAACAGCATGAAGGTTGACAGACTGCATTGTCAGTATTCACCGTAGTCGGCTCTGCTTTTGCATAACTGGATGTGACAGCTCTCTGTTTTAACTTTCTTTAGGCATACTTGTTTTCACAAATCTATAATGTTATTTGCACTTTAATCAAACTAAATTCTCAGCTACCTAATTGTGAGTGTTAAGCTGACAGTAATGAACATGAATAAGTGTACAGTTCTCTTTTCAGTGTTTTGCCATGTCCTTAAAACCGCTTGTGCAAATGGACATAGGTGTCCTATCACTTCCATATCTAGATAGCTTTTACCTTGGATGAAAAGAAACTGAGCTGTTGAGCTCTACAACTCAACCCAAGCAATCACAGTTTGGCCTCTGCTCAGCGATGGGCATCCCTGGGATGATTGGGTGAATCGAGCACAGACCTCTGGGAAATACTGATGCAAAATGTGCCCTTCCTGTGAACGACCTAAAAAATACATCTAAAAAAGGAATGCCTCAGTATGCTGCTTTGCAAGGTCACTCTCTGAACTGTTCAGCAGCCCCGGGTGGTTTGTGGCAGAGAGGAAAGGGCCAGGCACCAATGTATCACAGTCCTATGCGCTGCTCACTCATGGGAACACCGCAATCAGACTCCGCTCATCTGTGTTTCATAGAGAGAAAAATATGATGATAATCCGATGAGTTTGATTTGTCACACTGGGAAATCCCAGCTCCTGCCGCGTGGTGAGAGCAGACAGCCACTGGTCAGCCGGTTTCCTGCTCTGCTCACTAGCTCAGAAACTCTGCTTGATTAAGTCCTCTGTGGCAGAAGTGCTTGTGGGAAACAAATGGGATCTGATGATGACTGATACTCACCTGCGACCTGGCTTGTCATGTTGCTCGTGATTACAAAGGGGAGATTTATGTTGTGCTTTTGAGTAATGTAGCCTTTACAATGGTTAACAAGAATGGGAATGATATCTTAAACTTATAAAATTCCCTTCTTACGGTCACACCCCTGCTGCCACTGCCTTTAACTGTGTTTTGCATCTCATTTGGAGTCAACAGATCTTACTCTCTTCATAGAATGTATGCATAGATTATATTGTCCCTTCTTGACTCAAAATGCAAACTTCACGGCACTCCCATCTGTTCAAGAGATTTCCTATCCAGCCATGTCTAATTAATCATTTAGCATACATCATTATGGCTGTTGGAATCAGAAGGATCATAAATCCACAACTTTCTGTGGACATCATTTATATTATTAAACGCAAAATAATGTGTGTTTTTTGGCTGACATAAATGAGGATGGAGCACATTCCCTGATAAAGCATAATGAAGACAAAATGGGAATTGTTCTTGCTGTGTTTGTCTCTTCTGGAAGACAAAGTGCATCAGCAATTAGAGCGCACATATTTCATACAGGAAGGCGTGAATACAGAGTATCCCTTTGTATTGAGTTTTACAATCTGTAAAATACTTAAATACACCACTTTTCGCCCAGGTGCCGTCTTAGCTAACACTTCATAATTCAACCAACTGAATCTAATATTCAATTACTACCAGTAATTAACCAAAAAATAAATAAACAGAACAAGAATTATCTTTGCAGTTCCATCAATAGCACAATAATGGGAAGGCTGGCTGGTTTCTCAGGTAATTTAGCCTATAAAGTATATTAAGCCTGCTTTGATTAAGGTACATTGGGTAAAAGCCACTCAGCAGAGAGGTGCTGCTGGGAGAAATATGAGTGTCTCCTTCAGTGAATGAAATCTTGGATGTGTTGATCAGCAGAGTGAAATAAAAGGCACAGTCTGGTTGTTGGAGTCTGAAACTCCTGTAGCAGATGAAATCAAAAATGTTTTTGCCAAGAATACAGCGGTCACAATCTGTGTAACGTTTTGATAATCACTGAATCATGGTGGTTTGAATATTGTGGACACAAGGACAGGTTCTGATAATGCTGTAATTGTTTCCAGGAAAATATAAAACCCAGTGTTATGAGTAGCTTGTACATTTATTAGTTGCATTGCCTTAAAGTGCTGCATTATTTGGTCACATTTCAGATTCTTAGTTTGCACATGTTTTAGTTTGTTTGTTTTAACAAAACTCCACTCTTGAAGTCCTAATTATTACATGATTAGATTAATAGATCAAATACTGTAGATATATAATATAGGTATAATCAAAAGGTTCTAGGTAATGAGAAGCTGTAATTTGTAACTTTACATGTGAAATGTTAACTTAACCATTATAAAACAATAAACCATATAATATTATATTTGGTATGACCGTTGTATGATCAGTAATGTTATTAGTTTACTCTTGAAGATATTCATCACAACAATAAAGCAAAGTAATTAGGTTCAACTTTTCTGTAACATGCTTTAAGAATATTCTGACATTTGGTCTTGTTTTTCTGCTAAATTTCATTAAAGAGCCAAGCAAGGGCCCAAAAGCTATCCTCCAATAGATTAAACCTGATTGTATTACTGAACTTGGTAATGTTTTTAAATGTTTCTTACGTGAACTGTAATTTGCTCTGGATAAGGGCATCTGCTAATAAATACATACATTCATAATAATAATTAAACTGCTTCCCAATAGATATGCAAGGAATATAATTAGACTCCTACTCAAATTGTGAATCATACTATCAAAACACATTTAATTTCTGTACTATCTGAGAGCTTTATAGCAAGAAGGAAGAAACTTAAAGAAATCATTGGAAAGCTGAGCAAGGATGGAAATTCCTATTGCATACCTCATCCAAGTAGCCTGCAGGTTGTGAAATGTGGATGGCTCAGACTATTATGCATTGAGAGTCTGGTTTCCAACCCAGGTAAGACTTTTTCCGCTCCAACTACTGCTTCAAAGCCTGCAGCAGCAAAGGCATTGTCCGAATGCAAGTCCCAGCATCAAAGCAAATCACTCCCAACATCTTTTTACAGAATGGCAATGGGCTGAACCAATGCAAAAAGCTCTCCTTCACGTAGATTTAGCAAACTCAGAGAGAAGAATGAATACAGACCTGATGAAGATAAAGGAGATGGGTCGAGTTAGTTTGGAAGACCAACAGATTAGTTTGGTAGGTCTGAAATGTAGTTTCCTTCAAGGAACATAATTATTTCCATTTCAGTGAAGATCTGTCTGTGTATAGAAGAGAAACTGCTGTAAAAAACAACGTATGTCAGAAATACAAATAAAGTCCATGCAAGAACATATTTTAAACTGGAGAAGTAGAGGGGAAAAGGCATTGCATATATTCCACAAAGAGGTGTTAGAGAATTATATTCTAGTTGTAGTTTTGTTATGAATATCTAATTGATACATATTTCCTATTATTCTGTTCAGTCCAATCTTCCAGTAATGCATTTATTTTTCATATCATTATTTATTTTTTTATTTTTTTATTTTTTTAAGATGGACCATAGAAAAGGGAAATTATTATTCTAACATGTTTGATATACATTTATTTAGTATTCATTTATTATAGTAGCCTTATTATAGTTCCTTCATTTGCAAAAATGCCATTTGGAATACCTAATAGTTTTCCATTTTGTTTGTTCTGTCTTTTAGCATGTTTTACATACGAGAAGAAACAAATCTCAAACATAAACGATATAATTGCAGTATAAAATGTCAGTGAACCTGGTTATTATTTTTAATATACATTTTAACATGTAAGAGTTTTATTTTATGTATAGCTTTAGTATGAAATAGCTGACTGTGGGAATGTTAGCACAGTAGATGTAATGCACAAATCTAGTTTGACTTTATTTGAAATGGTTTCTTTCATATCAGCAGGTGTCCTGCACAATTTAATTTCTATGCATATTTGTATTTCTTAAAAAGCTAAAAAGCTTGCAAAATGAATTTCACACATTTTCTCCACTGCAATATTTAATTGGTAAAGAAGATACTTTTCAGTGCCATGAAAATAAATGAGCTGCTTCTTCTTCTTCACCTTCTTCACCTTCTACACCATTATCCAGCGTGACCTTAGTATACACAAGCATTACAAAAGTGCAGTGATACAAATAAATATGAAATCCAATTTAAGCATTACAAGAGTAGTAGTTTAATCAATTAAAAGTACAATTGAAGCATTACAAAAGTGCAGACATGGTGCAGTGAAGTCCTATAGGTATCTGCTAAAGGGAGGGCGGCATAGGATAAGTCACAGAAACATACCAGCTGTTTTTGAAGCAACTAAGAGTTAGTTTGAAGTACATGGCTTGGTAGTATGTTCCAGAAACTCTTAAATATTTTTTTGTAAAATATATAACAAAATAGTCCTTATTTTTCAGGCGAATTTACCATTAACTAGTTCACAGCCTGTAGTGGAGTCAGGATAACAATGTAAACCGAGAAAAGCAGAGGGCCTAACAATATATCATTATGGTATAATTTCTCCCCTTCTTGTTTTCTGCACTTTAACCAGGTCTCAGTCCATATGCTTACCGTGTATTTATGCAGTTTTCTATTGCATAGAATTATTTGTTTGAATGGAACTCGCTCAAAATAATTCAAAGAATTTAACTACATTATAGGCTTTATTGGTATCCACTGCAACGTTTGCTTGTTTAAAGAAAATATCTGCAATTGGGAAATCTCTCCCCGAAGGATAATATCACATAGATCACCCTCCATATATCATTATCAATGTTTCAATAACTTAACAGTCTATGAATAACATTCCTCATTTATCCATGTACAATCGGACAACTATCATCAGGCCCTGGTGATGCGTTTCTTGCATTTCTCTATTGTGTTGAGATTATTTCATACTGCACATGGTTCCTCCTGAACCCGAGTGCACCGGTCTAAATTAATAGTTCAGAGCATTTGCCATTTTTTCCCATCCTCCACAGTAGTATGATATTCCTTAGACACTGTACATCTTTCTTGAATTAGTTATTGCTATTGTAATATTTGAAGAAAAAAAAAAAAGCTTTAGCCTGTATTGTAATATATTATAATGTGTGTGTGTGTGTGTATATATATATATATATATATATATATATATATATATATGTTTTTTTTTTACCTGTGCTTCGCAGTTCATTAGAATTGTGTATTATTTTGATCCAGGTTCCTTGTATATTCACTATTAAGTGCCTTCTTTGTACGTATATTTTACTTAATTGATTAATTAAACCGTTTAGGCTTAATAAACTTAGTTACTTATATTGTTGAGGTATTTGAGTGTATATGTATATTGGTTCCATATAAATTCAGAAACTTTCAAAAATGTCTGTCTGTTGGTCATTCTTGAAATGAAATGCCATCCCATATTTTACCTTTCCTGTTTTTTTTGTTCTAAATACTGACACCAATACAGTATTCATTTCCTTCTATTGGCTAATTTTCAGTGACTGTTAAAAAATCAAGGTTATATAAAATCGCTTCTAGTCTTAACAGTTTGGTCCTAATGCTTCTAGAATTTAGCTATAGCCATTAAGTAATTGTTTACTTGATTTGTTTTTTTCCCCTTTACATTTATTGTCTTTTGTCTATTTAAAATTTGAAAATACCTGTATTAAATTCTCTTCATTTTAATCTGAGGTTCAAAACATGTGACCATTCTTCTTTCTTTAAATGTATTTAAGTGTTTGAATTCTCCTCCTCTTTTTTATTTAGAGCTTAAAATATGAGGTGCTAAGCACTGATTGCACCAACATGGATTAAAGGAAGCTTGGTTTAGGGCTAATCTAGAATTAGTTAACCCAAGAGTACATTTCATCACACTTGCGTTGCACCACAAAAATGTAAACCAGGATTAATACATCTTGGATTAAGATAAAGGCACTGCATAAACTCCCTTTTTTCATCTCTGTATTCAGGCAACTGCTTGGTAAACTGCTTGGTAAAACCCATAGCAGACACTCCAGTCCAGTAGGGTATCTCGTAGTCGTTATTTGAAGTGAGGTGTTGATGTGGGTTCTTCTACACTCTGGATCGTTAAACCAGTTTGCTATTCCTCTCACACACTCTGTCACTCCAGGGCACCACTACCTACCTTTCCTGAATAGGTAGTGCCCCTGGTGTGCGACACCCTGCGCATGGTGTGTGTGTGTCTCTCTCTCTCTCTCTCTCTCATATATATATATATATATATATATATATATATATATATATATCTACAGTTGTTGGGTATAAGATCCTATCGTTCTGTTGTCCATTTGAATATGAAGCATTGGTATAATTGTACAACACTGCATTTACTTTTCATGACATGGTCAGACAGCCTAATGAGGGGCAGAACTGCAGGTATGCACACCAAACAACTGCTGAAGCCTAAGATTTACCTGAGCTTCAGTTATGTATGATACTGGATCCATATGCCACAGGACTGGAGATTTTGAAAAAAAAAATTGAAATGATAAATAATTTATCTTATCCAAAGTGTCAACAGTGAAATTAATTCTCTTATGAATATACCTGCCAGCAGTATATTGATTTAAAAAAAAAAAAAAAGCATATCGCAACAAAAACAACAAAATCCGATGGAAAAAAAGTTTTTCTTTATCCGTGCAAAGGACATTTCAAATGACCTATAGTCAGAGGTGCAAGGTGTGCATAATATAGTAGAGTCCAACTAACTAATTTAAAACATTAGAAGAGCCTGATTATACGACTCTGACTAAGCATCTTCACTTAACACAGTACAGACACATTATCACCTCATTAAATTAAATCAGCATTATCTACTGTTTAAGGTTAAGCCCAATTAAATCAATTGCAAGAGGACAGGGAGATATTACTTTGGATACTTATCATCAGGGAACATTATGGGGTCAAGCCCAGTGGCCTGCTTTTGGTTTCCGAGAGCTTTTATTAAGGTTTTTTACTTTTATAAAGCTTCTTGGAGTTTAAAAGGAGAGGTGGCGTTTGAGATATCTTTTGTATATTAAAGCTCTATTCAACAGAGCAGTGTTGTTTGGTGGTGTATAGGACCATTGTCAGAGATTTACTTTTTGCAAAGTAATAACACTATCTGCTCTGAGTCCCTTGCTGAATGTATCCCACAATCACAAAGCAGGGTCTCCCAGCCTGCTTAGCAGATATTATGGCAACACCAGATAACACAAATATATCTCTGAGGAATTATGACAATGTCTGTAAATAGATGCCTAATTTAAAAAGGGGAGAGATCATAAATGCTACACTTGAGTAACTCTAGTAAAATAGATGGAGCTGACAGTTCTTATCATGAAAACAAGTCTAGCATAAAATGCATAATTTTTAAGATGATTAAAGTAATGCATAAAATCCAGTTCTCTCCTTTGGAAGGTCACTTTAAAATGAAATAAAAAAACAATTTGTCTATATTACTATACTATATTTTTCCATAAACATTCCATTGAATGTTTTATATTTTTATATATAAGCAATCTTTGTTTTTCTCCTGGGCTCTGGAACATTATTTCGTAATGAGAGAAATAATGGCCTGAGATTTTGGCATTGTTTTTCAGTTTTCTGCTGACTTTGAATAGCTAACTCTTACAGAAGAAAAACGCATATGCATTCTCCATGTCACTTCAGTAGTTTGTTCTGTATCCAGTTATCCAGTTATCTGTTTTTGTGTTTCTGTGATCATCTGGGCATTCAGTGCTTGTTAAATTATACTAGGCATTTTAACCGTAACTCATGTTACATTTTTGCTAAGTCTAGAATTTGACATTGATCATTTGTTTCAATATCACATGTTCTCTGTGTAGCAGCTTATTAAGGAATACAAAGTATACAGACAAATATTTATTTGATTGCATATACTGGCTTTTCCTACAACTAATTGCAGTGTGACTCTACATTATAGCATAGGCTGACTAGACATGGATTTTGTAGGCAATCAGAACTGAGGTGTGAATAGTAAGGTGAAGGTTTTTAATCACAGTGCTTCTAAAAAATGAATCTGTCTACCTTTTTATAATTCCTGTTTCATAATCTTCTTCTCCTGGGTCTAAGTGTTTAGTCCGGTTAAACCAGGCAAGATGTGGGATTTAATTTATCACACTACATGAGACTGGGGTATCATGATACAAACCCAGAGTGCATCAGAAGACAGGGCTCTGTGAAGCAGCTAATTTTGATTTCCGGTATGATTCACAGCTTGCCCTCATTTTGTGTAATGCTGGCTCCTTATGTTTGCAACAATATTCTGCAATCAATCATGTTGAGTACCAGTAGTTTCGGTCTTGAAAATGTACACTTTATTCTCTATCAGTATTTTCTGTCAGTGCAAATATTTTGTTATAGCCTTTGTCTCCTACTTCCATGGAAATACTGTTAACAAAAGGGCCAGGACATTGGAAAGGTCCCAAAAGGCATCTGTTAACAATTTTCAGTAATGTTAAGGTCTATCCTTAGCCAACTACTGTAATCCCTTTCAAGGGTGTCTGGGAGAAAACAACTTCTTCAAAGCACATGACCTCTGGTGCAATCCACTGCTTGTATTTTTGAGGTATGTGATGATATAACACAATACTCACTTATTTGCATTTGTAATCCAGGCCCAGAGGTTGAACACACTCACCAACTGTTCTGATGAGTTTAAAGTTCTTCTACCTCATGTAACCTTTGCCAGAAAGACATCAGCTGAACATAGTGTAATTCAGCCACTGGCCCCGACTATCTGTACTTTAATTTGATTTGTAATTACATTCCAGTAATCATAATAATATCTTGCATTTGCTTGGTGCTGATACCAAAGCACTTTAAAGGTAGGAGAGCACTCGCTCCGTCCACCTCTGAAACACTTGAAGCTACCGTGCAGCCTTGACTACAAAATAGTCAACAATTAGACCCTGATTTGTAGGTCATATCTTTATACTTCACCTCAGTCGAGATTCGAGACAAGTGTGATGCAACTGTTACAGTACAATTAATTTGTTGCAAAACAGACCAAAACAACTACTAAATGAATGCTTTATAATTGCCTCGGATGGGTTGAAAAGTACCTGATTATCGGTCTCATTTATGTATGGATTTATTTAATCCCTTTTCACCACAATCAATCATTTTAGGTTCTGGGTTCTTTCTTGCATATTTTGATTTTAATACTATAATTGAAAATACACCCATATAAAGTATTTATTTACTGTCTAGATGCAAAAGCATTAACCACTGCCAACTGGAGTATTGTTTTTCTTTGGCTCACTTTTAATGGTTATAGTTAAAATGTACAGAAATGTAAGTTCACCTGATTTTACTGGCAAAGATTTACACTTCTGATCAGAATGTAAAGATTACAAATATAATGTGACCATATAGTTACAGAAATGTAGGCGTTTAATTGTTTAGACATTTTGTGGCTTATGTTTTTGAATGGAATAGAGCTGGAGAGTTATGGAAAACAGGGTTCCTTTGATTATTTTTCAAAACACACACAATTACTGCCACCTGACCTATAGTTAAGTTTCACCAGAGACAGAAGCTCGACTAATCACAGCAGTTGAAACCATGCTCACTTCCCTTTCCTTCACTTCACTGGACGTTAGATGAGTCATTGTTGTTTTCCTAATGCCAGGGCCTGATGGGATGCATGCTGGGGGAGAGAGAAATGCATGTTCCCAGCTGAAGGGCAGTTCCGATTTTGAGTGCCACTCAATAGAAGTCACAGTGTACACACCTCCTGTTAATATGGTGCAGTTAACTTGAATAAGAAATGAGGGGTGTGAAGAGTCCAAGAAAACCAGAGAGATTTTTTAAATCAAAAGGGTTTAATTGCGAGCAGCTGCACTGAAGAGGTTTGAGAGCAGCAATCTCAAGAACAGTCATAGAAAAGTCATGAATTACAGTCACTTTTATGCAGACCAGACAGGAGAGAAAGATAACAGGACACACATGTCTGTCCCGTGATGAGTGGAAGCTCGGTTTCAGCCTGACAACTGGTCAGGAGACCCATATATTGTCAAACCGCGTGACAATTAATGCATATGTAATTTTTAATACTTATGATGTATCAAGCCCAAATTGCTGGTGAAAACTGGTTCTTATCAGACCCTGTTCTTCTGGGTATCAGGGTTGAACTATAGCACAGTACCGTAGCACAGTGAGACAATGACATGCATGTCTTGTGTGAATATTGAATATTCTAATATACTATAACTGTGTGTATGTGTTTCCATATATATGTATTGTTTTAGCTTTTGCTACAGTGCGCTTATATAAAAGAAAGGACTAATTAGTGCAGACAGTCGATGTAAAACCAGCCCAGTCTTTTCTTTTTGGCTCTTGGGATCCATAAGAAATTGCACACATAAGTAATTTATATTTTATGAATACCATTTGTTAAACCTATACTTATTTTTCAGTGATAATTCTTCATTTCTAAACACACAATAATCATATGAAGTAGTAGTTAGGATATTCTGGTGAACTAAGTGATTTTACACACAGGGTTCCACAAGTTGTTTGCAACCATGTTTGGTTTCAGTTTGCATTATTTATATCATTGTTTTCTCAGTCTGCCTTAATGACAATTCTTCATTTGTTTAACAGCGCCTCGGGCTTCCCTGTTTTAAAAATCAGGGTCATGCTCTGATGCTTTCTGCTTATTGGATGTGCATGGAGTGAAAGTGAAACTTGATTGAGGTAAAGAAGCTTATAATATAGTATTACACATTCTTGTTCCCTGTTGTAAATTAATTTGGAATGAGTCTGATTTCCACTGTGAAGAATGAAAAGCTTGTACGGTTGGCAAATTGCTGCAAGACTATCAAGAGGGAACAGTCTGCAGTTGTGGATTAAAGCACTTCAAGATGAGTCTGTTAATCTGCATTTCATTTTCAGGCCATATTAGGGAGAAAATCCAGTACTGAATGTTCTGCATCAGTTCTGCTTTAATGAGAATTTTTTTTGTCTCATCAGTGGAAGAGATTGTGTTGGAATAGGCTGTGTCACAAGTTTAAAATGAATGTGGATTGTGGTGTTAAATGGCTTTGACACCTATGGGCCAAAGGTCTGCATTTGGGAGAATCTACAACCGAAGTCAGAGGTCACAAAGACTGGGAAATTGAAGACCATGGCCCTCTCTAAAGGGGGCTTTGTGAAGGAGGTAGAATAATTTATAGCAGCAACTGGGCAGACCTATAGTGCATTATCGTTTGTGACAAATGAGGGTCCCGTGGGTGGGGTTAGCAGGCTTCATTTGGACTGTGGCAGGAAGCTGACTCCCAAGGGGCCAAGCAATGAACATACATTCAGTGTCTTCAGATCTGTAGACTTGTCTAGACTTTAAAGTATGAGAAGCATCAAAATACTACTACTACTGAGCAGGAGGATAGTTATTAATATGAAATACACTTATTTTTTTCCCCCCGAGTTAGAATAAACATGACCTAACTTACAGTAATCAGGCATATGATGAACAAGAAAATTGCTAAAGATGTGGGAATGTGGAGTGGGATGCAGCTGTATACTCTGCTTTTTTCACTTGATCTGCTCGTCCAGAGACTGTACAATAATAAAAATAAAAAATACAGCTAGTAGGGACACAGTCAAAGTGGATCACAAACACATGGCCTAGGAGGATAAACAATGTTAATACATGCATTTTTCATGACCTGTCTTCTACTGTCATTCAGTTTGAGTGTCTCCTCCCTTGCTGTCACCGAGTCTTCTAGCATAAATACAATAAAGCCTTCTCAAATCAATAAGCAGTACCTGGATAGTGAAAAGAGACGGGTCAGGTCATTTAAAACCCAATGGGTACTTGAACTTCAGTGTGATCTTTTCACTACCACACTTCTGGGAACAGCCCACTGGTGTAAGAAACCTGACTGGCAGCAATAACATTTGACCAATCTCTGGTTAATTGCTTTATCAAGAAATCCACTTTTACTTTAGAAATTAGTAGTCTCCAAGTTTCCCACTCTTGCTCCGGTAATTACAATTGATGTACAGAGCTTGACAGTCTGCCAGAATGGACTGCTAGTCAGATGTGGAGGTGCCGGCTGCTGCACTAGTTGTACATGCAAGGTGACAGGCAGCACACGGAATGATACAGTGTCTCTTTCCCGCAGCCCAACAGGAGCAAGCAATTTAGGTGCATCATCAAAAACAGGTTAACTTTGCCATGTATCTTACGGTCAAGGTGCAACATTTATTTATACTTTAAAAGAACCTGGAGAAAACAGTTCTCTCCTTTAGCCAGTGCAAACAGATAGAACGTGTAGACAGATAAGGTTAAACATAGTCATTACTCGTACATTCAGATTCATGTATGGGAAAAATCCTACAGCAGTAATCCCAGTTAAATACAGGATTTTGCCACTTGCTGTAGAATAATTGCAGCCCCTCTGAGAGCAGTTTGGGCACACATGTATTAACTTGACCTTGTGATTCCTTTCAAATATATTTGAGTTCCATACAGAGTCTATATAAATATATATATATATATATATATATATATATATAAATATGTATGGGCCTGGCCTCCTCGCATTGTACAGTATGTTCAGTGGCCCGGAGGGTGATCAGGGCAACAGATCATGTGTCCACCATTTACATTTTTCTGAACTTTTGCAGTTTCTCCTAATTTTACCACTGGTATTGTAAGGAAAACAACTCTGTTAAACAGTCCAAGAAAGACCAACATGCTGTATGATTTGTATCTTTTGATATGGTGAATATTTTTCTTAATTTTACATTTTGTGTAATTGTTTGGTATTGTAATATGTGATTATGCATCATTTATGCATTTTATTCTTATAAAATATTCTTCCAAAACTGTTTCAAAGACAAAAAAGTTAACATGCCTTAATTTCCCCATTAACATTTTACAATCGGAAAAATGTTACCTTTTTGTATTTACATTCTCACAGAGAGCCAAGAACAACTGTGTGAAAGATATAACAAGGTACTGACTTTTCTCCTTGGAAATAAATTAGTTAATGATAGAAAAAAATATTTTAAAGTACTAATGGTGAACAAAATCATGAAAATTATATCTTGACATACTTGAGGACATTTTGTTTGTGTTGGTTTAGAACAAATATCAGTTAATTCTGCAGGAGTTTTAAGATGTCTTTCCTGTGTGCCCCTCCTCTGTCCTGACCCCACGTTGCTGATAGAAAAAGTCATATTCTTAAGCTCTAATATAAACATGCATACTGTGAGTATTCATCAGCTGTGAAATAATTTCCATTATAAAGAGTAAAAGTGTGCGTAATTATTCCATTGATATTTATCTTCCATACAATTTCATAAGCTCTTAAAGCCTTGGCTTATGGTTGAATGCACAAAAACAAATAGATTCGAAGCCTTCACAATCCAACTGCTGAATGTGATGAAGGCACAGTCCTGCTGCTATTTGCTTCCCATAAATAATATTCCATTACCTTTGTCTATCTGTATTACACTGGTTCGATTTAAGTCAATGTTTTCTGCCTTAACTCCCCTATTAGAATTAATTTTGCATTATATCTCTGGGCAAAACTGCTGTATTTGAATGTTTTGTGGAAAATGAGGGTGTAGGTGGCGTTATTGAAGTACACCAAGAGGTTGTGTGGGGTAATTTAAGTAGCTTGATTGTAACTGTGGAGTTAATAACCAAATTATTCACAATGGTGTTCCTTCATCCTGAGGCAACAACTGTGGGAAATCAATGTGCGCAGACGGCACCCTCTCTTAGGCACAGGGGATAGCGCTGACTCGGCTGGTTTGTCTGTGATGCTGGTTGATACTTTCTGGCAGTGAGCAAGAAATGTCAGGTTTGTGGAGGAAGAGATTACTAAGGATGACTTCCCAACTCCCCTTTTTTATGCTTAACATAATAAACAGGATAAGTATAGAAAGGAGTACCGTGATAATTGAATTAACGATGCAAAGAAGAGACTGCAACAAGCTATTATTAGCTGGTTTCTGAATTACAGGCGAGCTGAATTGCCACAATCAATCCACAGGGCAGATGGGGGATGCAGACTCAATCTCTAGGCTCCCAGCCAGCCAGTGCCACACAGGAACACACTTCTAAGAGGCTTCTCTCTCTCCCATTGGGAATCTGGTGTAGAACTGTTGTAAAGAGCCCAACCAATCCCATATGTTAAAACTTATTATGACTCAGTGTCGTACCCATAAACGGTCTTTAACAGCACCATTGTAACCCATGCAGCCTTTTGTTCTTGTTCAGGGAAATCCCCGCCCACTAATACTCTGCAGTGCCAATGGAGAAGTCAAAGGAAGTATATTAAGGGATGATATAAGGTTTGTATTTTCCATGATTATCATTGATATGCCACTGAGTCATTCTATTGTATATTGAATACCTAGTGATTTCATTCTGAAGTGTGTGCTGTCTTCGCCTGGTCGTGTGCCAGTAACATTTTGAAAAGATTGGACCAAGACTTCCCACCTCAGATCTGGAGCACACTCTTATAGATCCCGAGAACCCTTTGATCTCAGCAATTGTCCGCACTGGTTGTTTATCCACAAGATGGTTTTGCATTTGCAATAGACTTCTCTTCTTGGCAATTCCCTGTTGCAGCCCAGTTCCAGTGAAGTGATTTCACTTGAAAAATCCATCCTGTTCCTCTACTACAGCAAGGTTTTAGTCCTGTGCGAAAGACTTTCACTTCCCACCTTTAGCATTGCTCGGAGAAAGGCACCTTGAACATTGTAATTAAAGAATCTGTAATTTAAAACATAATCTATCCTTATCGCTTAGCATCCATTATCAGCCTAATTTCAGTGTCTCAAGACCCGCAAGGATATCTGTCCTGGTGCTATTTTTCAGGAAAGTCGTAGGCTTACACATCGCTTTAGTAAACACCTTGCTGACTGAGATTGATGCTGTGGCAAAAGTCTACAGACAGTCATGCTATCTATTCTGTTTCTGTGACAAGGCCGAGGTGCGATCAGCTTTGCAGTTTTAATTGGAACTGTTGACAGAAGTTTTCAACAGGATTTAATTACATTTATATAAAACACTATATATCTCCAAAATACTTTAATCAGAGCATCAGACATCAACATCCAATGACAAATCTGCTTTCAAATATATGACACCTTTGTACATTACATTCCTGTCTTAATTCAAATTGATGGACTGGCATATATGGGCCCAGATTTTAAATAGGTAAGCAATGAGAGGCAGAAGTTAAGGCAATTTATCAGACTGGCTATTAGATGCAGTTGATTGGTACTAGTGAATCATCTGTGTAGCAGAGAAAAACATTTATTTATTAATATTACCTCAATTTGAATGGAGTTCTTCACACAACTCCATTTAGCTTCGCTTGCATTATTCCTGTCAAACAAATTATGTTTTATTGGTATAATTTAAAATTCCATCAATCTTTAAGAAGTTAATCTGAAGGCGATTACTAAATTACATTTAAAATTACACGTTGTGGGGGTTAAACATCTAAGATAATTAAGGTTAATTAAAAAAATGCAATAAAAATAAATGACATTGCTCAATTACTATCGTTCTTATTCTGATGGTTATTAATTGCAGAAATGATATCATACTAATAAAATCAGTATAGTGACTAGATTCGATTAGAAAATACATACGACGCCTTTTATTTATTAAAACATGGGTAAGGTTACAAACAAGAGGAGGGAAATTGACTGATCTTGTTCACCTAGCTGCTCAGTATCTAATCAATCTCAGAGTCTCACCCAGGCCTCTCCTTGTGAAGGAAACCCAAGAGTCAGCATCAACAGCCGGGCTGAGTGGTTTATCCCACACCCTTGCGTCTCTTTATATGAAAAAACAGTGTTTTCACTCCCAAGTAAATCTACTCTTCATTTCCACTGGATTTCTTTCATCCCTTTTTCGTTGTTAAAATAAGTCAATAAAACAAAATGAAGACTTCTCAGAGCAAAATAATCAGATGCTAAATGCCAGGGTGAACCAGCACTGACAGGTTAAGACCGTAAAACATTGTGTAAATTAGAACTGTTTGAATAGCTGGTGTCCTGAAATGAACTTATTGTTACTGAGCACTCCTCATAAATGACCATTTTAAGGTGTCAGTTCTGTACATGGTTAAAAAATATATATAATATCTAACATTTATATTTATGAACTGCTCTTGCGCTTAAAATGCATTTATACAAGGCCTTTTTTAAATAACAGATTTACAAAGCAACTCCTTCTTGTGGTTTAGCTGTATTTAAACAAAGTAAGTTTAGGTCGTCTTGTTCCAAGAGACTAATTCTCCAAAGCAATTTCATGCATAAGCCTACAATGTCTAAATCCTATGATTAACAAAGATTTAAAACTCTCACTTTGCACAGGGAAAGGCACCTTCAAACATTTAATTAAAGATATTTAATTTAAAACTCAATCAATCCTAATCGCTTCACATTCATTCTCTTTAGTGATCTTGTATCTCATGATGAAGGTATTGCAAGATTCCCCTGCTTGTTCATCGCTGTCAAAGGGTTTGACATGTAAATATAAGTCTTTGTAATATCCGATTACTTTTTAGGGAAGTGAGGGGCGGATCAATTGTGTTTAAATATTAACACCTACCACTCTTTTGTTTTAGGTCCAAGTTAATAACTACAGTATTTGGAGGAATTAATGTAGCCCTAGTGTCGGTGAAAACAAATTAATTTCACTGTTAATCATTTTATTCCAAGAAAGGGGTTTGAATGAGGACATGAATGCAATGAGCTGTATGTGCCTTCCCACATATGCTCCGTTAAATATTACAGTCAAAATGCACCTTGATATTAACTTTAAAGAAAGAAACCACAGCTAATCTATATAATACCTGATCTTAGTGATGCGATAAACTACACAAAGTTTTACACAGATGGAAGGAAATATCATAACTGTTCCCATAATAATTATATCAACAGCATTTGCATTGTAGTCAAGCCAGCAGGAAATGTTTTGCCTTGTCTTAAGACGACAACGTGATGCTTCTGTCTGCTGATGCAGTAGTCGCACAAGCTCTGCTTTAGAGACAGAAGTTATGTTATGGACAAAAAGTATGTTTGATGCTCTGTGTAACAAAGTCTATGAGAAGTGTCATATATATAATTTATAAAACTCTACTGTTTATAATAAACTGGAAAAAGTAGCATAGAGTTAGCTTGGTGAGTGGCTACTGATTAGGACAAAGGGGTCAAGACACATAATGACAACAATAATAATAATAATAATAATAATGTATCTTATCCTGTTATAATACTTGAGTTTTTTTGTAAAGAATCAGTTATAGAGAGAAATGCAGTATTATAGAGGTGATCACAGGGCAGTATTGTAACATCAACCTCTATCCCACCCATGCATCCTCCTTTATTATTTATTTATTTATGTATGTATTTATTGGCAGACACCCTTATCAAGGGCGACTTACAAAATATAAGCGCAATACATCCCTTACAAAATACAGTGCAGTTCAAGGCATAAAACATTACAAATTCCAATTTTCAAATACAGTGCAATTCAAAGCAGAATACATTTTACAAATTCCAATTTACATAAGTGTATAATGAGTGCAGACGAGATGTTAGGTCACAGTCATGGGCCAGGGGAAAGGGAGCAAAGGGAGCAAAGGGGAAATCAAAATAATACGAGTACTAGTAACGTAAGGCAAGTGCTATCTTACAGGAGAGTAAAGGACTAAATTACAATTACTGTCTGAAAAGATGTGTTTTGAGTAAGCGCTGGAAGGAGGTCAAGGTAACTTGGTGCAGTGTGGTCGAGACAGCGGTAGGTGAGGGTCAATGTCTTGAACTGAATGCGTGCCGGTAGCGGGAGCCAGTGGAGGGAGCGGAGCAGTGGAGTAGCGTGTGCGAATCAGGGCAGAAAGAATATCGGACGAGCCGCAGAGTTCTGGATGAGCTGGAGCGGCGGGTAGTGGATGCAGGCAGGCCGGCCAGGAGGGAGTTGCAGTAGTCCAGGCGGGAGAGGACCAGTGACTGGACGAGCAGCTGAGTCGAGTAGTTGGTGAGGAATGGTCGGATTTGGTGTATGTTGCTCAGGAAGAATCTGCAGGTGCATGTCAGCGCGGTGATGTGCTGGGTGTAGGAGAGCGCAGGATCGAGGTTGACTTCTAGGATCTTAGCGGAAGAAGGAGAGAGTGTCGTAGATTCCAAGGGGATTGAGATGGAGAGCTCAGCAGAAGGTGAGGAAGAGAGGAGATCCGATTTGTAGAGGTTGAGCTTGAGGTGGTGCAAGTCCATCCAGGCGGAGATAGCAGACAAGCAGGAAGAGATGTGAGAGGGGATGAAAGGGTCAGAAGAGGGAAAAGACAGGAAGATCTGGGCATCATCTGTGCAGAAGTGGTAGGAGAAACCAGGGGATGCGATGAGGGGGCCCAGGAAGCGAGTAGAGACCGAGAACAGGAGGGGGCCCAGGATGGAGCTTTGGGGTACGCCTGTGAGGAGAGGTTGGGGGGTGGATGAGGAACCTCGCCATGTCACTTGGTAGGTCCGGTCGTTGAGGTAGGAGGAGAACCAGGTGAGAGGAGAACCAGGTGAGAGCAGTCCCAGAGATTCCAAGGTCAGCAAGGCAGGACAGGAGGATGGAGTGATCGACAGTGTCAAATGCTGCGGAGAGGTCAAGGAGGATGAGGACTGAGGAGAGGGAGTCAGTGACGGCCAGGAGAGCCGTCTCAGTGGAATGAGCTATGCGGAAGCCGGATTGCAGAGGATCCAGGAGTGAGTGATGGGAAAGAAATGCTGAGAGCTGACAGTGGACCGCACACTCAAGGGTCTTTGAGAGAAAGGGGAGTAGGGAGACTGGGCAGTAGAGAGGTAGGGTCAAGGGTTGGTTTCTTGAGGAGTGGGATGACAGCAGCTTGTTTAAATGCAGAGGGGAAACAGCCAGAGAAGAGTGATGAGTTGAGGAGGGAGGAGATGAAGGGGAGTAGATCAGGAGCAGTTGCTTGGAGGAGGTGAGTAGGGAGAGGTTCCAGGGCACACGTAGGTTTGTGACGTAGGAGGAGAGCAGAAACTTCAGCGTCTGAGAGAGGTGAGAATGAAGAAAAGGAAGCTTGATTGGTGGGAGACTTGGGTGAGATGGGAGAGGAGGGGGGACTGTTGAAGAGCTTGTGGATATCTGTGATCTTGGAGGAGAAGAAGGAGGCCAAATCATCTGCAGTGAGACGAGGGAGGAGAAGGTGGAGTAGAGTTTGCGGGGGTTGTTGACAGTGGATTCAAAGAGTGATTGGAAGTAAGACTTCTTGGCTGAGGTGAGTGAGGAGGAGAGTGTAGATAGTAGAGAGCGGTAGAGTTCGAGGGCAGCTGGGAGTTTGGACCTTCTCCACTTGGATCGGGTTGAGCGGAGAACAGAAGAGATCCAAGGCTGAGGAGGGGAGGGATGGGCAGGACGAAACATGAGAGGACAGAGAGAATCAAGGGAGGAGGTGAGGGAGAAGAACAAAGAGGAGGTAGCGCAGCTGACGGACAGATGGGAAAAACAGTCCATGGAAGGTAATATATAGTCCCTGCTACGGCAGCTCCTCCAATCACTGCACAGAAAATTGGTCGCATCAGTGTAGTGCAGATTTTTGCAGTTCTGCGTGGATCTGCACTGCTCCACCAGGGGGATCGTTGGAATCCTGCAAATCTTTGGAAATCTGCGCTACAGGAATGCGACCACTGCAACTCCTCTAATCACTCATGGAGGCCTGCAGACCTGACCAGGTGGTGTTGATACATTTTGTCTTTAAGTCATTAGAAATGGAGTTCCTTAAACCTTTGTAATATTTGATTTTATATGATTGGATTTATCACTTACCCCCCATTATGTGTTTGTTAGCATTAGTAGCAGTGAAAGATACAGTTCTGTACATTCCTCACGTTCATTTTTCAGCAGTTATTTAGACTAAGAATTGAATATGTATTTTCTTTCGTGCTTGCTTTGAAACATTAGTGCCAAAGAGTAAGCAAACCTCAGTTTTGACAGCAAGTGCTGTGGACCATATGTACACTACCGGTCAAAAGTTTTAGAACACATCAATTTTTCCAGTTTGTATTGAAATGTATGCAGTTTAATGTCTCAATGTACTCTGAAATGAAAGCACAGAACAAATCAACAATTGGAAATGATAAAAAGAAAACTGACAAACCCCTCTGGTACCCATAAAAGGGCACCAAATCTACATGCTTCTCTTTAAGCCCATGTGTACTCTTCACTGTTGTGTTGTTTGCCGAGACTCTCAGCTTTCTGATTTTGTGAAGTGTTCCGTCATTTTTATTTATTCAAATTTATTTTTTACACCCCCCCCTCTGCATTCTGAAATGAGGGACTGGGGGGATACTTGGTCTAAGTAGGAATACAAAATATTGACAATTATGACATTCTGGAACCAGACAGTCTACTGATCAAAACAAGTCCATCCACGTTTTGGTTGAAGCAACACACACCTGTAGAGAGCTCAAAATGTCAAGATTGAAAATACACAATAACTTTACATAATCTCTGTGTTTGATAAAACGTCAAATACCATCTGAATGAGACTCTGCTTAAATTTCAATAAAAACTGGAAAATTTGACCAGTAGTATACATCCATGCAAAGGCATTGAAGTGTAATTGTTTCAGAATCCAGAGATGCTAACATAGACAGGAGGGGTGTGTGAATAACTCCACCAGGTCTAGGTATTTTACCTGACACAGTTGAGAAGCACTGTTCAAGACATGTAATTCACAAAAAGGCAGAAATATGTTACTGCCCCCATTTAATATTCAGGGCCTGTACAATGTTAGATGAGGAATGGAAACTCAATGGACTGGTTTCTGTAACTGGCATAACTATGACACCAGTTGCTGCTTAAGTGATCAAATTAAGCCAAATTAACCGCATAATGGAGTTTAATACCCAAGCGCAGTTTACAGAACACATTATAAGAATTACAAACCATTTAAAAGTGGAAAAACTTGCTTATTGATATTAATGCACTCTACGTTTTTTAACAATAATTAACAACATTGGTTTAAATGTGATTTAAAGCATGTTTTTGACTGAAATATCGGTGGTATTTACACATTTGAAAGGAGATGAAAGTATGGGGGTTCAGACTGTTAAAGGAAGTAGATGGCATTCCCTTTAAGAGCACATCTACTTAATGCTAAATAGCAAACATCATATTTCAAAAACACATGGAGATTAAGTTTAATACATTCTGTGTTATGTGTCACCTAAACATTTACATACCAGAACACAACTAACACAAATATTTATTTAAAAAAAAATGAAAAATTATGGACATCTTAGATTATGATCTTCACTTTTCGATGCTGATCAGATTTGCCAGTCAATGTAATAGTGTTAATTAACTTTACTTAAATTGTGTGACATGCATGAGATGTCTGTGGTGAGGTTTTCGCGTAGCTGATCCCGTGGGAGAAATGTTTGTGCTTCAGGAGTGAGAATGTAAATCTTGTCATATTCTGGAAGAGCTATTGAAGACCCCTTCCCCCAAGTTTTCCAGAAGTATTTTCCAAAGTGGCTATGTCTGAATAATAATATGGAGCTCATTTGTATTTAGATAAACACAGATAAACATAGCTAAAGGTTAACTTCGGGTTTCAGATAACCATAATGTAAAGAAAACACCTGCTGGAAAGTATTAACTTTACATTCCATATCAACTTCAATTCCATATTGCTGCCAAAGATTCTTATTCTCAAACCTGAAATCTAAAACAAAAGGAATGAGCTTACAGTGTATGCACAATGGTTACTAAATATTGTTATTAACTTTTACATATACACTACAGGTCAAGTCTTAGAACACCCCCATTTTTCCAGTTTGTATTGAAATTTAAGCAGGGTCTCATTCAGACGGTCATAGATCACTCAATTTCGATCAGATTTCTTTGATTTCTTCAAATAGGCTTGTTTTGTTCAGAACAATCTTAACGATTAATCCAATATATTATCTGACGTTCTATCAAACACAGAGAAGTAAAATTGTTGTGTATTAGTACACTGTAAACAGTTTTCCATCTTGACATTTTAAGCTCTCTACGGGTGTGTGTTGCTTCTACCAAAACGTAGATGGTCTTGTTTTGATCAGTAGAATAGTTCAAGAATGTCATAACGGTCAATATTTTCTGAGATTTTGAATTCCTAATCAGAACATATCAGCATTTCAGAAAGTAGGGGGGGGGTTAAAAACCCAAATTTTCACATCAGAGAATGCTTTACATCATTAGAAACACTTGGCAAACAATACAACAGTAAAGAGTACACATGGGATTAAAGAGAAGCACATGGATTTGGTGCCCTTTTATGGGTATCAGAGGGTATCAATTGTTTATTTGTTCTATGCTTTAATTTCAGAATACTGCGTAATTTCAATAAAAACTGAAAAATGTAGGTGGTAGTGTATTTGATCATTTTTTGTTCAGGAATTATTTTATTATTATTTTTAATAATGCATTTGTCTTGTATTTTTGTAAGATTACAATTATTATTATTATGTTTCGACAATCACTTTTGTACTACGAAACTTTCATAGAAACATATAGGTGGAATGCAGATGGTGTAGTAGTAATGCAATGCAGTTTATTCTACTGTCACTGTCCTGCATTAGTCAAGCACTCTAGTAAAATATGGAATTTGCTTGGTGCTGGAGAGCAGATACAGACTGACAAATAACACAAACACAGACGCACTTTCCCTGAGGAATTATGGTTTTGGGTTTGTGTGTAGTACAATCGGACTTGTAGTTGCAACATGCAATTGTAAAAACAAGTTAAATAGAGTATGGTATACTATGGTAAAATCACAGTAAAGGGTTGTGTGATGTACCATAGTAAAGATACAAAGTTGTGTGGTGTCCCATGCTAAAATCAGATTAAAGTGTGATGTGTTGTTGTACTGTGGTAGCCTAGGTTGCTTAAGATTGCGTAGTAACCGCAAACTGTGTTGACCTCAATCTGCAACGATACAAAATGTGGTCTTTGGCCTATAGGGTCTGTGTATGTATACAATACCATATTTTTGCCATGCTACACCATATTGAAACCATATTTTGAATCCACAGTAAATTATGCATTACCACAGGTTAACCAACCATACAACACCACAATACACCTTGAGTTTTTAGCACAGTATACTAAACTACAGTTTCCTCTTGTAGAGGAGAAAAATGTAACCACCTCATATTTGGCCAATGATCCCATTGACACGTCTTGTTCCTTTAGGACACTTTTAAAGTGGTCTTTTACTACACTTTGTTTCCCCTTATTGGGCTTGTAATGGTTTATTATAAAGGCATCATGAGGTTAAAAAGGCTTACTCTTGGGGCTATTTCCATGTATGATCAATAATAATAATAATAATAATTAATAATAATGATGATAATAATGATACTTGCATATACTTAAATGAACAAATTATCATGAACATACCTGTTATTCTACTACTGCTATTAATCTACTTAATTGTACATACTGTTAGTGATACATACTATATCTAACCTAAATTATACCATTACTACTTCAATTACAAAATATCACCAATATTAACCTGCATACAACCATACAAATACATATCTAGTAATATATAATCTTCAGATACTTTACATTTTAGTTTTATGATGCCAACTGACAATGTAAGTTGTCTGCAGTATAAATAAATAAGTAGGTTAAATAATAAAAAATAAGCTATGCTGTGAAAACTTTAAAGAAACAAACAATACAATACTTACCTATACCTGGTTGTTTGAATCACCTTTTAAAAAAAATATATAAAAATCTGTAAAACCGACTATAGAACTTTAGCTGTATTTGGTTCTCTTGTAACTTTTTTAAAAGTTTAAATTCCACAGGCTTTGAAATAAAATATTCTCTTTGTGGAACAGAAACAGCAAACCATTGAGCCTGAGGGAGTATAGTCTATATTAAAAAGGAAGTTCAAACGCTTTCCCTAAATGCTTGCAAACATATAACCTTTTGCCTTCATGCCTACTGCAATAAAGAAGAGTCTTATGTGTAGTTCAATGTTCTTTCATTATCTTTTTAATATGGGGTATAAAAGTATCACCATTTTAATTTCTAGTTTGCTGCTGAAAGTTTGAGAATTGTCAAATAGAGCTCTCAAGGTACAATTGAATCTTTTCATGTTGTGATGGCTCTTGTATTCTCACCTTAGGTAACAGGAAATTAGTAGATGCATATTATTATTAGTTTTATTCATATACACACATACATCCAAACACTTCAATCTTTCAGTAATAATCATCAATCTGTAATGAAAAATAAATGTACCTATGTACTGAAGATATGTAACATAAAAAATGTTATAATATCCACTCATGTCCTTATAGTTTAAAGTTTTTTTTCATATTGTATGAAGAAATGTTGTTTTGAGTTGAAGAGAACATGCGTGTCCTCTGGCATTCCCACTGTTAAACCATCTACCTCACACCAGCAGCCCCACAGTGCAAACAGAAGAGCTAGGTGTTGTGTAGGACGGCTTCAACGGGAAAGTATGTGGTGGCACAAGGTCTTTGGAATATTTGAAAATGAGTTTGACCTGCAACAACATTGCAATGAGGACAATAAAACTGATATGAAAACTGCAGTATACAAATCACTGGCATATTCATCTGAAAAACATTGAGCTGCATTGCAATACCTGAAGCTAATTTTGGTTCAAGTTGCATAGTCTTGAACCGAGATGAGAAAATGTGACCTAAAATATATTTTAAACTCCCCACAAAGTTATTTGAATTATTAAATAAAAAGGACAGTGCAGAATAAATGTGTATTACAAACAAATGAGAACTTCAAATGTGTATCCACAGATTGTGGTTTTAAACCAATAAGTATAGTAATCTTGTTATACTTATCAGGTATGTATTTATCTATACAATTAGGTGCCACAGTGCTTAAGAAAGATGCATTGCATTTTAAGCTGAAATGTCCAGGAATCAGACGCAGCAATGTCACCCCCATTGTTCGAGCAATGAGTCCCAGTCCCGAGGAGACCATTCAACAAGGGACTGACAGGATTGTTGAGATTCCATTACCATCCGTCCCTTGTCTTTCAAGTCCAGACTGTCTCTGAAGGGGTATCTGCTTTGAGTCAGCTTAAGTTATTAAAAATAAAAATAAAAACTACAGAAGGTAAAACTGGAAGCCTCAAAAATATATAGATATTCTCAAAAGATGTTTTACCACTGCCAAATATAAGATTTAAATCCATCCAAATAAAATCTCAATGAGTATAAAGATCTGCATTTCTGCCATGCCAGAAAATGCACAGAAAACTCATTGCTAAGTTTTGCATACATTTTAAGCCCACACATCCTGCATGTAGCATTTTTTATCTCGCAGTTCTGCTACAACTTTCATAGCCTCCAGCTTATCCACCGTCAGTTCTTTACCTACAATTTCAATCAGGGTTTCGTTTACATCTTTTGCCATGTTCTTGGCATCACTAAAAAAAAAAAAAAAAAAAAAAAAAAAAATGGTTAGCACACATGATATGGACAAAAATAGTATAATTATAAATAATTACCTTAAATGATGTCTATTAAAAAATGAGATGCACACATTGTTTTTTATATCCTAATAACTGTAAAAAGTAAATGGATTATTGACGGGAATGAGTTCAGTGTATTCTACTGGCATTTCATCATTTATTTTTCTTCCCCTTCAAAAGATCCATGATTAGCAGGAAATGCAACCAACACAGGAATCAGAAAAGACAGTACCATTTGTATGCTGCCATTTTGAAGAAAAACACATCACAAAACCAAGATTAACTTTATAATCCAAAAAGACCACATTGAAACAATGGGCATCAAGTGCTAAAAAGCATTCTTCTTTATAAAAACGCAAAGCCCTTCTTCTGAGAAATGTCTAAGAACAGCTGCCTATAACACAGCTGCACTGGTCTGACGTCAATAGCAGTAAGCAGAATCATTTGACTGGCGCTTAATGATGTCCCATATGGTACACTTGCTATGTTACCTTATACTATCATCACCTTATAATGATAACTTTTACTATACTTGTCCAATTTGCTTTAGTTTCTAGTTGTTTTCTTCTGTATTTTAGGTCGATAGGTTTGTATAATTCTGAAGTACTTCTGTTAAACCAAATTGTATTTGCAAACTGTTCCACTTACCCACAAACATAAATGCATCCATTTTGTTGAAGTAAAATTCTGGCGACATCCTGAGCATGAAGGCACAGATTGTGTTGCACATACTTTGGCGCAGGTTCTGGGCCCTTTGGGGCATCCCGAGAGAAGCAGACTTTCAGGTGTGTTAGGGTGCCATTTTCTACAAAGTGTTCCAGTTCATCCCTGCAACATAAGAGCACAATCCATAAACGAGTTTGAAAATGTTCAATAATCACTTCCTGTCTGCATTGCTGGCAATATATACAAGAAAATACATCTTACAGTGTAGAAAATATTTATTAACTGTCACTAATGGATTCATGCAAAAGTCAAAACAGGTATAGATGTCATCCTTTGTGTTCACATCAGAAGTATTAACATTCCACACTCAGTATTTAGAGCCCAGCATCTACACCGGCATTTCTATGTTAACCTATTTTAAAACCAGATGGGAAAGCAAAAATATTTGTACAGAAAACCATGACACTTGACACTTTTGTAGCGAAAGCTGACTTTTAACGAGGTCTTAGTGACCTGCCTGCCTTGCTGTCTGAAACCGATTCTAAAACCAACTCTAAAAAACAGCAGGATACCTGCACTTTATTCCTCAAGTAATTTAGCATATGGGCCATATTGATTACATTTATTTTCACAAATGACATGTTGAGTTTGTTTGGTCTTCCTAGACAGGATTATTCTTTACACTACCCCGAAATTCCATCCTCTTGGACTTCAAAACGCACACGATTGCGATTTAAGCTTTTAACCTCCAAAGGATTTTATGTTTGTGCATCAAATCTCATGTGCTTTCCCTTGGCCTCAGCTAACATAACAGGTACCAAAATCCACCATGAGACTACCCAAACATCTTGCTAGAGAATCACACACTGAAACTCGCCTTTATTTGTGCACATTTAAGCATAGCAAATTCAGTTCTAAAAAAAAAAACAAGTAATCATGTAAACCTAAGGTGTCAGGTTTTTGAAAAAATAATATCAAGCTTTTCAAACATTTGGTTGAAACATTTTGTATAGTGTTTTTACACCTGTTGTGTGTGCATATATGCATGGAAGAAAGATTTCAATTTCAACCGGATTTGTATTCCCTTATAGAGACTTAACAAAAGCATGGGTTCATTTTATGATACACTTCAGGATTGTATTGTAGTAAGTAAAACTCTTAAATAAACCATTTGCTGTCATGTAGATCATATACAGCACATTCCTGCCGATTCCTGAAAATCTTTGAACTTATTCTTACCACTCTCAGATATAAGCCCGTGGGATCTGAACACTGTACCTTAGTCCATGTCAGCCAAGATCCACAGAGTTATACATCTGGGCCTGAGAATGTTTTAGTGTTATATAAAGTCTAGTTTCCTATGTGTAGTATTCTTCAAGGGAGCAGTTAATTTCATTGCAGTTGCTCACTACATTCATAAACAGTAAATTTTGGCTGATATGTTCTAGGGAACCTAGACACTGTGCCTATGACTCTCAAACAGGAGATTTATCACTAAGCATAGTTTAAATAGCTGCTAAGATATATGTGTGTGTGGGTCTGTGTATGTATGACAGAGAATGAGAGAGAGATACATGGTAATACCATTATTCAATGAAATTCACTTACCTGAAGAGGAACTCTCGATCTTTATGACGGCAGCCAAAAAATAACCAGGTCTCTCCAAACTCAGTGTCAGGGTTTTCTTGTCTTTGCTTTGCTCTAAGAAGAAATTTGATATAGTTTAAGTTAAATGTCTTTGAATAACACGCATGTACAAAATACTGACAGGTACCTCTACCATTTATAAAAATAGAGGCAGTTAGAATTTAGTAATGCACCATAGGTTTTAGAGGGTGATAATCTATTAATGTATCAGACATGACTACAATTGCTTACAATTAATCAAACCAGGTCTGGAAAAATACTGTTATTAGTCACGGACTTGTTTTTGCCAAGATCATTCAAAACGTTTTCTGACCAGAAACCGATACCATTTATTGGGTAGTACAACCCTAGCCCCATTGTCCACTATACTGTCTGCAGGAATGCTTGGCATGTTCTATTTCACACCCAACAGGAGCACCTGGGATTGTGCATTAGCTAATTACATTAAAAAAAAATCCTTCTCAAGGTGTATCACAGAGGCGTTTAACACTTGGTGATAAGGCTGGAAGCACAGGACTGCTGTGATGATAGCGTTACTACATGCTAATTCTAGATACACAAACAAGATCACCATTACCCTCGAAGGTGTGCAGGACACAATCACCTCTGAATATGATCCAAAAATGTCAACCGAAACGAGAGACTAAGATAGATGTCCAGGTTATGAATAGCTGTGCGATGACAACAGTATCCACTGCCAACTGTCCATCTCCCTTCCTTGCTGCAGACTGTCTGCGCCATGGGAGAAACTACTGGGCTGCCCAGAGCAGGATCACCTGTCTTTCTGTCACTAACACAATTACAGTAATAAGATGTCTGTTTAGTAGCCTTCAAACCTCATAAACTGATTTAATTACAATTACTATTTCCACAGTTCTCTCATTACTTTAGTGTAAATTTTGTTATTCTGTATCTGTTTTCCAAACTGACAAAATCAAGCTGTGAGAATAACTTCACGCAACAAAATCAGATCTGTGTGGTTACACTTATGGAAAACAATGTACATGTTTGCCCATTCAAAGATCTATACATGCACACAGTAAGAACATAAGAAAGTTTACAAACAAGAGGAGGCCATTCGACCCATCGTGGTAATTTGGTGTCCATTAATAACTAAGTGATGCAAGGATCCTATCCAGTCTATTTCTAAATGTTCCCAAACTTTGAGCTTCTACCACATCGCTGGGGAGTTTGTTCAGATTGTGACAACTCTGAGTGTGAAGAAGTGTCTCCTGTTTTCCATCTTCAATGCCTTGAATCCCAATTTTAATTTGTGTCCCCGGGTGCGTGTGTCCCTGCTGATCTGGAAAAGCTCATCTGGTTTGATGTGGTCGATGCCCTTCATGATTTTGAAGACTTGAATCAAGTCCCCACATAGTCTCCTCTGTTCCAGGGTGAAAAGGTTCAGTTCCCTCAGTCTCTCAGTAGGACATTCCCTTCAGACCTGGAATAAGTCTGGTTGCTCTCCTCTGAACTGCCTCTAGAGCAGCGATATCTTTCTTGAAGTGTGGAGCCCAGAACTGTCCACAGTATCCAGATGAGCTCTAACTAGTGCATTGTACAGTCTGAACATCACTGCCCTTGTTCTCAATTCTACACTTTTGACAATATACCCTAACATCCTGTTTGCCTTTTTTATTGCTTCCCCACATTGTTTGGATGGGGAAAGTGAGGAGTCCACATAGACTTCTAGCTCTCTCTCATGTGTTACTTCATCTAGTTCTATTCCTCCCATAGTGTAATTATAGTGGACATTTTTGCTACCTGCATGTAATACCTTGCACTTGTCCACATTGAATATTATCGAAGTCCCTTTCAATAACCTGTGCTCCTGAGATTGTATCTGCTGAGTGACCTATTTAAGTATAATCTACAAATTTGACAAGTTTGCTAACTATCCCAGAGTCCAGATCATTAATATAGATTAGAAAATCTACTGATCTACCAACCTGTAGAAAATATCACTTCAACAAGATCAGCTCATTTTCATCTAAGATTACCAATATATAATGAAAGGTCACTTATTTTGAATATTGATATAGATGGTTTGTATTGAATGCTGATCTGTATAATGGGTGTTCATACAGACGATTGACAAATTAAAGGAAAAACCAACATAAAGTGTCTCAGTAAGGTGTTGGGCCACCACGGGCCACCACGAGCCACCAGAACAGCTTCAATGTTCTTGGCACAGATTCTACGAGTCTCTGGACTCTACTGGAGGGATGAACACCATTCTTCCAAAAGATATTCCCTCATGTGGTGTTTTGATGATGGTGGTGGAGAGCGCTGTCTAACACGTCGGTCCAAAATCTCCCATAGGTGTACAATTGGGAGATCTGGTGACTGCGAAGGCCATAGCACATGATTCACATCATTTTCATACCCATCAAACCATTCAGTGACCCTCGTGCCCTGTGGATGGGGGCATTGTCATCCTGGAAGAGACCACTCCCATCAAGATAGAGATGTTTCACCACAGGATAAAGGTGATCACTCAGAATAACTTTGTAATGATTTGCAGTGACCCTTCCCTCTAAGGGGACAAGTGGACCCAAAGCATGACAGGAAAATGCCCCCCACAGCATAACAGAGCCTCCAGACTCCCTCACTGTAGGGGTCCAGCAGTCAGGCCTGTACTGTTCTCTTGATGTCGCCACACAAGCACTCGCCCACTTGTCCAGAACACGAGCCAGTTGAGCGTCTTTGTGACTGAAGCTCCTGCCATTCGTGCCCCAATAATGACTCCATAATTGTATCATGCAGTACAGCTCTTTGCATCTGCATTCATTATGTTCCTCCACTCATTTATTTAGGTTTTTCCTTTAGTTTGTCACCCATCTGTATATTAGAACTATTTAGAACACATTGTTGCACATGCAGTGGAAAAAATAAGAAATTAAACCGTTACGGGTTAAATTTGTTATATAAGCTGTGTGTCTATTTAACATATGATGAGAACATATTCGAAGGCCTGTTTCTCACATCCTACACTTTGTTTTGCATTCTGTAGAAACCGAAACCTTCATCAATCCCTGCTCATGAATAACCATCAGTGATGAATTATTTAACACTCAGGTACAATTTTATAGACATGTTACCTAACAATTGACAAGTTCTGTTAAATAAACATTATTGACCCTTTTAAGTTGAGACCATACGTCTAAAACATGTACAGACTAACTACTTTATTACTTAAGAAAAGTTAAATCAGATCTCATTAATGTGTGTGGAGGGTACAAGCAGAGCACTGTGCATGGACCACGACTGTTCTAGTTATCCCATGCTGGAGTGGGTCTGGCAGCAGTCCCAGAATCGCAAGCACTAATGTGTCACAATGGCAGCACATTCTGCATTATCTCTGCAGTACACCTGCTGCCCGGTGACAGCTTCCTAAAGATAAGGCAGGCGTCTTCTGATTTCTAACCACACAAAATTCAAATGACATTCTGGGTGCAAAATGTTCACAATTTTTACAAATCCCCTCCTGTTTCCAGATGGAAAGCTTGTAAAAGGGAGGGACTCCCTTTTGACTGAGAATCTTTTTAACTTGTTAACTTAATCTTTTAGTGCCTGTAGACTTTGTCTTAATTGTGTTCATGTTGTTGTAATTTTTTACCTTAAAATTCACACAAATTCACACAGGAGAAACAAAATTGTCAATACCAATTGTTTAATCAAACCTAGGTTATCTTACTGATTAAGGGGAAGGTATCTCTGCAGTTTTCTCTAAAACAGAGCAATGTCATGAACACAGAAATACCATCCCTCTAGTTAACCATCACTAGTATATATTGAAGCTATTTGTATGTTTCAGTGACCTATTTTATATATGTTGTCATCAATGCAGATGAATGGCTCAATATTGCTTCCATCTAAAATATTTTTAATTGTTATAATCTCATTCAAAGTTTGATCAAATATCACATTTTAACTACATCTAATCTTTAGCATATAAAACCTTATATTACACTATTGTTATGTGTACCTGAATTCACAGGCCTATAGGAAACAACATTAGGATGTCATTAATCAGAATTAGGTAATATAGGAACTATGGTGGACAATTATAATATCATATTTCCTCAAACCAAGAATACATTAAATGGAACAGATAGCTAATCTTTATCTTTAACACATTCATGAGAACACAGTCTCAGCACAGTCAAACTAATTTCCTGTTTAAATTACTGTTGGAAAAAGTAGCTGCTGAAATCACCACTATTAGCATCTGGGAGCTCAGCTTTCAATCTGGAGATGGGCTCATATAAAACCGGGTTAGTGCTTTTTTATGCTGCCCCCAGGGGGCAATACCAGTACAAAAGTTGGATTTCATCCTGTAACACAAGGCAAGCTAACCTGGCACCATCATCAATACAAATAAAAGAAAGCCAGGTCCTCTGTACATGGGTTTAGAAACAACATAATTATTGTGGAAGACTTCAGCGCAATCTGCAATGGTGACAACTGACTCAGACCGTAAACAGTCCACAGTCACCTAGGGCAGATACTTAGATCCTTCCACCATCTCTTGCTAGTACATAGCAACAAATAAGGGTTTAACTTTGCAGTGAGGTACCTATGGGCATGCTCCATTTCAAGAAGGCCCTGTCTGTGTGCTGTCAGATGTAAGGTAAAGGAATCAAACTAAGGGCTTAGGAACGAATACATCTGTAGAAGCACACCGAAAAAATGTATCTATAGATGTGTGAAGCGCTCGGTGGCGAAGGGCATTTTACTAAATAAAAAAGGCATTGAAGACATGAGTGAATCTTCCCAGTTTACACAGGCTATAAAACAATTGTTGAAACATACACTTGTCTAGCTCTGTGAAGGGCATACTGTGTGCAAATGGAAAAGCTTGTTGGCTACTCTGTGTGCTACCAGTTCAAGCTTAAAAAATAAAGTTTGTTTGTTTGACCAGCTGTCTTTACAGTAAGGCGATATTGATCCAGTTGTGTGTGACGTAGGGCTTGAACAAACGACTATTTTGATAATCGTTTAATCTGATAAAAAACAAAAACAAAATCCAGCATTAAATGCAAGTGTTGTATTAAAAAAATGAAAGGTTTGAGTTTTTCCTCATCTTTCCTCAATTCTCTCTTTAAAACAACTCGATGGCAGTTATAAAACCAATAGAAAGCATACATGCAAAAAATAAAGGGTTTTATAATGCAACTATAGCAACAGGTGTTAACATTGTTCTTAAAACACAAAGCTGCTAAACTGCTTTGATAAATGAAAAATAAAGAAAACATTCGATTCAGTGTCTACAGGCTTTTCCACAAATAGCTTCAACATCAGTCCAATACTGGACTATAGCGGTAGAATGTTTGTGAGTATACCTATATACATAGTAGCACAATATTTACATTTACATGCACACTGTATTCGATGATGCATCCGATTTTTACGTGAGTGTGTGCATATTCCCTTTCCCACCTTGCACATTGACTGTGAAACAAGTTAGATTCGATACAATTTTACGTGCGTTACAAATGACATTGAACAATGAAACGTGAGAGGAAGACGTGGATTGTTGGAAAAGCTTATCTGCATGTCTAACCACAAATAACTATACAACAGAGCAAATAAAAACAGACTGACAGTATATAGATGGGCATGAATGGTACCTACTGATGTAGCCGAAACTGAAAGTGGTTAAGCATAGAAAATCAACAAAAATGTGACATTATTTACACTTTCAAATAAACAGTTTAATGTTGAACCATGCACTATGCTTTTGCATCTTTATGGTGAGGTGTAGTTTGTGCGTGATACGCACAATTTTGTAAATTATGTAAAAGCTCCTTATTTCTCCAGCAGCCCTGTTGCAAACTCAAAATGAAACGCACGTTTTCAATTATTCATTTATGATACGTATATTGAATTCAATATTTATGGCACTAATTTGATCCTATAGTCCGAGTCTTCTGTAGCAATGTGCCACGCTTGGAGAAGCACTACACTTGATAGTTGAAAGAAATTTGTTAGTTGCAAGTTTTTAAATCCTCGTAGCCTTTTTCATTGCTTGCTCCCCTTTATTGGCTAACCTAATTGTTTTCTTGCTGACTTTTTGTTTTTATGTACTGTACTAATGTATTGTATCTTTTTACTGTTTTGACTCTTGCTTGACTTGTAGCTTGTGGGTATAATAAGAGCATGTTATAAACAATGTATTATTAATATAATTTAGTTGAGGAGGTAAAGAAATGGGCATAGCTTGCGAGACGCACACCAGTTCAAGAAATGGGAAAGGGTGTGTACTTAGTGCAGTTTTAACAGATCCAATGTGCCATGTCTTTGACAGACTACAAATGACATGTCGAACCCAGTGTGCAATGGCTTGTACTGTGCTGAGCATTTTCATCCTCTGTCATTATGGCTCCAATGTGTTTTCTCTTCATGTGCTCCCTTGCCGTGCGAGTTCAGCTTTGCACATGTTGCAGAAAAGTGCTCCTATACTTTAGAAGAACTACAAAGCTTTCCACAGGTGTAACTGCAGCCTCCACCATCTTTTTTTTTTTTTTTCTTAAGCTGCGTCCCAGGTAGACCCAATTAATCAACAATGAAATTAATTTATAATGTTGAAGAGAAGCCAGCAATCTGTATCAGTGAACTAAAGTGTGCGATGCTGGATCTGTCAAAGGCACATCCAGGATGTCTCCTGAAAGGGTTTTTCTGATACATTACTCTTACTCTTTCCACCTAAATGTGGGGCAAACCGTGGATGGATACAAAGACCTTGATAATTATAGCAGGGCATCTTCATTTTTTAGTCACTTCAAGTTCAAACATTTTGGCCTATTCCAGCAGCCACAAGTCTGCAGACCAGTGATAAGAGAGATCTCCTGCATTAGCTTTTCTCCATAATCTGTTATTTTAAGTTGGCCACAGGCGCTTATTATTCCATAGGAGTAATAACCTGGCTCTGTAAAAAAAGAAAATGTACATTGTCAGCTGGGTTTAACCTTTACCTGCATCTCAGGTTACCAACTCAAAGTTGTGACAGAATACCGAATGTCACTGAAACAGAGCAGACAGCAAAAAGCACTTAGAAATACTGATCGCCATCGATCGGCAGGGGAAGGAATCGAAGGGGACCCTGCTGTTCTGCACTGAGAGGGAAGCCTTTAGCCCCGTGTCCAATTCAGCCTCCAGCTGATAAAATGGGGACCGTTATCTTTTATCAAAGACAGGAATCGGAGGCAGTTGTGCTGTTAAGAATCTTAAGTTAAAATCTCTGTGTAAATCCACTTAGTAAGATATCTTTCTCTCACAATGCTTGGTGACAAGGGACCAAGTGAGACAGTGAGTTTACTGATAACCATTTACTTTGTTGTGGTTCTTATTGAATACCTGGTCAGACAATACTCTGAAAACAGTGGTGCGTTTTAAATGAGAAGTGGCCTTAAAGGACTGTTTTCACTGCACATGTATTACCTCGTACATCACTGAAGGGAGCATCCCATATTAAACTATAAGCATACACCTAGCCCTACTCTATAGGTGGTGGCTTTAAAACCAGGTTTATGAATTTTCTGATCTCTGGTTTAGTACAAATGAAGAGCTGCATAATAATGAAATCAAATTCAATGATTAGATAAGTCAAGACCATAATAAGTTTAATTTCTGAATGTATTTATATTCAACCTACTTTTAAATAAGGTTTTAGAAGAATAGCACCACAATAAGTCAAACAAAGGTATATCTTTTTGAACATACACTTCTCCTTTATTAAAAGCTCATTTAAAACTAGATTAACTTCACTAGAATCGCACCATGAATTGATTAACTCTGTGCTAGTGGACTGTGGCTGCTGGGCCAGGGGGAAACTGTCAGCTGTCCATAGAGAACATAATTGCCAACAAAACAGACTACCATTGTTTAGTACAGAGTTAAGGTTTTATATAAAAATAAAAAATAAAAAAAAAAGCATTTAAATCACCCTGATTTGTATTCCAATTCTCCCAGTGACATCAACCTGGCAATTTCATTCAAATCTCCCACTATTTTATAGAAAATAACTGAAAATAATGTTAACCTCCAAATAAGTAAGAATTCCCCCATACAGTGTGTTGTTAATGCTGCCCCTGCATCAAATAAAAATAACTTCTTACATTTTTGCAGTACGTACAGAATGACGGGAAAACAGGCTTACTTTCAATGGCTGTAGGATGTGTGTGATATGTAAAGCCCTGCATCTGATCTTAGCAGTGACCTTGGAGGCTTCAGTCAATATGCTGTGTGCAAGTATAAGACAGTGCTCTTACAGTTTCTCAGCCATGACTGTAAAATAGCGTTGGATCGTTACCTTTTTAGAGCTGTTAATTTGCAAGCAAGCCACCCTATTTTAAGACTTCACTATCCTACTAAAACTCTCCTTGCAAGAAGATGTGAAAAGTTGTGTAGTACAGTCAGCACACAGACATATTGATCTCAGTGCTTGGAGCTATGCAAGGTAACACCAGTAGGTAATCCTATACAACAGTGATCCCCAACCAATGAGCCTCGAGGCATGTATTCGTGCCTCAGAATTGTTTAAGTCACGCATGATAAAAAAAATAAAAGATACATTTAAATTAAATCACTTCTAGACAGAATAAAAGTGGCATAAGTTAAGTAGGTTTGATTTGACTTACATACATAGCTACCTACTCAACTCTCTACATCAGTACAAGCTCAGTTCACAAATGTTGGTAAGTAGTGTTGACATTGTGAAACACTGACAATGCACACTTACATTCATCTTAAATATACCCTCCTGAAAAAGTGAGCTGGTTCGATAAACCAGGGATAGGTAATTCCTGTCCTCAAAGTTAGGGTCCCTGCAGATTTCATGCTATTTTCAGTTTAATGCAGAATTTCAATTAGCAAACGATTAATACCAAGCATAAACAGGTGAATTCACTTCTTGTCCTTATAATTACTTAAATTAAGCCCTTAATACTCGAGTTGGAATGAGTCAGAAACCCCTTTGGCCACCGAGACTGGAAATGTCTACCCCTGCTATAGACTATATATAAATCTTTGGTTTGTTCAACAGATTAATTATTTGATTTCACTGTAATAGCTGGGTATCTGCCAGCATGACAAATGTTGTACTAATTGAGTGAATCGATATGTCACCATATCCATTTGAACTGGTATTTTGTGGAACCTTTAAGCTACATTTATTTTATTTTTGAACATCATGTCAGTTAACGAGTTGCTAAAGTAATTACAACAGAAGTAAATTCTTATACCTCAAATCTTCCTTTAATATTTTACACAGAGTAAATGTTTTAATGTATAGGAACATGTATTATAATATTGCCTATGTTTGGAATTAAACTTTTCGTGCAGTCTGTTAAATACAGTCAATAACGTAGCTGAGACGGGTCATAGACAGAGCTACAAAGTAATTAGCTGCTATTTATTCCAAACCAACTTCTTTGAATAGATTCATTATGTTTAGAATGTTTTATTTTTACAGGAATGTTTCTTAAACCAAACAGTCTTGAATAAAATGTTTAAATGAAAAATTGAAATTGAAAGTCAGGCCTTGGACACAGTCCCAGTTTAAAGTCTGCTGATCATAGAAACAGTTCAATATTACATTCACACTTCACCTGTATTTATAGGCTTTGATTTATATTTATGACATACTGATAGTCTCTTGCACATTTTTATACATTTTGCTTCAGGATCAATAATCCCGTCTTCTTGTCATTTGACCCGTAATTGTTCTTTACTGTTCTACTGATAAAAGACTTTCAAAATGCTTTAAATGTTTGCTTCAGCCAGTGATGGACATATTAATCCCCGCAGTGATGAAAAATTGGAATTAGCCTTTAATGTGCAGAGACATATACAACTATTATGTATTACACCAGCTTTACTTTCAAACTTTAAACGAAGCCTTTAACTTGACTATGAATTTTACTCACTCAGAGGTAACTTCTTAGTATATCAAAACAAGTCCAAGAGAGACAGATTCCTATTCCATGAGACCAGCTAGTTAACTAACTTCTGAAGGCATCTACTGCTATTATATAAATTAAGCTTGATACTGAAATAAATTCCTTCAAACTAATGAAGCGTCTTGACCTGTTGTTGTTCTTGTTCTGTATGGATTTAATCAAGGCAAAATTAGCTGATATTTTTAGAATACCACTCTACTTTCTGAAAAAAAGTACTTATCATAAGTACTTATTAGCTAATCCTTTGCTGAAAGCTTCAATGTTTATATATTTTTTTTAACATCTCTTGGTAATACTGGTTCCTTGAGTTAACTCAGTTGTTAAAAATACAGTGAGATCTCCTACATTTTATGCTTTGCCCACACCAATTTTCCCTTTGGGCAAATTAACTTAGTATGGACTGGGCAGTTTGCCTGCAGGACTACAGCGTTGCATGTGATTGTAAGATCTCAAGGGGTCAGTTACGTACCTGTGCTGGAGAAACCCAATGAAGGGGGCGACTCCTGTACCTGGCCCCACCATGATGAAGGGCACTGCTGGGTCGGAGGGCAGATGGAAAGCAGTGCTTGGGCGAAGACCAATAGATACCTGTAATTATACACACATGTGAGATCAGCTTGCAAAGGTATACTGAAAGAAAGTGTAGCTGCCATCAAGGCCAACTGACAATATTATGAAATCTATTTTTCAGATCACGGGAAAAACAAAATAGGGAAGCATACATGTGTTTCAGAACCTGCTCAGGTTTGTTATATAAATAGCATCTATAGACTGATGCCAAAGTTCACCAGTTACAATACTGTTGTTTTAGATTTTAAAGGATTCTGTTCTACACAATATGTGCTAAAGGATGCCAAATTCAGCTTACTAGCATATGTTTCAAGGCCCTCCCTGAACCTATTATTGCTAATTTGATAGAGAACATAATTAAAAGTAAGAAACAAAACTAATACAGGAACAAAACTGATGCATTCAAATCTTAAATTCTCAAATGTTTAAAAAAAACCTACATCAGACACTATCAGACAACAAAAAGTAGGTTATTCTTAAAAAAATAACATTTTATTACAGATACTAATTACTCACTGTACATACTATTACTATAACTAATTAGTAGTAATAATAATCATAATAAATACAGATAAGTAGCTGTGACTGAACCTAGAATACAATTTGAAAGGTCTTCCCACAGGGCAAGCCTTCAATCTGTTTACATTCTTTATGATTGTGTTTGTGTGATATAATCTCTTTGATACTTTGCTTTTGTCCTGAACACGTTTCACCTTTGGGACGAGAGCACTGTCGGGGTCTCGCGATGGTCTCCCATGCTGCTGGAGGATCGGGGAAATGAGCTCCGACAGCCACCCTGTGCAAACGCCCCTTCTCGGGACGGCACGTCCAGAGCATTGTGGAAACTCCACGATATTGAACACAAAGTGCAGCTTCCCAGGATGATAGAGACTTGAACTGCAAGGGAAAACAAAAGAGAACAAAAATCAGAGCACTGCAGATCTCCCCATACGAATCCGCGCTCTTGCTATCTTTCACCACAGCCGACTCTGGTCCCTTTTCTAATGAATTCCCTTCCACATGCTTGCTTTATTACAGGGCCTCTAGAGACCCCTGCCGACCAAACTATTCATAATTGAACACCCTAATGCTCTTACAGCTTCTATTAAACCACAGCTAAAAGGCTTTCAGCTCCACTTTCAAAACCATGCTTTCTAAAACAGAGACTTCTCCATGCCCCATCCCTGTATACTCCAAGGAGTATATGCTCCATTCTCCAAAGGGGTAATCACTCCAATTCGATTCATGGGCATTGCAACCAAATATACATTTTTAAAGGTCTGCATCTCCCAAGACCTTAAATAATATTGCTTGATTTTAAAGAAACCTTTCCTACATAAAATACATGTCACTTTTATACTCTGTTATATATTCTCTGTGCATGACATTATTCTTTGCAAAATACACACTTGTTATATGAAGATTTACTGACATTTGGCATGTAAACCATTGTATAGCTGAAGGAATTTCAGATTTCAGAAAAATCAGTACGTAATGTAGGATTCCAATACGTCCAAGGTGTTCAAAGGAAATACTTAAGATTGAATGAATCGCAACTGGGTTTCAAAGCTCCTTTCTGAGCCAATGAGTCATTATCTTAAAACAAATGATTGAATCTAGTAAATTGATGTGATTTTGTTTAGAAAAGTCCTATTTGAAAGAACAGTTGAATATGTAATTCTTGTAATTTACAATATTTAATTTTATATTATGTATTAAAATAATACAAACACCTATACAAAATTATAACTCTTCTAAGCTAAAAAGTAAAAATAAAAGCAATTAAAAACCAGCAAATCAACAAAGGTAGAATTGCTGAACATTTTGTGTCTCGGACACTAGCCAACTTGTATGATTGAGAATATACAAACTGCACTAAATGCTTTCATAGCTGTGCCAGCTGTCCTCACCATTGACATATAAATGAATGCTAAGTTGATGTTGAAAATCGCATTGGTTTTCTAATATGTTAAATTATATTGATTTCATCATTGTGATTACTGAATAGAACACTGATAAGCCATATTAAAAGACATTAAAAATAAACACATTTTACCTTTCAATGGTTAGCATACATTTTTCATTTCAGCTTTACAAAATCAGTCCATCATCTATATTGCATGTGAATATTTAAAACTGAAAGGACCAATGCAATCAATGTAGAACAGAGTGTAGAAAAAATTAAAGCCTGCATTTGATAACTTTAAATTTAACATTTATATTCAGATTGTTCTGAAAGTTTTTAAGTCTTAGATTTATATATTTTTAGTGAATATGAACTTCTTTATTTTTAAAATCCCAATGTTAATAGTGTATAATTGCGGATCAATTCAAAATTCACACAAGGTACAATCACTTAAAATATAAATTAAAAGAGGAAACTCACCTTGCTGCTGAATACGATCTTGGTCGCAGTTTAGGCAGTTGTTCTTACGAGAGAGAAAGAAAAGTATGTAAGTAAACAAGTAGATTAAAACATTGAATTATTTTATCTAAATTGTAACTTCAGGTATTAGTATTAACCTCTGCTGCCAGAGTGTGAACCAGATGTGACACATGTTCAGGTAGTAGAAACTGCATATACATTTTCTTGACAAAATTGACCTCTGACCTCAAATGTACTATGCCACAAAAAAGCATAGTAAAAAAAAAAAGTATACTTACACCACTTCACTTTGATTGTGTGAACATACCAGCAGAATCCTATTTTGGCAACAGCACAAAGGCAGAATTTGGGAAACAAAACTACATTTAACAGATCATTAAGAAAAAACTAAACAACTTTTGAACCAATTCTGCTGGCAATAAATATAAGAAGTATGTGCATCAAGCTGTCTGTATTTGTTAGTTTGTTTTGTATTAAAATGGCTTACATGGAGTGAAAATGTATTACAGTAAAGGTTCAACAGCTGATTTATAAAAAGACAAAATACTAAAAGAACTGTTGCAATTATTATAATTTTACAAAATAGTTAGACTTCAGCTTAGAGCAAATCAAAACTTTTACCCACCCACAAATCTCAAATTACAAACTTGTAAACCATCATATTTTTAATTATAAGAAGAATTAAGTAGCTTCTGACAAATAAAACCACAATAGAGCACTAGTTTGTAATTTGCAATTTGTGGGTGGGTCAAAGTTTTGATTTGGTGTAGGCCTTAATTACATTTTGGTTACTTAACACTACTTATTGCAATGTAAAAATGAATTGTTCCCTAGTGTATCTAATTAAAAAGAGAGGCAGACTTCATATGAATTATATCTGGGAATTGTTTACACATTAATGATTATATAGCTTACGTCATATATATAAGTAAATACTTGGCATTACTGATCGTGGTTCAACACACACCAGTATAAAGCATATTTCTTTTTAAAAATAGAATAAAGCTAATTAATATCATGGAGTTAAACACTTGAAAAGATTACAGGCTAAGAGGTTATTTCATTATTAGCCAAACTTTTTAAATGCTTGACTTAACACACTTCAAAAGATTTCAGGCCACCATAGTTTCTAGCAATTAACAGGCCAATGAGAAAACAAAAGGAAATAAGCTGCATTTATAAACATAGTTGCTATTTAAGTAGCTGTTGGAAACTAAATTCTGTAATTAGTTTTTTTTCATATATAAAGAGGAAATTATTTTGAGTTGAAAAACAACTCACTTAAATTATATAGTTTTAGTAGTTTGTATTTTTATTTCAGAAGATTTTTTTATATATATTTTCCAAATATCTTTAACATTTTATTTAAAATTGTTAAAATTTGAATTATTACTCTTGATTTGTTCTTTCACATTTATCCACACAGAAATATTGAAATGAACTAAATAGCATACTGTACCCATATTCACATGTGTGTGGGTTAAATTAAGAGATGGCATTTGGAATACCTTCATACATACTTTTGCACAAGATATAAGGTATAGTGTGAACTATCACAGGTCAAAGGGATATATGGTCAGCACTGACAAAAAATGTAGCACAACATTCTGAACAAGTAAGATTTACAGCAATATTAATATTCCCTAATCTTTCTTGTAACACTTTTGTGCAAAAAGCTGAAAGATGACCATGCATACAGGTGTTGTGCTCCTCACATTAGCATTGTTATTTTTGTTTTTATTTTTTAAGAATCCTATTTGACCATCATTCAGATAAAAATCTCATCTTTTCAATATATTCTGAGACATTCATAAATGTTCAGCTGATTAATACTTGTCACACATTCAGTTTTTGCTTAGTTTTTTTTTTTGTCTTATCTTTATATGCAGTATATAATGCTGTAGCACATGTACATATTATGCTGGATATCACTCAATTTGAAATGTGTGGAGGAATAGCAATTCTAGATTTAACAATGTTGCAAACTAATGTATTAATTTGTTTAGTTTTTTTGTTAATAACTCACAATTCTGGTTGCTTAACCAGTTTCAAAAACAATGCGATGTGAAGTGCTTTATTTTTGAACACACAAGCTTTACTGGCAGGGGATATAATAACATATTTATCTCATTAAATTATAAACATCCAGCAACCCCAAGCAGCTGTAGTAAATCAACCACTTATTTCTTTAGTTAATGAATCCATAAAAGTGCAAAATGGTACACAGAAACCACAATCCATTATATCGGTCTGTGTTCACCAAAGCATTAAATAGATTAGTTTACAATAACCACTATGCTCTTCTTTATAGGGTGCTCAAACGGCTAAAGGTCTCTCAATGGGTTTCGAATCTCAACTTGGAATCTTATTCATGGCATATGTCTGGATATTGTGATACCGCAAACAGTCCTTCAAAATTGCTCAGACATCTGCTTCATGATCAGCACAACCAGGAACAGAGAATTTATAGTTTTCCTCTCACTTTATGAAAGTGGTAAAGATTCAATGTACTGAAACAATTGAATTAAACACTAGATTTTCTTTAACTATCATTATTTAAGTGTAATAGAATAGGAAAATGCCTTCTAACATTTGTTCTGCAGAGATCTTTACATTTTGTTCAACATCTTTTTTTAATTTTGCTAAATCATGCCAACTGTGAGGCAAATTAGTGAGCAATGCTCATCTGCTGGATATACAGGAAAAAAAACGAAATATTACCCTTGAAGAGGAAAGTGCTATGAGAGAAGAATACACTTCTAAAAATAAACAGGATTTGCCTGTACTTTAAAAGTATTACCAAATTTATAATAATTTCAAGGCCTGTGAAATTCTTGTGACTAATACATTTTTATTACATTTAGGCAAAACTTTTAGTTCATTGTTGTTAATGTACATTATTAAGTCATTGAAGACGAGCATAACTTAGATAAACCCAGATAAAGTAGACAGATGACAGGTAATCAGAAGCTAAAGAAAAGAATCCGGTATTATATACCTTGCTTATCAGTATTGGGAAGACTTTGTTATGAGTCTGCCACCCTCTGCTGGATTGTTTTTGTAAAACATTTAAGCGCATTTCCCAATCCTGTTGCACGGTCATGCAATTCAGAAAATAACTTTAATAATAATAATAATAATGTGCCTGAATGTAGGCATAAAAATAAAGATATATGTAAGTACTTCATGTGACATTTTTAACACAGGTATCACATTTTGCAATTTTCTAAAATTACCCTTTGACTCCATTGTAGATCATTTGAGAACACTGCATCAAATGAGAAGTTTTATATATATAATTTGGATCATTTGTTTTAATCTGTCCTAAATTTGTTTGTTTGTTTGTTTCAGCACTTCACTTTGCCGGGTTAATAAACTTAATCATTGTACTTATAATTGTAATGCGTCTTTAGATTAAGACTACATTCAAAAAGTGCACTTTTAATTTATATTTTACCATGATGCATAATATTTACCACATGCTTTTTGTATATACAATAGAATTGCCACATTTCACACTTATTAGAATTATAGCCACTCCCACAGAACTGACAACACACAAGGTGACATTTTACAGTTGCCTAAATATTCATATTATTCAGAAGGGGAAGCATTGTTCAATAATACATAGTTTTTCAGGCAGTGTAATATATCGAATATAGGTTTTGAAGAAAAAAAAAATACATTAGGTAACTGGTATGTACTATTCCATGAAGTACCACATCAGCTTAAAGATTATAACTTGTTTTCAGTTTTGAACGACAGTGTCATGGGAGGCAGAAGTGCAGATGTCTATAAACAGGCAAGCAGGTGTGTGTGTGAGGGGACTGTTCTCCGGTGACAGTGCTAATTTTAATTTAAAGGGCATTCCCTGACCTCTGACGTAGCAGCAGTGGAACTGGATGTGAAAAGCAACAAAGAAGTAAAATGTAGGATCCGGGAATCAGTAATGCCATTTGTTTCTTATTTTGGATCTTGATCCTGTGAAATCCTGAAGTAAATTCATAATCTTTGTGCTGTTCTGAGCTATTATTAAACTTCATACTGTTAGTCTATAATAACTCAGCTTACTGTTTAGTGAAAATGAGCATTGGCACTAACCTATGAGGAGGCTGAGAGGCGGTGAACAAGACGGGAAAGCGAGCAGCAGCTCCAGCACACTGAGGTTTGGATCTCGGACTAAGTGGTTGTAATCCGAGGAGCCCTGTTTGCTACACAGTTCTTGCAAGCGTCGCTTCTCGGCAGCATTGGTTGTGTAGTCTACCAAGGCACGGAGAAAGGCCTATAAATGAACATCATAAATCACAATTTCAGTTAGTCTATTTAACACTATTGGAAATTGTGAAACTTGTGTTTTGTTCAAAGTACAATATTTAATGTGTGCATTGCATTTAGGTTTAAAAATGTCTCTTGCCTTGAAACTTATAAATCAGATCTCAAAATCAAAAAACAGCTTTTAGTTCGGTTTCACAAGATTAAATGAACGGTGCACCTTTTTAGGGATACTTCTTATTTCCAGACACCAGGTCAGAAGATACTTCAGCGTGCTCTTCTCTGGAACGTAAGAGGGTAACTGTGCAGCTGTTGAGACACAAAGGAGAAAAAATAAATTTGTTTAAAAGTTCATACTGAACTGGGTTTAGGCTTCAAGTGTAGTAAGAGGTAGGCGTTTCTTACATGATTGTCCAACTTTGAATTGATTGGTAATGCATTTTATATTCACTTAAAACCAAAAGCAATCTCTGTGTTATATTTGTTATACAAATATATATATGCACTTGCACCCTGCACGGATCAGAAATAGCAGTGTAAACGCGCCCAATGCTGATCGTCCTACCCTTCTTCTTGGTGTCGGTGCGCAGCTGCAGGTGAACACAGTGCTCCCTCATCTCTGCCAGGCCCAGCCGCTGAATGAGCTCCTCCACTTCACCGCTGTTGTTGGGGCAGAAAACATTTAAGGAGTCTCCGGGCTGGTAAGAGATGTGCGTTCCCTGCAAACAGAAATTCTCCTCTTCAGGCAGGCTGTCACTACAAACTTCATGAATGTGATGATTCCAATTCAGCCTTTAGGATATTTAGCAATTATTACAAATGCTAAGATTTCAAGAAAATAGGTTTAAATCATAGAATGTATTTGCCCGGGTTAAACATAAATAACTAAATAAAAGTATGGAAACTTCTTGCCATTAGGATTATAATATTTTTATAATTAAGTCAAACCACACTGGAAATACCATTTTAATCCATAACAGGAAGAATTAACAAATACAGAGCATTTAACATTTGTCATGTAATTAGGGTGTCATTATACTTAATTTATGTTCATTCGTACAGCCTGATTGTCTCATGACAAAACACATTCAGGAATATATAGGGATACAAAAATAAGACAGAAATAATCACACACTGAAATATCCAGTTCAAGCAGCAAGGCGGTTTTCACTGCATCCTCTCGAGACAGCTGTACGGCTCTGGTAACCGGCACTTGGTGTTCAGCTTCTTGATCGGGTGGAATAAAATTTTCCTACAGAAAAATAGTTTATTTAGAAACTACACATTACAAAAAATAATCAGTTTTCTTCTATCTTGACTGGTCTATAGTATATTCGTGCAATATACTATTTAATAGACCAGTCAAGATAGAAGAAAATTGTTAGTTTTTTGTAAATAATTGTCCACATCATTGCTGTAAATGATGTGGACATTTGTTTCAAATATTCGATTTTCTATCTCAGAATTGCTGAGTCATCGTTTCAATTAGCTACAATGTGTTAAGCTCCTCTAAAATTGTGTCATCTTCTTCAAAGCTCTTCAATTCTAACCTTTAAACTATTCTACCTGCATTGTTAATAGGGCTTCCTATGGATTTTAGTGTATACTCCAAATGTTGTGATGGTTGAAAACATCTGATCAGATGAAACCCAGGCACAAGGTTTAATCTGTTCCTGTTCCCTGACAACTCCACTGAAGAGAATGGACTTGTGAAGTTATAATGGAGTTCAATAGCAGTATGGAGCGATGGGTTGAACACTGAAATCACAAGTGACAATGTGTGGAGTATTGAAATAAAAGGGTTGTTTGTTGAGACCATGATCCCATTTGTTATTTTCCATTTGCCATGTGCCATGTGAAAATGGGAAGCACAGTTAAAGAGCAGCTGTGTCATTACATTTGCAACTTGTATTGGTTCACTTTCCCATGCTGCATTGTTGTCCTGCAAAACTGTTACCTACCATTACAGGGTTATCTATCTTGGTTGCTTATTTATTATTTTGCTTGGTTTGCTTTTGCCTGTGCATACTGCTCCTTTAGTGGTTCCGCACACATAGTTGCGTATATCAACACTACTTGGAACACTCTCCAAAATAAAATTAAACTTATATGAATATTACCTCTTTGGTCGTCGTGTTCATTAATTCTACGTGTATGTACTGAGGCGGCAGAGCAGGAATATTAAGTGTGGATTCTGACAGGGGTGAAATGGATGTCGTCAGAGAGGCCCCCAAGGGTGTGGTCTCAGTGCCTGACTTTCCTTTATCAAGGCTCGGCTCAGGAAGATCTGGACTCAAATCGTTTGAGTCATTTATCCTCAGGAGCTGGATTTTCAAGTCAGCAACTTGTTTGTTATCAGCACTTTCAGCAGGCTCCCCATTCTGACCTGTCCTGGCACGGTCATTACGCTCTTGGTTTGGATCAGACATATTTGAATAGGCTTTTCTTATTGCCTCCCACAGTCCCTCAATCCACGGATCGACTACCAGCTCTAACCTATGTGGAATGGAAAAGAGGATATATTACAACAATATACAATAGAAATTGCATACTGATCAAAACGTCAGTATGAACATTCATGCAGTACTTTGCCATGAGACCACCTCAAGATTTAGAATTTATTTTGCTGTGCATGAACAAATACACTTTTAAAAATGTCAAAACTACAGAACCACTGTATACATCAGCACACAAAGTTCAAAAACAACAAGTGTCATAAGCTTTTAGTCTAACACTCTGCAACTGGACAAACATTGTGAGAAGTGACATCGCTCAACGAGACACAATGAAAGAAAAGATGCCCCCTTTTCAATAACGTTTTAAGGGATTATTAAGCTGGAATACCCCATCCATCACTTGAACCAAATATTCAATAATACTGAAAAATGACTGCATTTCCCAGAAGTTAGCACAAAAACGAATACATGAAAGAAACTAAACTTTTCTTTGAGTTTTCTTATAGTGGAGCACAGAAGGATGTTTTACCTGAAGGTAGTGAGAATTATACAACTCGGAAATCGTTATGTCTTTACAAGACACGGGGAAAAATCCTTTAGCATACGAGATAAATAAAATAAAACTCCTTTTATACACAAATTCAAAGTAAAGTGGAGTTAGCTCAAAGCTCTCATCTTGTTTATTAAGGTTCATGGTAGGACACATGTTCTGTATGTTCTGTTATATGCATCAGGTTTTGTGTACGCATTACTTTGGTAGGAACTACAGTGGGGGAAAAAAGTATTTGATCCCCTGCTGATTTTGTACGTTTGCCCACTAACAAAGAAATGATCAGTCTATAATTTTAATGGTAGGTGTATTTTAACAAACAAATCCAGAAAAACGCATTTCAAAAAAGTTATAAATTGATTTGCATGTTAATGAGGGAAATAAGTATTTGACCCCTTCGACTTAGTACTTGGTGGCAAAACCCTTGTTGGCAATCACAGAGGTCAGACGTTTCTTGTAGTTGGCCACCAGGTTTGCACACATCTCAGGAGGGATTTTGTCCCACTCCTCTCTGCAGATCTTCTCCAAGTCATTAAGGTTTCGAGGCTGACGTTTGGCAACTCGAACCTTCAGCTCCCTCCACAGATTTTCTATGGGATTAAGGTCTGGAGACTGGCTAGGCCACTCCAGGACCTTAATGTGCTTCTTCTTGAGCCACTCCTTTGTTGCCTTGGCTGTGTGTTTTGGGTCAATGTCATGCTGGAATACCCATCCACGACCCATTTTCAATGCCCTGGCTGAGGGAAGGAGGTTCTCACCCAAGATTTGACGTGGTGATGGGGATGGTGGGGATGGTGTTCTTGGGGTCATTCCTCCTCCTCCAAACACAGCGAGTTGAGTTGATGCCAAAGAGCTTGATTTTGGTCTCATCTGACCACAACACTTTCACCCAGTTCTCCTCTGAATCATTCAGATGTTGGCAAACTTCAGACGGGCCTGTACATGTGCTTTCTTGAGCAGGGGGACCTTGCGGGCGCTGCAGGATTTCAGTCCTTCACGGCGTAGTGCGTTACCAATTGTTTTCTTGGTGACTATGGTCCCAGCTGCCTTGAGATCATTAACAAGATCCTCCCGTGTAGTTCTGGGATGATTCCTCACCGTTCTCATGATCATTGAAACTCCACGAGGTGAGATCTTGCATGGAGCCCCAGACCGAGGGAGACTGACAGTTATTTTGTGTTTCTTCCATTTGCGAATAATCGCACCAACTGTTGTCACCTTCTCACCAAGCTGCTTGGCGATGGTCTTGTAGCCCATTCCAGCCTTGTGTAGGTCTACAATCTTGTCCCTGACATCCTTGGACAGCTCTTTGGTCTTGGCCATGGTGGAGAGTTTGGAATCTGATTGATTGATTGCTTCTGTGGACAGGTGTGTTTTATACAGGTAACGAGCTGAGATTAGGAGCTCTCCCTTAAAGAGAGTGCTCCTAATCTCAGCTCATTACCTGTATAAAAGACACCTGGGAGCCAGAAATCTTGCTGATTGATAGGGGATCAAATACTTATTTCCCTCATTAACATGCAAATCAATTCATAACTTTTTTGAAATGCGTTTTTCTGGATTTCTTTGCTGTTATTCTGTCTCTCACTGTTAAAATACACCTACCATTAAAATTATAGACTGATCATTTCTTTGTCAGTGGGCAAACGTACAAAATCAGCAGGGGATCAAATACTTTTTTCCGCCTCACTGTATGCATTTGACACTTACCCCACACCGTCATCGGCATGTCCTGTCGCATAGAAATGTTTTGCGCCAAGTTCCTGAAGACGCTTGTCAATAGTTTTCCCACATTTGCAGAACTCTGCATAGTTAGAATCACCTAAAGCTTTGAGTGGGCATAAGAAGAAGTAGGTTATTTATGACAAAAACATGTAGGACTGATAACTGCAGTTACACTTGTTACAGAATTACACATTTTCCCGTAATGTAAAATCTAAACAAATCCACAATTCTATTCATATTCTCATAATACAATCGTCATAGTCACAAAAACACATCCAGAAACCAAGGTTTTGTTTATCTATGGGAAAGAGTGGTTTCTTACCTAGAAGGGCATAGCACAGATGTGCATAGTGATCGGGAGGTAAAGTCTTTGTCCTAATGCCCTTTACAAACTGAAGAGCTTTTTCTGGAGGTTCTCCATCCCCAGTAGTCGAAACAACAATAACAACTGGGTCCGTCTCCGTTTCCAGGTTATACTAGCCAGAAAAACAATCATAGAACAAATGCAAAAGAATGAGGGCATGTGTTGGCGATAAACACTGCTTTTAACCATTATATAGCATTAATACAATAATATAATACAAGGTGCAAGTATGGGATTGTTGTAAATGTAAACACATGCTTTTCAAAACGTACAGTTCAAAAGACTGACTGCTTTATTACCTTTGCTGATTCGCTCATACAGCAAATATCACCTTTAAACCCGTGCTCATCGGCCTGTTGACAGATTTCTTCAGCAATTGCTTTAGCCTGTCCACTCTGGGAACCGTAGAGCAGCAAGAAACGAGTTTTCACTTCACATGGCATGACCGAGAAACTAGACGACAGACACAAATACCAGCTCAATGAAAGGGTCTCTTTAGACATGTTTGACCAAATCCAATCACTCTCTCTATGGCAAACACTTCATTCATTCATCCAAACCAAGTAGTAAAGAACAACAAAAAAGAATTGAAATGAACTATATTTAACCAGCTCTGACATTTCCCTACACTCATAAAAATCCTTCTGTGTTTAGCCAGTCATTGATAAATATCCAGTAACTGCCTTCTAGACAATTAGGCATTAGAATGATTAATTTCAATGGCATTAAAACAACTTGAATCCACTTGTTGAAGAGTGTTTTCTCTTGGTGGGCTCAGAGTAGAAAACTGATGTTGTTGATCATCTAAAACTAGAGGTTTCTTTAATATCGGGCAGACAGTTGTGTGATAAATCTTCCTAAAGTAAGGAGGCACCACTATAGAAGACCAGTAATGGAATAAACTAGGTATTGGTGGTTGAAGACAATTGGGGATTGATTAGGTTCTTTAAAAAAATAAAACATACAAAATGGGCTTAATGATCTGCTCTTCATTGTGACGGTTCTTGTTTTTTCTTACTGGGAAATGTAGTTCAATGTATTGCCCCCACACCACACAATTGTTCCAGATGTTGCATCCCTATGTTATAATGGTTTATTTTAATTAAATCAAAATATTTACTCTTCTGTCCACTAAAACGTGAACCACATCATAACCTTCCTTTTGTTTAAATGGAATATATGTCTTCACAGTAATATATGAATCCATGTATTTGGATGTACAATAATAGTAAGGCTAATTGGTTATTTAGCATTTCTAAAGCACCAGCTTACTTGTTAACACAATAATACATATTTGAGATTTCCCCCACAACCAGAATCGGTGGCATGCTTAATTTAAATTAGACACTCAACTTTGTGTATATGTATGCTGTTTTCTAAAGTAAACCACCAGCGGTACCAGTAACACATGCACATTCAAGGCGTCTGTCCCTGTGTAAGTGAATGCGAAGCGCGTCCTCGTCCAGGCTCAGTGTTTTTAGCGAGAGGGACTTGGCTTCTCTAGCGCAGTTATCGACTTGCAATGTCAGTTTCCCGGCCACACTCTCGCCATTCTGTATTGTTAATGATAATCAGTCAACTACGTACCCAGAGAAAACAAAAGCTCCCAAAAAGGCAACAGGACGCCGCTCCCCACCCTGCGCGCAGCACTACGGAGCGCTTTGACCCCCGAGCCCCCGCCCCGCGCGCCCATTGGCTGCTCGCGCGCTGACGCACCGGCCTCGTGCGAGGCGTTATCGGCGCGCGGCACCGGGGCTCAGATAGCGCGCGCTGCGGCGGCGTCACCGGGATTCGCAGAAATTGCGTCAGAAAGTGCCGTCAGAAGTTCCAGCATAAGTGCACTACAAAGTGCAAGAATACAGTTCAGTACAGGGCATCAAACATTACACCTGCAAATTTACATTCAACAGAGCAATTCAAAATATAATACATTTTACAACTTCCAATTTACACAGGCAAGTACAGTGAGGTCCTACATCCTGGAGCAAGGAGGAAATCAAAAAACGCAAGAAGCATACTAAAACTGTGAAGTTCTATCTAACTGGGATTAAAAGGACTAATATTACAAGTACTGTCTGAAAAGATGTGAAATAATAGATACAAATCCACATGTTGCGGATTAATAAACAGCCCCTTTTTGTATTCTAGGCTAAAAACTTGCATAAGTCAAATATTGTAATTAATATTGTTCACTTTGTTTAAAGCACAATTAAGTGTTACCACAGCTTGTACATATTGCAGGTGTAGTGTAGCATATACTTGATTTGGTAGGACGCATTTAAAGTTGTTCAAATGGCTGGGTTTTGTAGGTACAAGCAATGCTAGTGTTAAAATACTAGGACGGAACATTTACATTTCAGTTAAGGGGTTCATAAAACAATGTTTACATGCAACTCGTCTGACACACGCTATTGTACATGACAACTTCATTGACTGTGTCCATAACTACTTTTAACCCCACAGTAACAATAGTATTTTGTAAAATACTAGTATTGAATACATCTGTATTCTAAAAATAAGCCCTGCATCAAACTGCTGCTGGCAAGGGCAACAGGTCTGGCATGATCAGGTGCTTTGCTAAATCAATGTAATTCAGTATTTTCTTACTTGTGATTCAAATGATCACATGTGTTATACACATGTAGATACCGTGCAGCAGTGTCGTGGGCAGCACTGCTCTGTGTTGTTCCGTGTTGCTACAGCGCCGCACAGCCTGCTGCACTCGCGAGAGCGGGGCATACCATTTTCAATAAACTACTTCGCAGAATAAGGTCTCTTTTTTACCATTCATTATTTGTTATAGAATTAAACATTCAACTTAAATATGTACTACATGTAATACAATTTTATCTGACAGTGTTCGATACAATAATTAAAATAAAACGTACGTGATTCCTTTCAGCTATAAGTGGTATCGCCTCTCCACCCCTGGACTCTTCCAGAACTTACCGGCAGTTGCGCACGCCGAGGTCCCGAGGAGAGGCTACTGTTTGTCCGCCTTAAAGCGCACTTTCATCGAGGTTCTGCGGGAAAAAGGCAGCAAACCTCCGCTTACAGCATGTCCGCCTTGGGGACCCTCGCTTTTGATGAATATGGCCGACCCTTCATTATCATCAAGGACCAAGATAAGAAGTCTCGGCTTTCGGGCCTTGATGCGCTGAAGGTACCATGAGATTGTAGTTTTCCGTTATGAATGAATCCTGCCTCGTCTGCATGTGTGACTGTTGATCGTTAATCACCAGGTTTATATAAATGTATGTCTGTTCAGTTCTTTTTCTTAGAAGTCAGCCGTCGTTCCAGACGCTCATTGTTTAATCGAGAATCCGACACAAAGAATCCGTGTTTCCATTTCAGACGACCCCCCACACCCCTTTTAAGGATTGAAAAAAAAAATCTGAGGTCTGGACAGGTTAATTTTGACCAGATTGTAAAAGGTTTACATTCGTGTAACCCCCTCTGTAAGGAAAGAGAAGGAAATAATCATTGTTGTCCAAATATGGGATTGTGCGTCTGCGCTGCTCTGGCGGAGCGCATGTGCTCCAGCGGGCTGTGCGGGGAGGCGGCGCAGGCCTGCATTGTGCCCCACACTGCGCTGCTCCATCGTTGCCTTGGATGGCACATTGTACCCAACATGTCTTCCATTTGATCTAAGGATGTTTAATGTCATCTTATTTAATGATCTTATGACGCACTACATATTGGGATAATTTAGCTAAAGAATTGCAATTTGTTTTTCATATTTATAAATCCCAAAAAATCAGTACATTCATAGATGCAATGTACACAATCTGATTGCTAATGGATATTGGTGCCTATGTCCAGTTATATTGATTAGAGTGAAGGTGTGACGTTTAATTTGGGAAACTGTACTTTTCATTATAATTGACCCGTCTGTTGCAATGCTTTTCTAATTATGCATTTGTTTATGTTCCCTTTAGTCGCACATCATGGCAGCTAAAGCAGTTGCAAATACACTCAAGACATCTCTAGGCCCAAATGGTGAGCCGTGGCGGTTATTGTTTATTACTTTATTAATTTCGTGTTTTGGAGTTTGAGAGTTTCTGACATGATTAAATGTACTCGCCCAGGCCTTGATAAGATGATGGTGGACAGGGATGGAGAGGTGACTGTGACCAATGACGGTGCCACTATCCTGGGCATGATGGATGTGGAGCACCAGATTGCCAAACTCATGGTGGAGCTGTCCAAGTCTCAGGATGATGAGATTGGTGATGGAACCACTGGGGTAGTAGGTAAGACCCTTTAGCCATTCTGCATAGAACCAAGGGAGCCTTTTTTTATGTACGCGTGAAATGTAATAATAATGTTTTTGGTTTAAAAGTAGCCTCCTGAGAATGATGTCCTTTTACCAGTGTGCAAGTTGATTAATATAACCTTTCATTTTGATTATATTCTGCAATTTAAATGTTTTTTTTTTTCTTCTCCTTCATCATTAGTCCTTGCTGGTGCCCTTCTGGAACAAGCGGAGCAGTTGCTGGACCGTGGCATCCACCCCATTAGAATAGCTGATGGTTATGATCAGGCTGCTCGTATTGCTATTGACCAGCTTGACAAAATAAGTGACAGCTTCCCAGTTGATCCAAAAAATACAGAGCCCCTTATTCAGACTGCCATGACAACGCTGGGATCTAAAGTGTAGGTATCCTTAGATATTGGAAACATTCGCTCTGTCATTGACTATATTGCATGTACTGTACATTACAGGTGAGAGATGGCACTGTTCATTCCTGTGCCTGTAACGTCACCATTTTCTTATTGGGTTTTGAGTTTTTTTTTTTTTTTTTTTCCGTTCTTTCTTTCAGTATCAATCGTTGCCATAGGCAGATGGCAGAGATTGCTGTGAATGCCATCCTGACAGTTGCAGACATGGATCGCAAAGATGTTGACTTTGAGCTGATCAAGATGGAGGGGAAAGTTGGTGGAAAACTGGAGGACACTCAGCTTATTAAGGGAGTGATTGTGGACAAAGAGTTCAGCCATCCCCAGATGCCTAAAGTTAGTTAATATGGCTTTGCATTATTTAAAAATTAATAGTATATGTATATCTGAATGAATACTAACTGTAGTCTCTTTTTAGGTTTTAAAAAACACAAAAATTGCTATCCTTACCTGCCCATTTGAGCCACCCAAACCTAAGACTAAGCATAAGCTGGATGTGACTTCTGTGGAAGATTACAAAGCCCTGCAGAAATATGAGAAGGACAAGTTTGAAGAAATGATTCGCCAGGTTAGTATTGTGTGACAAAACCATGGTTTTCAGACATTCATTTAATTAGGGTTGCTGGTCAGGCACAATGATTCCTCAACACTGCTTTCCAATACAGTCCTTGACAGGGTTTTAGTACAACCAGCTCTATATGTAATTTATCAAGGAGTAAAACATTCAAATACTAGTGCATTTACCTAGCTCTTTAAATGGTCATAATGCTAATGCCAGCGGATCAGTGTTTCCAACGTTTAAAATGTTGTTTTTGTCTTAATACATTCGACTCATAGCTGTTAAATTAAGCTCTGCATTTCTAAAATAGATGAGACAATGTGCTTTACGATATACTGAGTTTTCTTAACTGGAATCCTTTCCTCCAGATCAAAGATAATGGAGCTAACCTGGCAATCTGTCAGTGGGGATTTGATGACGAAGCAAACCATTTGCTACTCCAGAATGAGTTGCCAGCTGTCCGTTGGGTTGGTGGTCCTGAAATTGAGGTAAGGGGAACTGCCTGCTAGCCTACAAAAATTGAGGCCTGTTCTTATGTCATCACAACACATTTTGACCAGTTAACGGCACATTTAAATCTATTTTTATCATCCTTGAGATGCACTTCGTATTTGCAAATACAATAGTATGAGTCTTGTATTTTATACAGGCACTCTTAATCCATATGCATAATATTAATTTAGTTTCTAGTAGGCTGTAACAACATTTCTCTTCACCTTAGCTGATTGCAATTGCAACCGGAGGACGCATTGTGCCCAGATTCTGTGAACTCACGCCTGAGAAGCTCGGCTCTGCTGGGATTGTGAAGGAGATCTCTTTTGGCACGACCAAGGACAGAATGCTTGTTATTGAGGAGTGCAAGAACTCCAGGGCCGTGACTGTCTTCATCAGGGGAGGAAACAAAATGGTAGGAAAACAAAACTGACATTCATTCACTTATGTCCGATATAAAATATTACCTGATGTATGAGTTTTCTCGTGCTGCAGAATACCTTGGTTTAAATTAGATATTTAAGTGGATAGTGCTGTAAAGGCTGGACTACATTTTAAGGTTTAGACTCATCACATACTTCAAAATAAAACCTCAAGGTCTTTATTTTTTAGACCGAACTATTTTGTCTTTGAAATGACTTTTGACGATGCCATTATTTTCCCCCCCTCAGATTATCGAAGAAGCAAAGCGCGCTCTCCACGACGCCCTGTGCGTGATTCGCAACTTGGTCCGTGATAACCGCATTGTTTATGGAGGAGGCGCTTCAGAGATTGCTTGTGCTTTAGCTGTGAACGAGGCAGCAGACAAGGTAAGCGGCACAACTTTAATACGTGCATTTGTGGGCCATTTGAATGTATTATTTTAGAAACCTTTGACAGTAAATAAAGTTTCATTCTTATCTAGTTTCTTTTAAAGGGTGTTAAAATTAATCCACAAAAATGTGATCCAGGAAGATGCAGTGTTTGTGTAGTAAAGCCAGGTGGTAAAGTTAAAGTATTGTTGTTCACATGCAGTTTAATATATCCTGATGGGACAACCTGGCATAAGGAGAAACAAAAGGCTTTTTTTTTTATTAATGTATTGTGAAATCTGCTTGTTTCATGGTATACCGACCCAACCTTTTTCTTTTTTCTCCCCTTTAGTGTCCTTCTTTGGAGCAGTATGCGATGAGATCCTTTGCTGATGCTTTAGAAGTTATTCCCATGTCGCTAGCAGAGAACAGTGGCTTGAATCCTATCCAAACAATGACTGAGGTTCGAGCCAAGCAAGTGAAAGACAACAACCCTGCACTTGGAATCGACTGTCTGAATCAGGGCACACACGGTATGTTTTCTGCTATTCCTCTATTTAGTATATGTAATGGAATCCACTGCTTTAAAACCCAACAAACCCAAAAACCCAAAATAATTGATAATCATCTCTTGATTTTAATGTAATGCACTAATAGTTTTTCAAAATCTAGCTTGGCGTGTTCATAAGATTTAAATTTGTTGTACCCATTAAAATTAGAAATCAAATGAAATGCCTTTTCAGATATAAAACACTGGTTTTCATTTTTAATATTTGTATAATCCTACCCATCCTTCTGTTTTCACTAGATATGAAAGTGCAACATGTGATTGAAACGCTTATTGGCAAGAAGCAGCAGATCTCTCTGGCTACTCAAGTGGTAAAAATGATCCTGAAGATCGACGATATCCGAAGCCCTGGGGAATCGGAGGACTGATGTGGATACGACAGCTGTGAGGCTTGTCTGGAGACATCTTGGTCTCAAAGCACTTCAGAAGAAAATGTCCAGACGTTTAGTACAGTTATTTATTATTTGATGCTACAATGTCCTTGCGAAGAACTGTAATTGTACTGACTTCATTAATAAAAAGGTCTGTCACAATATTTTTTCTGACTTTTTTTTTTATTGAATGGAAAATCTTCAAACTGTTGTTGATCCGAATTAACCCTTCAGTCAGAATTTACAAATTTGTGAATACATTCTTACACGTATGAAATAGAAACTAGTGAAATGTTTAATACCCTTTCACTCCCCCAATATTAGTATGTTAGTTAACTTGAATGGAATTAAATGGGTTAATAGCATTAATGATGAGTGTCAATTTTTTTTTTTTTTTAATTAAATGTATTTGTTCAACCAATTAATCATGTCCTTTCTGGCCTCTTCAATGATGGGTTTGTCTTTCGGATTTATATCTCCCCTCTTGCGGTGTACAAATCCATGGGTTTGGCTGGGGAAAATCTTGACTTTAAAATCCACTGTACAGTGCTCTTGAAGTTTCTTCTCCAGGGTGGCCACCTTTGTATTGAAAAAAGATAAAATGTATAGATGTGTGTTTACATATAGACATGTTGGGGGGAGGCCGACTGGCATCATTCCAGCTTCCTTTTCACCCCAATTTGAGTTCCTCCTTGTATTTTCCTCATAGTCAATGTCCATTTCACAGATGTACACAGTAAACTGACCTTTTGTAGTTTGGGCCAACAAAAGTTAAGTTCCAGAAAAGTTTAACAACCTACTGAACCAAGTTAATGTTTTATGAAGTCTGCTTAATGTATTAAAGTTATACCAGTTTTTTATCCAAACCTACAGCACTTTTAAAATTCTTAAAATTAAAGTAATTTGTGACTAGAAGAGATTCTTACGTTTGGTTAAGAGCTCCTTAAATTCTGTTAAGTCTTAAGGTGGGAGTGTGTATACATGCTATTCATTCATTTTTTTAAATCTTTACTTACCTGGTCAAGTGGAATAACGTGGTCATTTTCTGCAAAAATGAAAAATGTGGGGCTGTGTAATTTATACCGGTCTTCTGTCTCTCGGACTATTCCTATAAGCAAAACCAAAAACCTCAATTACAGATTAAATTAAGTAAAATCAAATTAAACCATCCACTTGATTTCACACCTCACCATAAACAGAAACACCAGCTTTGAGCTCAGGGTAATTCAGGATCAAGTGGTGTGTGGCAACTCCACCCCAGCAAAACCCTACAACTGCTATCCTCTTCGCACCACAGCTTCCCTTCAGATACTTAAGAACTGCATCGGCCTCTCTGAAACAACAATGAATTGGGTGAGAATAATTTCTTCTAATGATTCTATTCAAAACAAAGAATAGCAAAATTCCTTGGACTTCAAGCTCCTAGGAAACTATATATAACGAGGAGTTTCTAAAGAATAAGATCAGATTTATTTACAACATCTGAATTGTATGTTTAATGGAGCCTGCTCCATAGTTGCAGAGCACATTACATAAGATTAAGCATATTGCTGGCCTTCAGTATAATTAACAATGCATAGCTTAGGTCTTACTGTGAACTCTTCAGTTAGACATAAGCCATTATCTGCAACAATGGTGGACTGACTCCTTTTAATCAGTGTGTTTAATGTATCTGAATGTCTCTTGCCATGGTATACAGGTTTCATATATATTATTAATGACGGGTTAATCTAGTCATGACTGGGCTTCTAAAAATACGTAATTACTGATTAAACACATCCAGACACTACTTTGATTTACTTATTTTTTAGAATGCAAATGTATGTAATATGATTTTTACAAAATTGTACTGAACCTATTTATGTTGGTTGGCTTCCTGTCTTGAAGCCACTCTTGAAATGTTGACCAATCATCAGTAGGTCTCCAAGGTTCTTTGCCAACATAGAAATCTGGGCAGATTGCTCTGGGAATAGGCAGGAGAACAGTAACAAACCAGTGTAACTAGGAAGCATGGTGAAGCATTAGATTAGAAACTTAGACTATATATAGTTTTATTTAACAGCTGTACAAGAACATGGTGTTTTAATATGAAAATAAATAAAACTATGATTAGAATACAAATACAAATCACTGTTAAAGAAATGGTAGTTTATTCTACTTTTTTGGAGAGGTAAGGTTAAATTATAATGCAATAAATCCAACCAACACCAAGGCACAAGTTTCTGTCCTGGTAGGTAACTTCTAATTTGTAAACGTAATCATGATTATAATAGTCACACATTCTGAAAACAAAAGGAAGATACTGACATATATCCATGAGATGCAAGCAGATCTGCCATATATCTGGTGTTGGGAAGCTGCCACCCATAAATGTCCTGAATGACTATGACGGCCTTGTCTGTGCCAGATGTTGGCTTGGTCACATATGCTTGGATGTGCTCAATCTGCACCTCTTCTCCCAGACCCCTGTAGTCCATCTTGTCCCCAATGTCGCAGGGGCAAGGTTTAGCCTCGTTTGCCATCTTGAAAATGAAGCACAGCCATCAATGTAAGCATGTTCTGCATTCGTGTATAGATCCCCGTCCATGCAGTCTAGCAGTGTTTTAAGTTAACTAATTAAAATGTTGAATAAAGAATATATACAAGTGTGGGTCACATGGTGTCAAATAACTGCATTTTTACTGGAACCTCAATACATGTACAAATACACGGACTTCCACAGTCGGGCATTTAAAAGGGATTGAAACACTCATCAGTAACCATTTAAAAAGTTCAGTGAGTTCTGAAATAAAAAGTAAGGAAACCTATAATCTACATGTTTTAGGTGTAGAAATCTGCACAGCTATGATATTTGATCAGGACACCCCCAGCCTGGCACTGTGCTCAGGGCGCAAGGAAACTTTTCTGTTACGCAACACTTAGTCATGACGATGCACTTATTACAAATTATATACAATGAGCAGCCACATGGTTGTACTTAGGTATTTAAATAACACGTTAAGCTTTGCACACCGCAGTCGTATTGATTTGGAAGATCTAACTGAAAACGGCAGGATGATGGCGAATATATCATGCACACGAAATACAACTTGCACACAACACATGCACACTCGCTCACCTTGGCCTCAGTCTCTCCGCTGTCCGTCCTGCGCGGCTCGCTGGCTCGGCCGCAGCGCACGTTTCCACACCTCTGCGCGGCTCTGCGCGGCTCCGCCAATGAAACCGGCGCATTCGCGCACATCTGCGCTGCTTCGCCAATGGGATCGCTGAGAGTCAGCAGGTCTGCACTGATCTGCACGACAATATGCGCCACAAGAACGCGCCCTATGCGCTGCGCAGCGCGACGCAGCTGTGGATTTCAAAGCTACACAATGACGATGCCATGTTTTCGCATTTTACAATTTCAAAATATAAAGACAGACACATGATTTCCATTAAATTATTAATTTTTTATTAAATTAAATTAATTAATTATTAAATCGTATTGCTTTTCAGTGATACACCTGCTATTGAAAGTGTGGATCCTTGATCGAAAAAAAGGGAAACGATGTACAAAAGGCACCGCTGGGATTCGAACCCAGGATCTCCTGTTTACTAGACAGGCGCTTTAACCAACTAAGCCACGGCGCCGTGCTGGGTGCCAGCATTGACTGCTAGCCCTAAAGTCAGGGATTACAATTGAATTTGTTTTTTGTTAGCGGATACATTGATTCGTAACATTTTGACGTTCTGTTGGACGCTTTGTAAATAATTACCCCTCCCTTTGTTCCATTTAAGATTTGTTTCAACATTGGAAATTATTCGACCTGTATTATTTTTAAACGCTGTTTTAAACTGCACATTTTTCTTAAATCAGCATCTCTACATGTATGGCAGCCATTCCATTCCAGTGTCTGTTGAATTGCAACACAGGCACAGCTCCTTCTACTGAATGAGCTACTGATTAGGTCATCACCTGAACCAAATCTTATTAAACAAGGAAAAGTATAAAAACCACTGCTGTGGTCATCACTATCCTCTTGCAATAGGACCAGCTGGATGGCAAGAACAGTGCTAGTAGTACCTCAAAAGTAATTGGAATCAAAAAATAACTGTTGACCATACCAAAAGAGTTGAAAAGGAAAGTTTTTAGAGAGGAAAAGAAGGGATCAATTCTGGCTTTACTGGCAGAGGGATACAGTGAGCGTTGGGTTGCTTCCTCCTTCCAGTTTCAAAGACGGTGGTTCATAAGAACAAGGTCAAGCAGCAGACATTGGGGACAACAAAGCTACAGACCGGCAGAGGGCAAAAAGGACACTCCACTGACCGGGATGACCGCCAACTCATTCGAATGTCACTCAACAACCGTAGGATGACATCAAGTGACCTACAAAAAGAATGGCAAACGGCAGCAGGGGTAAAGTGCACGGCGAGGACGGTTCGAAACAGGCTCGTAGGGGCAGGGCTGAAGTCGTGCAAAGCTCATCCATCAATGAGAAGCAATGAAGAGCCAGGCTGAGGTTTGCAAAAGACCACAAGGATTGGACCGTAGAGGACTGGAGTAAGGTCATCTTCTCTGAGTCTAATTTTCAGCTTTGCCCAACACCTGGTCGTCTAATGGTTAGACGGAGACATGGAGAGGCCTACAAGCCACAGTGTCTTGCACCCACTGTGAAATTGGGTGGAAGACCAATGATGATCTGGGGGTGCTTCAGCAAGGCTGGAAACCGGCAGATTTGTCTTTGTGAAGGACGCATGAATCAAGCCACGTACAAGGTTGTCCTGGAAGAAAACTTGCTTCCTTCTGCTCTGACAATGTTCCCCAACTCTGAGGATTGTTTTTTCCAGCAGGACAATGCTCCATGTCACACAGCCAGGTCAATCAAGTTGTGGATGGGGGACCACCAGATCAAGACCCTGTCATTGCCAGCCCAATCTCCAGACCTGAACCCCATTGAAAGCCTCTGGAATTTGATCAAGAGGAAGATGGATGGTCACAAGCCATCAAACAAAGCTGAGCTGCATGAATTTGTGCACCAGGAGTGGCATGAAGTCACCCAACATCAATGTGAAAGACTGGTGGAGAGCATGCCAAGACGCATGAAAGCTGTGATTGAAAATCAGAGTTAATCCACCAAATATTGATTTCTGAACTCTTCCCAAGTTAAAACATTGGTATTGTTTAAAAATGAATATGGACTTATTTTCTTTGGATTATTCGAAGTCTGACAACACTGCATCTTTTCTGTAATTTTGACCAGTTGTCATTTTCTGCAAATAAATGCTCTAAATTACTATTTTTATTTGGAATTTGGGAGAAATGTTGTCAGTAGTTTATAGAAGAAAAGAAAAATGTTGATTTTACCCAAACAAATACCTATAAATAGTTAAACCAGAGAAACTGATAATTTTGCAATGATCTCTTAATTTTTTCCAGAGCTGTATATACACTCACCTAAAGGATTATTAGGAACACCATACTAATACTGTGTTTGACCCCCTTTCGCCTTCAGAACTGCCTTAATTCTACGTGGCATTGAACAAGGTGCTGAAAGCATTCTTTAGAAATGTTGGCCCATATTGATAGGATAGCATCTTGCAGTTGATGGAGATTTGTGGGATGCACATCCAGGGCACGAAGCTCCCGTTCCACCACATCCCAAAGATGCTCTATTGGGTTGAGATCTGGTGATTGTGGGGGCCAGTTTAGTACAGTGAACTCATTGTCATGTTCAAGAAACCAATTTGAAATGATTGGACCTTTGTGACATGGTGCATTATCCTGCTGGAAGTAGCCATCAGAGGATGGGTACATGGTGGTCATAAAGGAATGGACATGGTCAGAAACAATGCTCAGGTAGGCCGTGGCATTTAAACGATGCCCAATTGGCACTAAGGGGCCTAAAGTGTGCCAAGAAAACATCCCCCACACCATTACACCACCACCACCAGCCTGCACAGTGGTAACAAGGCATGATGGATCCATGTTCTCATTCTGTTTACGCCAAATTCTGACTCTACCATCTGAATGTCTCAACAGAAATCGAGACTCATCAGACCAGGCAACATTTTTCCAGTCTTCAACTGTCCAATTTTGGTGAGCTTGTGCAAATTGTAGCCTCTTTTTCCTATTTGTAGTGGAGATGAGTGGTACCCGGTGGGGTCTTCTGCTGTTGTAGCCCATCCGCCTCAAGGTTGTACGTGTTGTGGCTTCACAAATGCTTTGCTGCATACCTCGGTTGTAACGAGTGGTTATTTCAGTCAAAGTTGCTCTTCTATCAGCTTGAATCAGTCGGCCCATTCTCCTCTGACCTCTAGCATCAACAAGGCATTTTGGCCCACAGGACTGCCGCATACTGGATGTTTTTCCCTTTTCACACCATTCTTTGTAAACCCTAGAAATGGTTGTGCGTGAAAATCCCAGTAACTGAGCAGATTGTGAAATACTCAGACCGGCCCGTCTGGCACCAACAACCATGCCACGCTCAAAATTGCTTAAATCACCTTTCTTTCCCATTCAGACATTCAGTTTGGAGTTCAGGAGATTGTCTTGACCAGGACCACACCCCTAAATGCATTGAAGCAACTGCCATGTGATTGGTTGGTTAGATAATTGCATTAATTAGAAATTGAACAGGTGTTCCTAATAATCCTTTAGGTGAGTGTATAGTACTGTGCAAAAGGTTTAGACAGGTGTGAAAAAATGCTCTAAAGTAAGACATGTTAACAGATTATATTGATTAATTAACTAAATGCAAAGTGAGTGAACAGAAGAAAAATCTACATCAAATCAATATTTGGTGAGACCACCATTTGCCTTCAAAACAGCATCAATTCTTCTAGGTACACTTGCACACAGTTTCTGAAGGAACTCAGCAGGTAGGTCGGCCCAAACATCTTGGAGAACTAACCACAGTTCTGTGGATTTAGGCAGCCTCAGTTGCTTCTCTTTCCTCATGTAATCCCCGACAGACTCGATGATGTTGAGATCAGGGCTCTGTGGGGGCCATTACATTCCACTTCCAGGACTCCTTGTTCTTCTTTACGCTGAAGATAGATCTTAATGACTTTCGCTGTATGTTTGGGGTCTTGTCATGCTGCAGAGTAAGTTTGGTGCCAATCAGATGCCTCCCTGATGGTATTGCATGATGGATAAGTATCTGCCTGTACTTCTCAGCATTGAGGAGACCACTAATTCTGACCAAATCCCCATCTCCATTTGCAGAAATGCAGCCCCAAACTTGCAAGGAACTGCCACCATGATTCACTGTTGCCTGCAGACACTCATTCGTGTACCGCTCTCCAGCCCTTCATCCAACAAACTGCCTTCTGCTACAGCCAAATATTTCACACTTTGACTCATCAGTCCAGAGCACCTGCTGCCAGTTGTCTGCACCCCAGTTCCTGTGTTTTCATGCATAGTTGAGTTGTTTGTCTTGTTGCCACGTTGGAGGTATGGCTTTTTGGCCACAAGTGTTCCATGAAGGCCACTTCTGACCAGACGTCTCCAGACAGTAGATGGGTGTACCAGGGTCCCACTGTTTTCTGCCAATTCTGAGCTGATGGCACTGCTGGACATCTTCCGATTGAGAAGGGAAGTAAGCATGATGTGTCTTTCATCTGTTGCAGTACGTTTCCTTGGCCGATCACTGCGTCTACGGTCATCAATGTTGCCCGTTTCTTTGTGCTTCTTCAAAAGATCTGGAAACCCCTGTCTGCCTTGAAATGTCTGCCTGGGAGAGACCTTGCTGATGCAGTATATACCGTGTGTCTTGTTGCTGTGCTCAGTCTTGCCATGGTGTAGGACTTTTGACAGTAAACTGTCTTCAGCAGCCTCACCTTGTTAGCTGAGTTTGGCTGATCCTCACCCAGTTTTATTCCTCCAACACAGCTGTTTCTGTTTCAGTTAATGATTGTGTTTCAACCTACATATTGAATTGATGATCATTAGCACCTGTTTGGTATAATTGTTATACCTGACTATATGCCTACAACATCTCAGACTGTGCAAGTGTACCTAGAAGAATTGATGTTGTTTGAAGGCAAAGGGTGGTCACACCAAATAAGGATTTGATGTAGATGTTTCTTCTGTTCACTCACTTTGCATTTAGTTAATTGATAACATTCTTAATTTACAGCATTTTTTCACACCTGCCTAAAACTACTGCAAAGTACTGTGTGGATACAGCATATTATATGTTTCCCCAAATCAAGGCAAGTCGAACCCAAAAATGACAATATGGTTCGGCCCATGAGTGGGGATGGCACAAAGTCGTTGCTTATGGATAACAATCCGGAAAACATTGCCATTGCTAAACTATTAGGCAATTGAATACATTTTGTACTAATACAATTTGAAAAATAAAAACATATTGGTCGGTCAGTTACAGCTATAATTGCAAAATATTCATTCAAAAACAAACAATCACAGCCTTTATAGTTAATTTCAAATTGTGACAATAAACAATATGAGCGTCGGACACAAGATGCGTGAGAGCTAACGGGTCTGCTTTCATTGCTGATGTCATTATTTCCACTCGTCTTCTGATAGGAAGGTATTTTAACATATTTTGCAAAGTTGTTGTGTTAGATGCATATTCATCAATTACAAAGTATGAATTTGGGATAGAGACATGCGTTTGTAGTTGCTTAGTTGAGATTCTGCTGAAAAGAACCATGTGCGCTTTGTTTCCTTTGCGTCTTTGCTGGCGTTTGCGCCGGTTGAGATGGTAAATGACTGCTTTCTACCGCAATTTGTCAGGGAACCAACCAGAGAGAGTGACATTTACATGATCTTTTCAAATGACCAAGATAGAGTCAGAGGGACACTAGTTAGCTTTGAGGCATACTTTCAGAAAACAAGGACCAAGTCTAAAACAATGGTTTACAATTTTAGAAAAGCAAACCTTGAAGGTATGAGGCGGCATTTAGAAGAGTTAGACTAGAGCACACTGGATACAGATTCAGCTGAAAGTGGATGGGTATATTTTAAGAATTTAATTTGAGGCTCAGGAGAAATTTATACCAAAACTTAGCAAACTGAGGACCCAAAAACAGTGGCCAAAATGGTTTAATAGAAGTATGCAAAAAAATAAAATGTTGTATAGCACATACAAAAGCGATGGAGACTAAACAAAATACAAAGAATATGTTGAGCTGAAAAGAAATCTTAAGAGAGATCAGGAAAGCAAAAAGGGAAATAGAAAGAAACAGCTCTTGGAGCTAAAACTAAAGCAAAGAGCTTTTTTCAATATTACAACAGCAAGAGGTCAATAAAGGAGGAAGTGAAACAGATAAAGGGCAAAAATTGAAGTATCTTGGAAAATGAAGAAGATGTGGCAAATGTTCTAAATGAGTATTTCACAGAGGTTTTTACAAAAGAAGAGACAGATAACATGCCACAGGTTAACAATCAGTCCAGTGAAACCCTAAGAGAGATCAGGATAAATGAGGAGGAGGTACTAAAGGGACTAGCAAAATTAAAAACAAACAAATCACCTGGGCCAGATGGTATATTTCCAACAGTACTTAAAGAAATGAGGGAAATTATTTATAGGCCGCTAACTCAAATATTCCAAATGACACTTAGAACAGGGGATGTGCCAACTGACTGGAAGACAACAAATGTCATATCAATCCACAAGAAAGGGGACAAAACTGAGCCAGGAAATTACAGACCAAACAGTCTCACCTGCATTACTTGTAAAATGTTGGAAAAAATGATTAGAAAGAAAATAGAGGAGCATCTTAATGAAAACCATATTCTTGGAGATAGTCAACATGGGTTTAGATGAGGCAGATCATGTCTTACTAATTTATTAGAACATGCAACTGCAGCTGTAGATCACATGAAAGCATATGATATGATATACTTAGATTTTCAAAAAGCTTTTGATAAGGTTCCACACCAAAGACTGATCCTCACATTGGAAGCTGTAGGCATTCAGGGTCATGTAAGTAGATGGATTATGAACTGGTTGATGTCTAGGAAACAGAGGGTGTCGATTAGAGGAGTTGCTTCTAACTGGAGTGAGGTTGTTAGTGGAGTTCCACAGGGATCAGTACTAGGGCCTTTGCTTTTTCTAATCTATATTAATGATCTGGACTCTGGGATAGTTAGCAAACTTGTCAAATTTGCAGATGATCCTAAAATAGGTGGCTCAGCAGATACAATCTCGGCAGCACAGGCTATTCAAAGGGACTTAGATAATATTCAGTTGTGGGCTGACACCTGGCAGATGAAATTCAATGTGGACAAGTCCACTATAATTACACTATGGGAGGAATAGAACTAGATGAAGTAATGGATGAGAAACACCTAGGAGTCTACGTGGACTCCTCACTTTCTCCATCCAAACAGTGTGGGGAAGCAATAAAAAAGGCAAACAGAATGCTAGGGTATATTGTCAAAAGTGTAGAATTGAGAACAAGGGCAGTGATGTTCAGACTGTACAATGCACTAGTTAGAGCTCATCTGGATACTGTGTGCAGTTCTGGGCTCCACACTTCAAGAAAGATATCGCTGCTCTAGAGGCAGTTCAGAGGAGAGCAACCAGACTTATTCCAGGACTGAAGGGAATGTCCTACTGAGAGACTGAGGGAACTGAACCTTTTCACCCTGGAACAGAGGAGACTACATGGGGACTTGATTCAAGTCTTCAAAATCATGAAAGGCATCGACCACATCAAACCAGAGGAGCTTTTCCAGATCAGCAGGGACACATGCACCCGGGGACACAAATGGAAATTGGGCTTCAGGGCATTCAAGACGGAAAACAGGAGACACTTCTTCACACAGAGAGTCGTCACAATCTGAACAAACTCCCCAGCGATGTGGTAGAAGCTGAAAATTTGGGAACATTTAAAAACAGACTGGATAGGATCCTTGGATCACTTAGTTATTAATGGACACCAAACGAGCACGATGGGTCGAATGGCCTCCTCTCGTTTGTAAACTTTTTTATGTTCTTATGCAGATCATAGGCATAGTATTGGCCAATGGAAAGGACATTATTATGTATAGGTCATCAGCATAGAAATCTTATATTTTTTACCCAATCACAGACCATGGGCAGGTTGCACTAAAAATGTCTGCGTTCCAGACAAAATCGGATGTGGGATGTTCCTACTTGATATTTCAGACTTCCAACCAAGAAGCATTCCAGTGTTCGGAGCTCAAAAATATGAAATATAAACAAGGAAATGGCTGAACTTGTAAAGCTGGTGTTTGTTTTGCAGGTATACAAACAGTTGAAATGTTAACAGAGAAGCATACAGTGAGAGGCTGTGACCTTGCCTCATCCAAAAACAGATTCAAATCCCTGTCTGTGTAGCCTGCAGTGTAAATAGAAGTGAATAACAATTATATCACATACAGCACATAGGCTAAATGATACTGCTAATGTTAAATGATATCCAGAGTGAATATTGTAGAATTCCATACTGATACGTTGAACAGTGCTACAAATACAAATTTTAACGTAGGCCTATTTGTATATTTAAAATTATTAATATACACTCACCTAAAGGATTATTAGGAACACCTGTTCAATTTCTCATTAATGCAATTATCTAACCAACCAATCACATGGCAGTTGCTTCAATGCATTTAGGGGTGTGGTCCTGGTCAAGACAATCTCCTGAACTCCAAACTGAATGTCTGAATGGGAAAGAAAGGTGATTTAAGCAATTTTGAGCGTGGCATGGTTGTTGGTGCCAGACGGGCCGCTCTGAGTATTTCACAATCTGCTCAGTTACTGGGATTTTCACGCACAACCATTTCTAGGGTTTACAAAGAATGGTGTGAAAAGGGAAAAACATCCAGTATGCGGCAGTCCTGTGGGCGAAAATGCCTTGTTGATGCTAGAGGTCAGAGGAGAATGGGCCGACTGATTCAAGCTGATAGAAGAGCAACTTTGACTGAAATAACCACTCGTTACAACCGAGGTATGCAGCAAAGCATTTGTGAAGCCACAACACGTACAACCTTGAGGCGGATAGGCTACAACAGCAGAAGACCCCACCGGGTACCACTCATCTCCACTACAAATAGGAAAAAGAGGCTACAATTTGCACAAGCTCACCAAAATTGGACAGTTGAAGACTGGAAAAATGTTTCCTGGTCTGATGAGTCTCGATTTCTGTTGAGACATTCAGATGGTAGAGTCAGAATTTGGCGTAAACAGAATGAGAACATGGATCCATCATGCCTTGTTACCACTGTGCAGGCTGGTGGTGGTGGTGTAATGGTGTGGGGGATGTTTTCTTGGCACACATTAGGCCCCTTAGTGCCAACTGGGCATCGTTTAAATGCCACGGCCTACCTGAGCATTGTTTCTGACCATGTCCATCCCTTTATGACCACCATGTACCCATCCTCTGATGGCTACTTCCAGCATGTCACAAAGGTCGAATCATTTCAAATTGGTTTCTTGAACATGACAATGAGTTCACTGTACTAAACTGGCCCCCACAGTCACCAGATCTCAACCCAATAGAGCATCTTTGGGATGTGGTGGAACGGGAGCTTCGTGCCCTGGATGTGCATCCCACAAATCTCCATCAACTGCAAGATGCTATCCTATCAATATGGGCCAACATTTCTAAAGAATGCTTTCAGCACCTTGTTGAATCAATGCCACGTAGAGTTAAGGCAGTTCTGAAGGCGAAAGGGGGTCAAACACAGTATTAGTATGGTGTTCCTAATAATCCTTTAGGTGAGTGTATATTGCTTATTTTACAGCTGTCTTACCAACAGGAAATGTACTTATTTATTTGCAGATTATGAAGATGTCGGCCCCATTCAAACTATGAAAAGAAAAACTAGGTTCAAAGAGAGGAAATTTACGCTGAAGTATTGGAACTCCAGATCAAAATATAAAAGTTAAAAATGGCAATTCGAGTTAAAAGGGAAGGAGAAAAATATTATTGTAGTCATTAAGAGTTGTTGGTTGTTAATACATTTGTCATTATGTATATTAGATACTACGTAATAGATTTGAATTTGTATTGTAAATAGTTCACCTAAATGTAAGTTTTTATTAATTAAATTAAACATTTAAGTGTCAAATTAGTTGCAACTATTATTAGTCAAACGTCCATTACTTTGTATGTAATTAAGTATTGAAACATTAGAGCTTTTGCATTTTCCTGTGTTATTTCTGAATTATTTATATGAGAAGGCTTTTGCCTGTCCTCACTTGATGAAATACCCTTTAATTTAATCATTCAAAATTACCTGGCATATGTTCTGCCATGTTGGCTTCATGTCAGTTTCTATAGCAAGACATACATTTTCCCCATTTAAGCCTGGTGTAGGGTAGGCTTAAAAAATGACTTAAATTTAAGACAAAACTGATTTCATTTTGTTTTGTCCAACAGGCCTATTTATTTTGGGCTTAAATGTAACTAGCCAATCCAAAGACCCTCTGAAAACCCTGGAACTCCGGTGTCAGATTTCACGCTGCCCCAGAGCGCACTGGTCAAAATGCAGATGAGAGACTATTTTACAGCGCATGTGTTGCATGATATGTTGTTATTTGGGGGATGTTCTTATATTACAATAAGTAATACTTTAACTTCGCTCATCATGTTTTAACTTTTATTTTTATGCATTTTCCACAGGCTTGACTGGATTCCACGCTTTGTCGTTAAAAATCCACACCCTTTGATTCCATCTGGCCCTGCTCATGGGTAAAACTTCATTTAAATATATAATACAGCAGAAGGCATGTCAACTACCAAATACATGTAAAATAAGATACCATATCAATACCAACACCTCAATACAAGTAAATTCATTGAATCACTTAATCAAACCCAGGCATCCACTAGGTGTCACTCATACCCATCATTCATAGCACTGCCAGAACCATATTTAAAAAATCTTTTTAACCTTTTATTTTTGTTCTGAGGTAAATAGTATTTCTGTATCATGCTTTATTAATGAATGCATGTGTCTTGTATTGAAACATGTCTAGACAATCTGGGCATTTAGTGACGTCTTGCATAACAACCAACTCCGCCATCTTTGTTTGGGGGTAAGAATTAACAGGTGTTAAATTATCATTATGAATAAATATGGCTGTACTGCCAGCAACAAGACAATTATTATTATTATTATTATTATTATTATTATTATTATTATTATTATTATTTTATTTTTTTATTATTTCTTGGCAGACGTCCTTATCCAGGGCGACTTACAACATAAGTGCAAACATACAGTTAAGTACAAGGCATCAATCATTACATATTCAATTTAGCTAAAACATAGCAATTCAAAATAATACATTTTACAAATTCCAATTTACAATTTACACAAGTACAGTAAGTGAGGTCCTACATCCTGGACGGTGAAAGCTAAGTGCTGTTAAGATGTAGGGTCACAGACAAGGGCTATGGGAAAAGGAGCAAGGAGGAATACAATCAAGAACGCGAGAAGCATAATAAAAACTGTGAAGTGCTATCTAGCAGGGATAGAGGACTAATATTACAAGTACCGTCTGAAAAGATGCGTCTTGAATAAGCGCCGGAATGAGGTCAAGGACTCTGCTGTTTTGACTTCGGTGGGCAGGTCATTCCACCATTTAGGGGCCTGAGATGAGAAGGAGCGGCTCTGGAGGAAGGAGAGTGGAGAGGAGGCAGAGTTAGTCTTCTGGCACTGGAGGAACGCAGTGGTCTGGAGGGGATGTATGGAGAGACGAGTGACTGAAGGTAACTTGGTGCAGTGTGGTCGAGACATCGATAGGTGAGGGTCAATGTCTTGACCTGAATGCGTGCCGGTATCGAGAGCCAGTGTAGGGAGCGGAGCAGTGGAGTAGCATGTGCGAATCGTGGCAGAGAGACACCAGACGAGCCGCAGAGTTCTGGATGAGCTGGAGCGGCGGGTAGTAGTTGCAGGCAGGCCGGCCAGGAGGGAGTTGCAGTAGTCCAGGCGAGAGAGGACCAGTGACTGGACAAGCAGCTGAGTCGAGTAGTTGGTGAGGAAGGGACGGATCCGGCGTATGTTGCTCAGGAAGAATCTGCAGGTGCGTGTCACCGTGGTGATGTGCTGGGTGTAGGAGAGCGCTGGATCGAGGGTGACTCCTAGATTTTTAGCGGAAGAACAAGGAGAGAGTGTGTTGCATTCCAAGGGGATTGAGATGGGGAGGTCAGCAGAAGGTGAGGAAGAGTGGGGGAAAAAGAGGAGATCCGATTTGGAGAGGTTGAGCTTGAGGTGGTGTGAGTGCATCCATGCGGAAATAGCAGGCAAGCAGGAAGAGATGCGAGAGGGGATGAGAGGGTCCGAAGAGGGAAAAGTCAGGAAGATCTGGGCATCATCAGCGTAGAAGTGGTAGGAGAAACCATAGGATGCGATGAGGGGGCCCAGGGAGCGAGTGTAGAGAGAGAACAGGAGCGGGCCCAGGACGGAGCCTTGGGGAACGCCTGTGAGGAGAGGTTGGGGGGTGGATGAGGAGCCTCGCCATGTCACTTGATAGGACCAGTCACTGAGGTAGGAGGAGAACCAGGTGAGAGCAGTCCCAGAGATCCCAAGGTCAGTGAGGCAGGAGAAGAGGATGGAGTGATCAACGGTGTCAAATGCTGCGGAGAGGTCAAGGAGGATGAGGACTGAGGAGAGGGAGGCCGCCTGAGCACAGCTGAGGGAGTCAGTGACCGCCAGGAGAGCCGTCTCAGTGGAGTGAGCTGTGCGGAAGCCGGATTGCAGAGGATCAAGGAGTAAGTGTTGGGACAGAAAGTCAGAGAGCTGATGGTGGACCGCCCGTTCGAGAGTCTTTGAGAGGAAGGGGAGTAGGGAGACAGGGCAGTAGTTCTGAGGACAGGTGGCATCAAAGGTTGGTTTCTTGAGCAGTGGGATGACAGCAGCTTGTTTAAATGCAGAGGGGAAACAGCCAGAGAGGAGTGAGGAGTTGAGGAGGGAGGAGATGAAGGGGAGAAGATCAGGAGCGGTCGCTTGGAAGAGGCGAGAAGGGAGAGGGTCCAGGGCACACGTTGTAGGTTTGTGACGTAGGAGGAGAGCAGAAACTTCAGCATCTGAGAGAGGTGAGAACGAAGAAAAGGAAGCTTGATCGGTGGGAGGTTTCGGTGTGATGGGAGATGAGGGTGGAGTATTGAAGAGCCTGCGGATGTCTGCAATCTTCAAGGAGAAGAAGGAGGCGAAATCATCAGCAGTGAGAGATGGGGGAGGAGGAGGGGGAGGGGGAGGGGGGGCAAGGAGGGAGGAGAAGGTGGAGAAGAGTTTGTGGGGGTTGATGACAGTGGATTCAAAGAGTGATTGGAAGTAAGACTTCTTGGCTGAGGTGAGTGAGGAGGAGAATGTAGACAGTAGAGAGCGGTAGACTTCGAGGGCAGCAGGGACATTTGGTCCTTTTCCACTTCTGTTCGGCAGCACGCAGACCAATTCGGGTTGAGCGGAGAACAGCAGAGAGCCAAGGCTGAGGAGGGGAGGGACGGGCAGGACGAGATGTGAGAGGACAGAGAGAGTCAAGGGAGGAGAACAAAGAGGAGGTAGCACAGTTGACAGATGGGAAAAACAGTCAATGGAAGGTAAGAGAGTGAGGGCAGTGGAGGCAAGGGTGGAGGGGGAGACAGTGCGGAGATTACAGCACAAGGTGACAGAAGGAGTGGGTGGAGTGGGGAGGGACAGGAGGGAAAGGGAGAAGGAAATGAAGTGGTGGTCCGAGTTGTCCATGGGTGTCACGGAGAGTGTTGAAGGGGAGCAGCCTCTAGAGAAGATGAGGTCAAGCTGGCGGCCTGCCCTGTGAGTGGGGGGAGATGGGGAGAGAGAGAAGTTAAAGGAGTGAAGGAGAGGAAGAAGTCCGGTACAGTGGGAAGGGTTGGAGAGGTGGATGTTGAAGTCTCCCAGGAGGATGGTAGGTGAGAACAGCGAGGGGAGGGAGGAGAGAAGAAAGTCGAGTTCATCCAGGAAGGAGGTGAGTGGACCAGGTGGACGGTAGAGAACTAGAAGGAAGAGGTGAGAGGGAGAGGTGATTTCCACTGCATGGAATTCAAAGCTGTGGGTCGTGATAGCGGAGAGAGAGGGGGGGCAGAGAAGAGGAGAGAAGGGGAGAGCAGGAGCCCTGTTCCTCCTCCCCGCCCGGTGAGACGAGGGGAGTGGGACAGGACGAACAGAGAGGATAAGGCAGCAGGGCTGGTAGAGTTGTCCGGGGAGATCCATGTCTCGGTGAGAGCGAGGAACTCCTTCTCGGGTATAGGGTATAGGGTGTCCCACTGGACACTCTTTGTGCAGCATTGTGTGATGTAGTTCAGTGCATGCTGTGTGAAGAGCCAGTATTAATGCTTTGTATAAACTGTATAATGTTTTATATTAATGTTTGAAATACTAATATGTCAATAGAGCCAATTGTATTAATTGTCAAGCAAGCAAATGTTAGCATGGCTGTTTTTATGAGTGCTGTCCCTGCAGAAGTCACTCCCAGCATTTGTTTCAAGGTTTTCTGTGGCTTATCTTAAGGCTGGAGAGGTTACATTATGGTTATTGATTAACAGTTGTTACAGATGACCATGGGACCGGACCTCTCCCAGTATATCAAAGGAAGCCATCTGGTTTCCGCATCCCACACCTTCTCCCAGGAAGACAACCACAAACATTACAAGGGCCAGAGACCTGACCTCGAGGCAGCACTTCTTGGAAGCATGTGACTGACCCTGCCCACAGAACCACATGTCATGCTTCCTATAAAAGCTGTTAACTTTTGCTGTTCACAGAGACTCCGCTCAGGTGGAGAGTTTCCATGTCAGGACCTTCCAGGCTGGGTTCAACAAGGTCTAACTAGTGCATTGTACAGTCTGAACATCACTGCCCTTGTTCTCAATTCTACACTTTTGACAATATACCCTAGCATTCTGTTTGCCTTTTTTATTGCTTCCCCACATTGTTTGGATGGAGAAAGTGAGGAGTCCACGTAGACTCTGTGGAAGGAAAGTTAGAAATTATTTTCTAATACCTGTTTTTCTGTCTTGTATACTTAAGAAAGATAAGGTCAAGCTAGAAGGTCAGGCCAGAAGGAAGCTTGATTTTGGTTTGTTATTTACGATGAGAATCTTGGAGGCAATGTCAAACAGTATGATTTAAGTGCCTGCTCCCTAATCCATGTGTTGATCTGTGAACTCTGTCCTATAATGATAGCTAACTTTTAAGATAACATAATAATGACTTTCTGATTATAACCAGCTCTTTGATTTCTGTGTATAAAAGCTCTGACTGTTAAAATGAAGGCAGAGCGACTTTGGGATCTTCTTGATTCACTGTTCCTCTCCACGCTGCGTGTAATAAAGACATTGCAATGAACGTTCCAACCTGATTGAAGGCTGATTGTTCTTCCACAATTCCTAGATCTTTCTCATTCATTACTTCTTCTAGTTATATTCCTTCCAGAGTGTAATTATTGTGGACATTTTTGTTACCTGCATGTAATACTTTGCACTTTTCCACATTGAATTTCATCTGCCAGGTGTCGACCCACAACTGAATATTATCTAAGTCCCATGAATAACCTGTGCTGCAGAGATTGTATCATCTGAAAATTTGACAAGTTTGCTAACTATCCCAGAGTCCAGATCATTAATATAGATTAGAAAAAGCAAAGGCCCTAGTACTGATCCCTGTGGAACTGCACTAACAACCTCACTCCAGTTAGAAGCGACTCCTCTAATCGACACCCTCTGTTTCCTATACATCAACCAGTTCATAATCCATCTACTTACATGACCCTGAATGCCTACAGCTTCCAATTTGAGGATCAGTCTTTGGTGTGGAACCTTATCAAAAGCTTCTTGAAAATCTAAGTATATCATATCATATGCAATATATAAGTATATACACCTGCACACACAGATATGAATGTAATGCATGTTTTTCTTTTTTTTAAAGCTGTAGTGATGGATAGATACTAACTGTAGTGCTGTAGTGATGGCAGGTAGGTATAAAAAAATTTAAAACACATTCTTCCAGTGTAATCAGAGAAATGACAGAAATAAAAACATCAGTACAACAATCAGTAGAGGTGGAGTAAAAAGAGAACAGTTTGAAAGGTTTAAAGGCTGATGTATTCAGGAGGCAATGGAGTTGATGTTGAACTGACAGAGAGGGGTCTATTGCAAACACACACCAGTATCAATCAGTTCCAACGAAGCCCCTAACAAATCATATGTTGTTAAGTGGAATGTGTTGATAAACTTACACATTTCAGACGAACGCCATCGTGTATTTGTGCTCTTGACAAACTGTTTCAGCAGAAATAGCTTTAGAAGGAGAATTATAGTGCTTGGAAAGTTACCAGGGATGTAACCATATGTAGCTCAATCCCATTTTCGCCTGCTTTAATTTTATAACCATTATCCTGACCTATAACCTGAGAAGAAGCAACAGCAGACAATCACACAGAACATGATCCACTTGCATATGAATCAAAATATAAAAATAATATATAAATATGCAAAAGACAAAGTACCTTTTTGACTAATCAAACACCTGTGTTGAGGATTCAAATATATATGTTTTTTTAATCCATATATTATGGTCAGACAGCAGTATAGGGTTATGTGTTTAAAATGTGTTTGGTAATATGACGTGCAGCAGACTTGTGTACGTTTGTGTGTGTGTGGGTTGGAAACTGATGGGAACCGTGCTGAAAGTATAAATATTCAGTTGCATATTCCACCTGAATCTCACTCTTTGTTTACTGCACAGAAATACCCAGTCATAGCTTATTTATGCCAGAACATAAGAAAGTTTACAAACGAGAGGAGGCCATTCGACCTATCATGCTCTTTTGGTGTCCATTAATAACTAAGTGATCCAAGGATCCTATCCAGTCTGATTTTAAATGTTCCCACATTTTCAGCGTCAACCACATCGCTGGGAGGTTTGTTTCAGATTGTGACGACTCTCTGTGTGAACAAGGGAGTTGTGCCAAATACCTGTTTTATTCTGAAAAGGCTGCACTGCGGTGACAGGGCATATGGGAGTAATTGCAATATAGGTTTATTTAATGAGGGGCCTGGGAACAAAGTAACAAGCAGGTTTCCAATCAAAATTAGATTGATTAAGTCTTAAATAAAATGCATTTAAAAATAATATTCATTACTGAAGGCATGCAAGGACTAGTATTGACATGAATTAATGTCACAGTGTATTTTCATCTAGTTTAATACAGACAACAGTGAACATTAGACGTTTCCTGATATGGACGAGTTATATATACTCACCTAAAGGATTATTAGGAACACCATACTAATACTGTGTTTGACCCCCTTTCGCCTTCAGAACTGCTTTAATTCTACGTGGCATTGATTCAACAAGGTGCTGAAAGCATTCTTTAGAAATGTTGGCCCATATTGATAGGATAGCATCTTGCAGTTGATGGAGATTTGTCGGATGCACATCCAGGGCACGAAGCTCCCGTTCCACCACATCCCAAAGATGCTCTATTGGGTTGAGATCTGGTGACTGTGGGGGCCAGTTTAGTACAGTGAACTCATTGTCATGTTCAAGAAACCAATTTGAAATGATTCGACCTTTGTGACATGGTGCATTATCCTGCTGGAAGTAGCCATCAGAGGATGGGTACATGGTGGTCATAAAGGGATGGACATGGTCAGAAACAATGCTCAGGTAGGCCGTGGCATTTAAACGATGCCCAATTGGCACTAAGGGGCCTAAAGTGTGCCAAGAAAACATCCCCCACACCATTACACCACCACCACCAGCCTGCACAGTGGTAACAAGGCATGATGGATCCATGTTCTCATTCTGTTTACGCCAAATTCTGACTCTACCATCTGAATGTCTCAACAGAAATCGAGACTCATCAGACCAGGCAACATTTTTCCAGTCTTCAACTGTCCAATTTTGGTGAGCTTGTGCAAATTGTAGCCTCTTTTTCCTATTTGTAGTGGAGATGAGTGGTACCCGGTGGGGTCTTCTGCTGTTGTAGCCCATCCGCCTCAAGGTTGTACGTATTGTGGCTTCACAAATGCTTTGCTGCATACCTCGGTTGTAACGAGTGGTTATTTCAGTCAAAGTTGCTCTTCTATCAGCTTGAATCAGTCGGCCCATTCTCCTCTGACCTCTAGCATCAACAAGGCATTTTCGCCCACAGGACTGCCGCATACTGGATGTTTTTCCCTTTTCACACCATTCTTTGTAAACCCTAGAAATGGTTGTGCGTGAAAATCCCAGTAACTGAGCAGATTGTGAAATACTCAGACCGGCCCGTCTGGCACCAACAACCATGCCACGCTCAAAATTGCTTAAATGACCTTTCTTTCCCATTCAAACATTCAGTTTGGAGTTCAGGAGATTGTCTTGACCAGGACCACACCCCTAAATGCATTGAAGCAACTGCCATGTGATTGGTTGGTTAGATAATTGCATTAATGAGAAATTGAACAGGTGTTCCTAATAATCCTTTAGGTGAGTGTATGTCCCCATTTTAATTTCTGCGTTCATATTTGAAGGTTATCTCAGTTAATGTAAATGAAGTGCTCTTAGTCATGTGAAGTTGCAAATTGCAATATTTCGTTTGATTGTACAGTGTTGGTTTATTTTGTACCTCAACAGCCTCCGTAGCACTGAACCCCATGCAGGAGGTGTTGCTCAGTGCGCAGCGATCCCTGCTGTGCTTCGTCCTTACGGTTTGAACTGTAACAGTTTAGAGCAGACTGTGTGTAGATGACTGTGTTTTCTTTATTGCTGGGCCTGTAATGAAATACGCACAGATGGACACGTTTCTTCGCGCAGCGTCGTGGCCGTGTCTGCGCTGTCTGTCTCAGTGCGGCTGATGAACTGCGCAAACTCGGCGGCTTTGTTTGTGTTCATGCGTTTCCAGTCTCTGTTGAGCTCGTTCCCCACTCACATTTTGCAGCTGCGAGTTATGATGTATTTATTTCACCGTAATTATCACCTCACATAAACTGCAACAGGAAGGAATGTAGTGGTTAATATAACGCGCTATATGTTAATTAACTGTGCAATACTATTTATTTTTCTATTAAGGAGAGACTGAGGGACCTGAACCTTTTCACCCTGGAACAGAGGAGACTACGTGGGGACTTGATCCAAGTCTTCAAAATCATGAAAGGCATCGAGCACATCAAACCAGAGGAGCTTGTCCAGATCAGCAGGGACACACAGACCCGGGGACACACATGGAAATTGGACTTCAAGGCATTCAGGACAGAAAACAGGAGACACTTCTTCACACAGAGAGTCTCACAATCTGAACAAACTCCCCAGCGATGTGGCTGAAGAGACAATTTGGGAACATTCAGAAATAGACTGGATAGGATCCTTGGATCACTTAGTTATTAATGGACACCAAAGGAGCACGATGGGGCGAAAGGCCTCCTCTCGATTTTACACTTCATGTCCTAATATAAAACTATTTGTATCAGTAAGGACGCCAACGCTGACGCGACTCTGCTGACACGTGGTCCTCAGCAGGTGATTGGCTGTGTAAAGAGAATGATTGCCATGTCTTTCCTCTGATTGGCTGCAGTGAAGATGATTGACGTAACGCCAACGACCAATGCCAACGCTTCGAATCCGGTGTGGGCGTGGCCTGTCCGGTCCAGGCGTGAGTTTCATGACACTGTGACGTAATTGTTAGTTACTCGTTAGCATACTGATGGCTTAATTATACTATGACGTTTCAGTAACTTTACAGAAAGAAACGTATCAGCTTTAGTTGCTTGTGGAAAACGACGAGAAAGCAGCTGTGAGTTTGATTTCACCGAATGAAAATTTGTAATGGCTTTTCTGTTAAGATGCAATGTTAATCGTTAACGTTATGAATCTCCTTGTTTAAATGTTAGTCCTTGTAGGCGATACTGGACAATAGTGTTAAACTACACTTCTAATTTTGATCTGAAACTAGTGTAATTGTATGAGTAGAAAACATAATATAATAACCGTAATCATAATAATAAGTATAATCATATATATTGTAGATTAACAATTGTACAGTATCCATAACAAATCACGTTATTCCAGTCAACAAAAAACTTGTGCTATACTTTTAGTACCTGTTGTGATTGCCTGCTTGCTTGCTTGCATCGTTTAAAACATTGTGAGTATGCATGCATATCTTCCCTTGCAATGGAAAATGCCTGCTTTGAAGATTGGGATTCATATTTGAATTGCCCACACTAAACTATATTACACTGCCTTACTGTAATATTCTATTTTAAATGCTGTAATGTTTAAACTTTATAATTCTTAGACTTGATGTTCTTCAGTATAATGCACCAATTGTCAGACGTATACTATGTTGATACACACAAAATAATACAATCAATCACATAACATGAAATGTAACCCAGAATTCCTCTGTTCTTATTTTTATATGAATACATTTGCTAGATGGTGTCCGAGTGCATTGGTGAGTATCTGTGTTGAGTACTTTTTACTGACTATAGTAATGATGAGAAATAAGAATTAATAATACAATCTTTAGTCTCTATGCGTTACCAACCTGTTGCCTTTTGGCAGTAATGGTACCTGGGCAGGAGTGCATTGTGGGAAGAGGGGACTGTTACAATAGTGTGGCTCTGCTCTAATCTAATCTTGTTGCTGTTGTTTGATAAGGATGTGCTGGACTTGATATCGACTGTTTTGACAATATTTGTTTGTATTTCCCCCTCAGTACATGTGTTCGATGTCATGCATGCCCTTGACACCGGCAAGCAGGTGCGAAAGGTGCACGTCCAGGAGAGCATAGTGGCTCGCTCCCACATCGTGAACCCAGACCGCTTTAGTGTGAAGTGTCTGGGATATATTGAGAGGTACCCGGAGGTGAGACTGGAGACCACTCAGCGTCTGTTTGTCAGCAAGAATAATGCCAAGAACGCCAGGCTCCCGAAAGAGTGCAAATGAACCTGTGGTTTGGACAGTGTTTAACTGTTTGTAGCTTTTCTTCTGAGCTGTTTCTTCTTCCAGGTTTATTTTCTGGAATTGATCTGAAAGCTTATGAAATGTGAACATTGTATGATGTACTGTTTTTCATCATTCTTCTTTCTTCACTTAATTTTACAAACCAGTGGTGGGTTTCTGAATGCTATACTGTCTGTTATTTTCTTTTCATTGTCGCACCTTGATGAGTTCTTGAACGTTTTAAGTCTAAGGTAATCAATTCAATAATTCAGTCATCAATAAGGTAAAAACATCACTCATGAGCTTGTTCTCCTGTGTTCCTCTGGTCAGATGGCCGATCACCATCAAATCACCTTCCTGCAGGCCATGGAGAAGGTTCTGCAAAACCCAGTAGAGGCCGTCAGCCCCGACACAGCCAGTAAAATCATCTCAGTGGCTGTTGAAAAGATGGTCTTCGATGCGGTGAGCCATTTCCTCCTGTCAGACACTATGAAACGCATGCATTCAAAAAAGACCTTCCTGTTTGTTTGTATAATGGTCCGTCCTTCTCACTCAGATGTGCCAGAAACACTGCTCTCTCCAGAAAGCCTTCTCAACCTCACCCTACTCCTCTTGTCTTCCCCGGACCCAGAACGTGTCTCCTGATGTGCAGCAGGCAGCCAGCGATGTCCTGGTGGCCATGGGACGCAGATTTCCAGGGGAGGTGATAGACAGCCTGAAGTTTGTGCTGGAAAACCAACCAAACCCAATGTGTTTAACCACACTGGGCAGGTTATCACAAGGCGATGGTAAGTCTGTCTTCTCCTTCGATCCCTGAAGCCACTGTGCTTTGTGAAAGGGATTTTCTCGCAGTGGAGATTTGATGGCTGTTGTGGGATCCTCATCTGTCACCCTCTCCTTGCATAGCGTCTGTACACTATACGTGAACTGATAGGTGGCCTGTTTTTGTATAAGTTGAAGTTGTAACTGCCTGTTGTATTTGTTTGCAGTGTCCGGCATTGGGCCCCGCCTCAGGGCCATTCTTGAACACCTGATGCCCGTGCTATTTGAGGCCACCAGCACTAGCGTTGAGATTAAACTGGCAGTCTGCTCAGGTGAGTGAGGGTCGCAGCTGATTCCTGTAGTGACAGATATTCCCCATTTTTGTTTAATGTGGAGTTCAGTGGAGCTGAGCCGTGAGTATATCCCGGAGAGTGATCCCTGCATCTGTTTGTCTTCTCCCAGCTCTCAGAAACATCAGCCAGAGTGTCGGGGAGTACACGTCTGGTCCTGGAGGGAGTCCGGACCCCACAGTGAGCAAGGAGGACTTTGCTCCCGTCATGAAGTTGGCATTCATGACGGTTTTAAAGTGGTGGTATTCACCCTACACCAGTAGTCTGCAGGTACGGTCCTCCAGGAAGTGTCGGGAGGAGGGGGTACAACATCCAGCTCCATACGTGACCAGTCAGGCTTCATGGCCCCCTGATCCTCTGCCAGCTTGTTATTTTTATGAGGCTGAGGTGATTTATCTATAGGCAGAGGATTGCCATGGTATCAATAATAGTAATTCTCACCCTTTATAGTGATCGTTCTCATATGCTGGCGCTGCTGGGGTGACTGAGAGCGTCATCTAGTAACACATGTTCTGAGTTGTGACTCCTGTAGTTGCACTTTTCCCCTTTTGACGTTCTGCACACTGAACGGTTGCCTCTGTCTCTGTGTCGGTGCTGAAGCTGCAGGAGACGGTGGTCGGTTCCTTGACTGCCATGGCCACCCTGCTGCCCGTTGAGACTGTCCGGGCCAATCTGACCTGGCTGATGGAAGCTACATTGGTGCTGCACAAGGACGGCTGCAGTGGTGACACCCTTGGCCAGGTATGGCTTTGCTGGCTTGGATAGATGTGAGACAGGCTAACGATTAAGGACTTGGTTTTATGTTTAACATCAGTATAAGGGTTTAGGTCTTTTTAGTTTAGTTTCATAGATAATTTTTAGTTGAAAGCTCAAACATATATTGAGTAACCCATGAGTCATGCTAATTGGGGTCTGTGAAAGTAACCATAGTGCATCATGTATCAGCGGCTGTTTTTCTGTATCTTATAGAATGTGCGCAACATTGTGGTGGCGGGCTTGGCTGCGGACCGCATTTGGCTGAAGCGCTCCAGCTACAGCCTGCTGGGCGCACTGCACCAGGAGGTAGGTCCTCTATGGAGCGTTCGTGACACAAGGTGTTTGAGCAGCGTAGAGATGCTTTCCTCCTCGGTACACAGTGACCGTGTCTTTCTCCTGCAGATCAGCGCCCGTCAGGAGAGCTCCTTGGACGAGCACAGCGAGGTCCTGAAGTCTCTGATGCTCATCGGTACGTCTCACATCAGCACCGAACACTCGGGGAGAGTCCTGTTGTTGATCCATTGGCCGGTGCAGTCACTCTCGCAGGGTTTTGTGGTTCCGTTGGCCGGTGTAGTGACCTCAGTGTTCTGTGGTGCCTGCTTTTTCCCAACAGCAAACACCTTTCCGAAGAAGGTGGCCACATTTGAGATCGAACAGCTGAAGAGCAGCAGCAGGACGGGCCGGGCCGCATCCGGGGCGATACTGGGATATCTCCTCATCGCTGCAGGTAGCCGTCCTCTGTCAGTACGCAGACATTCTCAACTGGGAGCCACATTGTTTCTCCTGATCTCTGTGATTGAATTGTTTCCCTGTCCTTCCCCCGATTCCGATTGCAGGGAAGGCCGAGTCCTTGGGAGCAGCTGAATGCAGTGATGGTGATCCTCTGAACTGCAAGCTCTCCTTCTTGCAGGGCTCCAGCGCCATCTTCTGCAGTGTCCTGGAGGCCCAAAGATCTGAATTGAAGGAGCAGGTAAGGGCCACAGGGCCAGACTGCAGGAAAGGGTTGGGCAGCGACAACCAGTCTGTGCATTTGACTCCCTTCATACTCTCACTTTAGGTGGCAGCAGTGGCAGTTTAATGAGGCAAATGATGCTCCCAAATTGTAGCTGAATTCTTCAATGCTTTGGTGCTGTATAGTTTTCCATTGTGTTTGGTGGTTAATAATATAGATTTAATCTTCTAGGAGAAAGATACGGTGCTGTGGATGCTACACTTTTCAATACGCACCTTTTCTTCTGTATATCGTGATCTTGGGATGGAGTGTAGTCAGAAAACAGGAGACAGAGAGTCGTCACAATCTGGAACAGACTCCCCAGCGAATTTGGCAACATTCAAAAATAGACTGGATAGGATCCTTGGACACCAAACAAGCATGATTGGGTTGAATGGCCTCCTCTTGTTTGGAAACTTTATGTTCTTATGTATCATGCAGACTGAGCGCCTGTCTCTTCTGTCCTTCAGGTCTCTGAGATCCTCGGGTGTCTGCAGCCCTGCCTACACATCCTGACGGGGTCACAGCTGAGAGTGGTCGTCCGCCTGGCCGCGCAGAACCCGGAGCAGGCCGCGGAGACGCTGCTGAGCTGGGCCCTGCCGCCGGACAGGTGAGCCATACACAGGAGCGCCGTCTTTTACAATGATCCACTACTGTTAAGTCTTCAAATGGCTGTTGTGCCAAAGGGCTCATGTGTCTCGTCTCAGTGTGCAACAGCGAGGAGCTCCTGTGTGTCTCTGTCTCACTGTAGCCGCCCTGTCTTTCCCAGATCCGGCCGCACGCTGTGGAGGGCCATGGGCACTAAGGACAAGCTGTCCCGCAGGCTGCTGGGCATCCTCATGCAAAAGCTGAACCCCTCACTGCCCGGGGACATGGCCCAGGACTGTGTGTCGGCTGCACGCCAGACCGTGGCTGTGAGTATCCAGAGAGAGCTGACAATTCTCCACATCTTCATGGGCTTCTGTGCACTTGCTCACAGTTTAAACCACACCAAGAACATAGCGGGGCTTTTTATGTTAATATTATAAATGAAACCCGTACAGCCCAGGTCTGAAGCAACTATGGATATATACAGTCCCTGGGAGAAGATGTCTTTGTGACACTTTCAGAAATGTATTCCTCTAAATAGTGTGCCTTCTCTCATGGCGAGTGTGACCCTGTGTGCTCCTCCCCGTGTCAGGTGACCTGTGCCGTGCGGGAACTGCTGGCCAACCCAGAGAGAGCAGGGGCCTTTGAGAAGGTCTTTCCCCAGCTCTTTAAGGCCCTCCTGCTCCAGATGGACTGCAGTGAGGAGAGTCTGCGCTTCTCACGGATGGTCGGCATCCACAACCAGGACCTGTCTGGAGCGCTGAGTGTCTGCAGGTGAGTGACCCAAGCAAGCAAGAATGGACATGAAGCTCCACAGTGTGAGAAGCAGTTTATTCTACTGAGTGTTGGTACTGAAGTTGCAGCAGACCCAGGCCGAGCACTGTCCTCTCCTCTCCCCTCAGAGACACCGTACTGGCACTGCAGTACCTTCTGGTCCAGACCCAGCTGGGGGCGGTGACCGAGCAGCTGGAGGAGGAGGCCGCCTGGAGGAAACTGCAGAGCCCTGAGAGCCACTATGAGGGCATCCGTCTCCTGGCCAGGTACGGGTTTCTCTCAGAGCTGGGCCCTCATTACGGACAGCGATTACAGGAACATATTCACACCATTTCACTCCTATCTTGTGATCATTCAGGATTTATTGTCTCCTTACCGACTGTCCCCTCGTTCTCCAGGGCCATGGCTCGGCACGGCGGCACGATGCTCGTTGGCATTGTGGAGGCCCTTGTCCCTCTCCTCAGCGCTGACCGGGAGCAGCACAGAGTGACGGCGATGGTCTTCTTCTCAGAGGTAGGTATGTGGCTGAGTTCTCCTCTGATGGCGCCTCACTCTCCCATCAACAGGCTGCTGGGCTGCTCGCGGCAGCCACTGAGAGCCCTGCTTGTGAAAAGCCTGATAAGCCGAGCCCAGGACCGCTCGGTGCGTGTGAGGCTGCCACTGTTCCAGGGCCTGGGAAGTGCCACTGCCGCCCAGGTAAGGACAGCACAGGACCACCTGCCATGAGACACGACACGAACACTTGTGCTTTGGGAGTCTCTGTGCTGACGGGTTGTTTTGGGTGTCTGTGTCTAGGTGGAAGACCACGGCCGGGAGCTGCTTGCAATCCTCCACGCAGGCCTGAAGGGCACGGACGTCGCTGAAATAGTGGACAGAAAGCAGTCAGAAGCGGTCCTGGGAGCTCTGTCTGCTCTCTTGCAGGTCCTGCCCCACCTGAGGCAGGACAGTATCAACCAGAATGTCATTGCAGACATCTGTCGGAGGGTCACTCTGCTCTTAGAAAGCGTAAGTTTTGCTCTGCTCTTACTGACTCCCCTGCAGTGGAGACCCCTGTCCTGGCGTTATATACAGTTTAGTCCAGTCTGGAGTGTCCAGTCTCTGTGCTGTTGTGCTCAGTGTGACGCTCTGTGCCTGACCAACCCCCCCGCTTGTTTCCAGGCCGACGCTGAGCTGCGCTGTGCTGGTGCCACCGCACTGGGGGTGATGTGCCGCTGCCAGGCAGTGAGGGCCCTCATGATGCGGGAGCTGCAGGACCCCAGCCCAGAGGTGACCGAGGTAAGGGTGCATCAGTGGCCCTGGCCATTCTGTACCCCCCACTGGGGCTGGGCAAACCCCAGAGGGACTATAATTAAGAATATAAGAAAATGTACAAAATGTAGAATTTGAGATGTGCTGCTCTGGATGGTCTATTACTGTCTGTGATCATGATCTGGAGCAGCCAGTTTCCGGGAGTCAGATCCAGCGCCGCCATCTTGATAGGTGAGGAGATGAGAACAACCCGGGCAGGATATGGGCCCATAATAGCGCTCACAGGGGACATTGTGGCGTGGATCAGGATTCTGTACAGTGAGCGATTGATTTGAAACCTCAATCATTGGGTTCACAATGTCCAGATCCATCAATATCGCTATGGATCTGTTCACAGTCGTCATTTTGGGGATGGCAGAATGGAGTGGTATGAGAACCAAGAATCTGCAATGAGTTCTAACTGATTTGTTTCAATTGGAACTATTGGGGCAGCCAGGATGACATGTCCTTGTGTTCAATAGCTCCGTGTTGAATTGCTGTTTAGTGTTGCTCCCTCTGATCTTTAGGGTTCCTGATTAGAAGCACCCCAGAGACCCTGCATCCTGTAGACAGATAGATGAGATTCTCAGAGGTAAGGGAGCACATAAGCGAGTATCTGGTCCTTGAGCAGAGTGCGTCAGCCTGCTGCTGCGCTCTCTCGGCCCCTCAGGCACAGCCGGCGCTGCCCGTTCAGCCTGTCCTCTCCCTGTGTCTGCAGGTCTGATGCGTGCCCTGCGAGTGGAGACCGACGCCGAGGCGGAGAGCTGCACCGTCGAGGCCATGAGCTACTGGAGCGACTCCCAGGAAAAGAGAAAAGAGAAGAAGTGGTGGAAGTGGAGCCCTTGCTGCCACTCACGAGTAGATGTTCAGACTCCTGCTGGCTAACTAGGGCATGGCTGTAGAGGCCCTGTATGGCGTGAGTTCACTATCAAAATTAGCGAGCACAGAAATACAACTTACGGACTCATGGTGCAAAACTTCACTTACGGTTTTTATTTTATGCTTACAATTCATTCTGCTTTCGTTCAATATCGTTTACATATTTGCAGTTTTGTTTACACGTTTGCAGTTTACACGTGTGCTCACGCTTCTTGCTGCGCATTTGCAGTTCTATCTACACGCTCACAGTTCTTTTGTGTTTTCACACTGACTTTCAAAAAACAACGTGTAGATGAGTGTAGCCGATGCGGGTCGGAGCTCCCCGCCCGGGATTCAAACCGCGCATCACCGGTGGCCCCTCCGAGCGCTCCACACCGCAGTGGCTCCAGCGCAGTACAGTGTTAAGCCCTCTACGCTAAAAGGCTGGGCCTCCTACCACGGGAGGCTTAACACTGTACTACTTTTACTGAGGGGTTGCGTCACTTTGTAACAGGCTCATTATGGCACGAATGAGCCCCGTTACACTCTCCCCCTCTGAACTCCTCCCAGTGACTGATAGGCATCAGTCTTATTATCTGGGTCACGGCATCATTGTAGCCGATGCGGGTCAGAGCTCCCCGCCTGGGATTCGAACCGCGCACCACCGGCACCCCTCCGAGCGCTCCACACTGCAGTGGCTCCAGCGCAGTACAGTGTTACAGTGTTATATGCTAAAAGGCTGGGCCTCCTACCACGGGAGGCTTAACACTGTACTGCGCTGGAGCCGCTGCGGAGCGCTCAGAGGGGTGCCGGTGGTGCGCAGTTCGAATCCCAGGCGGGCAGCTCCGACCCGCATCGGCTACAATGATGCCGTGACCCAGATAATAAGACTGATGCCTATCAGTCGCTGGGAGGAGTTCAGAGGGGTAGAGTGTAACGGGGCTCATTCGTGCCATAATGAGCCTGTTACAAAGTGACGCAACCCCTCGGTAAAAGTAGTACAGTGTTAAGCCTCCCATGGTAGGAGGCCCAGCCTTTTAGCGTAGAGGGCTTAACACTGTACTGCGCTGGAGCCGCTGCGGTGCGGAGCGCTGGTGGTGCGCGGTTCAAATCCCGGGCGGGGAGCTCCGACCCGCATCAGCTACATCAGGCATCCTAGATGATCATCGTACTGTCGAGCTCCATTCTCATCAAACATGGCTGACCACACGGCAGCAGAGGGAGAGTCTAAAAAAAGCTTAATGTGGCTTAATGCGCTTTAAACATAAACATTACTTTGCAAAGTCTGTCCGTTTATAGTTAGGCACTTCCTACTATGAATGGACGTGTTTTTTACTAACATAAACAATATGAATACGACCTTAAGCTCAGCATATAATAATAATAATATAATAATAATGAATTCAAGTTGAGTATCACTTAATGCAGAAAACGCTCAATGTGACTTACTGTACTTAAAACACAGCCGTTTACATCCAATCTCTAAATGACAAGACTGACACTTTCCAAACTGTTATAATTTTTAATCTACAGTTTGGAAAGTGTCAGTCTTGTCATTTAGAGATTATTTAGAGATTATACTATTATTATTATATGCTGAGCTTAAGGTCGTAGTCATATTGTTTATGTTAGTAAAAAACATGTCCATCCTTTATTCATAGTAGGACGTGCCTAACTATAAACGGACAGACTTTGCAAAGTAATGGTTATGTTTAAAGCGCATTAAGCCACGTTAAGCTTTTTTAGACTCTCCCTCTGCTGCCGTGTGGTCAGCCATGTTTGATGAGAATGGAGCTCGACAGTGCGATGATCATCTAGGATGCCTGATCTACGCGTTGTTTTTTGAAAGTCAGTGTGAAAACACTGTCAGAAAGAACTGCGAGCGTGTAGAGAGAACTGCAAATGCTCAGCAAGAAGCGTGAGCGCACAGTGAGAACTGCAAATATGTAAACGATATTGAACGAGCGCAGAATTGAATTGTAAGCGTAAAATAAAAAACGTAAGTGTAGTTTTGCACGTGCAAGTTGCATTTTTGTGCTCGCTACTTTTAACAGTGAACTAACTGCATACAGGTCAAGCTACAGGGGGAAGAAAAATGTAGTCATAATAAATAATTATGAATGTATTAGTAATCATTTTGTTTTGTCGGTTTTCAATGTTGTCACTTGTCAGCGCCCCCAAACTTACTAATAATATAATCTCTGGCGCCCTTACATTTGATGGGCTTGGTTTTATGTGAAACATCAGTATAATAGTTTGGGTAGTTTTAGTTTAGATTCATAGATCGTTTTTAGAAGTTAAAAGCTCACACATGTATTGAGTAACCCATGAGTCCTGCTAATTGCGGTCTGTGAAAGCAACAATAGTCCAGTGGTGCCCAAGACCTCGATCAGTGTCAAACAATTGCAAGAAACCGAAAACCTACCACTTTCACAGTGAGTGGGATGAAGATTAGTTATTCACCACTACAAATTCAATATGTGTGTCTGATCTGCCATTCAAGCCTTTTAAAACTTCACAAGAAGTATGACAACGACTTTCCAGCTAAAAGTGAACTTGGAAAGAAAAAAGTGAAGGACAGGTTTCCCACGGTCATGGAAAATGACCAAACAATCTGAAGTCATGGGAAACAGCTACACATATTATTTTCTGATTTCTTAGCAGGCACCCTTATCCAGGGTGACTTACAATTGTTACAACATCTCACATTATTTTTACATTTGTACCCATTTATACAGCTGGGCCTTTACTGGAGCAATCGAGGTAAAGCACCTTGCTCAAGGGTACAACAGCAGCGCCCCTCCACTCCCACATCCATAGCCCTACCCACTACTCCACATTGCCACCACTGTTGCAGATCAAAACCCCAAATGAGGGAATATCTTTTGGAAGAATGGTGTTCATCCCTCCAGTAGAGTTCAGACTCGTAAAATCTGTGCCAAGAGCATTGAAGCTGTTCTGGAGGCTCGTGGTGCCCAACACCTTACTGAGACACTTTGTTCGTTTTTCCTTTAATTTGTCACCCGTCTGTGTGTGTGTGTGTGTGTGTATATATATATATATATATATATATTTAGAGTTAAGTGTTTGCTTGGAGATCATGTGACAAGGCTTTGATAAAAGTAACTAAGTAACTTGTACTCCAAGTATTTTTTAAATGAGCTACTTTTTACTTTTACTTGAGTAGTTTTTTATACCAGTACTTTTACTTCTACTTGAGTAAAATTTCATCAAAGTAACAGTACTTCTACTTGAGTAGGACTTTTGTACCCAGAGGTGGAAAGAGTAATGAAGTCTCTCAGTGCTCATGGTCTCTCAATATTGGGTCACTAATCATAGCACTGATGCAGAGGTAAGTTGGTCATTATAACCAGTGCACACTAGGGGACTTCCTCTTAAATTCAAAATTGTTGAAGAAAGTTTTATTAACAAAACTTCTCTCCTAAGTCAATCGCACACAAAGATCTGATAGAAAGATGAAATTCCTGGCAACCACCTCCTCCTCACCGACTACTCGACTCAGCTACTCGTCCAGTCACTGGTCCTCTCCAGCCTGGACTACTGCAACTCCCTCCTGGCCGGCCTGCCTGCAACTACTACCCGCCGCTCCAGCTCATCCAGAACTCTGCGGCTCGTCTGGTGTTCTCTCTGCCCTGATTCACAAACGCTACTCCACTGCTCCGCTCCCTCCACTGGCTCCCAATCCCTCACCGACTGCTGACTCAACCAGACTGCACTGAGCTACCTTCAGTCCCTCATCTCTCCATACATCCCCTTCAGACCGCTGCAGTCTTCCAGCGCCAGAAGACTAACTCTGCTTCCCCTCCACTCTCCTTCCTCCAGAGCCGCTCCTTCTCATCCCTGGCGGAACAGTGGAACGACGTTCCCACTGAAGTCAAAACAGCAGAGTCCTTGTCCTCCTTCCGGCACTTACTCAAGACACATCTTCTCAGACAATACTTGTAGTTTTAGTCCTTTACTATCCTGTAGGATAGCACTTAACAAGGTTTTAACATGCTTCTTGCACTACTTGTACTCATATTATTTTGATTTCCCCTTTGCTCCCTTTCCCGTACCTAACATCTTGTCCACACTTAGCTTTTACTATCCAGGATGTAAGACCAAATTTATTGTATTCACTTGTGTAAATTGGAATTTGTAAAATGTATTATGCTTTGAATTGCTTTGTATTATGTCAATCTGAATTTGTAATGTTTGATGCCTGAACTGTATTTTTGCACTTGGTATTGCGCTTATGTTTTGTAAGTCACCCTGGATAAGGGTGTCTGCCAAAAATAAATAATAATAATAGTAACCTGTCCATTTAAAATGCTTGTTGAAATCTCACAGCCCTGTTTCTGACTGTTCTTCAGTCTGCTTCCATATTAATGGAGATGGGAAGGCAGCGCCACCCCGCTTGATTAATATGCAGGCATCTCCGCAAGGGCTGCTGGGAGGTGGTCCCAAGACTCTGTTAAATTAGCTAATAATGAATAATTGTTGTAAGTTCATTAAGTTCTGTATTGTTTGGCAATTGTGTTGTTATTTCTTCCCTGTTCTACATGTTTGTTTTCTGTTTGGATTTCCCCCCCTGTGTTCAGATATTTGGGCTCTGAATATCCCCAGCCTTTCTGTTGCTTTAAGTTCATAGCTTTTCCACTGCTAGTGCTGCCTTTGTAAAGGTGTAGAAATAAAGAACAGTCTACTACATACTGGTGTCTGACTCCTTGTGTTGGACCCGGAAGGGTTTTAGCAGTACCAAAACTGTAACAATATAATATCCAGTGTTATAAGTCTATAGCTGAAGATAAACAGCATTCTATTCATAGAGCATCTCTCTATTTGAAATTAAAACCCCTTTCACTTCATACTGCTGCTTAGTGATCATCTTCTGGTTCCTAGCAGAAATATCTGGTACTAGAAAGGCTGTATGGGGCCCAGCGTCGCCTCTTCCTTTCCATTTAAAATCTGCCACTGAGTCGAAGAGGGCCAACATACTCCATCTTGACGTGCCGAATGACCACCTCCTCCACTTGAATGGGTTGTTCAGGTGGGAAAGGATAGACCTTCTGAATTTCAGAATTTCAGACACCGTCTTCTAATTGGGGACTGCTAACAATGTTTGCATTAAACCCAACACTCACTTCTTAAAGGTCCCAGCAAGGACACATGAAAACACACAGGCGATGCGATAATAAACCCCACTGGTTTTGTAATTCACGAGTCAATTTATGAATTTGTTTGTACACGGGGAGAAATAAAAACAATACTGCCTATTTGGAGAAGAGGCATGGTCAATGGGTGCTGCCCGGTGCGGTGGTGTGGCATTGTCACGGTTTTGCAGTGTACGTGTATGGTTCCATGTGGATGGTTGTGTATTGTTCCTTATCAACAACAGTGGGGCCTGTAAATACTTTGGCACTACCTGTAAAATGTTTTTATCGTGTGTGTATCTTTAATAAATTTGAGAATAAAGAAATGCATGCTTTGGCATGTGTTGGCATTAGTCTTCCCCACAGGCAGACACACGACAAACACCCTCACGCCATGTCGGAATTGTAGAATTGTATTGTGCACATTTACATGACATCTTTGCGAAAGTGGTGTGTATGAGATACAGAAACCGCAGCCCCTACGTCCCTCTGTGTGTCCACGTGAAGCTGTTACAGCACTTCTTTGGATGGGTAGAATTTACACAAGACTTAAAAACATGAGAAAGCAAGTTGTAGGAGCATGTGTTGTGGAAATGCAAATTCATTTTTTCCTGCGTGTTTTTATCCAAGTGTGTGTTCTAACTAATAATAATAACTAATAATGGACAGGTTTAGCTTCTTATGGACAGTCTCCCTGAGTTCTCATATTATAAAAGCATGTTCAATATACAGCTGTTCTTCTGCACAAAGCTGTGGTTAAAGTTATGCATCAATCCCCTGACAGTGACCAAGGAACACTGCCCTGCTGACTGCAGCCCATCTGCCCTGTTAATAAACACCACTTCTGCACACAGATGTTTAAATCCACATAAAATCATAAAAGCTAATGTCAATGAATTACACCAGTCTGACTCTGTATAGACTGATAATCCACACAAATGTAAAACGTGTAAAATGGATTTGAAGTAATAATGTATTTCTCATTAAGTCACTAAATTATTAATAACAGTAATGTTATCTGTTTATCTTGGCATTGGTTAAGGAAGGGAAGAAGTTGATTGCTATGATGGTTATTTTATAATTGATTAGAAGTACAAAGTTATGTCACACATTGTATGGAGAATATGACACTAAAATACAATACGATTACATTACTGGCAGACCATGCAACTGTTCTCTACAATATTTGTCACTGTAGTGTGATACTGTAATTTTACTGATGCATTGTATAGTGAGTGTGTGTATAGTAGAGAAGGCTGGTCCATAGAGGCAGAGGAGGTTGCTCCTCCTCTTTTTTTGAGAGGCAAGAGGGAGATCAAAATATACAAGAAAGTAATTGTTTTGAAATAAACCATTACCAAATCTTAGTATCATTTATAAAATATTGTCTCTCTTATTTGGACAAAATCATAATGTATAACGTAAGTATAACAATTGCCCGAAAGACAATTTCAATTGTGTGACCTATTCTCCTCCTGGGCAATGGATAGTCTGCTCTGCAAGACACAGGGCTTTACCCCCATTGTGGCAACAAACCAGTTCCCAGATGTGTCTGTGCCACAATCTGCCCCTTCAAAAGTCTCTTCCCAACCCCTGCCATCAATGGCGGGACTGACCCCATCATCCCACAAAGAAGACAAGCCACCTGTTGCAAATACAGCAGGGGCGTTTGTGACTGCACAGGCAGAGCAGTCTGCAAGAAGGACCAAGACGCTGGAAACTCTCATAGAAACCAATGGATGGCAACAGTGTTTCATTTTGCATGCTTTGTTCCATGAATAAAACAATAATATTACAATTATTGTCAGTTTTATTTATCACACAACTATGTACAATGATTATACACAGAGGGCAGGGGATTGTGTATCTCCTACAGTCTATAAAGATGTAGCACTTGCATTTCTCTTGGCAGTTCCCTCCTGACCACTGCTGGACCCTCTGGTTCCACATCCACATGTCCCTGAGTCCGACTCCGACTCATGAGTGCTGTCCTATTGATAGAGCACGTTTGTATAGTGATGTGTTCACAGCTGTACATTATTTTATTATTTTAATTGTCTTATGAACCCAAGACAATGATTATACTAAACTAACATACTACTAATAAAAAGCCTAATAATACATACTAATATGATGACAGCTGCACTGTGTTGATATCCGTACTCTCTCCTCTCCTGTGTAGGGCATCGCCTATTTGTGGCTGTTCAATATGATGTCCATACAGGTGTCATTATTTCATTTGACTAATCCATTGCATGTATTCTGGCAATATTGATGGAAAATTGTTAAAATTAAAAAAATGTTGCATTGCACTAAAATAGATACTTTTCAATACCTTTTTATACATATGTATTTATATCTGTGTCCATACACAAGTATCAGGCCTGCACATAAACAGTGAAGTTTGTACATATTGCGTATTGGACGAGGAAGGGCCCTCTAAAGGCCTAACTGGAAAAGGCCTTGTATTTTTTCGGCTTTGTCACGGCTCAAACATGTGTTTTTATTCCGGCTTAAAACGTATTTATTATTATTATAATGAGAGGCGACAACGTCCCACTTCACCATAGTAAGCGCTAATAGTCGTAAACTAGGAACCACTGTCGTAAAAATAGGACGCCTGCGTAACTCGTCATGCCGTGTCGTAAAGACTCCTGCAAGTGTCGTGGTGCGGATTTTTTTTTATGATCTTTCTGGAGGGGGGAATGGTTACAGTTCAAAATGTTTCGTGTTGAATAAACAGGATTTTGCCCCACTCACGGGGGGAATCGCACAGAAACAGGATCAGAGCGCCTCCAACAAGAGCTGAAAGAAAGTAGTGGGGTGCCAACCGTGCGCAAATCCGAGCTTAAATGTGCATTTTCTTCTGAAGCTGTTTTGATATCCAGGCTCCCTGACGGTGTGTTGATGTGTTGACTGTAAAGTGTAAGCGAGGGCAGTGCGTCAGCATACAAGATGGACACCGCCGAGGAAGGTAGTATAACACCATCCAACCATTTATGTGAAAATATTGTGTTATTAATGAACCGTGGACTCGAAAAGCGTCCAAGCCGACGACACGCAGAGCTCGGCTAGCTCGACACATTCGCTGTTTTTAACTGACACACTTGATCACGCAGGTAATGCAGCGCAGCCCACCGAAACAATGAGGTGGGCTACTGTACACCCTGCAAAATGCACACTTGTGAAACACGTCTGTTAATGTTACACAATCCAGTTTGTCTTTTACAGCCGTGCATCATGGTGAGTGTATCATGCGGAATAATGTGCACGATTATGTAACTGTTGTAACACGGCTGGAGTGCATTGTATGTACCTTTCCTGTTTGCTTCAGTTTGTAATGCATGGAAACACGATCTACCTTACTGTCACGTCACGCGTTTTCCCCTTTTATTCTCATTTTTAATTGTTCTAGAGCTTCTGAGTGATATGTTTGTCGTTGAATTAATAGCAGGCCTTGTTAAGGTCCGAACGATTTTTGTTGTGAAAATGTGACCGATAAATCATATATTACTTTAACGACGATCATAATATTGTGGATTTAATAATAATCACTTGAATGGCAGTTCAGAACAGTCCTGTTTGCACGCTATTAACTCTTTCATTGTGTCTTTATATGTGTGGTGAGGAGCCACCCAGTGCATTATTATGCTGGAAAAGCATATTCAATAAGTACTATACATCAAATCGCAATTATTTCAGTACTGAGAATGAAGTGCCTTGTGCTTTGTTTCAGGATACTGGGATACTCTTGTTGTGATGGTGGTGTTTCTGTTCATCACAGCTGCATCTGAAACCCAGATCCCCCTATGACTAGTTAAAGGCTTTAGAATTGAATATAGTGAGGGAACATATTTGCCTTTGCTTTAGTGGACAATTTGCATATCACTTTGCCTTGCACATTTTACAATCATGGTAAAATCCTGCAGTAAGAATGTGTAAGAGCACTGAGGAGAAGATGGCCTTTGTTGATTATGTGTTTTAAGTAAAACTTTTATGGAGACACTCAGGAAGTTTAAAAACATCTGTGACATCCTGCGTAGTTGTCAAGATGTGTTAATTGCAAGTTACACGTTTTTAGGCTAATAACTTAGAATGGGAGGCACAGCATGATAATCCACTATTGTTTTATAAATATACTAAAACTTTGTTTGATTTGAGTCCATGTTTATTTTGTATTGTACTGCTTTAAATTTGGTTTAATGCTTTATTGATACTGATACTGTTATTCTGAGGAAAACAATATGACATGGTTTCACTCAAGTGTGAATGTCAGTGCCAGGAGACAGCTGGATGAAGTCTTTGTTTTTGATCGCTTTTTCAACATATTCTTAAACTGTTGTGTTCCAAAAAAAACCCCAAAGTATCTAACTTACACTTAGCCTACACATCACCAATAATCCATTGGCACATTTGTTTTTATTATTTTTTTTTGTATTGGTTCAGCTAACTGTTGTAAATTAAAATGATCAGTTATGCTACAGTCTCTAAAATATATAATTGCTTGCTTGAGGACTTTAATTGTTGGTATAAGGTCTAAAACATCAGGTTGCATTTGCTGAGCAAGACTGTGTTGACTGCCAAAAACAACATTAAGTATTCATTCATAGTGAGAGATGCTGCAGCAGACTGCTCCTGTGCCATGAACACATTTTAAAATTGGTGTGAGGTAGTCCCTTCAGTCCCATTTGCTGTAGTGCAATTTGAACTGCAGGTAAAATTCCAGTATTTTGTTTTAAGAAAAGTTTACTTCTCTCTGTGCAGTACTTATTTTCTGTTTGCTAGTTTCCTGAAATGTTATAGATTGGTGAAAATGATTGCAGGATTATTTGTGGAACACATTCTAAGAAACTTAATTAAGATCTTATTTAACTCTGGGTCCATACATGGTGGTGGGGAAAATTTATCTTATTAGCTGTTTGATATCAGTTGTAAGTCTTCAGTTTTAACAATAAAGTGTAAGTAATAAACGCGCAAGAAGGTGATTAATGGTCTTTTGGATGATTCCTATCAGAAGAGCTTCAGTTGATATCTCCATTGTACTCTGTAAGAGTGTCTGGATCAGGAGCTCAATGAATAATGCACTAAAAGGTCTTCTTAAGCCACATGCAATAACTGCAATTTCTACAACAGAAATGCCGTATTTCAATTTTCCATCCATCCATCAATTAGTAAAAAGTTAATGTGGAATCAAATCTGTACAGAATTGTATGGTTCTCTCTCATAGCACCAGATTTTACTTTATATTAGCACACTTGCAGTGGGCTAAGGACATCTGAGAAGGAAGTTGCAACAAATGAAGTGTGCACTTGAGCACTGTATACAGCATGGATCTGGGATTACAAAAGCATACAGCACTGTGCAGTAGACATTCACTCATTCCCTGTTTGTTGACAGATGTTCAGAGGTTAAATACGAATTCCAAATCCTAGACAACAGGACGAATTGACTTTGACCTCTTGATTGCATCCCTACTTATATGTGTAGTATTTTCCCCGGAAGGGTAGCTGGCCAGATCCTTACAGATTTCTGGATTTGTTTTTGTCTTCTCTTTAAAAGTTGATGGCTTATCTGTTTTATATTCAGAGGGCATCACTCAGTGTTTCCTGAACAGCACTTCTTCACTAGTTTATTACTGATATTAGTATTATTTTACTCTCTTTGCTTAGCGCATTCACCTAAGTCACAGAATCACAGTAATTCAAAATTACTCTCTCTCTCTCTCTCTCTCTCTCCATTGGCCAAGTGCTCCCAAAGAACACTCAAGTTAGATGTAGGCCTACAGCTGTGTTTGTTTTTTTATTTTTGTTTTCATTTATATTCATTATACAGATTTCTCAATAGTGTTTACAGTCTAGTGTCCATAACTGTTCCCAGGTATTGCTTAATTTTGTGGCCATGCTAACCTGCAGCTATAGTCTCTCTCCACTGCAGCTCAGCTATAACTTTGCCAGCACTGTATCCTATCTCATTCAGTTTCTTTTCTTTAATATTTTTTTACATCTTTTAGTGAAGTTGCTGCTGCTTACTTTTGTCTCTGTTTATTTAACTGAATAACTTAAACACCGTTTAGCTGTATGTACGTTTTGATGAACCTCACTGTGAAGTTGCATTTACAGCTCCCTGTAACATCACTGTGGAATCATTAACAACATTAATAACATTAATAATAGTAGTAATAACAATAATCATTATCATCATCCTATATTTACAGAGCCCAATGTAATAACTGAATACATTTTCTACCTGTCTTTTGCAGCTGATATCTGCAGGGTGTGCCGGTCAGAAGGAACTCCAGACAAGCCGCTCTATCACCCCTGTGTTTGCACTGGCAGTATTAAATTCATCCACCAGGAATGGTATGTGTTTTTGGTTTCCGTTAATTATGCTTCTGGGGGGTTGTTTATTTTAGATTATTGTAGTGTTAGAATTGCATACAAAAACACATAAATCTAAATACTATTATACGTTGTCCACATAATTGAATATTTTAAGGGAATGTCCACATAATTGGTGGATTCTTGCAGTTGTTACAAACTGTCACTGATGCATTTTAATGGTTTGTGGTGCTGAGACCATTTTTTAGAATCAGTTACTTTTAAAATAATAAGTTAACTGCAAGTGCATATGATTAAACAATACAAGTGTGATTTGTACCTTACACTGGTATACCCTAAAATATATATATATATATATATATATATATATACTGTATGTCAGCCTGTACCGCATTTCTAACCTCAATCTATAAGTCTTGACAGCCTATAGATAACATCAAGACAACCATCTAGACTTTTAGAAAATATTTATCTTATTTGCTGGCAAGCTGTTTTATTAAATGTAGGCTAATTTGTTGCTTTGTCTAATGCTTTTATGATGTGACTGCTCTTGTGTTGTCTACACTTACAGTAAGTTGTCAGACCTTTTACCCGATTTCAGATATGATAATGTGTGCTCTTAGTCTTCATGTGTGATGTTTTAAGAAAGCGCAGTTTGGTTTCACCACCATAGTTATGTTCTGTATATCCTGACACTTAGAAATAAATACCCTGGTGTCAGTTTTTTATTTTTATTTTTTATTATTATAATTTTTTTAATAAGACATCCTATTTGAAGTTTTATAAGCTACCAACAGACAGTTTAATGTTTCGGATCCAGTCTATGCAATTGTCAGATCAAGTTCATGGTGTTAGTTGTTCCTTCTGCAACAGATCCTTCAAATGGTGACTTAAAAAATCTAGGCACTGAGGGCTTGTGGTGCAAATATCATGTGTTGGCTTTGCAATGTGTGTATTGAAGGACAAGTGCTTTGTCTCATCCTTCCTGAAGCTGCCAAAAAGTTCTAGTGGAGAGCTGAGTTGTGTGATTCCAAATCGGGACAAAAGGGTGAGAAATAATCTATAGTAAATACAAGTAATTATTAATTATCTGTAGCATAGCTTGGCTTATTTAAAAATGCCGATATACAGGAAAAAAAGAAGATGCTTACAGATAGGCTTGTGTGGCCCAGTGGAGATGAAGACTGTGTAGGTGACGTGTAGTTAAGATATAGCCTAGGTGAGCTGCAATGGAAATGCTCTCAAGCTAAAATATCTTAGTCAGACCGTCCCTCTTTACTTTACAGGGAATGGCAATGCCAACAAGACATTAGCATAAGCAATTGACCCTTCCTACCTTCAAATTTGCACACAAAGTTGCACAACCAGTTATGGTCTCATTGAGCATTGAAACATCTGCTCACAAACTCTTGGTAAACAAAGTGAAGAACATTGTGTTATAAAGTATTCTGAGCTTTACTGGATTCATGGCAAGTACAATTTTTTGCAAATCTTTTTTTCTTTGATTATTTCTGTATTTATTTCTAACATGTCCTTCTTTGTGTTGATAAGTACGGTTCTGGTAGCACAAGTGAGCAGCTCCAGTCCTTGTTTTCATTTTCTTTGAGGATCATGGACCTGTGACCCTTGTCCTACTTGAGCCACAGAATTACAGATCGAGACTGGTTTCAACTGGGTGTCAGAAAAGATTAGATCTGGATAAGTTCTACAGAATTATTTCAGTCACAATACGTGTAACTGCTGTCCCTCTAATTCATTACTTTAACAAGATGTTTGGTACCGTATTTAAAAATAGAGAGGCCTTCGATTTTGTGTGACTTTACCAACAGCATAGATCAGCTGACAATTTCCCAATTTCAAAGCTTACTTTTTAAGGATTACTCCATGAATACAGCAGATATGCAGCTCTATGCCTTTGAGTTTTGCAATGGCCGGTGTCTTTAGCGCCTATCATATGCACGTTTTAGCTTGAACTCAAGCAAAAGTTCCCACTACAAAACAAAGAGTTGAAGAGTGACACTTGTTGGTATGGTAAAAGCATAAGTATATGGTTACGTATTTACTTTTTTAAGAACATTAGAAAGTTTACAAACGAGAGGAGGCTAATTGACACATCGTGCTCATTTGGTGTCCATTAATAACTAATAGATCCAAGGATCCTATCCAGTCTATTTTTAAATGTTCCCAAATTTTCAGCTTCAACCACATGGCTGGGGAGTTTGTTCCAGATTGTGATGATTCTCTGTGTGAAGAAGTGTCTCCTGTTTTCTGTCTTGAATGCCTTGAACCCAATTTTAATTTGTGTCCCCGGGTGCGTGTGTCCCTGCTGATCTGGAAAAGCTCCTCTGGTTTGATGTGGTCGATGCCTTTCATGATTTTGAAGACTTGGATCAAGTCCCCACGTAGTCTTCTCTGTTCCAGGGTGAAAAGGTTCAGTTCCTCAGTCTCTCAGTAGGACATTCCCTTCAGACCTGGAATAAGTCTGGTTGCTCTCCTCTGAACTGCCTCTAGAGCAGTGAAAACTATTTAAATTCCATTAAATTTGCTACTTAACTGTGCATGGAGTCAGTCTGTCAGTATGCAAATAAGTGGTCTATGCCACACAAATTCAAATACATTATTTGAATGGGAGGGAAGTGCCATATTATCTGTTTTTTCTGCTCGTGCAACTTTTAATATTAAAGTGTGTGAGATTTACTAGTCAGGTTTTTGTATTTTATTTTCATTGCATCTTTGCTGCATTTACAAATAGAAAAGACATTGGATTGGATTTAACAGTTCATATGAGTGATAGTATTGGCATTGACTGTAAGATAAGTTAAAAATGTCATAGGTGGTCAATCAAAATATGAAATCCCTGTTAGAAAGAGGTCTTAATCTGTACAAGTGGGTGTGATACAGGGCATCTGATAAAAGAAGTCTACTCCACCTGATTACTATGGCCAAAGGTTTTGCATTATTCTGCATTGTCGAAAATGTTAGTTTATGCTTTTTGCCCATATGTGTTTACATAGAGTGGAAATTCAATAATGATGGGATTGGCTGTGATTGACAGCAGAGGCATTTGCTGCTTCCCACATGCCTTGGTTCATACCCAGGCAGTGATCGTTGTGAAATGATGAAGTATTAGATCGTTGGTTGCAATATCCGGTGCCCCAAGGCAGAAGGAGCAGAGATGTGTGGAGAATGAAAAACAAAGAAAAAGCAATGGCATCCACATTTTTGGATGTTTAGGAATGGGGAAGCTGAATAACCACATCTGTACATGCTTACAGTGTAGGTCACGTTTCAGGGAGTTTGGGTCATGCTTCAATATCACGACTCCATCTGTCCTTTTCACAATTGTTTCCTAGTCAGTTTCTTATTTAGGGCACAGCTTGAATAAAGAGAGACTCATCTTTTTTCTCTCTCACATTATTAGCTACACTGGTAGACAGTTTAATATTGGCAAAAGATTGGAAGTAATTTGCTTTTAGATGCAAGGATACAGTAATGACATAACATATTTATTTCAAATTCATCGTTAATGCATTGCAGCAAATGCAACATACAGAATATAATGATCCATTAATGTTTGTAATTCTTTGAGATCTTAACATCACCACACAGTTTATACACTTCCCGTTATGCCAGCGCTTGTACGTGGTGTATGTGTTTGTATTTTCAATAGTTTTATTTATGTTTCTGCTTATGTTAACCTTTGAAGTTCTCCTGCTCTAATAATTCATCCGGTACTCCTGAAATGAAGTCGCAATTGAGAGCTTTTGTGCAGTGTTTGGAGCTTTTAAAAATTGATTACAGGGAAGAGTAACTCAATGCGAAATGGAAAATGTGTAATAAAAGACTTGTCAGGTCAAAGGCCTGCATGAAAAGTGCATCTCTGCACTACTTCATGTTCTATGCATACTGTTGAAAGAGACCAAGCAGGGGGTTCTGATGTATTTGAATGCCTTGAACACACTTATCCACCAGCAAGTCAGAACCTTGCTTCTGGGTGGCAATATTAGCAGAGCTTTGTATAAGACTTGTGGTATTTGTATTTCATATTTCTAGACTTGATAACCTATGTCTTGTATGGAAAAGTGCAGTGAAATAATGCTTCCTTATTTCCTTTTGTGTTCGCAGACTAATGTTACTATGCAGGAGAGCATCAATGTCTTAAATCAGAAGAATACAAATCATTTACAAGCATAACAAATTCACGTTGTAACACAACAAAATGTGAACAAGTCCTAGGGGGTGAATACTTCCTATAGGCACTGTAGTTACTCATGGTAACTCTGGAATCAGAATTGGGGGTCAATTCCAATATTGAACTGGAATTGACCCCCAATTCTGATTCCAGAGTTACCATGAGTAACTACAGTGCCGAACTGAAGCGTAGTGTGCAGATGCTGTTTTGTATCACTTCATTAAGATAATATTGAGTTTGTGTAACCTCCTGATTGGTGAATCTTAGAAAGCACACACCTATCTTTTGCTTCTAAAACATATTGTTTGTCTGGAGAGACTGTCTGGTCAGGTACTCTCCTATACTGGTGTGAATAAGGACTCCTGAGTGGGATCAACGCAGTGTCTTCTTCCTTGCCTGACTCTCACTCTTCGTGGCTTCTTTGTTTTACAGCTTGGTTCAATGGCTAAAACACAGCAGGAAAGAGTACTGCGAATTATGCAAGCATAGGTTTGCTTTCACGCCAAGTAAGTAACCTGATCTCATTATGGTCTTAGGGTATATGCAGATGTTACTGTGTTGTATATACCTCTTTACATGAACTTAGATTTTCAGACTGACATTTGCTGTGGGAACTATGTGTGTGTGTGTGTGTGTGTATATATATATATATATATATATATATATATATATATATATATATGTATATATACACACACACACACACACACACACATGTATCTGTCTCTCCCTATTTATATATCGATAGATAAGATTTTCATTTTTTTTTTTTCCTTAATTCTTTAACAGTGTTAATTAAATCCTAAATAGATTAATCCCTGGTATCAAAGCCTTACCTACCTATTTAGACTAGAACAGAGGTGATTATAAAGAGATTTTATCGCGGTATTCAGTATTGTAAGTAGGGCTTAAAGTTGAACTTGGAAGACTACTTAGTCTCAAGTGGAAATTAAAATATATGGCTTAGTAATAAAGTATGTTCAAGGTGCTAAATATTCAGATAATATTGTCTTGAATTCCTTGTGCTAAAGCTAAAGGAAAGTTGTGTCTGGCAGTTTTTACTGCTTTAAATCACTGGGAGATTCTTTGTAAATAAGATTCTTTTTAAAAGCAAAAAAAAAAAGAACTGAATAATACAGACAGACAAAGAACCACATACAAATATTGATATACGTTTTTATAAGTTATTTATAGCTCATATAGCTTTTCTCTATAGAAAGAAATATACTTTATATTTATACAATAAAAAATAACTCGCATTTGAAATTTTTTCCAAAACCAGAATATGTAATTCTTGTTGTTTTTTGTTTCCAGTTATTTCTTTTGAGGGGTTTATTAACTACAATATTGAACATATTTATGAATCAAGGCAGCTATACTCCAAAAAGCAAAACACTTAATATCTTCAATGTGCAGTTCAATATTTGAATGTATTAAACTGAGATGCAAAAAAAAGTTTAAATTGCTAATCCCTCCTCCCCCCTTTTTTTCAGTTTATTCTCCAGATATGCCTTCAAGGCTCCCCATTCAGGATATATTTGCAGGACTAGTGACGAGTATTGGCACAGCAATACGATACTGGTTTCATTACACACTTGTGGCCTTTGCCTGGTTGGGAGTTGTTCCCCTCACAGCATGTAAGTAATACAGTTTTGTTTGTCTGGGTTTAACCTAACCCTCATAATACGAACATAAGAAAGTTTACAAACGAGAGGAGGCCATTCGCCCCTTCATGCTCGTTTAGTGACCATTAATAACTAAGTGATACAAGGATCCTATCCAGTCTCTTTCTAAATGTTCCCAAATTTTCAGCTTCAACCACATCGCTGGGGAGTTTGTTCAGATTGTGACGACTCTCTGTGTGAAGAAGTGTCTCCTGTTTTCTGTCATGAATGCCTTGAAGCCCAATTTCCAATTGTGTCCCTGGGTCCGTGTGTCCCTGCTGATCTGGAAAAGCTCCTCTGGTTTGATGTGGTCGATGCCTTTCATGATTTTGAAGACTTGGATCAAGTCCCCACGTAGTCTCCTCTGTTCCAGGGTGAAAAGGTTCAGTTCCTCAGTCTCTCAGTAGGACATTCCCTTCAGACCTGGAATAAGTCTGGTTGCTCTCCTCTGAACTGCCTCTAGCAGCGATATCTTTCTTGAAGTGTGGAGCCCAGAACTGCACACAGTATCCAGATGAGCTCTAACTAGTGCATTGTACAGTCTGAACATTACTGCCCTTGTTCTCAATTCTACACTTTTGACAATATACCCTAGCATTCTGTTTGCCTTTTTTATTGCTTCCCCACACTGTTTGGATGGAGAAAGTGAGGAGTCCACGTAGACTCCTAGGTCTTTCTCATGCATTACTTAACCATTTTCTATTCCTCCCATAGTGTAATTATAGTGGACATTTTTGTTACCTGCATGTATTACCTTGCACTTGTCCTCATTGAATTTCATCTGCCAGGTGTTGGCCCTCAACTGAATCTAAGTCCTTCTGAATAGCCTGTGCTGCCGAGATTGTAGTATATCATATCATGTGCTTTCACGTGATCTACAGCTGCAGTTGCATGTTAACTAATCCTATCCCTTACTCTACCGTAGCTTAATTCTAACCCTAAAACGAACTTAATGTTTATCCTTAAATGTGCAATGTGTCCAGATGCACATTAATGGTGTCTTTGCTGACAATCACACACTGAGCTGTCAGATAAATTATTATATTGTGAACTACTTCAAATTAAACTGTATTGTGACTGTGGAAGCAGAAAAATCCTGTTTTCCTTTTTTCTCTAAAACTGTAAGGTATTAATCTCTTATGCTTTTCTGACAGGTCGCATCTACAAGTGTCTGTTTACTGGCTCTGTGAGCTCGCTTCTGACGCTGCCATTAGATATGCTATCCACGTAAGTGTCTCCATAAGAGGGAGTGTTTCTGCTACAGTTGAAGTATATAAATATTAAGTTACAAAAAAAATGTTTCTTAAAAATCACTAACATTTCTGAAATATATTATAGTAATAACAGCACTAACTGGGCAATGTATTACTTGCTCTTTATTTCAGGGAAAACTTGCTGGCAGACTGCTTGCAGGGGTGTTTTGTGGTGACATGTACGCTTTGTGCGTTCATCAGTCTGGTCTGGCTGCGAGAGCAGATTGTTCATGGTGGCGCTCCCCAGTGGCTGGAGCAAAATCAGCAGCAGCCACCCAACGGAGCAGGACAGCCCAATGAGGTACAAAGCAGAGGACTGCAGCTGCCAATCAGATGACTGAAACACAGAAAAACCTGTTCATTTATGATCTGGAAATAGAGGAAAGCAGTGGACATAGATTCTATTGCTCTTCCTTTGTCCATTTGTTCAGACTCCGTTAAAATACCTTTCATTCTTCCCAAGTTTTGAGTGGGCAGAACTCAGGCAAAGGGTATTAGCCATCTGAGCCATAGTTTTCCTTAATTTATACATTAAGTTTCAGCAGGTTTACATGCACACTAATAACGCGTTATTATTCAGAATTTTCTTGTATTCCAAATATGTGATCAGTCACGTGCTGCGAAGAGTCTGCTGTCGTAAGAGAGGATGTGTAAGTATGTTGTCCCTTGCTGTGCGTGTCCAGGCTGCGGGTGCTGGGAATGGGGCTGCTGAGAACGTGCCGGCGCCAGTGCCAGCCAACCCTCCTGCTGAGAATGCTGTGGTGGCAGAGATACCCGACATCCAGGTGGACCCAGCCGAGGAGATGGAAGTGGACAATGACGATGAGGAGGATGCCGCTGCTGAAGACGCTGCAGATGCCAATAATGGAGCACCAGGTACTGACAAACCCCGATGCAACTGACGGAGTTTAATGAATTTATTTATTTTTACATTTACGAACAGACAATTAAACATATATACTAAAAAGGGAGGTTTGACGGGGTGAGGGTGGTAGCATGCACAACTTTTGACTATTGTTAGACTTTCCAATCTAATCAAACAACCCTTAATGTGCCTTTTCCCCTTTACCATCCTTATAGAATTAGACTCAGCTAGGCCTAAGGCAAAAATCTATTTTGCTCATTACCAACAAGTTATTGCTGAATTTCCAAGGGTTACAGCTATTTTCTGCCCACATTTGAGTAATCGCCTCACCTCAATTTTGACATCAAAGTCTTACTCTCTCTATTAAGTTCCTTTTATAATATTATAAATGAAAAGCCTGAGAGAAAAGCACGACTCGTGTGTTGCGAAAATGCTTTTCCTTTATTTTTCAAACTCACATTGTTGAATGTTTCATTAAAAGGTTTAAATGGAGATAGTTGACAAGGTACAGCTCCTTTGAACTAAATTTCACCCCATGTTTTCAGAGAAATCACTTCATATGAACATTTATATTTTACTCTCCATTAATTTTGTTCACTTAGTGCTTGACTGCACCTACTACTCTAAATTTGATTTTAGAACAGCATCCCATGTACTTATTAGGAATACTACTCATAATGAGTTTACATGCTGCCACTGCATTTGTATTAATGCCAATATTTCTCCTTTGGGCATTTGCATGGCAGGATTTAAGTGTTTTCTGCTAAGACACCTCAGTACCTAAACTTAACCAGTAGTGTTTCTCTGTACATACAGAGAACTAGTGGAGAACTACCTGTACTTAACTTGGATCCATATAAGCTGCAGTGTAATACAGATACCAAAGTAGAGAAGTCCCTCCATGTAAGTGTACAAGCCCCAGCATCAGGCATTTAATTTTCTGCTGTGGATTTGAAGTGAAGGTCGTGTTGCCTATTGTTCCCTGCTGACTAGGACTGTATCTTTCCATTTGCTACATGTATAAGGCAATGATGAGAGAGTGATGCAAAAATAAAGGAAAATCCTATAGCAGTGAAAGTCATTAATTGAATTTGTCTTTTAGATGACATGAACTGGAATGCTCTGGAATGGGACCGCGCAGCAGAGGAGCTAACATGGGAGCGTGTAAGTCTCCGTGCCCCTTGTGTGTGTTTTTTACTTTTTAAGGATTAAAAAGAATTAGAATGTTAAACACTAGAAGTTTAACAGTTTGAGTGACTAACTGAATGCATTATACAAAATAAAAATAAAAAACAGACCCAGGTTTTTTTTTTTTTTTTTCCTTCTCCCTCATTTCTTCCAAGAAATGAGATTTAAACAATGTGTGGCCCATCCATATACAAACTATTCATATTTTTACAACTGTGACGATGTCCAAATTTCTTTTTAGTTTTGTTTTTAACATTTCTTAAATATAGTGCCAATGGGGAAAACATTAATTACAAGCAATACTGTATTTCCCCTTTGTAATTTTGTACAGGTTTTGCAATTATGTTAATAAATCCTCTAGATTTTAGAACTACAGTTTGAAAATGTAAATGTTTCAATGTCTAGTCTTGTGTGTGTGTGTATGTGTGTGTGTAGACAATTCACATTTCTACTCTCTGCAAATGTGGAAGAAAGTCAGAAATGAAAAAGTGTCAGAGATATGTGGCGTTGTTCTTCTTTCTTGTACAATAAGCAGAGTTTGCCATTGCATCGCTCTACAGTATTCTTGCTGATACTTGCAGCTGATATTCTAGCATTTATTACCTAATTGTGTGGTAAAGAACAGACGTAAACTAACAAATGGCTATTTTATGGGTCTTAGATGTCTGCTTAATTGAAACTGCATATTATTTATTTTCTTTCCATAGTCATCTTATCCTTTTTGTTGTCCACTGTGTATACAAATTGTATCCAAGGTGTCTTTCAAACAAACCAATTCAATTTTATACAGTCAAGTCAACAGCCAATGGAATGAGTTCATACTCAAACGTGTAAAGATTTATTTTAATAATATTTCTACTGCAGTTCTTAGTTCACAGATTTTTTTTTATGTACTTACAGTTTTTTTCTTTTTCATCCATCAAACCTGCCATCATAACACTGCAGAATGCTAAAAACTAATTCTGATGTTAAATACATGTACTGTGTTGGTATCTTTCAGATGCTTGGACTTGACGGCTCCTTGGTTTTCCTGGTACACCGATCATTTTAAACATTCATACAAGTAATAAAAAGCCAGTTTGTAGATTTTTGATGCTCTTGTCAAACATCTGGAATCTGTAAATGCTGTAAATCAGCTGCCTTACTGTTTAGACAGAAGTAACATTGTGACAACAGAATTTTGAAATCAAGTACAATTTGATAGGAGTGACATGGTTTTAATTGTAAACAATGTTTTCCCCCTTTTCAGGAGCATGTTTTTTGGGTAGTTTCTCTGAATACACTCTTCATCCTTGTATTTGGTATGTATTTGAGCTTTTAGTTATATTATAAATGTAATTCTGGTCAATTGTGTCTGATGACTGCCACATTATTATTTTTAAATTGTTGCAAGTTGACAAAGTAAATCTGATTAATGTTATTTTACATGAAATAATGTACAAAATGTGCACTGGGTAATATTTTTTAAGTCTCCCTGGACAAGGGTGTCTGCTAATAAATAAATAAAAAATAATAAAAAAAAAATAATAATAATAATAACATGCTTCTTCTATTGTTTCAGCTTTTTGTCCCTACCACATCGGTCACTTTTCTGTTGTTGGGCTTGGCTTTGAAGATTATGTAAGTTGTTGGAAGTAGCTGCTTTGGTAGATTTTCAAATACTGACTAATATATAAAATATATATATATATATATATATATATATATATATATATATATATATATATATATATATATATATATATATAATGTCTTGATTGCTCTTGTAATTAACCTTTTATTCTGAAACTAAATGTCTCAGTTAATAAAATAGTCCTTACCCTAGAGGTCTGTAGAACTCATATACAAGTTGGAAATTTAACACAGATGTTTGACTTGCTTTAGAGAAATGCTTTATCTACCTAGAGGTGTTTTACATTGGCAGGTTTCAGCTCTTCGGAAAATGATATTTTGTAAGGGGAAAAAAAGGATGTTAAGATTTTCTTGTCTCCCCCATTAGGTTCAAGCGTCACACTTTGAAGGATTGATCACAACAATCGTTGGCTACGTCCTGTTGGCCGTTACATTAATCGTGTGTCATGTATCCTTTCACCCTGAAACCGCATCCTCTGACTGTTTAGAATGAGGTGCTGGGCTCATCACAGATGGGCAGAGTTATCTGAATTGTTCACTTCCTGTATCTGGTGCAAGTGGAGTATTTTTATCTCATTTCAGCCGAAAGTGATAAATAGCCAAGAATGAAGGAGTTCAAACAACTAATCCTACAATGAGGCAGTAACCTGTTTCTGTCTTTATTGAAACACTGGGCTGGTATATCTCAGTACATCCCCAGTGATTAGCTTGGCCACTGCTTGCTTCGTCTGCACTGAGCTCAATATACTAATTTATTTATTTTTGATCATTAGAACCTGTAACACTGTAGCGGGGCTAGGGTGAGGCCTGTAATGCATCTGAAACTCATTTACTATTTACCATTGCCCTTACTGCCTAAGAGTGTGATACTGTCTGTGACTTGCCTTCTCAAACTCTTTGCTTATGTGTGGCTATGATAAATATAATTCTCTTCCGCACTCCAACCAACTAAAGTATTGCATTGCTATCCTAAAACTGACTGACTCTTTAATGCTTAACATTGGAAAGGCAGTTGTATGGATGCTCATTTCCCAAGATGGCTTATTTTATATATGTGGCATGTAGAAATAAGGAATATATATATATATATATATACACTCACCTAAAGGATTATTAGGAACACCTGTTCAATTTCTCATTAATGCAATTATCTAACCAACCAATCACATGGCAGTTGCTTCAATGCATTTAGGGGTGTGGTCCTGGTCAAGACAATCTCCTGAACTCCAAACTGAATGTCTGAATGGGAAAGAAAGGTGATTTAAGCAATTTTGAGCGTGGCATGGTTGTTGGTGCCAGACGGGCCGGTCTGAGTATTTCACAATCTGCTCAGTTACTGGGAATTTCACGCACAACCATTTCTAGGGTTTACAAAGAATGGTGTGAAAAGGGAAAAACATCCAGTATGCGGCAGTCCTGTGGGCGAAAATGCCTTGTTGATGCTAGAGGTCAGAGGAGAATGGGCCGACTGATTCAAGCTGATAGAAGAGCAACTTTGACTGAAATAACCACTCGTTACAACCGAGGTATGCAGCAAAGCATTTGTGAAGCCACAACACGTACAACCTTGAGGCGGATGGGCTACAACAGCAGAAGACCCCACCGGGTACCACTCATCTCCACTACAAATAGGAAAAAGAGGCTACAATTTGCACAAGCTCACCAAAATTGGACAGTTGAAGACTGGAAAAATGTTGCCTGGTCTGATGAGTCTCGATTTCTGTTGAGACATTCAGATGGTAGAGTCAGAATTTGGCGTAAACAGAATGAGAACATGGATCCATCATGCCTTGTTACCACTGTGCAGGCTGGTGGTGGTGGTGTAATGGTGTGGGGGATGTTTTCTTGGCACACTTTAGGCCCCTTAGTGCCAATTGGGCATCGTTTAAATGCCACGGCCTACCTGAGCATTGTTTCTGACCATGTCCATCCCTTTATGACCGCCATGTACCCATCCTCTGATGGCTACTTCCAGCAGGATAATGCACCATGTCACAAAGGTCGAATCATTTCAAATTGGTTTCTTGAACATGACAATGAGTTCACTGCACTAAACTGGCCCCCACAGTCACCAGATCTCAACCCAATAGAGCATCTTTGGGATGTGGTGGAACGGGAGCTTCGTGCCCTGGATGTGCATCCCACAAATCTCCATCAACTGCAAGATGCTATCCTATCAATATGGGCCAACATTTCTAAAGAATGCTTTCAGCACCTTGTTGAATCAATGCCACGTAGAATTAAGGCAGTTCTGAAGGCGAAAGGGGGTCAAACACAGTATTAGTATGGTGTTCCTAAAAATCCTTTAGGTGAGTGTATATATATATATGTGTGTGTGTGTGTGTGTGTGATATATATATATATATATATATATATATATATATATATATATATATATATATATATATATATATATATATATTATAAATAGTACACAGACTTTAAAGATAACTGTCATCTTCTAAATTAGACTGTGTTTTAGCAATTTTAAGATCCTGAGACATTAATAAGTAGAAAATAGGACTTCTGGAAGAGTGAAAAGGATGTTTAAAATGAGCCATGATTACAGAGAACCATGTCATGTTATGCAGCATCGTTTGCACATCATTATAACAATATAGTGGCACAGTGGCCAAGCCAGTTATAGGCCTGACATTGTAAGAACTGTTTGCTGTACTGCTTTCTGTTTTGTTTTTATATTTTCTCCCTCCTAACAGCGACACAATGTGACATTCATGTGTGATTTCTCCTCCTGAGCTTTTTATTGTTCAGAAATGTATTTTTCATGCTGCACCGAGCATCAGGGACAGTTCTGAATTTGATATGTTCATGTCTTCAGAATTGTATTTCCCCAACTCAGTCACTGCTCCTTAACTACATTCCTCAGGGGCTGGCAGCCCTGGTGAAATTCCAAAGATCCCGCCGCTTGTTAGGGGTGTGCTATATTGTTGTAAAGGTAACTTCATTAATTTTGTATTTTTTAAACTCAATTTCACCATTAAAAATCAACCTGTAATTAATTTCAGTTTTATTTTTTCCTAAAATGTTTGTTCAATAACAATTTAATATTTGTTATGTACAGTTGATTACATTTAAAAATAAAATATATTTGTATATATATTTGTAGTAAAATTAACACCAACATTCTTTTAAGTAAGTAATACTAAATAACCATCAAATCTGTATATTTCAGGTTTCTTTGTTGGTGGTTGTGGAGATTGGTGTGTTTCCACTTATTTGTGGTTGGTGGCTTGACATTTGCTCGCTGGTGAGTAAACCTTTTAAACTTACTACAGTGAGGGGCAGCGATAGTTTTATTTTGGTCGGTTTGCTATGCTAATGATCTCTTGTGCAGTAATATGTTTAAAAATGTACAAATGTTAATTGCTTTCCATAGATAACAGCCACATACTCAAAGTGTTTTTGTCTGCCCCCACAGGAAATGTTTGATGCTTCTCTGAAAGACCGGGAACTGAGTTTTCAGTCGGCCCCGGGCACGACGATGTTTCTTCACTGGCTCGTGGGCATGGTGTACGTCTTCTACTTTGCATCTTTTATTCTCTTGCTGCGAGAGGTAAGGCATATGTTTCCATTGCTCACTTAATTTCCTATTGTTTAATCTTCTGTCAATTAAAGTACACCTCTATTCTCACTTATACCAAGACCTATAGAAAATAAAGATAAAAGGCTCTTTGTTAGAACTACTGTTGTATTTAATCCTGAATGGCTTTTAATAATTGTTAATATGTTCAATCCCTAAACAATTCAAACATCCTCTGTTTTTTTTCTCCTGCAGTCCATTATCAATTATTTATTAATCCATAAAAAATGTCAACCCTCAGGAAACGGATACATTTGTATCTTCTTTTAATATTAAGTCATGTTATGATGCAATATGTATATTATTAACATGTTGATGTTAATTTTTTTAGAAAGGGGTCCTGAACTCCAGGTTCAAATTGGAAAGGCCAAAAACGTATTTTTCAGAATCTGTCAGTATGCATAACAAGCTCATATTTACATTACAGGTTCTGAGACCTGGTGTCTTGTGGTTTCTGAGAAACCTGAATGATCCCGATTTTAATCCTGTCCAAGAAATGATTCATCTGCCTATATACAGACATCTCAGAAGATTTATTTTATCAGTGGTATGTTTTATAATATTTTTATAGCTTTTATATAATTTTAATAATTTGTTCACTGTAGGCAATGCTACAAAGAACTGATGGTTTTCTTGTTTGGTTTTCTTTGTGCAGGTCGTATTTGGGTCCATTGTCCTTCTAATGCTTTGGCTTCCCATCAGGATAATCAAACACATTTTACCATATTTCCTTCCCTATAATGTAATGCTGTACAGGTAATTCCCTTTTCTTATTGTCAGAGCTGACTCTTTTTTTGTGGGATTCCTCAATATACTGAAGTTTCAACAACAAGTTTTTGATCTGATCAGTTGTAACAGTAATTGCATCTTTTCTTGTTTATATAACCTATTCTACAGTACTTTGTGTGATTATTAGATATGAGGCTCACTTAAAAAGAAATCCCACTATATATAGTGATTTGTGAGTGTGTGTGAGAATAAATATGCTTCAGGAATCTTCAGCTTTATTCATCATTTAAGAACTACAGGTAATGATGTGCTGTGGTTTATATATAATGGTAATGTACAACAATCAAGATTTCAATTGTATCCACACTGCTGTTGTGCGTTTGTCGTGCTCTGTGTATTTCCCTGACGTTTGCCCTGTCTTTCCTGCAGTGACGCCCCTGTGAGTGAGCTGTCTCTGGAGCTGCTGCTATTACAGGTGGTGCTGCCTGCTCTCCTGGAACAAGGACACACCAGGCAGTGGTTGAAAGGACTGGTCCGGGCCTGGACTGTCACGGCTGGCTATCTGCTGTGAGTAGCTCAGTCTTCTCTTTAACATTCATTGATAAGCCATACAGAGAAGAAACCCAGGTTATTCATTTAGTTTTCTATCCTAACCAACATTTCCAACTCTTTCTCTTCTGAGCTGCAGAGTTATTTCTTTTTAATGTAATTTCATGTTTAGTTTTGTTTGTCCATGTGTGACCTGTCACCTCTTCCAACAGAGACCTTCACTCTTACCTGCTGGGGGACCAGGAGGAAAATGACAACAATGCCAACCAGCAGGCCAACAACAACCAGCAAGCTCGCAATAACAACGCCATCCCTGTGGTGGGGGAGGGGCTGCACGCTGCGCACCAGGCCATACTGCAGCAGGGAGGACCGGTGGGCTTCCAGCCATACCACAGGCCTCTTAGGTTCCCCTTCAGGGTAAGCACAGACATCACTGTCTGCACAGGGCCACGGGGGTCCAAGCAAACGAACGTCCTGTCACGGCTTCCTGTGCGGGAACGTGCATTCGTTATCATGAAACCTGTCCTTCTGAATTTAAAGATTGAATTATTCTGTTTCTAGTGTACGTGTCCTGCTAAAGACTATATCCGTAAGCTGCACTTGCTTTTTTTTCCCTGATTTGTCAGCATTTGTACTAAATGTCTTTTTGGCACCCTGTGAAATATGCCTGACGGGCTTTCATCGAGAGGGAAACATCTTTGTGAAATTGCTGTATATAACTTGACAAAAGTATGAATTCTGAGAGTGATCAAACTGTCCAATTCTGATTCCCGTTTCCTTTCCTGTGAAAATTGCATATTTGGTTCTTGTTTTTCAGATTGTGCTGCTAATAGTGTTCATGTGTGCAACATTGCTGGTAGCCAGTCTTATTTGCCTCACATTACCAGGTAAGTGATTATTACTAAGTTTTACCAATCACATAAAAGTATCCTTGTATTAATGTTAGCAATAATTATTACACTAATAACACATGCTCTTGGTGTTTCCCGTATATTACATTAATTGGCGACCATTAAAGTCATCATTACGATAAAATGTAATGCCTTCACAATTGAACATTGAAATGTTTTATTTCCATTCATACTGTGTAGGCTTGTATGCTCACATTTTATACCTATTTGCATGAACTGTTATTGCTTTGTTAACCCAGAGTTTAATGATCTTAATCATTTACTTGTGGCATGAGCTTCAAATGATAATATGAAGTGAAGAGAAAATAAAACCGTTCTTTTAGTAGCAGAGGCTTTGATATTACCTAGTCCTGGGCAGAAACTAAATCTGTGTGCTTGTTTGTATGTACCATCAATCACTAGAAACACTTGTTTCTTAAAGTGCTGGAGGATGTATATGACAGGTTAGTTGTACTTCTGTAATTCAGTTTGTGAGTTGGGTCAGATCCTTTTGTGTTGCATGTAGAGCAGGTATTGGATTTCCTATTTTTTCTTTGGTTATTAATGGACTTATTTTCCACTTCCACAGTATTCACTGGCCGCTGGTTAATGTCCTTTTGGACCGGGAGTGCCAAGATCCACGAGCTGTACACCGCAGCCTGTGGCCTGTACGTGTGTTGGCTGTCCATTCGAGCCATCACTGTGCTCCTGGCCTGGATGCCCCAGGGTCGGCGGGTTATTCTGCTCAAAGTCCAGGAGTGGTCTCTCATGGTAATATTACGATTCACCAAATCTCCCAACAGCACCGTGACTTCTCCATCTGTTCTAATAGTATTACATGAGGGGGAGGAACAGCCACTGTTAACATGGCCACAGTCTTGTGCCAAAAACAAGTCCGACTTCCTGTGAAGGGGTTAGAACATTCAGTGCTGGATTTGTAGCTGAACTGTTGTAGTAACAAGACGAAAGTCACTGTTCGTCCATTGTGCTCTTCAGTAGTTTATTTAATCAGTGCAGGTTGATGTCTTCCTCCTGTTTTATTAATCATGAAAAGAAGAGCAAGTTTTCCTATGCAGTGGAGTACAGTACTCACAATGGATGTTTCTGATCAAGTGTTGATTTTCCAGGACACTTTTTACAGGTGGAGCGCAGTAGGTAGAATTGGTTACAAGATTGTTGGTTTTGCAGATCATGAAGACTCTGATTGTGGCCATCCTGTTGGCTGGAGTGATCCCCTTGCTGCTGGGCCTCTTGTTTGAGCTGGTCATCGTGGCTCCTCTGAGGGTCCCTCTGGACCAGACGCCTCTCTTCTACCCGTGGCAGGTTTGTCATTCTAACTATGAAAAAACGGTCGATAAAAACGCTGTTTACGATCGTCTGAGGCCCTGCTGACTGAGAGGTGAACATTGCCTTGGATTGTAAGGACGGTCCTTAATAAAAGATGATCGGTGTGTACATATGCGTGTGTGGTTTTGGATGTAAGGCGCTCCCTTAAAATGTTGTCCTTCGATCTAGGACTGGGCTCTTGGAGTGCTCCATGCCAAAATCATCGCTGCCATAACCCTGATGGGTCCCCAGTGGTGGCTGAAGACCGTTATTGAGCAGGTTTGTGTCGCCTTCATTCTTCAAGGGAATATTAATACATATAAAGAAGCTTGTGTGTCTTCACTTTCCACTATTATGATGCACCGATAGAGTGGAATGTGTATTCGTTAGTATTTTTACCTTAACTTTATATATATATATATATATATATAGTGCTGTCTACTTTCTTTAATCTGAAACAAATAAAAACAATTATGAACAATGTAAAGAAATGTTTTTTAATTCTTTTAAACTATTTTTGTCTTTCAGGTGTACGCAAATGGAATCCGCAACATTGACCTTCATTTTATAATCCGCAAGCTGGCAGCTCCAGTCATTTCAGTTTTACTGCTCTCGCTCTGTGTGCCCTATGTCATAGCTGTCGGCATTGTACCTGTAATAGGTAGGTCCTTTAACATACACGCTTCATATTAAATTGTTCACAATACTGAACGCACATGTTTGAAAAAGTGGAGTCACTGATGATGTCAGATTAGATGTAAGAAGGGGAAATAACTGGAGGTTTGGAAATGAAACCTAAATAAATGATGAAGTTGTGTGGAGCATCACTGTGCTCTGTTGTCTCTACAGGGGTGGCAGCTGAGATGCAGAACCTGGTCCAGCGCCGGATTTATCCTTTTCTCCTGATGGTGGTGATGCTCATGGGAATCCTCTCCTTCCAGATCCGCCAATTCAAGCGCCTTTATGAACACATCAAGAACGACAAGTAAGTCCTCTGCGCTCCTTATTATTTGGCACTTGCTGAGCCGACTCTGCCGCAGTTCTGTTTTACAGAAATAGATTTAATACACTGCAGAATGTGCCCCCTGAGTCCAGAATTGCAGCTCTGCTAGAAAGAAAGCAAATTCTGCCCCCTAGCTGGGATATAGTCCTTTTGTTGAATGTTGTGCTTTTTGAAACCTTCATTCCAAGCAATGTGTGCAAGTATGAAAGGACAGAATTGATTTACTTCAGTTTGGGAATGAAACCATTTTAGAAGTGTGTCCCCCTCTCTAATGTAGACAATATTGTAGGCAGAGAAACGTATAAACAGTAAAATGTTTAGTTAGTTTAATGTGCATTTCCTATAACTGTATTTAACAGATTTAGCTTTAGTTTGTAGATTTTCGTGTTTCTAATTATTATTTTTTTATATCCAGATACCTTGTTGGCCAGAGACTTGTAAACTACGAACGCAAGGCGGCGGGCAAAGCCAGCTCGGCACCACCCACCAGCTCTCCTCAAGAGTAGAGGCAACTCTGTGAGGTGTCAGTTGCACTCTGACCTCCTGGCATTTGGACTCTTATTCACAGTCCTCAGTTGGCTTCCTTCTGTTCTGTGCTGATGTTTCTATTGCTTCACATCCAAGTTTCAGGCATCCTCCTTCCTTGTCTTATCTTGCCCTGCTTGTAAGTGCTGCCTGAGAACTGTACATGTGTAAATAGATGAAAAATAACCCTTAAACAAAGGAAAAAAAAAACCTGGATTAAAGAATGTGCATTGTACATCTTAAAACAAATGTATATTAATTTATTAAATCTAGTTGTCACTTTATTTTGTGGACTCCTGTTGTTCTCTCGGAAAGAGACACGGTGTGACTAACGAAATTGCTGAGGAAGCACGACTTTACACTTTCTTTAGATCGTCTTTAACCATCGAAGGAACCTTCCTTTCTTTTTGAAGTACTAAATGAAAAAGAAGATCCAATACCTAGTGAATATGTCTGCCTTTCTATCAAAGATTGGGTGGGAGTTTTAGTTCTTGTATTTTTAAGGGGAAATGTCTGTTCTTTTTTCTTTTCATATTAAAGTTTTTAAGTCACAACTGAGACAATCAAAGTCAATGTACAGGTATGTCTCGATGTGTAGGAGCATATGAAACAGTATTAACTGTATTAAGTATTATTATTATTATTATTTTTTTAACGGTGAACCGATCCTTCATACAAAGAACCTCTTTATTTATGTGCAGGTACATTCTCCAAAACATATTAATGAATACACTATAATGCATATGAAACGCTTCAACACTGACATACCACAAGGCACACTTGAATTATCCTTTTATTTTATTTTAAGCCTATCTTTAGATGTTCTTTTTAGCCTGCATTGAATAATAAAGCAATCTGAAATAATGGCAACATCCGCAATAGTGTAGCAATAGTTAAATAAAGTGTTACATAAATATATATATTTTTGAAGTTAGGTCCATTTATGATGCAAGACCATTTGGATGTGCATCTTCAACTATATGATAAATGTTTGTGTATAAAATCCCGTTTGTGGTATGTATGGTCTTATCACGGCATGATTCTTAGTGTCAAACTGGTTTTACAACATGGTCTATCTTTTGCCTTTGCTGTTATTTAATGACATTCATGGTTTACATAGTTTGTGTAATGAATCAATTACTGACAATTCTAAGGAAGCAAAAACTACATTGTCCATCCATTTTAATGATTGATGGATTAATTCTTAGGGGTTTTTGTTTGTTTGTTTGATTTGTTTTTAATGGTACTTTGCTTCAGTCTTTAACATAGACCAGTATGGATTAATAACCATTAGTTGCACAAGATAAAAAAAGTTATGGGTTCTGGTTGATGGAACCCCTAAAACCTCATGGGGAAAATAGAAACGTGGTATTTTGTGAGTTTAAATAATTTTGTGCACACAACAGATCTCTTGAGCAATAGATAGTAAGCAGGGTAACAATACATTAGCTGCTAACTGGATCTATACTGCTGGGGGTCCCTGAACAACCCGAATTTAGATTTAACTATTCAAATTAAAGATTATTACATTGTATGAAGGTGCTGTCACTTGTTTACCTAAGGTTGACTTTATTAACTACATATAATCATATAACTATAGCGTTACTGCTGTGTGAAATGTAAATGCATGTCCTTGCTTTAGCAAATGGAACAATGGCATTTACAAAACTTCCTAAATATCCTATATTGTACTGGTATATAGGCCTTTTTAATTAGTATTATATAAATTCATTGTTGACAAGCAAAGATCTGGTAATTAAGTTGACCTTCCTTTACATTTTGAGAGAAACCCTGTATGGTTTTGAAATATTTTAAAGGAATACATGTGGATACTGTAATACTCTGAAAAGCCTTTAAATGTGAAGTGAAGTTGGGTAGGTGCTATTGTCCATGATCTTTACTGCAGCTAGAAACATCTTGTAAACCAAAAGGTACTATCTAATGCTCAATAGATAATTCACACACATACACCCCCATGTCACATGTGATGTTCTATAATTAAATTGTAATTGCCAATTTTAAAACCTTCCCATTAACCAAAGTGATCAACACCATTAGATTAAAGGGAATGGAAGTATAGATTGCAGTATAGGAGTGCATCAGATGTGATGAATAAATGTTGTTTCATGCTGCATCCTAGTCTTAGATTATATGGCAATGATCATGATTTGATTTTCTCAATCACATTTCTAAGGACAAAAAAATTGAAAGCTTATGGTGGATGCTGTAAATATGTATTTTCAGGAATTCTAGAATTAAGGCTGATCTGTGTTAATATGATTCATGTTTTAAAGCATCAAAGGATTTCCTTCAATGCATAGGTTATGCAAGTGACCTTACATGTACAATACAGTGAAGCAGTGATACTTTTTGCTTTTAGGGTTTTGTTTTAATGTTAGCTCCCTTCCCTGCAAAATGTTTTTATTTTTATATGTATAATGAAAGGTGCATGGCTGTAAAGTTTTATGGAAAAAAGTCTTAACACAATGCAGGACATGTAATGATGTGGTCAGCTTTTTTGGTAATTTGCTTACTTGGATTGCTTTTCTGAACAAAATAATTGCTTTAGCATTGCTGTCTTCCCTCTGATAAGCATGCTCGAAAAAGCAGAGAAATAATTACTATCAACTTGAACATACAAGTGTCAGGTTCTGAATCTTAAACAAGCAAAAAAAATGTTTAAGAATTATAGCATTGTTATTTTAAATTGTAAATTTCCACCCCCAGCATGTTTGTGTGAGTATTAATTGGGAATGTATAAACTGCACAGCTGGGGGTTCGTTGACCACTTAGATGTAAATGTTAATAATACAAAACAAAACAAAACAAAAACATTTTTACATTTATAACCTGTATTAAATAATAATGGATAAGATGTGTGCTTTCTGTTTTCATTTTTGTAGGGCAGTGGAATTTCATTCCTGTACTGTGCAGTTCTCTCCTGTAGGCACTTGCTCATAGTTTATACTGTTTCCAGTCAAAGTGTTGTATTTCAACTACAGGGTGTCCGATAAGTCTGGAATCATAGGGGAAAATAAATTAATATTTATCTTGTATTCATCATTCACCGTGTGATTCCTGACTGGCCATCTCATTTGAATTTGTGTATCGGGATTGATGGTGGACACACTGAGCACGTTCTGTGAATAAAGGCATTTGTATTGCCATTTTTATAATGTTTTCTATGATTCCAGACTTGTGGCACACCCTGCACACACAAATCTTATGATTTTTGTTTAAATTGCATTTGCCTGCTGATGAAGAACAGCTGGCTACTGTACTAGGCCTACACACTTAATACTTTTTTACTGCACCATCTGAAGAAAGGTGAGGAAATTACTTATAACTGAGAAATTCTGATAGAAATGCATTTGTTTAACTGTAAATCAAATACAATTGTGTCAGTTTTTGAGTGGTTTAAATTACTTTACAAGTTGTTCTTGTGAGTTACTGTAAGTTATTTTTACGGAAGTTAAATTATGCATTAATCATGACATTAGCAACAAGTAATTACAATTTTTGGGTGTAATACTTGTCTGATTTTGCTAAGTTTATTTTTTTGTGTGAGAGTAAGTAAATAAAGGTTATTTGTTTTTAAGCTTTGGTCTTTCTGTTGCATGAATTGTGGATTGCTTATGTAGCCAGTAACTAATTTTCCACATAAAACCCTGATTTATCTGACCAGGTAAACATTTTAGCACACAAATGGCATGCAGCATTGGTACACTTTTAAAAACATTTATGCTGTGCATATTTTACTTCGGCATGTAAGTGTGCAAATGCTAATAAATGGTAGGGGGTGGAATGATGTCCTCATTTTTTGGAGTAAGAGGAGATTGCAATTTTATTCCAAACTTCTCTTTAACAGTGTCTGGGATCTCCTCGTCTGACAGCTCCATGGTGGTCTTTATCACGTCTCCTCCACCGTCAGATGAATACCGGGTGATTATTAGTTTGCGGCCTATATAAGTAATCCTCCCATTGGGCATGAGAAGAGAACAGAGTGACTTGCAGTAGAAAAGCGAACTGGGGGAGGTCTGATGGTAATGACACATTGCCTTGAATTCCTCCAGGTGACGTGGTTGAAGAGTGAATTTATACAGCTGCAACCAGCCAACCTGTTGCTCTTCTTTCATCAGCTCCTCTTGGTGTCCATATTCTGTTTTCTGTCCCCTCCCATTTTCTTGTCCTTGCCCTTTCATAACAGTCTCCAGGAAAATGGTTTCTCCCTGATGCCGGAGTTGAAACACGCCGTTTCCCTGCTTCAGAGGCCCGTGAGTCTCCAGTGACAATGGAAGCTGGAAGCCTTCTCCAAAGCCTACGTCACAGAGCCATCTCTGCCCCTCTAGGGCCACCAGGATGATGAGGTGGTCAAAGGGAGGCCCATAGCAACCAGTAATACTGTTGCGAACCTGGGCAGAAAGCAGGGTGACTTCAAACCCCATCTGGGACAGTAACCACGAGAAAATCCCATTGATCTCGAAGCAAAACCCTCCACGACGCTGCTTAACAACTTTGTCATAAATCAATGGCCTTTCCAACAAGATTTTCCCTCCACTGTGAATGGTGAGGTTTTCAAAGGGCACAGACAACAAGTGGCGAAGATGTATTTGTTGCAGTGCCTCCAGGGTGGGCTCCACTGGTCCTGTATAATCAATCCTTCTCAAGTACTCGCCTACATCCATTCTAGAGCGAGTGAAAATGGCAAATACCTGAAACAGTTCAAAACAGGCAATAGATAGAGCAAGAAAGACACAGGCCCTTATTGTGAACTTCAGATGAATTGCATTGAGAGCGCTAACAGAAGGGTTTTACTTTTTAGATACATACACAATAGTGAACAAAAGTTAACTTAGGTGTTAAACACTTTAAGACTAAGGTATTACTATTTAAATAAAACAAGGACATATTTCCTTACCGATCAGCAGTGAGAATAGTTACTTTCGTTTTGTTAAGGATTTGAGCTTTCTATTGAACTTTTCTGTCGTTTCTAAACCCCACCTAGTGACAAAACAACAGAACAGCACTAATGAAAGGTTGTAATGCGCTAAACTGAATCAGTGAACTATCTACTCCGCTAATAGTTTGGCATTTCTATATATATATATATCAACAGTTTGTATCTAAAACCAATACAATGTTGCTTTCTAAATGACTAAACTATGCAGACAACAGGGCATGGGCAGCTCATGTGTTGTATTTGGCGTCTCACAACAAGCGCGCACACAGATCAGCAATCCCTCGTCATGTGATATCACCAGCGGCCAAGGTGGCGTTCGAGCTGCGCAGATGCTGGCCGTTCTGCGCGGATCTGCACTACTCCGCCAATGGGATCGGCGGGATTCGGTAGATCTGCGGAAATCTGCGCAGCAAAGAAGCCGCGCTCACGCGTTCAGCGGATCACATGACAGACGGGCTCGGGGTTGCTTAGCAGCGCGCAGTAACAGCAGTTTTTCAACAGACAGACAGACAGACAGACAGACTTACTGACTGCGCTTTTACATCTCCTGCCCAGCTGTTTAACCGGAGAAGACACCCACAGGTAAAAAAACAACCTTATTACATTGACATTAAGCCCTGTCTGTGTGGATATGCATATGCAGGACGTCCAAACGCAACGCTGTGCTGTCCAGAGTAACAACATCCACATTCACCTGTACAATCTGCGGATCAAGACAATCCACTTATAGCAACACCATTAGCTTTTAAAAACAACTCCGCAACTGTGCACGTTTGTTTGCTAACTTGTACCATCTCTGCCACTCCTATTCAAACAAAAGTTGGGCCTCCGAAAGTGCATAATTGCAACCAACGTTTTGGTACTAAAAAGGACAGGATCCATCATGGTTTTCACCTGTTATTGTGAGGGACAGCATCTTATGAGGTGGATTAATTTAAATGTGAAGTTTGTCTATGTATCAGTATGTTCATTGATTGATTCTGTGGGCCGTAATTACTCACAGGAAAAGCCGTATCTTTAAATGGCATGGAGACTTTTAAGGCAGTGAAAATCCACTGGAGACTCAATCCAAAACTCTTTTATGATACAGTTGTTGCCTTTTCTAACCCAGAAAGAAGGCAAGGTCCCATTTTGGTGTGTGTCTGCAACAGGCAGTTTTCATCAAAGCAGGTTGCAAGTTACTTTATCAGAATTCAATTAGGACTTTACCACTGTGATTGTGTTTTTTGCACAGAGAAGAAAAGCTATTCTGTGTATCCTGTCTGGCAGAATCAACCCACTGTGACCATAAAGAAAATCTATACCTCATTATTCCTTTCTGGATTTGTTAGTATGATTGTATGTCTTGTCTCTCACTGTATGTCCTGTCTTTGATTCGTTTCTTGGCTGTTCCACAGACAGGAGCCATGCCCCCTCCGGACACTATGTTCTGTTCCCAGCAGATCAACATCCCCCCCGAGCTGCCGGACATCCTGAAGCAGTTCACTAAAGCTGCGATCCGGACTCAGCCGCAGGACGTGCTCCAGTGGTCGGCGGCGTAAGTGTCAGTATTGGATCCCTGTCAGAGACACTGGAATCACTGATGTTTAATCTTTTACCGTTTTATTTTGTTTAAACATTTTTTCATTATAGCCTATGGTCTCCAACCCTAGTTTTAGAGATTTACAAGGCTTTCTGGTTTTCATGCCAATCAAGCTTTCATTTACCTAACTGAAGCATTTATTTAGGCTTAATTAGTACAGCAGATTGACAGGATCTTTAACCTCACATTGAACACAAGAAAAAAACCTGAGGGACCTGGGGCGTTCTAGGATCAGGTTAGGAGACCACCAACTTAATCTAACTGTCACTCTCTCTAAATTTGAAGGCAGCATTTGTTTGAGGCAAACACTGGACGTGTATTTATAGGATTCCGAAGCCATGATAACAATATATTCACTGTATGTCGCTTAAATCTTTTTGATGAATTGTAAGTCGCCCCCTATAAGGGCGTCTGCTAAGAAATATAATAATAATAATAATAATAATAATAATAAAGAATGACAAACTACAATGAACAACCCAGCAGAACGGTCAAAACATATTAAAACAGTAACCTATTCATATTAGAAGCTGCTTAACTGTGAACTTTAAATGGAAATACTTTTCATCAGTGTCTGTTTTTGTCAGGTATTTTTGTGCATTAGCAAGAGGGGATACTCTCCCTGTCAAAGAAAGACTGGAGATGCCAGTAGCAACACAGAAGACAGACACAGGGCTTACTCCTGGCCTTGTGAAGATCCTTCATAAACAGGTAACATGCATTCAAGGAAATTGGGTTGAGAGATCAAAGGCTACAGACATTTACGTTATTATAGTTTCTAAAGCTATACTCGGTAAGAATGATCCTGCAGTATGGAAACGAGGGATGTCATACAGAAGACCCTCACAAAGAGTTTTTAACATGCCGACAGATAGGGGTGATGGCAGACAACTAGGAAATCACAAACGAGACAAGCTGCCAAGACTTGTTATGCATAGACTTTAAAGTATTGTCTTGATAAGGCCCTGGAATTGATTAGCTACCAGAGTAAAGCCAGATGAACCGACTGCACGGCCTCCACTCATTTGTAACCTTTCTTCTTCATGCAACCCCCTCCAGCTTGCACCAAAAGAAAATGTGACAAAGGAAGAGCTAGAGGAGCGATGGAAAGATCTCTGTCTGCCAAAGGAGCAGCTGGACAGCCTTTTGGGACTCGGGAACTTTGAAACGAACGTCGAATGGATGAAATTCTTTGCTTTGAGCTGCAGTGCCTTGAGTGGGGTGAGTGTTGTAGATAACCTTGTGGAGTGCAGACTTTTATCATTTTCAAAACCGGCACTGTAGGATATTGATTGATTCCTTTATTTAATATGCAGACATTTCCGTTTATTTTCAATTAATTATATATTTATAATTGATGCAAATCAGAACAATACTTTTGGAGGTGGACAAACCGTTAAAATATTGCCATCAGTTTTTTAAAATTGAGTAGCATAAAAACATTGCAGATTGCTGATGTCTTTACATTGATCTTTTAAGTTTTCTTGTCTGCTTTTTTTTTTTTCTTTTATGAAATCAATATGCATGATAAATGTGGTTGTTACCTTGTTTACGGCTCATTCTTCAAATCAAGGACATCAGTTGCTTTGGGCTCTGAAGTGTGCTCCAGTGTGTAAAGTTGTGCGACACACTGCTGAAGGTAATGTTACATCACAGGCCACCAGAGACAAACATTTAACACAAGATATACAAGGGTTAAGGAAGGTTGAGCATCAGGAATAAAAACATGACTGGTCCATATTCAACATGATTTGTCTTAAAAACAAACAAACACAATACATCACAGACAGATTCAACATTGGTTTAACGAGAGGAATTCTGTCCTCAAATATTTGTAAAGCCACAACAGAGTTTTAAAATTATCCAGTCTGTTCAAATTTATTATGGAATAGCCTGTGGAAGAAAAGTAGCTCTGACAGGTAGGGAGCTGCCAGACTCACAGAGAGGCTGAGAGCAGGAAGGGATGTTGACTGCAATAACAAGAGGAAAGTTAGAAGCACCAGTAGAATAAAATAATTGGGAATATAGGGTATCCAGACTCTTACTGAAAAAATTATGTATTTAGTTATTAAACAGAAAATATTTACACCTAAACACAATGTGGTCATGCTGAATAACTGCAAGCAATATATAAAAATAAGAGTATTTGTAGAAATATCAGCATCAGTATTTCCCCATTTATAAAACTGAATTTGTTTGAGCATCGTTATGCATTAATTGCTTTAGTGCACAATTCAATATGTTGCTACACTGTCTGTGATTGTAAAGTGTTTCCTCAATAAACATTGTTGTATTATTATGTATTATGTATGTATTATTAAAGTGTTACCAAATACAGTAAATATAATAAATGTTTCTAAGCAATACTGGTACTGAAACTTAGTGATATGTGCATCCAAACTAAATACATCCATTTACCAAATATTCGGTTTAGTTTATTACCTGAATGAGACCTTGGATGCAATGAAACTCTTAATTTCATTTTAAACTGTTTGTTCCTAATTGCATTTTTATTTTTTAAGAGAAGTAATTTATTCAGTGAGCTTTACAGTGAGCCTGATTCTCCTAAGCAATGTGCAGGCATGCTGTTCCAGCTGGCCTCCACATAGTGGCACTGCATAGCTTTATTTAAGTAAGGTGTATTTCCCCACCTTAGTCTTTTTCCTTTATTGTATTCGAAACACATATAATATTATCAGACTTTAACAGTGACGAATAAGTGTTCACAATTTTTTTTAAAGCTTTCAGATGACCGCGGAACTACATTTTTTGACTATTTTCCTGACTTGTTGTGTGTACCTTTCTGTTTTGCCGCAGACCATCCTGAGCGCCATGAAGCACGCGTGTGAAATCCTCACGGAGGACCCGGAGGGAGGAGCGGCTCGTATTCCTTTTGACACGTTTGTGTTCCTCTATACCTACCTGGTGCAGCTAGATGGGGAGATCCCACAGGCGCAGATTGACAGCTTCCTGCGCAGCCTGGAGGAGCCTGTGTGAGTACGCCACCCCACCACTGCAGCAGGGCCTGCGGTCAGGACTGTTTGGAGGATTTTACCTACTGGTCGGGGGACAGCAGTAAAAAGCAAAGCAAACTGAATATATTAGTATAACAAGATATAGTTACAGTCTGTCCTAAATTACAGCAGTTACTATGCAGCAAGTTTTAAATGCTTACCAAGTCAGTTGAAAATGTGAAAAATATCCTTAAACTTAAGCTGACGTTAAACGTTTTTTTCTAGTAGCCAAAGACTTGTTTCATAAACCTGCTCCTCAGAAAAAAATATACACAACTTTTGAAGTAACTCCTAATCTAAGTTAATGGCCTTATGTAGCTTACATGTAACCTAGTGTAACACTGGCTCCCATGGTATCACTGATGGATGTGCTACACTTGTGAATGGATAGACTAACTAAACTGCTTTTCTATATATTGAATAAATACATAAATCAATAACAAAAAGGCTGCATATGATGTATATGGACAGGTAACAAGAAATATGAAGTGTCCATAAAATCACAAGTTTCCCATTTCTGCAGATAGTTTTACAAGAATTCCATGCAATACCAACTGATTAAACAGCCCACAAGGTGTGCAAATCTTAAATTTATAACACTAAATAATAGAAATTAGATTGGGACTTATACATTACTTTTAAAACTGTAAAATGAACAGTATAGTAAGAGACCAGTAAGTACAAAATGATCTTACCCAAATAGGTCTTTTTTAAATCAAGTATTAGTCTTTTTTTATTTGTATAGAAGATTTGAAAAACATGCAGGTCTTTTTTTAAATCAAGATTTATTTTCACAAATCTGACACTCTTTCAACACATTGACAAAACTACAATTACTAATTGTAATTTAATTTTTAAATGTCATTATTTTAGAAATAGTTGATTGTTTAAGCTTATATTGTGTAAGGATATACTTTAATGTTTAAATGTATTTGACTCGCAGGGGAAAACGGAATGGAATGATCAAGGTGGCAGATTTCTACAGTCGTAAAAAGTGCCATCATAGCACAGAGAGATAAGAGGTCGCAGAAAGAAGCAGATGAGTACAGAAAGGCTAAACGAGTTGAGATTCAGAGCATAGCTCACAATTCCCAGTACTCAAGAGATTATAAAGGAAAGTGGAACTAAGGAACCAATATTAAACTCAAAGTCAAATGTTTCAATTAACTTTTGTTTGTATATTTACTTATTTACAGTTAGAAAAAATGTTCTACACAAACACATTTTCCAGATATAAAGCACTTAGCCCTTTGAGTGTCACATCTCTTCCTGGTTTGTTAACTAATCAAAGCAGGTTTACTCAACTAATAGCCAGCCAGTTCCACATTTTTTCCAGCTGGTTTAATTTTAGACTGTTCTTAAAAATAAGTTGAGTTGTGGACTGACCCAGGATCGTTTCCTACGCTATGGTGACTAAGTTTGACACAAATATCACAAATAACATTCACATTCATGGACTGGGTGTGTTTTCTATTTGTATCAGTTTGCTCAGAATAAGCGTGAGGTTTTAAAGGCACATGAGTACAGCCTATTGATCCTAACATTTTGGGGAAACCTGAAATTCAAATTAAATGTATTTTTCAGACTCAAAGCATTATTTTAGGTAAAAATAGTAATGTATGCATTAATCTCAAAAAGTTTTATGCACAGATGTAATGCACAGGAGAATACAGACTGGGAGATGCCAGCAACTGCTGCAACGGTCCCCTGGGGAAGACCCGGAGGATGGGAAATGCAGGTGGATAAGGATAAGAGTATCACCACCACAGGGATAGCATTGCCTCTCTGAGTGGCAGGCTCCAGGTCATGTTTAGATCATCCAGTAGCTCAGTAATCGTGTGGCTGGCGAGTCTGCCTGTTTCTGATTTGTTCTTTTGATTTTGGTGAGGATACAATGTTTTTCCCACATTGCCTTTTAAAAGATTGCTGATTGTAAGTGTCACTAAGGCTGGCTGCTTTAGTGCATCTCCATTTAATGCAATCTCCACCCTATTGTTGCACCTTTTTTGGATAAAAAAAATAATGATCAACGCTTTATCCAAAAAGACAAATTATTTCTGCAAAGCAGTTCTTTAAAGCATGCAGAAGTCATTGTGCTTGTTCAGGACATTTCACCGATATGTACGGCTCTTAAAACATGTGCCATTCTTTAGGATGTCTAGCCCTACACGTTCTGGCTAATTTTAATGTTTTAAAAGCGCTTTATGTTTCTCAGAGAATATAAATATATAAGTAACTGGAGATTCATATGAGCCACAATAGAAATGCAGGAAAACCCCTAATGAATCTTAGGAAGCATTTAACCTGTTTTCTTTTGTATCTCCTATCTGGACCCATAAAAGGCAGGTCTCCTCCGCACATACATTGTGTTATGCAAGTGCTTCTGCTCCATTTGCAGCACTTACAGTATTTATTCAGTCCTTAAAAATCTCTGAAAGGCTGTCGGCTCTGGACTGTCAAGTGGTGATAACTGTCTTTGTAGCTGTAAACGTGTTGAGCACCCATACTATAAAAAGAGATAAGCTCTAGCCTAACAGACTGCTCAATTCTATAGCTCAGGGCCCTGCCTTACATATTCCCAGACACAATGCTGCTTTGCCAGCACTTGATAAGGCTTAAAAAGTTGTCATTGTTCTTCTATACAGTTCATGTACACATACCTACATTTTAAGGCCTGTACATATACCAGTACAGCAATGCACCCTGTCGCAAATGCAAGGATTCAAGGAAAGCTATTTTATTACCACAGATATCTCATGTTCCGGAACCAATAGAACACCTCGGGAATAGTCTAATCTAGTCAGAATGGCAATGGTGCTGTATTAGTCTAGCCGTCTAGCAAATAGATTTCAGCAGCCTCTAAGCCCATGCCTGAGCCCACACCTTATTAAACAGGCCTACATTGTAAACCGTTATCATTTGCCAGTCATTCAGTTTATGCAAAATAACTGTACTTATCAGCAGTAGGTTTAAGATAATGCAACAGATGTACCGTTCTAGTTGGACGTATTTATATAATTCATTTGAAAACAATATTGTTTAGATTAACTAATAAATCACATAACATCTTTGCAGAGCTTGTTGAGCACCGTTTCACCCTAGAGAAAATGGTCAAGATTACAGCTGATTAAACTATTTTAAGATCTGCATGGATACCAAAAAAAAAAGGATGTTTTGAGGATTCTCTGAAAATAAATACCTAGTGGTGGAACTTTTGCAAGGCCAATGTAACCTTTCAGAGGAATTGATTCCCTTTGCTGTCAACATTCCATAATTCCGCATTAGGGATGTTATGCGGCAAAGCAGCCTAGATCCCCTATATCAGTTTCAAGCCGAGCCCGCTGATGAATATTGGGCTTCTGCCAAGTGTCTTGAGCGCTGCTTATTGCTAAATGGGAATGTCATTTATGTAGATCAGTTGAATATTATATATATTTTTAATTTTATTGTATTTTTAAAACCAAGGACAATATACAATTCGTATAGAAGACATGGATGAGGGCAGGTAATCTCTGTTGTGCAGAATAATGTGAGTCCTATGACTGAAAGAACTCTTCAGCCAGGAGCTTCATTTCATGTCTTTGCTCTGTTGAACAGCCACAGTAAGATGGGTCTCCTTTTTTTAGCTCTGTAGCACAGATCCACAAATCACAAATGAAACCTGCGATCCGTTCATTTATTTTTTTACAGTATATCATTACAGATGATTGCTCCTCACTGTCCCATTTCTTTTAGGCATACATTAGTTCACCTTTGTGCACTTTTAAAATATAAGGCATTTGTCAATATTTATAATAATTAAAAATAAAACTAATTACAGATGAAGACAAATCAAAAATACTCCCTATGTTTGATATAGTATGATGTTTTCTAAGATGCTTTTCAGTATGGGCATAGACAGGAATGAGACCTTAAATCCCAGTCCTACCACCATGGCAATACATCTTGTTGGCTTGTCCCTTGGTCAGTGGTTCATGAAAAGTAAAGCTGGAATTTTGCAATTACTCAGAGCTTTGACATAATTCACACTACATTCTGGAATGTTGTGTAAGGGCCCGGTTTATGGTTTTAGTGTTGTAGTTGTGAAATGGTGACATACCACATTAGGTATATTTACTGGACATTGTGTGCCTTCAAAATGATTGGGCAATACTTCCCGTCATGTAGTTTATGTATGTTTTCAAACTCTATCCACTTCCAGCAGTTGAAATAGCTATAAACATGAAATCTTGTCATCAGGGTGCCGCATGTTGCATTCTTGAAAAATTAATCACTGTATAATTTGTAGCCATGCAGGGGTTTCCAGCACTAACACAGGGGTAACATGTTTCTTCCCCTCTGATCAGGTGGAAAGATTATATTGCCATTCGTTCAAACCTGCTGTCTGGAACACAGTACCTGCTCTTAGCATGGTTTCAAAGAATTACAGTGAGTGGAGACATTGAAGGCTTTTGACAGATTACCTGTCAGCAATATCCTGAGACGGATGATTATAACATTTATTGTTTGATTGGGGTATAAAAATACATGATGCATCAAACAAAAAAGTCATATTTCTGGACGGTTACTTACTGATTGAGTAATTCACAGCTGTTGTGGATATACAACCCTTGAAAGAGCCAGAATCATTTGTCTGTGTATTTGTATCCTGTGTGTAGGCAGTCTCTCAAGTTATTTTGTATTGATAACCTTTTAAGACTAATGATCCAAACACCACAACACTAAAGTACCCTGCGACTGGAAGCTTTAACTTAGATTATGTGTGCACAGGAGATTGTTATGAGTATCCTTTTCATGTGCATTAAGAGTTTATCTTGTTTTTAATCCAGTTGTGTGCATGCCCATGACATGCCCTGTGAGTGCTGGGTCAGGAGAGTTTGCAGGAAATGAGATCTGAGGATTTCCTGCTTCGAGGCTATGCTGCTCAGGGTCAGCTGTATTCAGCCAGGCAACGTTCCTGTGAAACTCATGTGCCCAAAGGGGAAATTCGACATCATGGAAACAGGATCTCAGACCTGTACCTGAATCAAGTGAAATAATCATTATCGCTTTTATTTGCAAATAGAACTAATACACCATAGGTATAGTATGTCTTCAGCATCTGAAGAAATATAATTGAACAGTCATTGTGTCAATGTACACAGCAAATATAATCTAATGGCTCATTGCCAAGATATATTTATATTTAAAAAAAATGTTCATTACGAGCTAGAAATTTGATTTCCATGAACATTGAATTATCAATAAAATTATTAAAATGAATAACGTGTTAAGCGCATCATTTTATTTATTGATTGCTTTACTGGCAATTTTAATTTTTAACCTCACTAGTGAATTTCCACTATGTACTTTTGAGTAACATTGACTGCACAGATCAGGAGAGAAGGGTATAACATTCTATAAACCACACGTTAGCAAACCAAAATCCTTCCTTATTTCTGTAATATAGCTACTAACCAATATGTATTTTAAATGGTTGGATCTGTTTGTTTAATTAACATTTAAATCATTACAAGAAAATACTTACTTAGTATTCTATTAATCCAAAGTGTGTTATTTTCATGTATGTATTGAAAAGGTATAGCTGCTGCTGTAGGCCTATATTATATTGGAGCGGAAATTATTTTTATATTTTTCGGTTTTATTTTATGAACGTTTGTGACATTTCACATATGTTTTTTGGATCAATAGCATCAGTATACCCGTTCTCATTCAGTGACAAAAACACACCTTTATTTGAAAAACAACCACTTACCCAATAATATAACATTCTGATTAAAATGGACACATCTAGCCTAGGAATTCAGTTAACACATCTTCTTGATGGATTTATTATAGCAACTGCCAATCTGTCCACCCTGTCTTTCCAACAGTAATTCAGACAGCTTTAAAGCTTTCAGAATGGAGGTGAAAAATTAAAAGATAAAAAAATTACCCTGGAGGTTTATATGTCACTTTATATTTGTTACTCACTCCAGTGTAAATTGGTGGATAAGTTGACAAAATAAGATACATATTTTATCTTTTTTATTTTTATTTTTTTCAATTTTGTACAGATGTGTGTTCCAAATCTCTTCCAGAAATGTACTGTATTACAAATGTTAATGAGATCATTTCCATACAACAAATCCTGTCTCATTTTATCACACTATAATTCATTCAAATGATATACAATCAGACTGTTGTAATCAGAAGTTACTTGAGTTTGATTTATTCCCATCGTTTGCAGAAGGAAGCCTCGGAGTAAAGCCAGTTTGGGGAGGGTCAGACACCCTGGGATTGAGAGGAGAGTGTAGAAGTTTAGAAGTACAGCTTGGTGGGGAGGAGGGACCAAGATTTTTGTAGTGAGCAATATCGTATCGATATAAAGGCACTGAACCTTTTAGCACTGAAGCTCATATTTCAGTAATAACAAGTATCCTATGTTTGACCTTTTTCTAAATATGAGTTCCATGTGTGCAATAGTTGACCAACTGACAGACTAAATCCCCAGTCAGAGTTCCCTGATGATTCTGAATTGGAAACCTTATGGAACTCTACAGTAATAAAATCACTGCTTTGAGATTATTTTTTTTTCCATGTGAGCTCAGAAAAGCAACATTCTTCACTTATTGTAAAGGCATGCCTGTTAAATGTGAGGTGACGTTATCTGCCTCTTGTAAAAGTATGCAGAACAATTTTATATAAATCCTTAAAAGGGTTTGAATTGTAGTTATAATCTCCCTGTTCAGTTTTAAAGGGCACAGTTGGATGTGCAAACGCCCTTATTTGTCTGCTCTTTCTTTCAGGAATCGTCAAGAAGGGATGGTGCAGCCATCTAACTTTGCCAATCTGGACGGTCTTGAAACGAGTGACTGAAGCAAATACAGTTTCACATGATACAATGTTGCGACCAGTTTTGTGGCTTCTCATTTCCATGTGACATCCCGTGAACCAAACTGAAACAAATATGGATCTTTGCTGAGGATATTGATGTGGACAATTATATAAGTGACAACATAGAATAATGGAAACAAGCTGTGCGGGAGGACATTATTTGTCACATAATAGGCTTCAGAAGTGTATCGATAAACAGCAGTGTTTGGAAATGCACAACTGCATTTTGGATCAGGAATACAGTACAAAACTAACGCCATTTAAAATAAATAAAAAAACAAGAACGGTCTTTGGTAAAAATGGGTAAAGGGAAAAAAAAAAAATCCAAAAGCAAACATGAAGTATGTTTATCATGTATATTTATATAACGTATATATTTTTAAATGAAACTGAACTTATAATTTCAAATAAAAGACTTCTATTTAGTTTGAGAGTGGAAGTTTTTTTATTTGTGCGAGGCTTTTTGATCTTTACAAATACGACAGGCAGAGAGACTTTGCACAAGACCGATAGATAAAATGGTAATTCCTTAAAAATAATATACAATAAGCATGCAAAGAACGAATGATTGGAACACTGACAGTTTTGATAAAGGATTTTAAATTGTAAAAATGAACTTGAAGACCAGAATTAGATGTTCTATATCAAAGCTCCTGCTATGAAAAAGTGTATGTTTGGTGTAAAGCATGAGCTTTCTGAATCCCATCATTCTGTGCTGCTGATGCCATACAATGCATTAGAAGCCGCTTAGATAACTGCCTTCACCTCCCAACTGAACAGTACTGGCACAGAGAAGACTGAAGGAATGCTTATTTTAGCAACATCGAAAGATTTCAGTGTTTTAGACTTGGCAAGGTTAACCTACCAAGCAATCAAAAATCAATGACAATGTCTTTGGGAATATTATATTTTCCATTATATTTTGTGAAATATTTTTCAACCCTTACGAACTCACCATGACATATATCCCATACAGAGGCTTTGGTAAATTGGGATAATATTTTCTTGTGAAGCCTGTTAAATATTAGTGATATGTAAGTTATAGTGGGTTACGAGGATTTAATATACAGTAAATTAACTTTTTTATGACTTCCCCATTTATTTCCCCCAAAGCCTTTGATGAATGCCATTTATTTGAATGCTATTCAATCTTTTTTGTGGCTTCCTGTATAGAACAGATGACTGCCAAATGTATTACAGAAAAGTATGTCATTTACAATGTGCAGTCATCATAAATAATGTGCAGAAAATACTCAACGTCTGTAATTCTTCTGTAGGTAGGGCTGTAATAGCAAGCACAATGTTGACCACTGCCAATTCCCAACACATCCCCTCAGGTTTGTAGTGTAAGCAAAGTGACCTTGAAGTGCAAATCAAGTTCTCCTTTGTTTGACAAGAATCCCTTGTATTCCAATCCTATTGTGCATTTGCAAGGTAAATATAAATCATATTAAAGTGGTTCAGCCTCAAGGAACTTACGTGCATTTTTCTGCATGAAATGACCAATAACAACATTAATATCTAAAAACAAACAAAAAACATATATGTTGTTCCTGTTCTTCAAAACAAGCTGAGTGTTTTGTGTTTTTATTATTAAGATAGTTTTGCTTTAATGCCAAATGGCTCAGCGATCTCCAAGAAGACACAAGTTGTTGAATGTTTTAGGTGATCTATCGTCTACTAAGTTAGAAAACAAAATGTGCATGTCCTGTCTATTACAGCACACATGAAATAGCAGGTAGCTTTAGATCTAATTCAGCCATGCTTGAGTAAAAGGAACCTGAGTTTATACAGTTCATTGTGTGACTTCTTGTACAATTAAGTAGTAATGATTTAAGTGCCACTCATACCTGCTGCCACACTTCTCTGTGTCATTATTAGTCTATCCCTGTGGGCCATTGTATCTTGGTACTTGTGAGCATTACAATGGAGCTGCATTCCCATCCCACTGCAGTATGATTTGTAATGGGTCCCTGGGTTTATCCTTCAGAAAATCAGTTGGATCTAATCCTTTTATAATACTTCAAAAGCTCAATGTCCATGGTTAACATCACAGCTTCAAGCTGCCTCCACCATATGGTGATAAGGCTATGTATCACAAATATATTTTGAAATGGGCAGATAGTGCATCCTCTAATGAGGGCTTTCAAATATCTTCCCTTCTTCTGAAAAGAGAATCCACGGCTATGTTGTACCAAGGGCAGTAAGTGATCTATTCTCACATGCTTTGTTTAAAAAATCAAATGAAACAAAAACTGAAATACTATCTCACTAAATTACTAATTATATCTGTGGATATTGTCAAAAGCTTTTAGGCATCCTGGCATTTTCTACCAAACAATAATTAGGATGTACTGTGTATAAATAGACTCTAGTCTGAATGGAATAATTACTCAACAGGTCCATTCCCCTGCCACATACAACATATTTCTCTAAATAATGTCATATATAGGGGTCACATATTGCTATGTTCCTCAGATTCTGGAGCCAGTGGACAGTCATTAGGAAGTCATGGGTCACAGATTCCATTGATGAAGTAATGGTATCCTGGTATTTCTCATTCCTCCTGCTCTCTGCACCGTCTACCAAAATTAAGCAAGACGGGTATTTCTGTAATACATAATACATTTTTTGATGATTTTTTTTGAATTGCATTATGCATTATGAAAAGTAATTGGCAAATTAGCAGTTGGATTACTTCCAGTATTCCCAAGCATCATATACAGTTAGATCCATAAATATTTGGACAGTGACACAATTGTCTTCATTTTGGCTCTGTACACCACCAAAATGGATTTGAAAGGAAACAATCAAGATGTGCTTTAAGTGTAGACTTTCATCTTTAATTTGAGGGTAGTTACATCCAAATTAGGTGAACAGTGTAGGCATTACACCTATTTTTATATGTGGTCCCCCCAATTTTAGGGGTTCAAAAGTAATTGAACAAACTAACATAATCATGAATTCAATTGTGAGTTTCAATACTTGGTTGCAAATCCTTTGCAGTCAATGACTGCCTGAAGTCTGGGACCCATAGACATCACCAGATGCTGGGTTTCTTCCCTGGTGATGCTCTGCCAGGCCTGCACTGCAGCTGTCTTTAGTTCCTGCTTGTTCTTGGGGCGTTTTGCTTTCAGTTTTGCATTAGAAATCAAAACAAACCAATCAGAGAGATAGTAAAAACATTAGGTGTGGCCAAATCAAGTATTTGGTACATTCTTAAAAAGAAAGAATGCACTGGTGAGCTCAGGAACACCAAAAGGCCTAGAAGACCACGGGAAACAACTGTGGTGGATGACAGAATAACTCTTTCCCTGGTGAAGAAAAACCAAAAACCAAACCATGTACCAAATAGTTAATTTGGCCACACCTAATGTTTTTGCTATCTCTCTGATTGGTTTGTTTTGATTTCTAATTATTGATTTCTAATGTGCAGCTCCATACAAACTAGATTGAAAGAGTAACCTAGGACTATAAATTAAAAGGGTGGTGGGTATTGACTCCGGGTTTGGGTTTTGTATAAAATATAACAACAGCCATATCCTTTCATTGAATTCTGTAACTGTACCCATTTAACTACCCAACTGGCACCAGCCACGTTTCCAGAGCTTCGAATGGACATTTGGATCAGCTACTGTTTCTGCTCTCTCTGTCCTGCCAGCCGCTAGTGCTATCTACAACTGCAACAGCACAATTCCTGAAATAAATCAATCTTACTTTCAAAACAAAATATGGATTTGGCCTTTTATTTAAATGTGGACCCATAATCATACAATTTTATATTTTATAAAATCATAGTCATTTTAAACAATAAACACTGTATAGGACTGCTTAATTTGGTATTTTGCTAAATTTGTGTTTAAAACTGCAAAAAACACGCAAGGCCCCTCTTAAATGAATTACTCTCAAGTTTTCACCCACTTGCCGATGTTATTCTTTGATTAAGAATGGGTGCTAGAGAAAATGCTAAGATCATTACATGTAATAAATAAATAAAATGAATAAAAGCTATTGAACCCTTCCTATTCGATATGTTGTACTCTGGGTTTCCATTGACTCACCTCTAAAGGTCAATGCCTCCTTCCTTCTGCATTTTCATAGCATCCTGTATAGAAGGGGAATTTTGTTTGTGTTAATACTGGATACAAGATTCATAAGACATGAGGCAGCCTTGAGAAGACAGGAATTATTGTTTGTCTGCACTTTGGAATAGGGTGCACTGCTAATTATGACAATTGCTCTGCCAATCGTGTCAACAGATATACAAAGACTGAAATAAGAAAACTGCACGATCCCACAATAAATTAAAGCATCGCTATAATGGGTACACAGACTGAATACAGTCCCATTTGAAACAGAAGACTGTAGCATTAGAATTATACTAAAATTTTCTGCATAAGATCTGCATGAAATATACCATCTCATAGGCATTTTATGAGTCAGCCAGCAATTGCTAATGTCATCATTCTAAAAAGGTAATGAATAAGAAAGTAATTAGTTGTTATTTAAATGTGCAGTTGACATGGTTGCAATATCCCAGGACTGTCAAACCTTGCAACCCTGGTTCAGGGGAGCCGTTAAGGTTTTGTGGCATTACGAGTTTTAAAAATCCTTGGGATAAATTATACTTTTGACTAGTTAATTTGTTGACTATGAAACAGAAGACCCAGCAGCTCTCCGAATGAATCATAAAGTTGTTGATATCTCTCACTTCATGTCACTGTGGGTTGGGTTGCTAATGAATGGTCTAGCACAGTCAAAAAACAGATAATATGCATTTTGTTTTCAATAATGTATGCGTGAAGATTTTAAAATGGATTCTAATAATGGTAAAAGTAAAACCATTTTACATTAAGGCTTGTATAGTACTACACTTTTACATTGGTGTGAAACTGACAACATTTAATTAGTGTTCAGCCCCCAACCCAAATTATAACCTTTTTGTTTGAGTGCACACATTTGGTACATTTGTGACATTGCTCCGCCAATTGTTTTGCAATGTGAAAGCAAACACATTTAAAATTAACTGCTCCAATCCGCTAATCAAAATGTGGAAAATATATACTCAAACACTGACGGTCTGCCCAGCCTTTTCACTTCATTGAAGTGCTACAAACTACTACCCCACAATGTAGTACTTCCAAAATGTCTTTGCTGAAATAGCCTATGCAATAATCTCTCTATGTGTGGTTTCTTCTGTCGGTTATACAATAAAAGTACCAAAGAAAGGAAAGGCAGAGTAATATCAAAGCATGTAAAATATTCTCAATGTGTTATTATTATTATTATTATAGACAGACTTTCCACTCAAGTAAACTGCAAGAGAGCATGTGTGGGAAAAGCTCAATATGAAACCATTAGAATGGTGGTTCGCAAGAAGCTGCATGTGAAATTTGAATTCACTTTAAAACAACTTCAAGTTCAATTCAATTTTCCTGGTGTGAAATGAACAGAGCCCAAACTGAAGAAGAAAACAAAAGTTGAACTAGGTGTGAAAGTGCCCTAAATTCCTGTTTTCAACTGAATGTATTCATTGTTTTTTTCTGTGACTATTCACAGTCAATGTTCTCAAACATCAAGAAAAACTAGCTTAAGTTAGCACAGCTGCAACCCCATTGGTGAGGTGCGACCTAATTTGGGGGTTTTCTTCTCCCTAAATGTTCCAAGCAGCTGCATCTTCACCCATAAGGCCCCGGACCTTTATAAATTCAAATTTTAAAGGCCAATAGCTGCATAGATAATCCCTAGAAATCCATGGAAAGAATAACACTTGGCAAAATCAAAATGGTCTAAATGTTTAACAGTTTCAGCTCTCTGCAGGGTTAACATTCAGTGCTCGTGTCTGTCTGACAGTAGCTACAATCACTCATCTGCCTTATTGATTTCCCTGCGCCACGAGACCCTCATTTTCCATGGCCTCCGGGACTCTGATGGTTCCCAGATTACTTCTTTGTGATTTGCTGTCCCGGTCACCAGGTTCGCAATCAGAGGATTTTACAGCCTGGCTGGTTCACTGCTCTGAGGTGAAGTAGTCTTCCAAGCCGCTGCCTCCACAAGCTATTCCTGTACCATTCTAGGGGATTGGTCAAAGCAATGGCTGCCTCTCCCACAGATTGTCCCACTTCTTCATTCATGACCATAACTGGTTTCTGACCCAAACCTTAAAGCTCCTTTTGGCTCAGGATTTGTATGCTGTAACTGTTTCAGACACGAGCAAGGGAAAGCTACAATGGCGTATGACAGAATAAACGCCCTCTCAGAAAAGGAAAAGAAGGATTTCATGTTTCAAATTGAAAAGCTTTGGTTCTCTTAAATGTGTTAACTAATAATGTCGAAGCTCCACAGCACAAAAATGAAATAGAAAGACAATGCATTATAGGTGAAAAAGGTGCCTTCAGAAAAATACTACCTTGCACATACAGGGTAAAATCCCAATTCCAAATCTCTTAAACTGGCAGCATTACCTGCGATAGATCCAAAACGCTTCATTCACAAGCTATATTTGAGAAGAAATATTAGGTAATGATGACCTTAACGCTTTTCTCTTCACCCATTTGTTACACCTTTTCAGTGCCCCTACAGACTGAGAGTGCCTGGGTGATGGGAGAGTGATGGTGTTTGAAGGGGTGCAGAGGACAGGTTTGGTTATTGAGCAATATCTAAGAGCCTATGAATTCGGGCACATGACTGATATTACCCCAGTGTAAGCCAGGGAACGGTTTTGTCATCTCCAAGGTTGGTTATCTGCTCCAAAGGGTTATCTTTGATTACTGACTTCAACACAGATAGAACTGTTTTTAAAGGCAAGTCTCAATACTGAGCTGCTATTTTTAGTTGAAAACATGTATTTCTTACATCTAGATGACATGTCCACTTTAACCTCTTTTCTGCCACCCAGGTGTAAGTTAATCATAGTATGAGTGAAAACAGCTTAAGGGTTCAGCAATCCACAGCTAATATCACTGAGCTACTCAGTACTTACTGTTTCTTACTGTTTCTGCCTGGAAATACATATATAGGAGGGCAAGTTTCAGCTTTGTCAAAAAACACCCTGCTTGGCTTGGGACATTCGGCATTCTGGGATATAGTGGCGAGAGTAGCCTCAAAATATCTAAAACTGCTTCTACAGTTAACACTTTTGTGGTTAGCATCTTTAGCCTTTCTGTACTGTATTTTTAGTTTCTCTATTTTGTCATGGCACTCCGATGCAGTCCTTTCTCCAGCAGGATTTTGGTGATCTTTTCAAACACTTTTAAATATCTTACTGCTCCAAGCTTTTGATCTATATGGCACATTCTGACCATACATTAATAAGTTCTCTAATTTTAATCATCTTCCTAAAGTTAACACAAACATTCCTTCTTGAGCAAAGTTTCTATCGAATAGTGGCCACCGTTATTGTACATTGAACATTAAAAAGTATGAATCGAGTGGCATTGTCACACTAGCTGTGTTCAGGTGGAAACCAGTTAAGCCTAGCCTGCATGTTCTCAGTGCTGCTACAGCTAGAGATACAGAACAAGCCCTTTCACTTTTACAGCAGACAATCACAATCTGGGCAGTAAAGCCTCCTTGTACACGTCACATATAGCACAATCTATCTGATTAAAGAACATGAATAAATTAAATATGTTGTGAACTATAGTCTGTGTTATTTACGGTTTCAAGAGAAGGAAAATGAGAAAATAACCTACTTAACAGTACAGGTAATTTCTGTTGGATCCGATTATCCATTTGCTAATACAGTTCAGGCTGCAAGCTGTGCCATGGACAGATTAAGGTCATTCCCACAAGTAAGTGTGGTAGCATACTCTCCATATATTTCAGCTTCAAAATATGTTCATATGTGTGTGTGTATATATATATATATATATATATATATACACTCACCTAAAGGATTATTAGGAACACCATACTAATACTGTGTTTGACCCCCTTTCGCCTTCAGAACTGCCTTAATTCTACGTGGCATTGATTCAACAAGGTGCTGAAAGCATTCTTTAGAAATGTTGGCCCATATTGATAGGATAGCATCTTGCAGTTGATGGAGATTTGTGGGATGCACATCCAGGGCACGAAGCTCCCGTTCCACCACATCCCAAAGATGCTCTATTGGGTTGAGATCTGGTGACTGTGGGGGCCAATTTAGTACAGTGAACTCATTGTCATGTTCAAGAAACCAATTTGAAATGATTCGACCTTTGTGACATGGTGCATTATCCTGCTGGAAGTAGCCATCAGAGGATGGGTACATGGTGGTCATAAAGGGATGGACATGGTCAGAAACAATGCTCAGGTAGGCCGTGGCATTTAAACGATGCCCAATTGGCACTAAGGGGCCTAAAGTGTGCCAAGAAAACATCCCCCACACCATTACACCACCACCACCAGCCTGCACAGTGGTAACAAGGCATGATGGATCCATGTTCTCATTCTGTTTACGCCAAATTCTGACTCTACCATCTGAATGTCTCAACAGAAATCGAGACTCATCAGACCAGGCAACATTTTTCCAGTCTTCAACTGTCCAATTTTGGTGAGCTTGTGCAAATTGTAGCCTCTTTTTCCTATTTGTAGTGGAGATGAGTGGTACCCGGTGAGGTCTTCTGCTGTTGTAGCCCATCCGCCTCAAGGTTGTACGTGTTGTGGCTTCACAAATGCTTTGCTGCATACCTCGGTTGTAACGAGTGGTTATTTCAGTCAAAGTTGCTCTTCTATCAGCTTGAATCAGTCGGCCCATTCTCCTCTGACCTCTAGCATCAACAAGGCATTTTCGCCCACAGGACTGCCCCATACTGGATGTTTTTCCCTTTTCACACCATTCTTTGTAAACCCTAGAAATGGTTGTGCGTGAAAATCCCAGTAACTGAGCAGATTGTGAAATACTCAGACCGGCCCGTCTGGCACCAACAACCATGCCACGCTCAAAATTGCTTAAATCACCTTTCTTTCCCATTCAGACATTCAGTTTGGAGTTCAGGAGATTGTCTTGACCAGGACCACACCCCTAAATGCATTGAAGCAACTGCCATGTGATTGGTTGGTTAGATTATTGCATTAATGAGAAATTGAACAGGTGTTCCTAATAATCCTTTAGGTGAGTGTATATAGGGACTTTTATCCTATCCCGATATCCCATGCTTTTTCAATTTAAGTTCTTTGTACCAAATGCAAAATTATCAGTAGGGTGGCACTGTGTTGTCATCATGTGCATATGTCAGGAGCCAAATACGTTTTGTGAAATCAATATATAGGGTTGGTGAAATGGAATGCTGCAGGGTTCAAATGTCAGCCATAACAAATTTTCTCAGTAGATTAATAATTGTAAAGATGAATTTAGAATACTTGTGGCCTTTCTACCTTAATTTTTTCTGATTGAATGACCGATCACATATGATTTAATAAGGACTTAATCAAAAGTGAAAATATTTACTCTCCAACTTTTGAATAAGGGACAATCAATAACTTTTTAAAAAGACAGCCTGAAAAGATTACTAAAACAGACATTACAAGGATCACAGAACATCATAAAAAATTGTTCTGGTCAAAGTAATTGAATCAATGACGGTCATACAAATGATTACAATCTGGCAGGTCTGTGTGCTGCATTTTAATTTGGTCACTATCTTGTGGTTATCTGAGAAAAGAAGCACTGCCCAAGGGTGAGGGGTTTTCAGCGTGCATCCCTGGAACATATTGAAGACATTTGTCTATCAAAGCTGCCATTGGCCCTTGTGCCCGTCACTCAAACAGGACCCTTCCGCTTCCTGTTTGTATAAAAGGTGACGTCTGCACAAAGACTTCCTCTTTTTGCTGGGAGCTAGAACTCCCGCACGACCTTGCAACCCTTGGGCAGTGCTTCTTTTCTCAGATATCCGGGGTTGCATACACAACCTATCATTATCTTTCGAGTTAGAAGCACTGCCCAAGGGGGAGGGGTTACAGTATAACCAAACCATCGCAATGGATGAGGCAGCGAGCTGGTTAATTAGACCGCTCAACAGGGGCAGACAGGGAAGAAAAGCCAGGAGCCAGTGCCTGATAGGCTACTGAGACCCAACTCGCTGCCGCACAGATGTCTGCCAGTGGGACGCCTTGAAAAAGGGCCCACGACGTGGTTACACCTCGAGTCGAACCAACACCAACAGGTGTTCAGGGACCAGGGCTCCAGCCGATTTGTAGGCCGTGGTAATGGTGTCCACAATTCAATGCGAGAGGCGCTGCTTTGAAAGCGTCTGGCCCCGCGACTGCGCTCCATAGGACACAAACAATTGGTCCGAGCGCCGAATGTTCTTAGTGCGCTCCAAATAGCACCTGAGAGCCCGCAGCGGGCACAACAGGTGTAGCCTACTCTCCTCCTCCGAAGAGAAGGGAGGAGGATGGAAGCCATCAACTCAATAGCCTTGTTGATATGGAAGACATAGCACTTTCGGGAGGAACGCAGGATTAGGCCGAAGCGTAACCCTGGAACCATCTCCCGCAAAACGGACACATGCAGGGTGAACGGACAGGGCGCGTAACTCGCTCACGTGTTTTGCCGACGTGATTGCCAACAAAAATGTCATCTTCAGTGACGCTATCTGAGGTCAACTGACTGCATGGGCTCAAACAGGGCCTTGGAAAGCGTGTCCAGCACATCAAGGTGCCACGTGGGCAAAGAAGGAGCGCAGGTAGGCCTCAGCCTGTGCGCACCTTTCAGAAACTGCACCACCAAAAAATGAAAGCCCGGAGGCTCGCCATCAATCCTGACATTACATGAGGAGATAGCAGCCAAATAAACCTTGAGTGTGGATGGGGACTTGCCCTGATCCAACAGCTCCTGCAGGAATTGCAGAATGACACCTATATGGCAATTAACTGGGTCATGACACTTCTGCTGACACCAAGTTTGAAAAGTCCGCCAGCGGTAGGAGTACGGCGACGTTGTAGAGGGAGCTCTCGCTGACTGAATAGTAGCCACTCCCGCTTCTGACAGACCCCAAGCCATCAGGCAATCCTGCTCAGGGGCCAGGCCCAGAGCTGGAGCAGGCCCGGGTTTGGATGCCACAGTGTGCCCTGCACCTGAGACAGCAAGTCCGCCAGCAGTGGAAATTGCCAAGGCTCTTTGACCTGTCACTCGTTCTTGCCTGATCTTCTCCAGAACCACTGGGAGAAGAGGGAACGGTGGGAATGCGTAGAGGATACAGCACGGCCACGTGTGGGCTAGCGCGTCGATCCCCAGGGTCCCTGATTGATCCCGAACGGAGAACCAAAGGGGACAATGTGTGGACTCTGCCGAAGCGAAGAGGTCCACCTCTGCCCTGTCGTAGCTGCTCCAAAGCTGCTGATTCAGCAGCAGGTGGAGGTGCCATTCCGACACCACAGGAACTATGCCTGCTGAGTTGGCACAAGACAGCTCTTCTCTCTGTTGACCCGAAGATCCAACTCGGAGAGGCGGTCGAGGATCAGGCTCATGTGGCTCTGAACCTGCTACCTGGAGTTTGAACAGACCAGCCAGTCATCTAGATAATTGAGGATGCGGACCCCCTGGCAACGCAAGGGGACCAGCACTGCATCCATGCACTTGGAGAATGGGAGGGCAGCGAACTCAAACACTTGGCCTTCGAAGGCGAAGCGGAGAAACTTCCTGTGTGCCTGCGCAATAGGGATGTTAAAGTAGGCCGCCTGCGCAGCAAGTAGTGTGCAGATCTGATCCATCCTGGTGTTGAGAGCCAGGATGGCAACATCCCTCCCCCTGTCTGCGGAGCTCGGACCCCTGTGCTGGCATCTCAGCGGCGATGAGATCGACGGTGAGGAAGAGGAGCACATGCCGGCGGAGGAGCCCCTCTTGCGGGTGAGGTCTCTTACGACAGACCAAGGCTTAGGCTGGGTAGTCAGCCTAGGGTATTACTGCCGCTGCGTGTACTCTCGCTGTGGAGGAAAAAGCCCTGTGGACAAAAACCAACACAGCGAACTAGCCTGAATAATAATAATAATAATAATAATAATAATAATAATAATAATAATAATAATAATAATAATAATATTAAACGACCAGTAGTCATGTGAAAGCCAAGATGAACCGTGGCGCAATTGGAACAAAACAGAGTGGCTAATTAAAATTAAATTAAAATACCACAGCAACACACAACTGTAGCAAATCGGTGGATGGATGAGACTATTTGTACCACCAGCCAGCTGAAAAACGCAATTTCTGTTTTTTATTCACAAACACAGAAGCTCTCACCTGTCTTGACGAACCAAGGCAAAGGACAAAAAGAGGAAGTCTTTGTGCAGACGCCACCTTTTATACAAACAGGAAGTGGAAGTGGGCAGGGCTTCTTACTTGAAAGATAACTTTGGTTGGTTGCCGTGGCAGATCCTGCTCATGTTACAGTAAGATTAATTTATTAGAAATGATGGAAATAGGCTTCCAGGGAAGTCAGGCTAACCTCTTAAAGCACCAGCACATCAGAGAAGGTCAAAATGATCATCGGCCCTCCCTGGCAGGCTGAGGTCAATTAAAGCATACTTTAGAAGGATATTACGGCAATCCTTAAGACGTCTATCACCCTGACCATGGACCCCTGTGTTATAGGTGACTTTGAAAAGGTTCTGGGGTCCAGTAATGACCTTTTCCAGCAAATATTCCTCAAAGAGAAAGAAGACAAAATATAGAAAAGCAAAAACAAACAAATGGAAAGAAAGAAAATAGCTGTGACATAATATTGAATTGCTACTGTACCCTTTACCATACAAGATGCACATAGAAAGAGAAAATAGGTGATCATGTATTGAGCAAATGGAAAAGAAACAGAAAAGTCTGTTTTTGTTTACTGAGTTTCTGAGAAATGGTCTCATCATTGGCTTTGAATGTGTGATCAAGTTTTGGACTTTCCCAGGGGCGTGTGTGCCTGGACTCAACTACAGCATCATGTGTGCAACAGCTAAGAGATGCCAAATAGTGTGAGCAGCCTATCTGATCTGTGCCTCTGGATTATAAAAATCATCCTACTGGTTTTTACTACTCCCACCTCTGCAGCGGGTATTATTACCATCACTGTGATGATTATTTTACAAGTTTCAGTTTTTTATTCCGGGGCTTTTCAAAGTACAGTAAGACTTACTGTAAAACCTATGGACACCACGGGTTGCTCCAGTTAAAGCAGGCCATTATAAAATCATTCCTGATGTCAACATTTTAAGCTGGAGATTCAATCTTCTCAGAGGGAGGGAGGGAGGGAGGGAGGGAGAGGTTAATCGGATTATGGAGCTGCAGTTTTGTACATGTCTCTCTGTGTGCCGTGGCCGCAGTTTTACTTTCTCTTCAGGGCTGCCTGATTTCCCAAAATGACAACTGCGAGAAACTCCAGCTGGAGACAAAACTTCTGAGGGATTTCCTTGCTGAAGATGTCGCCGAAAACAAGCGTGTTTTGTTTGGTTTTCGTTTTGTCAGGAGGTGCTTTTTTTTTTTTTTCAAATGAGGTGTTTTCAGTCTAGCCCAGCAATGTTTCATTCCTGCCAGAGAAGGAAGACACTTGCATTTGCGATGCCAGTCTAGTAGCTACAATGAATCTGCTGAAACACGGACCCCCGTGGATGCTCGGCAACTGGGAATAAGTTGGCTCCCAAAACTTTGTAAGCAAAAATATATTATAAAGTGCTCGATCCTTTGCTTTCCAAATTCTAAATAATGAAAGGATTAATACTTTGGATACACATGACTTTTGCCGGAGAGCTGTAGTAGCAGACCTGAGCTATTGCAGTAGTGCTGCTGATGAGCGCTTTGAGTGGCGCGCCGGTTTGAAGCCCCGTCCCTGGATGTGCGCCTCCAGGTCCCCAGAGTGCGGACTTCATTATCCAGGGGCTTTTCACTAGGGGTTAAATGGTGCTGATCGCGGACGACAGGGATGGAGGAGGACCCTCTCCTGTCAAACTAAAGCAAGTTCAGCAAAGTAAAAGTGCAGGCGCAGGGCTGGATGCAGCCGCTGCCTCCTCGGACTCGGACAGCGACCAGTACCTGGGCTCGGCGGATCTGGACGAGGAGGAAGAGGAGTATGAGGAGTATGATGATTTCTCCCAGCTGCCCGACACCCGCAGCATCGCCTCGGACGACTCCTTCTACCCGCCCGGGGACCTGTGCCAGTCGGAGGAGGAGCGGGGACCGACCCCGGACAGCCCGGAGCCGCTGTCCTTCTTCCAGGCGTGCTGCACCAACAACCCCATGATAGTGAAGATCATGATCCGACAGGGGGTGACGGAGGAGGAGGTGAGGAAGACCGATAAGAACAACAGGGTAAGTTACTGTGCACAGACCATACAGCTGTAGACTTCAATATAACAGTCTAATAAGCGTAATAATATTCATAGTATAGGCAGGGGTCCCTAGCCCAGCCCATGGCCTTTCTTCTTTGAACTTTGAAGTTGGTTGAAATCCGTCTCAGTCATATGACTAGGCTTGTTTTCACACTGTTTTTGCAACACTTTTTCTTTGAATTGTATTTAATTATTTGGAACCAATTCCATGTGGAGCTATTGAGATAGAATATAGAGTATTTGAATTAGCAGAATCCACATTAAATCAGTTCACTGCATTGCAAAAAAAGTTTGTGTAGGAATAACTTATAGGTATGTATGTATGCAATTGTAATTTAAATGTATTTCAAGGTAATAATCACCCTTTGCTGATGTTGTTATAATAGTTGGTTTATTAGTAGTAGCATTATTACATTGATGGTTTGTTGGCTAAAGCAAAGAGCAAGTGACATCTTGTAAAATTCTCACTGTTGTTATTTCATAAGAAGGCTTTGACTTCTGTCCAGAGTTGTCAACTTCAGTGACATCAGTCTGGGCCCACAGATGTCTTTTCTGTGTCATCGTGCCACTCCAGATAAACCTCTTATCTTATCACTTAGGGACACAGAGTCACATAGGTTGATATGTCACACACACATGCTTGGTAAATTGGGATCTGTTTTTTTGTTTTTTTATGGAAACCTGTTAAATGTTTTTGACATATGGGCCTACATCACACTTAAGGGTTAAGCAAGGGTTACACTGTAAGCCTCTGGAGTATCTTCTAAAAAAAGTAAATCAATTGAGATTATTTAGCACTTAATGTGTAATTAGCACATCCTCCAAAATAATTGTTTTATATGTGTTAGTAGGAGTGTATAAGTAAAGTATCCGTGATGCTTCTGCTCCATTCCATCATTTTATTAACTTTAAAGAGTTACTTTCATCACAATCATAGCTGCTGTAAATATCTCAAAGGAGAGCTCTTCTGTTTTTCAGGATGTGACGTTTCAACACTTATTGGATGTCAGAAAAGGGTACATCTATAGAGCACCGGATTTGTCTTCCCCGCAGCGGCTGTGTTCAGTGGTAGTGTGAAAGTATGGCGCTCTGTTCACTGAGACACTGAGACGGGATGGGATTTTATAGTAGACTTTAAGCGGAAAAGACTATCAGGAATTATTTACAGTGTTGCCATATTGAGTCCTGTTTCATTTCAATAACTCTAATAAAGGCTAATATCAGTGGTATTTGTCGTCTTTATTTCTTTAATGCTAATAATACAATACATTTGGGAAGACAAATCCTGTGTTCTTTAGATGCAGTCCTTCCGCCATCTTGTAAGTGTTGAAAAGTCACTACATGAAGAACAAAAGAGCTCTTCTTTGGGCTATTTACAGTTGCAGTAGTAGTAGTAGATGTAATTATTTTACATTTTAAAAGTTATTAAAATGATGGAATAGAACAGAAAAGTCACAGATACGTATATACGTAGTATATATAAACCAATCATTCTATTGAGTGCTCTATCTTCCCTTTAAGAGTGTTCATGATAGATAACCCTGGGATTTAAAATATGTAAGAAGAGTTGATTTTCTCCATGAAAGAACAGAATCTTCAAAGGTTGACCTTTTTCTATTGAAACTATTATCCCTATCCTTCTGTATGACTAAATAGTACATTCACAGATGCAGACATCAGAGACATAATCCAATTGCTGTTCAAAGGTTTTAAAATAAACAGTACATATACATATTTTCTCTACACATAAAATGAGATTTAAGAAAAGCCATACTATTCTACATCTAAACAGTTTTCATCCAACCATTGATAAGCTACTGTTTAAGTTTTAAGTTGAGTTTTGGGCTCCATATCCTGAGTGTATCATCGAACCTCAGATGCTGTACATCGGATACACTAGTGGATAGTCAGTAATAATATGCTACGGTCTCTACAGTGGTCCTGTTTAAAATTAAACATTTGAAAACATTGCACTCTCTTTACCAAAAAAAAGTTATTACCTGTGAAGTCCTTAACTTTCCCGTGAATTGCAGTATTTACCGATTAATGCCAGTACAGACAGCTGTGTGATTTTCCAACAAAGGCAACCTTTTAAAAAACGAGGCAATGTCAGGCTTTAAGAGAGTAATGCTGAATGCAGAGTGCTTAAGAAATATCCAAGGAGACTAATTATGGGATATTTTTGACAAGCAGCTATTGTTGACAGCTAATTATGAAGTGTAATGTTATATTGAGAAGGCCAAAACCGTATCCTGCCAGTTGCTCATTTTAATGAAAAAAGCAGAATACTGCAGAACATTCCTGAGTGAGAAAACGAAAACACGGATCAGCCTTTAGGTTGATACAGAGCTGGCAGAACCTATTGATTGTAAGATTTGAAACTTCCAACATATATACTCTGGTGACTCGATGTACATTGAGGGAAAAAAGTATTTGATCCCCTGCTGATTTTGTACATTTGCCCACTGATAAAGAAATGATCAGTCTATAATTTTAATGGTAGGTGTATTTTAACAGTGAGAGACAGAATAACAACAAAAAAATCCAGAAAAACGCATTTCAAAAAAGTTATAAATTGATTTGCATGTTAATGAGGGAAATAAGTATTTGACCCCCTATCAATCAGCAAGATTTCTGGCTCCCAGGTGTCTTTTATACAGGTAACAAACTGAGATTAGGAGCACTCTCTTAAAGGGAGTGCTCCTAATCTCAGCTCGTTACCTGTATAAAAGACACCTGTCCACAGAAGCAATCAATCAATCAGATTTCAAACTCTCCACCATGGCCAAGACCAAAGAGCTGTCCAAGGATGTCAGGGACAAGATTGTAGACCTACACAAGGCTGGATTGGGCTACAGGACCATCGCCAAGCAGCTTGGTGAGAAGGTGACAACAGTTGGTGTGATTATTCGCAAATTGAAGAAACACAAAATAACTGTCAGTCTCCCTCGGTCTGGGGCTCCATGCAAGATCTCACCTCGTGGAGCTTCAATGATCATGAGAACGGTGAGGAATCAGACCAGAACTACACGGGAGGATCTTGTTAATGATCGCAAGGCAGCTGGGACCATAGTCACCAAGAAAACAATTGGTAACACACTACGCCGTGAAGGACTGAAATCCTGCAGCGCCCGCAAGGTCCCCCTGCTCAAGAAAGCACATGTACAGGCCCGTCTGAAGTTTGCCAACATCTGAATGATTCAGAGGAGAACTGGGTGAAAGTGTTGTGGTCAGATGAGACCAAAATCGAGCTCTTTGGCATCAACTCAACTCGCCGTGTCTGGAGGAGGAGGAATGACCCCAAGAATACCATCCCCACCGTCAAACATGGAGGTGGAAACATTATGCTTTGGGGGTGTTTTTCTGTTGTTATTCTGTCTCTCACTGTTAAAATACACCTACCATTAAAATTATAGACTGATCATTTCTTTGTCAGTTGGCAAATGTACAAAATCAGCAGGGGATCAAATACTTTTTTCCCTCACTGTAAAGCACTTTTCAGATTAACCTGACATGCAAATTCCCCCATAAAGCAGACCCATACCTGAAAACAATGACATTTAAAAAGTTTGGGGACAAGGGACAGTTTTGTGAAGTTGGAATTCACACTAGCCTCCTGATATTTACTTGATTGTTTATATCTGTCTTAATTCAATTGTTTGGGTCTTCGTTAAGTCTGCTCTCTTGGTTGTACCTTGTTATTGGTTCTATTAGATGTTAGCTGTCTTGTTTTTCAGCTGTCTTAGATGTCTGTGGAACTCCTTTCCTCAATTCATTAGGAAGGTGGATGCAGTGACAGTAGTACAATTAAAGGCCAAGGATGACTATTTAATGCATATTTTATGTCTTGCCATTTGTCAACAACATTGCATTGCAGAACTTTCTTTGTCCAGTCTATACATTATATATAAATTTGTCCTTTTGCACTTTAAGAATTAGTTGGACACCTGCTTTTTCCATCACTATTAGTCTCATTGTTGAATATATAGAATATTGAATACTTGTAAAATACTAGAATGGGTGCCTATTAGTGTTGTATTGGACAATAAAAAACAGGTCCCTTAAAGCTTTGTGAGCTATACAGAACCAATGAACAGAACAATTGCTTTCACCCTTTCAGTTTACTTCCAAGGAAGCTAAAGCTGATGGGTCAATAACACTGTAAAAGCCAATTAATTGATCTACACACAGATCTGACTTAGTCCTGCTTATTTTATTTCAAAGACCGACTATTGGTGAAAGTAATTTAATTTGGGGTCCATGAAATCACTACATTTTGGTGTGTATAAGAGATCCAGACTTTTCTATCAGTTGGTTTTGGCTTGTAAGTGTTTTTCCTAATAAAGACACTTTTGATTAATACATGCAAGGATCTACCCCACCTGTAATCAGTGTATTTGATAGATCCCCTGTCCAATAAAGTGAATTGCCCTAGATAGCCTCCTACCTCTCTGTAATTCTACAACAATCTTCTCAAGAGGCGACCTGCATTGTTCAATTTACCATATCATCTTATATAAATGCCGTAGCGTTTATTTTATAATTTTAAACACAGGGTAAGTGCTTATTCAAAGTTGGCTTCTATTAGAAGTACTACTGGTTTTAAAAGGAACCCTTCTTATGTCAACTTTTATGCTATCTGAGAGGAGTTAAAACAAAGGTGGATTAGCTATTAATTCATACAACAGCACTCACTATTCGTGCAGTTATGTCTGTATGCCACTGTGACACCAGTCGAGCTGAAATTAAAACATTTAATAATACATGTGGACAGTAATATAACACATCTGTGTGATCAAAATTAGAAGGTACAATATTTTTCAAAACAACAAAACTATGAAGGTAATGTGCACTTAAGATTACATCACATTTTTTCCACTGGAAAAATCTAGAATATGTGATAAATCACCTTTGCATTTTAATGAGAATGATTATAATTTTTTTTCCTGGGGTGTAATTTATGCTAATCCAGTTACCATAAGGAATGGGTTCGGGGTAGGAAGTTTGGGGTGGGAAAAACATAAAGCAAAATTGAGAGCAGCATTTATTTATTAAGTATTATGGTATTTCATTAGAATAGGAATGTGTTTTTTGGAAGATATCTAATTATGAAAACAGGCAATAAATCATATTGTGTTACTCAGCAGTAAATATGCCAAAAGAAAATTACAGCATTTCTCAGATTAGTACTAATGGTGAAATACATCAGTTCTTCATTTTCTGCTGACAGTCAAGTAATACTACATGATTTTTTCTACATTTTTTTTTTTTTTAATACTGGTCTATGGCCTTTCACCGTAACTCTTGTGGTCATAGTCTAGGGCATTTTTCACTGATGACATCCTCTCAATTATGGTATCAGCATTTAGTATAAATTATATTAAAAATGAACACCTAAACTCTGTATTTTTAACAGAGAATATGTTGTTAATCCTGCTTAATTTTGTAGCTTTCTGTATTCTCTCTCTCTCTGTTGTTTTTTCTCATGTTTTTGTGTTTTGATATCCAACTGCTCTTTCACTCCCATTAGTCTAATTAACGTATAATTTTCCAAACGTACATACTTAATTTAGCTTTTTCATTAGGAGATATTTAGATCCTAATTATTCCACATGGATTTAAATGTTAATAAAACATTGATATGCATTTTAACCAAGTGACTATAAGAACATCATAAAGGAAAAGTGAGCATTTCTCTCAAGATCAGATTTGAAATTACTTCTGAGTGTATATTGATTGTGTATTGCAGATAATAGATGGCCTTGTTTGCAGTTTATAGAATTTTCTTATCCCTTAATGTCTGATAAGAAATATCCCATTAGGGCAAGGGTTATGCTTCATCCGTTTCCTCTGAACTAAGGGAAATCATTTTGAATATGTGATTGTGGTCTAATGTGCTTTCTTTATACCTTCATTATTAATGCTTAGTACTTTATACTAGACTACTTTCTACATGCTTTTAATATCACATTCATGGTAACTCAGGAAGTCCAAAGGGAATTCAAGTAGCATAACCCCTAGCCATATCCAATGTATTTTGAAAGAAAAGTGATGCATTTCACTCACAGGATAAAAGCAACTAAATACATCAAGGAACAAGTGGAAAGTGAGCTTAAATGAAGTAAAAGACAGTCAGTACATCACAAGTGGGGCATGATGCTGAAGTATCATAACACTCTGCTCACACCTAATGGCTGCATTTATTATTTTTAAGCCACTAATATCAGAAAGGTGCCATGAGACCCATGCAGAAGCCACATTGAACACGAGCTGTGAGGTGCTGAAGAACCCTTTGAGAAAGGGCTCAAGTAAAGTCAAGTCTGGGACTAAGCAAGGAAAATGAGCTGAGAGCATTCTTTCAATTTCTTTGTAAATACATTAAGGACAGACTATCATTTGCACATCGAGTGCTGATCCAGTGGGGTCTCTTTACAAGCCCACTAGATCATTTGGCTACAAGTAGTCGGAATGTTGTTCCGAAGGAAAAATTAAATTAAATTAATACACACATGGTATACCTGAGCTATTTTACTGCTGCTGGTTCGTGCGTGCTAATGAATTTTGAGGGAATTAAATATTGTTGCAACTCTGGAAAATTTGAAAAAATTACCCCCCAAAATGTTTCATTTATTCACTTCTCTACCAAACTATTTACCAACATTTTTTATTTTTTTGGGTGGCAGAAAACCTATTGATAAGGGATATGATTTGGCAGTAAACCCAGCCTGGTATCGAAATGAAGGGTGAATCTGAATTATTGCTGGTGACCGATTGAGAAATGCCCAGGGTTGTGGCTACACTTACTCAGTCTCGTGAATATTTGATGCGCCACCATGCTACTGAAATGTCTTCACAATTATATTGTTACGTTTATAGTTGTCAGTATATGTGTTTCAGAAACTGAAGTGAACAAGAATGCCTTTTGGTGTTCATACCTGTGTTTGTTTCAGTTTAATATTGCATGTGGCTGGACAAGGTCCCCAGGGGGCTGAACGTTTCATTGTGCTGGGATCATGTGGGAGAATGAGGCCTCCCTAATCTAGCAAAAGCAATAAGTGTATATCCATTGTGTAGTGTCTTTAAATCCAGGGGCACTGTGAGATTCCTTACAGTGAAAATAAGGTTCTAGATACAGAATCAAATATGACACGTCAGACAGATCTTCGTATGTTTTACTTTTCACGTGGAAGAAAAGGGATTGCAATTAATCATATTGTTAATAATTTAATAATAAGAGTCCAGGTTGTTACTCATTGAGCCGAGATCATGGGTCAGATCCACCTATCTGCTTTTTAATGAGAAGCAAAGGGCAATCAATGAGAGGTATTAAGATGGAATATAAAACCATGGTTGTGCAAGTAATGATATCTGAATCAGCATGTCTGAATTTGAAAATGATAAAATCACAGACAGATTCATCAGTGTGCTGTAAACAAGCAATAAAATACCTTTTTCAGGAGATATTGAGAGATACTTTATTGTTTTAAATGAAAGCTATTGTGGTTTTAGAGCCATCTGTTGTAGACAGAACCATATTCAGTTATTTACTACATTACTTTCTGCCCTTGCTAATATCCCATATAATTGCTTTATATTTTGTCTGTTGACATTTACTAAATAAACTTGCAGCACTCTCTTATTCCTTTACTGTGTAACACATTGACAAGTGAAAACAACATAAAAAATAGATGGTTGGATCAAATAATATTAAAAGATAAAATCAATTATAATGTATCATAGATTCAGATATTAGTTCTGAAGTCTGAATGCTGAAAACCAAGATTAAAAACAGAGTTATTACACCACAATGGCTGTACTTCGTTATCAGTGGTGTCATTTCTTAGATTTAATCTGGCCCCTAGAAAGTCAGGTTTATTTATCTTTATGCACATGTTTCTAAATGATTAATAGTTGCAAACTTTTAAAGTGTAGAGTGTTTTGTTTTTCACCAGAAAGCATAAACATGTATCTGTAGCCCATGTTGTCTAGTAAGCAGAGTATGATTTGTATTTCAATAGAAAATGTTAGTTAACACTAGAATGTGTTCTGATTGGAAATGAAGAGACTAGAAGAGACAATTATCATGCTTCCTCTTTCTCCAAGAAAACAAGTTGAACATAGAAAATGAGATGCAAAGTTGAAGAGGATTCACAATTCACAATAAGCAATTAAATGAATTGAAGTATTCCTTTGTGTTCATTATATTTTAATTTGAGAAAATGAATGCAAAAGAAACAAACAAATAAGTCCCTTGCCCCACCTCCCCCAGTCAGAGATCTTCTGGAAGATGTGAATTGAAGATAAACTTCGATCAAGGTTAAGTACAACACAATTACTGCCAAAATAGCTAGTGGGGGAATACCTGTAAAAATAGTGTAAAGAATAGAATTATACACTTACACACAAAAACACAATTATCTACAGGCAAATAGCTCTGTGCACTGAAGGGTATAACATTTCATCTTTATTGCTGCTTATGGGATTAATTATAGAATCAATTCCAGCTCTCTGATGAGTAGAACAAAAGAGCATTGTGCTGAATTTAAGGAGGCAGTTTTCTGTAGTGTAACAAAAACAAAAACTTTGCTTTGGGATTTGCCAACAGATACGTGGTGCTCTGAATCTATGACATAATCTTCTGTTTTAGAGCAAGGGCTTTGCAGGTTACCTACTTACCTGGTTTAGCCGTCACATGCCTCATGGATATGAATATAACCACAATGAGGGCAGCAGGGTCACTATATCAATATACAATTCAGGGTCTTTAGATCCAGGAGGTATATTGTAAAAGGGAATGCGAACAGAACAACAATGAAATAAGGACACACATATTTCTTTACTGAATCTGCTAGAGTAAGCTATGCTCCAAAAATTATACGACAAACACGTATTAGGAACATGAACATGAAGGAAATGAACACACCATCTGTTGCAGTAGTAAGTTCTGTATTGTTTTTTTTATATTCATGTGTTTATTTTATTTTATGCACCTATCATTCAGTTAAAAAAAAAGAGATAAGATAGAAGCCATATGTGGTAGGAAAATAGCAGGTATTTAATTTATTGGTTTCTGTTCAAATGTTGAAGTGACAGACAACATTACAAACCCAAAAAACACCACCTTTCAAGAATTAGAAATTTGTATTTAAAGTATTTTATTAACACCTATTTGAAGCCAAATATGTGATCCATTTAAGTGTTTTGTTGATGTGTGAAATGCAAATGCAGGAAAAAGTGGCCATTCATTTTAAACCAATGTCAGTATAAGAACACCTCCACATTTATTTTGTGCTCCAGTTTGTATTTTCCTTCACAAAAACATGCTACCTTCCTCCCTAAACAGGGTGCACTTAAAATCCATCAACCAGAAATGTATCTGACAAAGTGTGTCAGGGTTATGAAACACATGCCAAAATAATCATACATCTCCATAGCTTCACAGACACCACATTAATTGTGGCGTCTTCTAAATTACTCCCCCCACCTGAGAGAATACATTGTTATTAGGGTCAGACTGCTTAGCCTTTACAGTTGAAGTTATAAACTGTCTGGGTGAGTGACTAAGTTTCCAGGTAGGGGTTATATTGAGTAACACTAACACTGTGGGTAGTTTACTAACAAGATTATGTGTAATCTGCAGATTGTAGACACACCTGATACGTTTGGAAAGATAATAAATAAGATACTGTACTGGGACTACATACATATACAGCATACAACATGTAAAGTCTTTGATTAGCATTAGTTTTTATAGAGACATAATATGATTGAAGTGTGAGTTTCAACTAAAGCATATGATTTCAATACTAACACAGATAGCACACTGCTTTGCTATATTTAGTCTGTTTTTCTGACTTGTTGAATGGATGAATCTAGGAATGTGGCAGATGTTTTAGAAAACGAAGTAAACAAAGTAAAGTAAATCCCTCAGGAAAAGGCTGCAATCATCTCACTAAATATGGTCATACTTACATATCTGGATGTACTGCTGTTTTTCATGTGTGTTCTTTTAAATATTTTAACATTTTGTGTTCATTGCTTGTACAAGACTGCAAAGGTACAGTTTTTTTTTTAGGTTATGGAAATGTTTAAACCTTTTGCGTTTGTCTAGTGAAAGATGAGCCTGTTAACTTGTAATGATCAACATTTAACGTAAGACATTAATAAAATTCAGCTTTGGGTTTCAAAATATAAAGTACTTATGTCAGGGAAATTCATGCCACGCTCCTCTTGGGACAAAGCCTCAAACATGATTACAGAAATTACCTATAATTTCTTGATATTTCTTAATTGTTTCCTAACCTATTCCAGATGTTCTGGGTAATTCTTTGATGTCATTACCACTTTATTTGACTAGACTTGAATCCATGTCTAATGGGGAATAGATTAGTATCGCATATTGCTTTGAACAGCTGCAATAAAACGTAGCAATAAACTATGAGGAATAAGGTGTTCACATGACACAGTTTTATGGTAACCCAAAAACAGTAATTTAATAACTGGTAGCCCGCTGTCATACAGAGTTAGTTTTTATTTGGCTCCAGCTAGATGCCGAGGGTGAATATATAACACATAATAAAACTAAGCTGCTGACAATGATAATTGATCAATAAATGCCAGTTTTGCAAAATGATTAAATGTTGATTATTTGTGTCATATGCAGATTGTTTTCATAATCGCTTTATGTACAGATCATGTAGAGATATAAGCATTCCTCTTAGTATGAGTTCAAATAGAGGGCATACAAAGCTTAAAAATATGCCTTTTTAGTTCTGAAGACAAATTAAGCTTTAAAGACGGATAAAGAAACATGGTGATATTAGCGGGGAGGAGATAGAAATGTTTGTAGTGAGGGATAAGGGATGTTATGATGTTTTGGGCTCTGCTAGAAAAAGATATATAAAAAAAAGGGAATATTGCCTGGTTTGAATTGGGATGGAGAATGGTGAACCCTCCCATCGAGACTGTGTGTCTAGAGGCACAGTACGTGTAAAGTGGCAAATGTGGCGAATGAGCGTCTCAGAAGTGGAACAAGGACAATTGGCATCAGTGAATATTAAATTAATAATGTAGTGCATGTTTTTATGTGTCTGCTACTAAAGCTGTGTAAAACAGACAGGGTTTATTTATATTCCTTTTTTTAGAAATGATAGAAATACTTCTGCATGCTTTTCTCTGTGGGATAATTTAAGGTACATATAATGTATACAGCTGATACATTTTCCCAAAAAATAGAAACAATATTGTGAACTAAAAATAGGAAAAATGAAATGGATGCTGAGACATAAAAAATATATTTTTTTAACCAAAATACCTTTTCTCCTGTGCAATGGCATTATCATTAAAATAATAATACTGTAAAAAAAAAGCTCTGTAAACTTGAACTTGTTTACTTTTATTTAAGTTGTTTGTATGACTCATACTGTATACAATACTTTAAGCTTATAACATTCACTCTTCTAATGTCATGTTATGTCCAGCAGCTGTCGAAATGTCCAATTTCCAAAACAGTGAAGACAGACAGAGCTGGCCTTGAATAGTCTTGTTGGGGCTGGTTTGTTTTGGAAATCATTACAGAATTAATCAATTCTGGATGGATTTTCCTTTCTAAATTAGACCTGACTGTTTATTTGATGAGCTACAGATTGTTAACAGAAAGTTTATGTTAGACTATCTGCTGGGGAATTGACAATAGGTTTCCATCAGCATGCTTCTGCTTCAGTGGAATGTAAATATGTGAGCTATAAATATGCAGCCTACTTTACAGAGTTTTAGGAAGATGGGTGTAGAATAAGTTAGCAGGATTAGAGCTGCAGGTAGATTCTGTCACCTTTACTTTAGTGTGTTTAGCATACACTGAATATTCCCATAGGCTGCGACCGTGGGGAGCTGACGAGTATTTATTTTGATGTGCACAAACACATTAAGCCTCTGAAAAGTGGAAGGCATTTAATGTGAAACTATCTGTGCCTGATTTACAGTGTCCCTGAGCCTATATTGTATGCTTATTTTATAATGTTATTTTGTGGGCAACAATCTGTATTCAATTTGGCATATGACCAATATGTGTGAATGAGAAGTATGAATAGAACTCTAGTCCCATGAAGCCATTACATGGAAATGGTTTGTTGTAATCACAAATCTGCTTTGTGCTTTTCCATGAATGTGAGTAAGCCTGTGAAAGATAGCACAGTGCTCACATTGAAATGAAATAATCTCGGCTCATTGAGCTTTTCTGTGTAAGAGGGATGTGTACAAAAGCAATGAATATTGACTTTTTAATGGAAAACAGAACTTTTCTTTACAGGTTAGTGGGTCAGAGAGAGAGAGGGATGCATACAGAGAGAAAGAGGGCAATAGAAAATGAGAGAGATGATTAATGCTATTTAACTGGAATATACTGTATGGGATATTCTTTATAATGGTGGACCCAAAAAATGATGACTGAATGTGGAAATGATTTAAATTACATTTTTGGTTCCGAACATGTGTTTCTTATATCGCGTTCTGGGTTTTAATTTGAATGGTTAATAAAATAAATTAATCTCTGCAGTCTTTGCTCTGCCAGCATTATCTCACTAATACAACGTTGTATCGCACAAAGGCAGCAGCTCCACCACTCCCACATTATCTTCCCTTTTTTGGTCTCCTTCTTAAGAGCTGTCCCATTTCCCAAGGGAACAAGAGCAAGGGCCATTATGCACCAACCAGAAAACTTCTGCTGAAGAGTTTTTTTTGAGTGGAAATACCAGAAATGGGTGTATTAAAAGCAGTGACAAGTATGGGAAAAAGACATGGCAGAAACAGACATGTTATATATCCTTAAGATATTTAACAAGCAAATTATTTGTGAAATTAATAGTTAGGCCTAGTAGAGTTGTGCCTTACCATACCTTAGGATTGTATTTCAGCCTCAGACAACCAGGTGATTATGAAAATCTTTACATTTTTGTAGTAGTTTGTAGGGCTGACAAGTGACAAGGCTGGGCTTGCCTTTGAGTACGTCACTGCCACAGGTTGGTTCTCTATGTGGAGTGGTTTGTTTCCAAGTGAACCAGAATGTGTTTACTTTCACCTTGCAAACAAATTGGCGGACAGGTGTCACAAACATACTGAGTTTGCTTTCAAGCGAACACCCCCCACCCCCTTCCTGATTACTAGTGGTCTCGGTCTGTTTAGTTTGATCCACATCCTGGTGTGATTCGTTACTATCAGAGGTTTCACACACAGCTTCAAACAAACAGAACCACATTTCAAAATTTGTTTATTTGTGAAAACTTTTTCCTGCCTCCTTCAAGTGATGTGTTGCTTCACCCGCTTTCACTGAAAAGGCTTTGTTTTGGTTGGGGAAATTGGAAGTTGTGAATAGGAACAAGTGATACAAGTATTTTCACTTGATCTAGCCAAATGTTTGGTTAAATGGAAATATGTGAAGTTACCTACAGCTAATTGCATATAATAAAGTTCTAGAGTTGAGCTGAATAGCATTTGTATTCAATCATATTTAACCGCTAAAATATAGCATTTAAGTTTCTGCTAACTCTATCCAGAAAATTAAAAACATACGAGCTGTTATTTTTCAAACAAAAAAATTGTTGTAGTCGTTATTATTTCAACTATGCCAATTCATACTCATCATGGTTCCTATGCTCCTTCTCTCAGCGTCTTCAGATGTGTGGGGAGTTAAAAACATCAATCAAGAGAAAAATCGATCTGTTTCTCTGCTGAACAATTAAGAATTAAGCTTAAAAGAGTGTCCTAAATGAGTTTATTTGTAATCACAACAGACTGCAATTATCTGTTTGTTTTGTTACACAGGCTAAATAGCTCTTGAACTGAGAAATTACTTTTTTTAAATGGCAAAGGCTTCTTGGAATGAAATTGTCTCTTCTCATGCTAAGGGTTTACTTTGCCGTGTGAACTGTTAAATGTCTTGGTAGAAGCACAAATACAAAGCTGGCTTAGCTCCAGGGCCATGACTTTGAAAGTGTCCATTAAGAATTTTGGATTGACTTACTTTATACTTTATATGATTAACTGTGTCACTGGTTTAGAGAGGTTGCTGACATGTTAATGATTTATCTGTTTGCTATAATATTCAGTTGGACCTCAGATTGAAACGGAGCATTCAAGCCGCAAATGAGTGTGAAACTCACTACACCAAAAGACTGGACAGCAATTTAAATGGGATTAGTACACTCTTGAAAGTCTAAGGGAGTGACATTACTGCTCAGATGCCACATGCCTAACCATTTCATTTGTAGGTTTTTGTTTTCTTTGTTGTCCGTTTCTTTTAACAATGTTCATCTTAAAAGAAATGTACATTTAACGTACATTAAAAAATCCAATTGGACAAAAAGTGTCTTTTGTGTCAGAAATACTTATCTTTTTCCTTGTGTGCTGTTCCACACTCTCTAGATCATCGATTCTCAGAAACATTTGTCTGCGTGCACACATTTCTTTCTTTCACACAACACACACTCGTTGACTTTATTTTCTTAACACACTGTAGTGATAAAAACGTTGCAATTGCTGGAAAAAACACTGAAACAGCAACCCTGGAAAACACTTACAAAATGTGTAAGCTGTTAAACAAAGGTGTCATGAAAACTCCTGAAACCTTGGGGGGGATCTAAAATGATTTACAGTGCTTCTATTTCATAAGGGTAGACAGGTAGATATACAGATATGTACAGTGGGGAAAAAAAGTATTTGATCCCCTGCTGATTTTGTACATTTGCCCACTGGCAAAGAAATTATCAGTCTATAATTTTAATGGTAGGTGTATTTTAACAGTGAGAGACAGAATAACAACAAAAAAATCCAGAAAAATGCATTTCAAAAAAGTTATAAATTGATTTGCATGTTAATGAGGGAAATAAGTATTTGACCCCTTCGACTTAGTACTTGGTGGCAAAACCCTTGTTGGCAATCACAGAGGTCAGACGTTTCTTGTAGTCGGCCACCAGGTTTGCACACATCTCAGGAGGGATTTTGTCCCACTCCTCTTTGCAGATCCTCTCCAAGTCATTAAGGTTTCGAGGCTGACGTTTGGCAACTCGAACCTTCAGCTCCCTCCACAGATTTTCTATGGGATTAAGGTCTGGAGACTGGCTAGGCCACTCCAGGACCTTAATGTGCTTCTTCTTGAGCCACTCCTTTGTTGCCTTGGCTGTGTGTTTTGGGTCACTGTCATGCTGGAATACCCATCCACGACCCATTTTCAATGCCCTGGCTGAGGGAAGGAGGTTCTCACCCAAGATTTGACGGTACATGGCCCCGTCCATCGTCCCTTTGATGCGGTGCAGTTGTCCTGTCCCCTTAGCAGAAAAACACCCCCAAAGCATAATGTTTCCACCTCCATGTTTGACGGTGGGGATGGTGTTCTTGGGGTCATTCCTCCTCCTCCAAACACGGCGAGTTGAGTTGATGCCAAAGAGCTCGATTTTGGTCTCATCTGACCACAACACTTTCACCCAGTTCTCCTCTGAATCATTCAGATGTTGGCAAACTTCAGACGGGCCTGTACATGTGCTTTCTTGAGCAGGGGGACCTTTTGGGCGCTGCAGGATTTCAGTCCTTCACGGCGTAGTGTGTTACCAATTGTTTTCTTGGTGACTATGGTCCCAGCTGCCTTGAGATCATTAACAAGATCCTCCCGTGTAGTTCTGGGCTGATTCCTCACCGCTCTCATGATCATGGAAACTCCACGAGGTGAGATCTTGGATGGAGCCCCAGACCGAGGGAGACTGACAGTTATTTTGTGTTTCTTCCATTTGCGAATAATCGCACCAACTGTTGTCACCTTCTCACCAAGCTGCTTGGCGATGGTCTTGTAGCCCATTCCAGCCTTGTGTAGGTCTACAATCTTGTCCCTGACATCCTTGGACAGCTCTTTGGTCTTGGTCATGGTGGAGAGTTTGGAATCTGATTGATTGATTGCTTCTGTGGACAGGTGTCTTTTATACAGGTAACGAGCTGAGATTAGGAGCACTCCCTTTAAGAGAGTCTCAGCTCGTTACCTGTATAAAAGACACCTGGGAGCCAGAAATCTGGCTGATTGATAGGGGATCAAATACTTATTTCCCTCATTAACACGCAAATCAATTTATAACTTTTCTGAAATGCGTTTTTCTGGATTTTTTTGTTGTTATTCTGTCTCTCACTGTTAAAATACACCTACCATTGAAATTATAGACTGATCATTTCTTTGTCAGTGGGCAAACGTACAAAATCAGCAGGGGATCAAATACTTTTTTCCCTCACTGTAGATTTACAGATAGAGAGATGCATTTTCAGATTTGTTTTTGGAATTAAATAATACCAGATTTGCTTTAAAACCTTTCCATTGTTAACAATCAAAATATGGAAAAGTGCAGTTGGTTGCATTATTACAGCTATATTAGAAAGTTCTAGACATTTGTATTAGGATAAAAAGCTGTTTTCTGATAATACAATGTTCTAGATTGTTCTTTAGTTGTGTTCTCTGCATTGTATCTGGATTGTATTCTATTACTTTCAAACTCATACATAGTCCTCTAAGTGGGTTTGGCTTTAGCTCTGTTGACTTGTATGGGAAAAGCTAGAATTATCTTAGTTGAGTGGAGTGTTCTGAAGCTAGTTCAAAAGGCTATACACGTAGATATTCAGCACTGTGTAGAGTTGTTATTGTGGAGCAGTTGAAAAGGACATTGAAGGCCAGAACTGCAGTGTATGAAGGGAATTAGGAGCTGTGAAGGCAGCAGTTGATGGAAGCAGCAGTAATACCTGGGCTAGTGGAGATGTAGAGTTTTGCTACAGCCATTATTTATATTTTGGAAGTGACTGTTTTCATTTTTGCTTACTGAGCAAGATTGTATTTGTTTAATTTGTGAATAAAATTGCTTAATTTGCTTAATTCTACTGGAGAGTTCTGTCTTGATAGTCTCAATCCAATCCTGCCCACGTAGCAATATTGGGGGTGGGGAATAGCAGTGGATTAATCAAGTTTTCAATGTAATTAACAAATATATAAATAAAGTAATGCCATCAATACTAATGAAACCTGAAATCTGCCATAATAGTTGTGAATGTAATTAGTTTTTTCTGGGTTAGGTCAGTTTTAAGGTGGTAAGTAACTGTAGACAGTCAGCAAACGTTGTTTGGGTAGCCATGGGGATTTTCATGTATTTTCCACTGCCTTATAGAATCTCCTTTACGTTTAAACTCTTTTATGTAGGATTTACATATTTATTTTGTATTTCAGGCTCATGACTTTTGAGGACAAGTTCACTGGAAGTCTTTTATGATGCAGAACAAAATGAGCTGGCATATCTCAGCCATCTGGCTTGAACATTTACACCTGCTAAAATCTGTATACATTTACAAGTCTGCTTTGCAAAGATAAAGTGCACTCAGATAAGTACTTTAGTTGCAGCCATTTTGATATTTGTAAGGAGTCTCTGACCATTATATGAGATTACAAAAATACGAAAGCCAGTTTTGGTAATTAACAGGCTCACGTTATCTTTAAATTGAAATTGGTTAGACCAAGAGCAGCTCAACAATATCTCTGCTGCAGACATACTTTCACAGTTATCCTCCACATTTTTAACTTATCTTTTTGTGAGTGAATATTCAAATATGGTTTTCATAGGGAACTGCTTAGTTTCATAAAAATATAAATGTTAAGATAAGTGTTTACAATCAGTTTACATTTCTCAATATACCAGAAGACAAAAATATGTGTTTTAAGCAGACTGGTTAATTATATTAAAACTTTACAAAAGCAATAGTAATTCAGTATTAAAGAAGGTGTAATCATTCAATATTTCTCGTTTGTTTTTCCTTTTTGTTGCACAGTTGCTCCAGTGAGAAATTGTCCACCTGCCAAACTGTCAGAAGACACTGAAAATAGGACTTTAAGGAGTGGATGGAAAATGATTACACATATTCCTTTATCAGGCTCTTTAAATAAAGCTACTTGTGTACAAATGTTTACTGGAGAAACACTTAATGTCCACTAGCTACTGCAATGCAGAGATAGACCATCCCATGGCACATAAACTGCAAACCAGATCACTTTTCAAATTAAATAAATGCTTCAACTATTTTGTATAATAATTATTTGAGCTTTGTACCCCCAGAAAAGGTCAATGGCAGTTGAACGCTAAAGTAAACACCATTTTAATATAGTGATGATTTACAGACAAAATCTGCAGGATCTACTGACACCCTTGACTATTTATAAAGATTCATGGCAGTCAATAAACACCAGCATAAGATCTGCTGGTCTAGCTGGATTTTTTGTTCACATTGCGGATGAGTAGTAATCTGCAGACAAAAATCCCGTTTCTTGTGATAGCACTAAATGAGCAGCTCGAAATCACGATGGCCAAACTAGGTGGAGCATGCCAGCATGGTTCACCAAGCAGCACGGACACGGACATTTGTCAAGAGATTCCCCCAGCCAAGTGGGTTTTGTCCTTTTTACCCACTTTCTGTGACATAATCAGCAAAAAGTCTCTGGAACAGTCGTGTAATAGAATGCTAAGAGCATTGACTGGAAAAGTGCCGATGTTTTTCAGTCTCTGTAGTTATACGGTTTTCGATTAGTTACGGCTAATGTGATTTTATCTGGTGCCACTCTAACCTGGATGATGTAATCAATTTGAAAAGTGGTAAAACACACTGCTGGAAAACCTGATTGCAATTTTCTGTAATCCTGTTGAAGTATGTTCACCTTTCTAAAAATGGGCAATCTTTGAGAATTACTCCATTTGGGCAATAGGGGACCACTGAACGAAATCATTATCGCCATGCAGACGCCAGCAATGGGCTACTTTTCACTTTCAAATAATGTAATGTCTTCTGGTTTATATCCCACATCGCACATTTAACATTACTCTGACAGTTTCAAGAGGACTGTAACTAGGACTGTAAGTCTAGTTTTTACCAGACTTTAGCACATTGAATATGTATTGTCAATTCCCCCCCAAAATAGCTATTTTACTTACAGAAAGTTGGCCATGGCATTACATTTCCATTTTAGGTTTTGGTTCCATTTAAGAATATTTTAAACCTCCTTAATTCCAATCTCCCATGGCAGACGCATCAGTAGAGGTGACTACACAAAGATTAGAAACAACATCGATCGATTGAGCAGCTGTGGACATCGATTGTGTTCTTGCAACACTAGGCACAATGAGACCTCTAGAGTAAGCGTTGTGTTGTGCTGAAGTAATGATGGTGCTACTACAGAACAACAGCATTATGACAGTTTAACGGTACATGTTTTCTGAGACACGTGTTGTTTTTATCTCTCCCATCGCATTACAGAGGCAGAGGTGATTTTCGGAGTTGATTAACTTTGGCAATTCCAAAGTCCAAAACTAAATCAAAATTTTTAATAAACTAATGATTGCAAAAGTCAACCTACAGTATTTTCCAGGTAGTCATTTAAAAGGACAGTACATTGGGAATATTGATGCCCATAACCAATTAAAATGATCAGATCTGCCAGGCTTTCTGTGTTTGGTGAAGGTAAAATGGATTGGGAATGTGACTGGGTTCTATTGTTATTCTCTTCCTTTTTCCCTTTGCTCAGCAGCAACTAGACATTTTTGTAAGGATTTCATGCCTGGGTTGCCTGAGGGTAAAGACCATAGATATAGCTACGGTGTGTCACACATGGTGCAGACTGTAGGATTAAGGTATGATAGTGGCAGAATTAAGTGACCATGGAAAATGGGAATGTGCCAGGATGCTGGGCCTTAAGCTGTCAAGGTCAAATCCTACATGGTGATGGACAACTTGAAACTGACTGTTCAAAAAAGGACTATTAGTCATTTGTATTCTGTCTGTGTAACTAGCTGTTGCTCTCTGACCTTTCCAGTTCACAGACCCCATAGTCATGTATGCAGATGATGCAGATTAACAATCCACTGATGGATCAGCTACTAAAGTGCTCTCTGCCCCAAAGTGACTGTTTTCCAGAAAGCATCAAGCTTTTGAAAATGCACAATGATCACGTTTAATTCTCTGTCCTCGGTGTAGGATTGGAGTGGCTCAGAGGCGTGATTAACGAATACCCCACCCATGTGATATCGCACTGCATCTCACCATCTGTTTTACATAGTGAACTAAAGTAACATCTTTCCTACCATAAGAGAAAAACACATACATGTAAATAAATGTAATGATTCAAAACATGTCTGATAAAATAAAATCTGGTGCCATGAATCACTGAGAGGAAGTTAGAATGATAAAAGTAGCAAAACCATCTGCTTACCTATAGCTGTTTTCAACACCAGCTATTTTAACCAAAACAAATTCAACCACTTGAGAAGGAATGCAGTGGCCATTCTGTGTCAGAATAACGTAGATCATCTGGAAAAAGTACCAGGGCACAAAGGCAAGAGTCATATTCGACCAAAAGCCCCTGCCTTAATCTGAGTAAATATTGTTCCTGGTGTCAGGGATGTTTTTTTTTTATACTTTTCAGAATTGATTCATGCTCATTTAAAGTTCAAAATGATATTCCACTCTTCAGATTGTGGATTTTCCAGTGTGCTGAAATAACTCAAGGTTCAGTTTTCTTAGTGGAAAATATTAAATCATCAGATACTGTGCTTAAGTCAGTGTCTGTTCATTTCTCATTTCTTAAAATGTAGGTGCAACATACAGACACTGAAGTTTTTTTTATTTTAGTTGCATACATCTGTCTGTCTGGCCTCGTTGAAGTTTGCAGTCCAAAAGAATACATTGTACTGTTAGGGAATTGCGAAGAAAATATTTTATTGACAGGTGCACTGCCTTTCACTCATATAATTGTGTTGGTGTTCTTGGAAAGATATCCATCAATTGTAATGCAGGCTTTTTATATAAGATGGATAATTGTTCACAGGAAAAATCAGTCATGTATGCGAAAAAACATCAGCATAGTTAAGTTTGCCTGAGCAGGAAGATAGATGAGACCATTTTTTTTTTTTTGGGGGGGGGGGGTTGTATGTTTGCTTTTACAATCAATATTAATTTATGAAGCTGGAGAAAGAAAATATCAACCCGCTCCTAATAAAGTGGAGCACTGTTTCCCCTCCCCCTGTGTCCTAAACATGATCTCTGCCTCAGCCATTTAATCACGACCAGCTGTCAATGAAGTAAGCCCTGCACGTGTAGCGATGATGTCATTTTAGTATGCTTTTCGCTATTGTGCAAAAAATATTTGCATGTTTACATATTTGCAAAACATGAACTAGTATGGTGTTGGTTTGAAGCTTGCTGTTTAAAAATGGGACAAAGGTAACATGTATGTTGATATTAAATGTAGCATGAAAAAGATGGTCTCAATGAATCCTAGGCTAAATAATGCTGTTCTTCTATGGAGTCAGTATGGGCAGTTGCAACATATATGAAGAACTGCGTGTTTTTCCCTATGTGTCTGTGAGCGAGGTCAGTGTCTTATTGTGCTATCATACTGTGCTGTAGTTCAACCTCGATACCCAGAGGAAAAGGGTCTGATAAGAACCAGATTTTCCTATCAATTTGGTCCTAATACATCATACAAGCCCCCCTAATATTAAACATTATACATACATCAAGTTTGCTCAAGCTTGACAATATATGGTTATTCCTAATAGGTTTTCAGGCACAAAAGACAACTTTCACTCATCATGGGACAGCATATTGAGTCCTGTTATCTCTCTCTCCTGTCTGGCCTCCATAAAAATGCTTGTACTTCATAACTTTTCTAAGGCAGTTTGTGGGATTTCCCTGTGAACCTCTTATGTGCAGCTGCTGGTAATAAAATTCTCGTTGATTGGCCCTACATCTCTCTCTGGATTGTTTTCGACTCTTCAATGTACTTGCCTGTACTGCTTAATCCCTCTGTTATCCAAAATCTGCCTTCCAAGCAGAGGAAATGGGAAACATTTTGGGGGTGGTTTTGTAATATGGGTTGTGATCGCTGGAGGCTACTCTGTATTCAGACTGCCAGACTGATGTCACTTGTGACCTGAATGTAATTCGGACCATGTCTGCAGAGGCCAACTCATGTTTTTCCCTTGCAAACTACAATTAAATAAAATCACTGGGACTGGAGTATTCTGAAATATTTGGACATTTTAGCAAAGAAACTCTATGAGATTTGAAGGCATTTGAACCCGATCACCATTGTTTACCCCTTGCTCAGATTATAACCGGAGGGGAAATTAATCTCTAAACCTAGACGCACAGCCCAGGGATTCAATTTCCAGGAAAGTGGGTCTGTGTAGTTTATTCTACTCACTTTCATGCTTTGATTTTGTTTCTCAGACAAACCATGCTGTTGACAGTGCTGACACAGTGAAACATGCCCCGGCTGAGGCAGTTTAGCGGTTACCAATTTCTTTTAACAAGAGTTTTAGAAACCGTGTGTTATGATGTGTTGTACAGCTTGATTTTATTTGGTGTTCTTTTAGAGGTGCAATTCTGTTTTCTGTGGTGAACAGTATTGGAAATGTACTGCAGGAATTGAATAGTATAATATTGTTTTTATGGTGCACGAAATATACACTGATAGACCTGCGTGCAAGTCTTAGACACATTCAGGAGGTACAATATATGGAGGCTATAAGCTTCGACACTACTCAAAGTCTCTATTAGTTTTGTCTATAATTACAACCATTTTGATGGTTAGTAAGAAGATAAAGCATTCAAGTGAAATAGCTTGCATCACCTGATATTCACAGTATAGTATCCAAAGCGTAACTCACAAGTACAGAGAAACATCACCTGCAAATTGACAAACTCTATAAAAATAGTCTATAAAGGATGAGCACTAGTTAAAGATAATATCCTTAAGTAATAGGAAGCAGAGAAGCTTTGAACTGACAACACAAAAAGCAGAAGGCTCATTGCCCATCATCCATCAACAGTACAAAGTTCACACAAGTGTGGGAGCAATAAGTAATCTGTGAAGAAAGGGAACCAGACTTAAAGGATAAAATATGCAAAAGAAAAATAGACTAGGAAACAATGGTCAAAAGCTCTTTGGAGAGAGAATCCATTATTAGATGAAAATATGACGCAACAAGCAAATATCATATTTTTGCATAGAGCTTAATGCTTCAAATATATATTTAAAAAAAGATAATTCCTTTGTTTAAGCTGATGCTAAATTCTATATTCTGCATCAACACAAGTTATTTCCGCAGGGATTAGAGAGGGCCTTCCTTTCCATTGTGTTCAAGTATGTGACTGATTTTTTTTAAGTAATAGTTTCTGGAGGCACTGAGGCACCTTGATAAAAAGGAACTAACTTGTTCCATATTTGTTGTATTTTTCAGACTGGATTGATAGTAGCCTGTTACCAAGGCTTTGTGGACATCGTCATTGCACTCGCTCAGTGTCCTTATATTGATGTCAACTGGCAAGACAGCGAAGGGAACACAGCCCTCATAACTGCGGCGCAGGCAGGTAAGATTTCTCTGCACTATTGATTATCAGTAAGTCCGAAAAATGGATGAGAGGGTTAAACGGTTACATAATCTGTATAGTGAGTCACAATTCTCTGTGTTTTGGGGTTTTGGCAGGCGCATTGTTCTTCGCTTGCCTTATAATTTATCTTTCAGGGAAAAGACCACAATGGTATCAATTCCTGTCACAGACTTCAATTATTTATATCATGCCTTTTCATTTTTAGCAAGGTTTAAAATAGGTTTTTGTAATATTTAAAGATTTTATCACATTCAAAGTAGAACTTTATTAGTATTCCTGCAGAAAATGTTGATATATTGTCAATCCAAATTTACTCTGTGTTAATCACTGTAAAAGCAAAACATCCAATAAAAATAAACAAACAAACAACTTTCTGCATATGCAAAACTAGAAAGAGAATCCTAATTTAGGAGTTTAGCACAAATTATATCTAAGTTGCTTCCTTATTTAACGTGAGTAAGCTCAGTTTGGTGAGGAAGCAGCATACACCATGTACACTTCAGATAAATTATTTTGTGGTTAAGAGCTTCCTAACTCTTCAGAGACCGCACGGTCAGTTGCTCACCTAACTGTGAAATGGGAACAAGTGTTGCATTGCAGTGTGTTGATTTGCATTTAATAATCAACTGTGAATCCCTTACCACAAATTACTACCAATTCCAAGGAGAAGAAACTGCATCAAAATAATACCTTATCCATTGATGTGTACCCCAATTATTGTATATATTTAAATGAATAGGCTTTACGAGCAGTCCTTTTATGAACTTCTCCAAAAGAAAACACGGAATAGTTCTAACATTACACAAAAAATCCTCTACTTGTTAATAGTTTAATTAAGAACTGTCTACTGTGACCTTTGAAGTAATACATTATAAATGAAGAAAGTGAGAGCAGGAACATAGCTCCACTATGTATGCTACCTCAGTCCACATAAATATGCAGTGATGTATACATTATCAGTCTTCAAGTGTTCCTAAAGTAAAAAATACTTTACTGTGGCCGACTAATTAGAGGCCTGATATTAAATATAACTACACTGGTTAAAAGTGGAGAGTCTCTTCAACAAAGCAAAAAGTTTCTGTTTCTGAGACCCTGAGGCGTTCTTCCAGTGAAATCCAGTATAACGTTTCTCATGATTTATATTTCATTTTGTTTTTATACTTAAACGGACCATTGACCATCCGGTTCTGAGTATGCTTGCTCAGATGTTTCTTTAATGAGATTACATAGTCAAAGTACAGTGTTCTGAAGTTTTTTTCTTCTCTCACATATAAAGTTTGTGTATAAAATGACGCTTCAATCTAAATGTATTCACATGACAAAAGACAGAATAACTATTTAATGTCCTTTCCTTTGCAGGACACATAACAATCTCCAACTACCTGCTCAACTACTACCCAGGCCTTGACATCGAGAGGAAGAATGTGCATGGTTTCACTGCTCTGATGAAAGCAGCTATGCAGGGGAGAACTGAATGTGTCCGTACTCTCATGCTGGCAGGTAGTGTGTTCCTCTCTTTCGAACAGAATCTCTTGCATTTTATTCCAAAACAGAATATAAATCAGTAAATTTAATAAGCACAAATGGGTCTTAGGTCACAAAATCATCTATTCCATTTAGTAGAAAGTTATTCGATTTTCTATTCTGTCTGCATGCATGTAATATATATCCCCCAGCATACAGATTAAATGACTAAGATTTTTGCTAACTGCTATCCTGAAACATTTGGGAAGGACTAGAAATGCGTAGGCAAGTGTGGAGGTTACATAACAGAGAGTCACATTGGTTGGAAAGGAGTTTCAGCCAATCAGCTTTATTCGAGTGAATTCACCCAGAGACCCTGTATCAAATTAGGGTGCAAAAGTCTGGTGATTTCCTGAGCTATATTAACCAATGAGAAGGGGTGTATCACTGAGAGTCCTCTCTTCATACTGGAGCAAACAGAAATGCACATGCAAAAAACAACCAATCACAAAGTTACACAGTATATATATATATATATATAAATATGTCTTATATGGGAAATTCCACAAGACTTAAACTGAAGGCCATTATCTATGCCTAAGATGCAGGAGCTGCTATATGTTATATAGTTCTTTAATTTTTGCATCCTTATCATAATAGTAGATTGTATTAAATGTACAATATTATTCACTCAGTGTGGTCTGTTTCATGCCTATCATCATGCCTAATTTATCTATGTGTCTTCAAGAGTAAACAATTCAACACAAATGGGTGAAAAAAGAGAAAAAATCTCCTTGTTTGAAATGTGCTTCCTCTCACAAATAATCCTACACATACATTAATACATAATATAAATTAGTTTTCTGTGTACTATAACACATTTTAAGAATACATGTAAATTAGCAACCAGCTCCATGCAACACATCTTTTATCCTGACTCTTGTAATTATTAGTGCTTCTATATATATTTTCTTAATACCGTTGGAGAAAGCATCTTATATTCACAAACAAAACCTAACAAGGTATCTGAAGGAGATGAGTACAGACACTAAAATATTGCAACTGGATTTATTTTAAATAGCTTAAGTTCTCTAATTATTAAAGTTGGTTTAAGTTAGCTGATTTTGTTCTTTTTTGCACTGAAATCTGTTGTCCTTTATAAGACATTTACAATTATTGCACATGACTTAACTGATCTCCAGAACCCAAATGCTAAATAGAAAGCAAAAGATAAGAGAGTAATTTGTGAGTGATGGGAAAACATGTTTGGCCCTGCATAAGCTGTAGTATGGAAAATGGCAAAACAATCCCCCCCAAAACAATATTTTAAACAGAAATACAGCAAACAAATACATTTGATCTGTGACAGAGAAATACTAGTGGACCATCACAAGTTTTTTTACTTTTTGCGAACATATATCAGTGCATAGCAAATTTATTGGATTGTACAACCAATGAACAGCATATAGGTGTATATATTGATGTCATAGTCTGGACAAGAGGAAGTCATAAAAAGCTGAGCAAAACTACATGGATATTTGGTTAAAACTGTATAAAACAAATCCACAGAAGTAATGGCTGGCTGCCCTAAAAAGACTTCAAAGAAGAGAGAAATTCCCAGTCTCAGTGGAATGTCAGATTGGTTAAAGGAACTTGATTTCTTTAGTCTTGAACAGAGGAGATCATGAAAGGGTTTGACTGAAGTGTTCAGAATTCTGAAAGATGTGGACAAAAGGAGTCCACAAAGAAACAAGGATACAAGGTAATGAGTGAACAATTAAGAATGGACAGCTTTATGACTTAAAAAGGGAGGCTTTTTGTACAAAGATCCATGGGGAGTTGAAGTAGTAGATATAGCTGGAATTGAATCTGACTCGAGAAATGCTTGCATGAACGTCTGGGATTAATTAGCTACTAGGAAACCAAACAAGCAAGGTAGACTGATTGGCCTCCTGTTATTTGCCACCTTTGTATGTTCTTATGTTGCCATGCATGGATGCATTTATACAGTTACATTGTTTAAGAAACATGGTTGTAATAATGGCTAGGTACTCCTTGACAATTTATTAAACTCATTATGTAAATTGTGACAGATGTCATACAGTTGATTTCCAAGGCATGAAGATTCTGTGGAGTAATACATTAATTCATTTCACACTAAGCAAGACTAAAAGTATGATTGCCAGCTAAGACAAAAGTTATAAACTTACACAAAGAAGGAAAATTTGAAAATAAAAAAGGTGATTATCATTCTGTACAGCCACAACAATTATGGAAAGTGAAAGACCAAACACATTATCTGTAAAAGCAAAATTGCTGGAGAGATCTGTAAAACACAAACACAAAATGACCTTATATTTGGATTGCCAGAATCTGAGTCATTTCCGAAGCAAGCATGTATTTCTTAAGAACCTTAAACTAAGCATTAGCTATCTGCCACAATTTACAAATATAAACCTGATTAGGATTTAAAAAACACCCTTTGCTCAGAATAAGTGAAAAATGTAACCGTTTCAAAAAGCAGAACCAAAGTTCACATGGCGACTAAAAAGGGAAGTCTAAAATTTAAAAAAAGCCCATTCAGTTACAAATACTTTATACACTCTATGGTCAATCTAAAGATGTGTGCAGAACAATGTAGTTTTATTACAATCTATAATATAGAATGTATTATATTCTTATATTGTTCTCATACTTTATTTTCCTTACTTTGTAATATACAAATGTGACTTTGATCATTATTATACAGCTTATCCTTTATTTAATGTAATATATGCAGGAGGAGAATACTTTTTTGACTGCACAGCATCATTACCATATTCTTTGTATTAGAGAGAGAGAAAGCTGTGATTTTTGACACCTGTTGCCTTTAATAGCCTGCGATCGTGAAACCAAACTAATGTAATATTTCAGTTATGCAAAGATTAAGAGAATAACCATGAAACCAAAATAATGTATTCTTCCATCTTAGCTTTAATCAAATCTAATTTTCCCGGAGTTCTTGCCAGGATTAAATTTGAGCTTCCTTACTGTCTTTACAATCTGGAATCTCTTTGTTCTGCAGCTGTTTAATGATGCTGACACATTATTGCTGTGCAGACAATAGTTTTTTGCAGGGCTCAAAGATCCATATTTCAAGTCGAAATACGGCATTATTATCCTAGAAAATATATTTCAAAGTGTCAAAATGTCCTGTTTGACCCAGCCGTTTTTATGAAACGAACTACAGTCATCATAAAGAAACGGGCTACACAGCTAAATACTTTTGTATATATGTTGTACTTTATTTGCTGACAGCTTAGTTTTAATACATTTTCATCTTGTTCTATGGAGAAAATATAATTATTATTATTTTATTATTTCACAGGTATCTTTATCAAAGGCAGCTTACATGGCTTTTAAAATACTGCATATACACAGCATTACAAGGGTGACTTACAAATGCCTGAAAATTGTCCGTGAAGTGACAGGTTATTTTTGAAATATAACTAAAAGAGAAAGCACTTATAATGGTCATTAATGGATAAAAGTATACTGCAAGCTGGTAGATGGTTACCTCCTTAAATATAGACATTAAATAAATACAATATACTTTATGTTTAGCCTTTAGCAGACAAAAGAACATGAACTATCAAGAACCCTGGAAAAAAAATAGGTATTCAAGTCTGCCAGTAGAGACTTGTTCCAATAAAGATCATGATTTTTACTCTTCTATTAATTGTTAGTTCCAAAAAACCCTAAAAACTTTTCTTGGTGCAGAACATTTCATTCTTGACTATTGTTCAAGTCAGCGTGTCAATTGCTTCTGTTTTATCAATCATCAAGTCATTTTATCAATGTGCAAATAATAAAAAATGTGCTTATAAACCGGATATTTATTGTCTCTTAAGACTTTTTGTAATGTTCCCAATAACTACAAGGAAAACAAAGAGAAAGAACCTGCTGTGGTGCTTTTTATTGGTTTTCCCCAATTAAGTAACTGTTTGACTAGCAGAGATTGATTTGATTCAAAAGATATAAATAAGTTTTATTGTACTGTAGAACAAAGGTACACTGACTATGCTTTATTACTAAAAGGCAATTTTGGTGAATGTTAGCTTAAGTCTATTTTATACACAGAAGAAATCTTGACACGGTCTCTGTAGCTGAGACTGGGCTGCTGAATGGGTTCAGAGTTCATTCTGAGATTCAAGCAGCACGAAACACAGACTTGTGTTGCATCTTGACAGGAGCTGAGTACTTGGCTAAGTCTCAGGTGTCTGTATTTGGAGAGTCTGTGTAGAGCACACAGAGCAGCAAATTCAGGCGCCACATTTTAAGGAGAAATAATACAAGCACTGATTGGCTTACTTCCAGCTGTGGGCCGTTGGTACATTTCTGATTGGTGGATCCCACATGGCTTAGATACATTGTCTGCTGATTGGCTGCTCATCAGGTAGCTGTCAAAGGATTTATTGCTTCATGTGATATTTTATGGTGAGATGCCGTGGGGGCGATTGACACCTTTCAAACAGAATCGCAGATTTTGATTGTGTGAGAAAGTGTCAAACTGGCACCAAGCTGACGGAGTTTCCATCTCCTGAATGATGTCTTTCTATCCTGATGTCTGTATCTCCCCTAAACTGTGGACTTTAGAGACAACACAGCACATCTTTGATGCATTTTATGGCCTGTTAGAACTGACCAGACTCACGATCAGTCAGAGATCTGCAGAGGGAGAAGATTTATAGAATCACCATTTTATATAAAATCGTAATCATTAAACCAACACTGGTTGCTACACTGGTCACTACACTGCTTACCAAAGTACCATACCAAACGCCCCAAGAACAAGCAGGAACTAAAGACAGCTGCAGTGCAGGCCTGGCAGAGCATCACCAGGGAAGAAACCCAGCATCTGGTGATGTCTATGGGTTCCAGACTTCAGGCAGTCATTGACTGCAAAGGATTTGCAACCAAGTATTGAAACTCACAATTTAACTCATGATTATGTTAGTTTGTCCGAATACTTTTGAGCCCCTAAAATTGGGGGGACCACATATAAAAATGGACGTAATTCCTACACTGTTCACCCAGTTTGGATGTAACTAACCTCAAATTAAAGATGAAAGTCTCCAATTAAAGCACATCTTGATTGTTTCCTTTCACATCCATTGTGGTGGCATACAGAGACAAAATGATGACAATTGTGTCACTGTCCATATATTTATGGACCTAACTGTATATATCCAATCTGGAAAAAAATATGTTTCCATCTAGTTTTAATCATATAAATAATAGGATTAATCCTTGGTGATAACGAGATGTTTTAGATTCTTTATTGGTCTTTGTTACTTCTCTCACATGTTAAGAAATAGGAATTTAAAAAGTTTAAAGATCTATTCATCCTTGCTGACTATATTTAAGTTACATTTGAATAAACTTGCTTTCTAATCTGACTGTGTTCTAACATTTATATATATATATATATATATATATATATATATATATATATATATATATATATATATATATATATATATTTATATATTTTAAATTATTTTCTTGTACAGCTCTTTGAGCTGCTTTTAGTATGAAAGGGACTATATAAAGTTTTTTTTTATTACTATTCATATCTTGTTTAACAGATTAACAAGTATTATTGAAACGTGATGATTGAAAGGAATATCCCACTTATTGGTGTCAAAGTTCATCAAACGGGGGAAAAATATATGAATATAAGCATTTCTCGCACAGCAATATCAAGCATTAGATTTTGATACCTGATGTTTAAATATAAGCATTTGTATATTTATCAATGAATTAAGTGCCAAAATATTTTATGCCAATTCATTTTTAGATTTCCTGTTGCAAGTATAATTACATATTCTGAGTTTCATGCATAGACAAAGAAATACAATATTTTCTGTCCTTATTCTGTACAGGGGGAGATTTAGCAGCAACTGATAATGGGCGGAAGCTAACCCCTCGGCAGTGGGCCCTTTTCACAGGCCGCTACGAAACCGCGTACCTGATAATGCAGCTGACAGCCCGTCCCTGTGCCGAGCAGTTCTGCGATTCCTACAAGCCAGAGTGGCCCCGGCTAAAAGACCTAGTGGCTAAAGCCAATGAGCCCAAGGGTTGCCTGCAGAAGATCTCAGAGACTGTGTGTTCCCTGTTCAGCTTCAATTTTCCCCGTGACCCGGAAGAAGATGGCGTGATGGACCACATGGTACGGATGACTACCAGCTTGAGCAGCCCGTTCATTGCCACTGGCTGCCAGACCGTGTGCCCTGACAGCCCCCCTTGTGTGGGCAAGAGGCGGTACGCCGTGCAGGAGATTCTCCGGAGGCAGCGTGTGGAGCAGCTGAAAAACCACCCAGAGCGCCTCAACAACTACAAGAAGCTCTTCCAGAACTCACGGGTCACTCTGGTCTCCAAAAAGCAAGAAAGGAGGGCTAGCCTGCAGCCCAACAGCCTGACGACGAGTTCCTCCAATGTGCCCACGCGGCGCACCAGCCTACTGCCACTGCACCTTCTGCGGAGAAGCAGCGTGCGGCCTGGCATGGTGGTGCCCAAAGTCAGGGTGTCCAAAGCGCCTGTTGCCACCTACGAGCCGGAGAGGGTGCGCAGGAGGAGCAGCTCCAAGGACAATCAGTTCCTGCAGATCCCCAAATGGAGATACAAGGAGCTGAAAGAGGAAAGAAAGAAGGCAGAGGAAGAGGAGAGGAGAAGAGCCGAAGAAGTGACTCGGAAACATTTGGCCTCAGGGAAGAAGAAGGCATAACCTTCCCTGTGACCTTTAGCCGGGCAGATGCTGCTCTGCAAGATTATGCTTAAAGGCTTATGGACCAACTGCTGAGATGAGCCACATTTTATTTCTAGAACGTTTCAAATTCAGTTTAGTTTAGTTTAGTCGGATTTCTAACTTGAAATACTTGATATTTATTATGATATTTATTGCTTTTAAAGAAGGGGATACTTTACTGTGGTAAGAGATTCAGGTTTGATTCACAAGAAACCAGCAAAACCAATAGGGGAGTACGTGATGAGTTACTACACATATTTAGTTTGCTTACACAGAAAATTAGAACGGGGCTGCAAATCTGCTTCTGCCGAGCCACAGTCCTGCTCATCTCTTAGGGGGCGTTAAATGGCCCAAGAGCGCAGCCTTGAAAGACAAGTTAAGCTGTGCTAACAAAGCAAATAATCAGTCCAATTAAGTAATGCAGGGCTCATCTCTAACACAATCTAAAAGATCCTGTGGCTCCCCAAGAGCAGGGTTGCAGAGCCCTAGAATATAATATTTACTGTCATGACTTAATCTGAAGTGATTTTTCTCAACATTGGCAGATAAAACCCTCTTATACAATTACATTGAAATCAAGTCTGTTCAGGGGGGACACAATGTGTTGTTTTTCATGAGCTGCCTAAAGGTATTTTGAAGACAAGTGCAGAAGTATAGCACTTCCAAATAACCAAAAATCTTCAGTATCGACAAATCTTATTTTCCAAAGACCGCAATTCCTAAAGGATGAGGAACACAAATGCGCAAACTCATTGTGGTGGAGAGAGAAACCCGACCAAAAACAATCCCATTTTACAGATTAAAGTGCTTATGGTGACTTCCTGTAAAGGCTAAAAATAGGCTGCTGGATTAAAATGCTCCATGTGCAATAACATTTCAGATAAAAAATACTGTAAACACTAGTTTGAAAATTGTCTAACAGTAACATTTTTTTAAATAATTGTGATTTCCTAAAAGATTTACTGAATGTATTTTAGCAGTACAGCAGAGGGGTTTTATAAGAATAAATTCCTTTATATATTTGTACACACAAAGACTTTTTATATATCACCAGCTATTATGAAAATGGAATGAAACAAACCAAGTTTTATATCATAATTTTGTTTGTTCATTTCCAAGTAAATCTCAAAGCAAAACCACTGTGATATTAACCCATTAATGCCTAATGTCCCATATGCAAGACAAGATGGAATAAAGTTCCATTTCCTGGGAAACCCATGTAAAATTAAAAAAACAAACTGTAAGCTACCACTCCCTGACAGCTGTATTGTTTCTCTTTTAAATGCATGGCTGCCAATCAATTCTTTACCTCAACAACAAGTGCAATATCTGTATTTGCTCGGTACATCTGGAGACAATCAGTTATTTACAGTAATACTTTAATCGTAATCCCTGAATGTGTGTGTGCTTGGTTTGATCTGCCCCAGCTAAACAAACATTTCACAAAATCAATCTGCACTAAAGAGAAGGTTTTTGTACAGTCCCGTGCATGGGATCTGTACTTGCTAAGAATAATTTGAGAAACATGATCCCAGGAACGCAAGTCGTCTAAGGGAAATTGAACAAAGGTTTAGAAATGAATGGTTTAATAAAAATAACTGGTCTATACTTATTGCAATAAAGGATAATTAATTTATAAGTTTAAGCATTAAGGAGGTGTTTCATTAAATTTGGTGCTGCTGCCATGAAGACAATAATAATAATAATATTTTAAAAAGTATAAATATTTTATATAGACACACACACACATAGGTTTCAGAGCTGTGAAAACAGATCAATAGCAGTTATCTGCTAAATTTGTTTTCAAGAATTTTCCCAGTTTTCCCTCAGCATAAAAGTAACCTTAAACTACAAGACTTCTCATTTAGTTCTGGTGAGTGTAGAAAATATAATTGTAATGTAAATATATAAATATATTGGAGAAATAAATCAAGTTTAAAATGTATATATATATATATATATATATATATATATATATATAGATATATATATTTCTTATATGAGCAATTTTGTTTCAATCTGGGGCATTATTAAATCCCTAGGGGTGTTAAATTTGATTATTTTCTACAAACTGGTCCTATAAACATTATATATAAAGAAATTGCACCAGGGAATAAAATAAATAAAGAATGTCATATGCACAGATAAGGAAAAGATTGTAAGGATTTTAATTTTTCACAAAACAGGGACAGCAAGACAACAATGATAATTGCAGATCATTAAAAGTAATCAAAATGATCTGAAAACATGTATTTTACCAGCTGGGATTCAGTGAGGAACGTGGAGGGACAAATCCAATGAGATCAAATCCATGAGGCTGTTTTAAAAATCAATGCGCTGTATTCCAAACAAAAGAAATGTCACGCTCTGTCCAAACAAAACTACAAAATTGGTGATCAATGAATATGGGTCCAACGAAATGCGGCTCCCCGGCCAAAAAAGGGACTGCATTATTTTCAGTCCCTTCACTGTCTTGAACTCCACAGTAAACTGCATTTTTTTATTTTGAGAAAACATATTGAATTTCTATGTGGACTTGCTGTCTATACCCATCTGTAATGTAGACTAGATTACAATTTCAACCGGATTAAAGAACACTTTACCATACATATCTGTACAATAACTCAGGAATGCATATTAGAATAATCCACTTTGGGAAATGAACTACCATTACTGCACAGCAGGCACACACAGCGAGGGCAGCAGCAGACAGTGAAGTACGCAACGGCAGCAAGACATTCAAACGTGAAGTTTGTCATCAGAGTGCTTTCTTTAAATGCGACAGTCTTTACATCTCAAGCGTGGTTTGAACTCTGAAGAAACCGTGATCCTCTTCCAATCTTTCCACCAACATGCCTCTGCCAAGCCCTTAAGAGTTCATCCCGTCCTTGGCCACTCTTACTCTAAATGTACTTGAATCAACACAAAGTTTGTGTACAAGATTTTCCAAACATCCTGTGGGGATAGTTTGACAACTACATCCTTTTAGACTTATTTAAGGCACATTTGAAGCAGCCAACATATGCTAATAAATAAATGTATAACTTCATGTACCATTTCGTGGTGAACTACTTTTCAGGTTCTACTACAATGATGCGACTGAGTAGTATAGTGTAGCGAGATGTGTGTTTGGAAGTACGTTGTTTTTCCTTGGTTCATGATTTAAGTCACATAGGAGCTGAAACTGGAAACTGGATGGTGGTGGCATCTGCCAAAAGATGATGATTCAAGACGTCACATTGAATAACAAAGTGCTAAAATTGACAAATCGAGTCAAACTAACTGGTGAAATGAAAATGACTGGAGTTATATTATGGGTCAGACATATTTTAATTGTTTACGCCTAGTGCACAATACTTAATCTGTCACACCACTTAATTTAAACCCATAAACTTCCTAGGCATTTTGATGTTTTCCATTTTGATACGCACTTTTGATAGGGTGCTTTTTATATATTGCTGCTGTTCTGAACCAATATGAATTGATATAAAAGGCTGAACTGTTTTCTCCCAAGTGATTTGTGTTATTTCTAAAACTGCAACAGAAACCAGAACATTATAACCATCCAACAGGATACACGAGGAAATCCTGTAGAACGTGGGGTCCAAAATCCTCCTGGAGTTTTGCAGGAATTCTTTATTCTTCCTGTGAAAAGAGCATCTTGCCTGTGGGATTCCTAAAACCACCTGCAGGATACATGCAAGAAGTGGTATTTTGGGTTGCTCTATACTATAATGGCTCACTGCACTACTTGTTAGCATAGATTCATACAACACTCCCCACAAAAACAACACTTAATATAGCATACAGTATTCAGATAATATGTCCAGGTCTTTGTACACAGTCTGTAACACATACGGAGTTGACAGATGCTGACAGCAATGCAGAAGAGCTCTTGTCTGACACCCAGCCTACCAGCAGAGGAACAGTGGAACGGGTAAGTAAAGGATGCGCTGTACTCTACCAAACTGTTACAACACAACACAAACTCTCAAATTCTGGTTCAAATGGGGTCTCAGAAGAAAAGGTAGTATATTAATTTTCCAAAACAAGAAGCTTGAAATCTGTACAGCCCTTGAGTTTGTGCGATTTCATTTGTAAATGACCAAACTTGCCATTGTGTGCGACAGCCTTGTATGTGTGACCTTGAGTCCAATCATGTTGCTTAATGGTGCCCAAAGCAAACTGGTGCTAATGCTGCAGAATGTTTATGCAGTGCAGTGATTTCCATTCAAATATGCATTAAAACTGTAATCAAAAGAGAAAATAGAGTATGCAAATGCTGTTTTAAATGGAGAATATTCCAGGCAATGTATTTACATAAGTCTTATACAGGAGAGAATGATTGTGAAGATAAAATGTTTTATAAAGAGATCTTTATGAGCCAAACTGTCCAGAGTCAGTGCTTACTGGAGATTATTACAACTTGCCCTCTCCATCAATGTTTATTGAAATAGTGATGGAGAATTTTAGCTTTTCCAACCATCTCCCTTGTCCAGGCATCAATGAAAACACTGAAATTGGGTGGGATGCACAGGTACTGAATACCTATAAAAGTCTACTGGAACCCGCATTTTACAGTCCTCATATTATATACAGTGGTATCATTATGGTAATTTCATTATGGTAATTTCAGGCCATTTTTGTTTTAAATGTAAAAACTATATGCTTTTGCTTTTATCATAATTAAATACAATTGTAAATGTCATGCATTGTATGCAACTGAACAGAATATTCAAAATATTTTGCCTGATTAAGGACCTTATCTAGTAAACAAAGTCAAATTGGTTCACTTCACTTTTATCCATTTCAAATAAGATTGAATTGTTGGCAATTAAGATTCAGCAAGACGACAAATAAATTACAACCACACTTTATTTGAATTGCTATCACAAAATTCCATTGTTAAGTAACAAAAAACAGTTGACATCATTTCAAAAGTTATTTTGTGTAAAATAATTATGTTTTAGGTTACAAAAATCTCAGAAATTGGAAGAAAAACTAAAACATTTGATGATTCTGTCTTGATTTTAAAATGTTCTCCCATAGGGTGCAAACGAAGTTTCACAGCACAAATACAATTCTCTGTGCTGTAACATACAGGATAACATCGTACCCTACATACACTTTGGTACGGTGTGGAATGTTGGAGGGCGTTCAGAAGGGATTCTGATTCTGGAATCCTGAGCTTTGACGATTTCATTTGGTGTGGTCCTTGCACTTGAAACACAGCGACAGTGTTTATTTGGGTCGGGAGGGATGGCGGGCTCACTTGCGGGGCTGGTGGATATGCTGGTTGATGTGGTGGGACGCGGGGAGCTTCTCCACAGAGGGCTGGGGCTTCTGATGGGCCACCTGGGCCGCAGCAGGAGGGAAGTCCTTATCACCCTGAAAAACAGAAGAACTGACCTTTAGAGACACGCCATAAGACGTCAGCGCCCCACTGGAAAACTAACTAAATCAGAGCCTTTTGTTTTATACATCAGTCAGGCATACTGCATTTTGATTTGATTTTAGTCTCTACTATACATTTTATTGTTTTACTACTGGGATTAGTCATCTTCACAAAATTGATGTAATCATGGATCAACATATATGACAATCTATAAAAATTCTATTCAGATCTGGGAGGATTCCACTATTGACACTGATACATTGCAGAGAATCTACATATTTGTAGGTGTGAATTGATTTAAGACGAGCTTGTAAACTGAATAACTAATGTATAAAGTAAATAAATAAAAACCTTGCCTTCAAAATGTAATAACTGACCAATTCTGTTGTGTTCCAACACCTCACTGGTGCAATTATATGACCTGAGGGACCTAACCTGTTGTTTTCTGTTTTTTTCTCTTAAGGGTCCATTCTGAATCTTTGTTTTCAGGGGATTAATTAGAGGAGTATTAAATCATTTGTGTATATAATAGTTTTTTTTTTTTTTTTAGTGTACATTTTTGATTATATATCTGAAATGTATATAGACAGGCCCAGTCTAACTGTAGAACTGTGTGCATCACCTCCTGGCAGAAGCCATTAAATTGTACATGAATAACAAGCAGCTAAGATGATGTAACCTTGTGTTTAGGCTTATTCAACTTTAAACATAAGGAAATTAACCCAAGTGAAGGTCGCCGCAGGGTTAAGCCGTGCAGCAACAATCTTTATAATGCCCCTGGGGGGGGGTAAACACAACAAACAGACACCAACCAAAATAGGATTAGAAGAAGCCTAATTAATAACTGCACATACTGGCTTGCAATGACACACAAGACACTTGCCAAATACAATTTGAAATCCCTTGAAACCCCATAGGTAGCACAATCAAGTGCTTTATTACTAAGGGCTGAATTGGAGGCGATGTGTACTATTTATCAGCAGTCAAATTAATACAGGGAGTTCTTGCACTCGAGCAAATAGTAAAAAACTGAATAAATATCTTCAGCGTCACAATGTTTAAAGAGAAAGTGTTTTACAGAAAGGGATAATACAATTTTAAATGAATTTTTAAATTACAATTTAATTGCACTAGTCTGTTATCCATAATGAATGTTCCGCCCCAGTTACAAACACTCCTCTGCTTGAATATGTTTAGCTGAAATGAGTGGTTCAGTTTAAAGGGTGTTTTCAAATTAATGGAAAAGGCATTAAGGACAGGTTAGTGAAAGTCTGTATGGCCTAACCCCCTCTTAACACTGCAGATATGAAAAACAGCATCGCACAGAGGGCTGGAGGACAACGAATGCTCTTGTGGCTTGCATTTCCGATTGGGATATTGAAGGAATTATGAAAGGATTTAGCCCAGACCTAACAGCTAGCCTATATATAGCTACAAGTACAATATTACATTTACTTTCAATCCATTACAATCAAGGTTTTAAACCACTTTGTATGGTGCTAGAAGCATTATCTGGAGATCTGTTTAAAACAAACTATATTGAAATTACTTGATTTCTTCTGTTACTAAATTCTCCAGTAAGAAGGGATTAAGGCTAGCCATGGCTGGAAATGAGGACAGTGGCACACATCTAGAGTGACTGACGGCAAGATGCAGTCCTACTAGTAAGGGAACAACTTTTCCATTAGGCAAATTATATTGTTCACGATGGTAACTTAGACGAACTGCAAAAAATGTAAGCGTTTCAGTGTCAGTTAACGCGGCTTACTTTTCTGCTTCAAATAACTTGTTTTTCTAATCATTATGAAGAAATCATTCAACATATTGAAACACATTGTCCAGAATATATGATGCTTACTCTCTGACTGAAGATTAAATGAGAAGATTGTGAATTGGCAGAACTAATACGTTTCAGAAACAAAATTCATTCGATCACCTTTATACACCAAAATGTTTGCACTCGTTTCTCCTAAAGTTGAAGTTATATATACAGACATTTTAATTTCCTCTCCCATGAATTTAGCTTCCACTTATAACGGCTTCTGTGTAAGAAGAAAAAAAAACGAAAGGTTTCTTTGAACTGACCTATTTTCCTCCCTCATTCCACAGCTCAAAGGAACTGTGAGGTTCAGCAGCAACTGAATATTTCATCCAGAAACTGATACTTATGAAATTTTTAAAACTCGTCAGTGTTTGGGGAAAAAAGTTACTCTCTCAAATATCACACACATTAAAATATTAATTAAAAAAGCATACACTGCAGATTAAAGTATATTTCCATTATACTTTTCAACACTAGTACATTCATCCATGATTTAAGTGTGAAGGATTCAAAAGGGTATATGCCTGGTTTCACACCACCTAAAATACTACTGGCCTGTACAAGACAAGAACTAATCTGGGTTTGTGAAACTAGCCAATAGAGTTGATTATACAAACACATTTGCACTATTTGTAAATATAAACATTTTCCAAGTAAAGAAGAAAAAAACTGGCATCTTACCTTTGCAACGGCTCCTGAGATGATCAAAGTTGGCTTTGGTGGACTAAAAGAAAAAAAAAAAAATGAAATAATGAGCCCAAAAAACACTCATATTTTGCAATAAATAAATGTTAGAAAAATAAAATAAAAGAAGTAGTCTAGTCTAGTCTAGATAATTATCTTTCAGGTCAAAGAGTCAACAGCTTTGGAAAAGAAAACTTGTACAATCCAATGTTTTTTATTGGAAAAGTTTAAAGAAATTTAAGTTCTGCTTATCCTCTTCTACTTCAAAATCAAATCCTTCTACTCAAAGATCTATATCCTGCGAAATTGAGGAGGCACAGAACCAAACACATGGGCTTCTCACGGGGATTCTTCCTGATTGAAAAATATTCCTGTCTTCTACCAGGTTGTAAAATGTCTTCCACATTTGTTATTTCATATGCATTGCAACTTGCACCACTTATATATGTAAATAGCAAAAACACAGAGGGAAACAGAAATGTTCAAAGATCAAGTATTGTAATAAACCAAGTATAACTGTTGTCTGAAGTAGATTTGATTGTTTTTTTTTAATACATATTTTCAGCTGAGAACTTACAAATGGGAGGCCAATTTGAGTAGTAAACATACATATATTATGCTCACAATAAAGACAGTGTATGTTAAGAAGAAACTAAGTATTAAATTGTAATTACACCACATCCCTTTTATTATTTATTTATTTATTGGCAGACACCCTTATCCAGGGGTTATGGGTTACTTTTAGTTGAAATGACCCCTTAGAAGTGATCTAAAGAAAACCATGTAAGAAGTGGCATTATTCACAAAAATTGAATGTAAAGATGATTAAAAATAATGTTTGTTATTTAAGGTAAATGCATAGTTGAATGGAAGGAAGAAGCAACTCCAGAAAAAATGAATGTCATAAGGAAGTATAGCGTCAAGCACAATAACAACTGTGATTAATAGTGTAATATAACCCATATTGATTGAAACCTGGTGGATACATCTTTTAGCCCGATGTAAACAAAGGACTCGAGCTATGCGCTGAGTTCCAGTGTCATCTGTTTTTATGAAGATGGCATCTCAAAGTCTGAACACTACTAGTATAGCTCAAATAGCCATTTTCCAAAGGCAGAATACATTTCACTGTTTTTACTATCCTGGGTGTCATCTTACACATGACATGTCTGAAACTACATACACAATTAATTATATTCAGTAATAAAGTAATAGGACACAAAAATGATTTTGTATGGATCCTACAGCTAGCAAACAGAGATTGAAAGTATGTCTATGCAATCTCCCTTTCTGCATGCTTCAGTGTTCAGTTCCATCAACAACATCAGTGCAGTAAAGTGAGGCATATAAATACAGAATTTCTTCACTGAATTCATATTGGAATTACTCACTGATGTAATGTAAACACATATCTCTGAAGTATAAAATGTAATATTATCTTTGGGGAAACAGCTCTTTAACAAAATCATAGTATTGCACACTCACTGAGTCCATATGTTCCACACCAGCAGATGGGATTATTGCAGTACATGCCTTCTATGTTATAGTGCCATTTTATGAGCAAGTTTTAATCTTCAAGCTTCTTCCCTGCAGATTTAGTTATCAACAGAGACTGGAAGCATTTAACGGATCTTTTCTGTTATTTGGGTATTATTATTATAGCTCTTACCTTATTCAGGGCAATTTACAATTGTTACAATACATTGCATTCATTATACATATAATTACCCGTTGATAACTGGTTTTTACTGGACATAGGTACAGTACTTTGCAAGGGTCTCCCCCCAAAAAAAAACCTTACCCAACAAAATCCAGTGACTAATTTGGTTGATTGTGATTAAACAGGGCAATTGACAAGTTTTAGGTCACCAGATCCCACAATACATCACTGTAGGATTATATTCCTTTTCATACTGTGAGTCTGGTGAATAGCATACACAATAATGGCATCAACATTTTTTTTGTTATACTATTGTACACTGTACTGCTCCATCACCCATTCCTACTATATCTGACTTTGGTACATCTTTCTGCAATTACTGCAATGACTCAATGTTTAACCTATGCAAATTATTTATTTCCACTATTCAAAATACACAATGTATTATTTCCCCGTGGGAAGCAAATATGATTGGGAACAAGACCTCTTTGTAATGACTGCACTATGCTCAGTGCACACATTTAAATAACTGGTATAAAGTTTCAGACTTTGAATGCAACATAAAAGTGAGGCTGCAGTAATGGCTTAAGGACAAATAAGCTATGCTATTCCATAGGAAGATTATTGGCTATAACATGTGCAAGGAGGTGCAAAATTGTTTCTCAGACATAGACAATGCCTAGAGAGGGGCTGAGACTGTGGAGAATCTCTGCGCCGCCTGGCACATGAGAAGCTAAAATCAGAGCGCCGATGACTCAGTATCTCAAAAGCTGCCTCAACATTAATCTCCCTAGTGGGGTGGCTTAGCTGAGATAAAGATGAAATAACTCATCCCTGCACTGTTATGCCATGCTATGCAGATGCCAATGCTGACTTTCTAACAGTAACAAAAGCATGTGCGGTGCACTGAAGAAACACAACACATCCCATCTTCACAAATAAACAAACAAACAAACAGACGTCCTCCTACCATGCCAGTTAAGCATGGTTGGGCTGAAAGTGCAAAGGTTTGCTGTAAGGATAAATAATATCAATGACCCTGGAAAAGCACAATACATTGCGCTGGTGCTTCAGAGAGGTTTCTGAAAGTATCTTAAAGCTGTTAAGTGATAAACAGCGAGGCATATCCAGAGGTCAATAAACACCATTATCCCTGGACAAGTTCTACCAGGTGTCATAGCCCAGGAGCTGGAGAAATTCCAACAACTGCTGTCAGCTCCACCTGTGCCGACTGCATAGTGATGTCCCATGCACACTCCAATAAAAGCATGTGTGCAATGGAAACAGAGCAGTGATTAAAGGTCAACACCTTTCTGTGACAATTTCAACAGAAACGATAGAGAGCAATTTAAAAACAAATGATATAATACCATTAGAAGTTCTATACAGACTTATAAAATATTAAAAGACTACAAATCTGTTTAAAAACTCAACTGAAATGTGATAAAAATAAGAGGGAGTGCAGTGGCACTAGACTTTCAATATATTTTTGTACGGGATTGGGCAGGAGAAATTCCCAGTGTTCAAATGAGATTGTTCTCCTTGGTATTTTGTGCCTCATGCAGTTTCAAAACCAGTGGTGCACAGTCTTTGGGTTCTTGGCCAGGAACAGTAACTTGTCATCAATTATGAAAGTAATGTAAGAGACCAGGGGCGCCATGTCCCACTGTGGGTAAACTGCTTGGCTAATTAATTTACTAAAGAGAGGGTGGTGTGCCGATGGGGATAACTACACAGACACAGCGTCTGGGTACACTCAGACATCACCCTGAACTCTAGTCTTCCTGGTGGCTATAAAGATCAAGCCAAGGAGCTCACAGGTAATCTGACTTGGTAATATAAGTGAATAGAAAACTGAAAAGTTGATGTAGCAGACCTAGATGCTCATAGGACCTTTACATTGAATTATTTTGCCATTATTTTGTTTATCTGTTACTTCTGGAGCGTTCAACAAGGGATCTTTTTTCTCCTTCCCAATTTCTTTTTTTTTTTTTTTTTTTTTTTTAAATCGATGCTGATGATGAACATCAGTTTAGAGGACACTTGTGATGATATTCCCCCCCTTGTTTTCCAATGTATATTCAGTGAATTACTCACAGACATTTTATCTATCAATGGAAGAAACTCTTGACTGTATTTTCTAATGGCAGCCTGCATCCATTCTGAATTTTACATGCCCTTTTTAAGGATGCATGCAGCTTATGGTTTCTTTTAAGAGCTCCCTGATACAAACCACACACACACAAACAAAACAAACAAAATAAAAAACAAAAATAAGAAAACATACTCATACTGTTGTATGAAAGCTGGACAAACGAGCTGTTTGCATTGGATTACTTGTGACACAGTAAGTCTCTTAAAATAAATTGATATTTACTCTAAGGGAAATCGTTATTTCATCTTTTTCATCTAGCAATTTAGGGAAAGTCTAGTGCTGCAACCAATATAAACAATTTACTTTGAAAATAACAGCACTAAACCTAGCAAGGTCATCCACTCCAATTGTTTAGTATTGAAATCAGATAGTCCCGATGCCACCTTTCATTTTCATACATTGCTTTTCCACACTTTGTTATGATCAAATCCATGCTCACTTTATGTCAGTTGTTGAGGGGAGACCAATTAGCATATGTTATCTGGATGCAAATAGCCTGATATCTAGTTTGCATGACAATGACCCAGGGGGGCGGGCAGGCAGGCAGCTATATTTGAGTATCTATATTGTTACATTTTCATCACAGTGACTAATCAACCCGAAGAAGTCATTTAGTCGTTTCATTACTTTTAGTCTTAAAATATAACATATTTAAGATGTTCTTAGGTTACAAATTGAATTAAAATAAAACTGAACAGGGAAGCTGAAAAGCAATTCAAGGATAGAAAATATGCAGGTCATTATATGCTCAAGGTGAATGCATACCAGTTTTGCCAGTGACCATTTTATAACTTTCTTTCAGACAGAAAGGTCCAATGATGCTGGTTGCTTATAGCCTAATGACAACTATCAGACAAATAAAATATGTTCACAGATAACAGCAAATTACTGCAGTCTAGCTCATTTCGGATTCATACCTACAAAAGTCGTATCTTAATTACAATGAATCCAAAAAGAAATGCACCAACTAGCAATAACCTGATCATATTTGTAGATCCCTTTGTCAAATTTCACTTCTGTTAAATGTCAATCTAGTTTAGCTACCAAGATAAATCTCTTCTAAAGCGGACACCGGTAAATTAGCTAGTATAATTGGCAATTACTCAACAGCCGCTGAACTTTGGGTGATGCGGAGGACACCAGAGTTTCAAATTAATGAAGCAATGTGAAACATTTACAATTTGTGTTTGATGACTGACAAGGGGAAAAACAGAGCACTGGGACATCTGACCTGACCAGGTCCATTTTACCGTAAAATAAAAACTGCACAATAAATTATATGGAGTATAAAATATGAATTTTACGATACTTTACATGATCTATTATGTAACCAATTACAGCAATTTGCGTATACAACATGGAGACAGTCTCAGTCTGACTGCAGTCTGGCAGCGTGGAGACCTGGCTAGTGAGGAGATGAGATTTCTTCACCTTAACTAAGCACAGTGGGCTCTTTTAAATCACGCTCCACACAGCCAGTCGAGCTAAAGTATGTCAATAAGCTTCGCTCAGCAGGCCTACTGAACTCAAATCAAAACCCATCTTCTCACTCAGTGAAGCTAATTAAAACAGTGCTGCTATTTTAATTAACATTTTTGCTTACATATTGAAACATTTTAATGACTGGATTTGAGCATTTCAATGAATTAAATGCATTCAAGGAAAGAATATGAATTCACCTCTCTGTAGGACCATATTTCTCTGAGTGGATTGCAGATTTTCATCCCTTTGGGTTTATTGCAGTAAGTTATGTCATTGTTATAATTGTGTCTGGTAAACAAAAAATATCTATATGTTGAAAGTTTTTTTCCATCTCAAAAATATATTCGGGGGTAAGAAATTAAAAGGGTAGAGAACCACTTGTACTTGATATAAAAACAGCCCCCAAGAGGGTCGTCTTTCACCGACATTATGGACACAGTGAGAGCTTGCCAAGGTTTATGATGTTTATAAGATACACGATGAAGAGGGAAAAGGTCACACTACACTAGGTTTAATACATCATAGAAGCCTATGGTCTCCTTTGTGACTCTTTGTGTGTGTGTGGATCTTACATTCACTAGTTCCTATTAGAATATTCAAAAACTATTTCTGAGTGGTTCATTAAATACAAAAGCTGCAATGCCACCATTACAGAGCTTCCATAAACAGCTATAAGTTATTCTAATTGGCAGAAAGACAGAAATAGAAAAAAATAGGGAGAAAAGCAAGTAAGTGGATTAATCCATTTTTTACTGCTACAGGTTGCCCTTAGATTGAATTATGTTAAGGTCATTGAAATATAGTAAATTTAATGATTTTTTTTTTTAAGTGGCATGCTGCATTTATACAGGCAGTAGATGATATAACGTGGCAACCATCTCACTGACCTCAAGTCGAGAAATGTGACAGTTTTCAAAACCACTGCAAGCAATGTGTCCCATGGAATGAGTATCCTGAGAAATATCAGCCTCTGCTAGTCAAAGGAAATTATGAAATTGGTGGGTATTTAATGAAAAGAATAATCATAATTCCCCCATGTTTTAGCATTTGACGGTATGTATGCCATGGAGCGAATGGAACAAATACTAGAATCACAGATTTATTTCCATATAGAGAATCTACCTATGGGCAGAATGAATATTCAACCCCACAGAAGGACAGAGTCAGGATATGGATGACTTTTGCTTTGCTCAAATCATGTTTGCTTTGACTCATCAATCAATTTCCTGCTCTCAGTTTTGCCCAGTCTTGCACAGTGTGGGGACAGCTTGGCTTCTTTTTATATACTATTGCACTTAATGCACAACCTGTTCCTAAAGGCATCTATTTCATGTAGCCTAATTGAACTTAAATATCATAGACAGGCATTTAAGAATTCATTCTTAATTAAATAAACTGTCAAACCTGACAGACATTCATTTGGTAAGAATGAACTAATCGTAAGTTGGGTCTTGGAGAAAAAAATATTGAGTGCTACTGACCAACTTATATTGTTATCCTGGAACTCAAATACTTATTTAAAATTATTTTCATGCCTCTAAATGTACTTTGTAGTCTAACTTTGCAATAAAGGTAAAGTACCAGCATCTGAGAGTAGTTATTTTACTATCCTTGTAATTCCTGCCTTGCGCCCTGTGCCTGCCGGGATCGGCTCCGGCTTCCCAGTGACCCTCACCAGGATAGGCGGTTTTGAAGATGGATGGATGGAACCTTGTATTCACTTCCAACAGATTGAGAGAGAAAGTTGTGGGAAGGCTAAAGTAGTTAGTCATTAATTATTTTTGTAATGTGCTACATATTTGATTGAGCGACATTGCAGGATGAAGAAGGTAGGATAATGTATTTTGTTAAGAGAAGAACATACACTAAGGTTTAGACCGAACACTATATAAATACCAGCGGTAGTAGTAGTTAAATTCATACCAAATTGCATAATTAATTACACGCCTTCTTGATATAATGAACAATGAGTTCTTACCAACTTGGAAACATGAGTATTTATTCTTGTTTTTCCCCTTAATTTAGTGCTTTCCTGTTGACTCACTTATCCTTCTACCACTATTATCAAAACACAAGTATTTCCTCTAAAGCAATAACTACTTTTAAGGGAATCAGGTAGTATCAGTAAGCAACCAGCAATTTGTCCCTTTATCAAATACAGGACATCTGCACAGATTCCTGTTTGGTTACATCAAGATGCAGAGTATTTTGTATTGCGGCACAGTAGATAAAAGAAGAACCAGAATAAATTAGGCACTTGATCCAGTGCAGGCGAATACAGGTTTGACTTTGACCAGCATTTCTATCTTCAATGCAAACCTTACACTTCAGTAGTTGCTGCTGTAACATTCATTACTGCTTTAGGGTAACATATTGAGAGATCAGAAATTATTACATCTTCCTGTAATTCTCCTGGGAAGAAAGTTTTGAGAGTTTTAATAATTTCTTTACAAGTTTACCACAGGCGCAGTGTAATAATGCAGCCAACGTTAGCTTTAAAATGAAGACTGTATACATGGAATAGCCTGCATTGTATATCAATATTGTGTATATATAAAACAAAACAATAGCATTGAAAGGCATAGATACTGTATGATCTCTTTAATCAAATCAAACTGATTTCAACAAGCTAGACCCCTACTCAAAAGCAGGGTTTTTTATTTTTAATTGCCAAAACCCACTAATTAGATTTTAATTACCAGTCTTTTCATACATTATGTTGCTTGGTGCAGGAATGCGACAATGCATCCTTAGCCTAGCTTTCTCTGGAATAATGGCTCTGTAATTGTGCAGAATCAGTTTTAAACCCCCTGCCAGCTCACACCAGCCACAGACAGCAGCGCACGTCCTGTAGAGGGCAGCAACAGACCTGACTGGAAACCTTAATGAAAGCGAGAGGATGATTTATTTATTTTTTAGCTTTCTCAGAGGACTAAGGCCATCATCATAATTTAAAGAAATACAATGAAATATTGAATGTTAAGAAACACCAGCATTACTTTATTATTGCTTGCCACAATATATAATATTACTTTACAGATTCTTAATAGAATATAAAGGTATGTGCACTATATGGCTTTAAATCAGGGGTTTTCATTAAAACAAAACGGTCCGTTAAGATCAAAATCTGACCTTGGCAGAGTGATATATGTTTAGGTCCAATTCATTCATATCATTGGAGCGTATAAAAGTAGTACTAGTGCTCTTGTTTATTCCTATAATTGCACATAAGGGGTATTTTATGTCATTTCTCCCAGTCAGTGGATCACAGCGCAAACAAAACAATAAGACACAAATGTTACAATAATGAATTTATAAAAATGTCATGACTGTGAAAAACTAAAATATATTATAACTGAGAAAAAAATCTAAGGAAATGTAAAGAATTTATCTTCAGTGCAGACAGACTGTAGAAAATTAGACATTTCAGCAAAGGCAAGAACAAGGTTTGTGGACAGTTAGGAATGTATCAGAAGGCCTTTATCAGCCTTTGACCAAATTCCTCAAGGCAAAACTGCAAATGTGCCACAGTCATTTGGAGCTTACTATAATTTAGGTACTGCATGTATGACTTCCTTTTATTGCTTGAAGATACAACAATTAATAGTTCTCATTAAAAGGTCAGGGACCACTTCAGGGCTGAAGAACCCAGTAAAGAATTGAAGTCTTGAAGCACAGAGGATAATGTATTTATTTAACATGCACAGTCCCCGACATGAAAGCTCTCCACCTGAGCGGAGTCTCTCTGCACAAAAAAAATGTAACAGCCTTTATAAAAAGCATGACATGTGGTTCTGTGGGCAGGGTCAGTCACATGCTTCCAAGAAGTGTTATCTCGAGGTTAGGTCACTGACTAAGGTGTGGGATGTGGAAATCAGATGGCTTCCTTTGATATACTCCAAGAACTCTGGTCCCACGGTCATCATTAACAACTGTCAATCAATCACTATGATATGACCTCTCCAGCCTTAAGATAAGCCACAGAAATCAGCAAATGCTGGGAGGGACTTCTGCGGCATCAGCACTCGTAAAAACAGCCTTGCTAACATTTGCTAGTTTGACAATTAATACAATTGGCTCTGTTGACATATTAGTATTTCAAATATTAATATAAAAGATTATACCAGCTCTTCAAAAGCTTTTCTGTAATGGTTCCGATAATGACCAATACTAGATCAGAAAGACGTAGGTAGAGCATATGTTACAAACTCCCCGCTGTACATCTGAAGTCCAGACAGCTTTGGTAACTGATCCATGCATTTCAATATCGAAGAACTTGCAAGTAAATAGGACTTGATTCTATGAACATGGAACCATTGTGTGGAGGTTGAAAGTTTCTGAAATGTCCGTAGCATAGATAAGAAACTACAATATTAGCAATACGAGTAAACCCTATATTGAAGTACTCCATAATAAGAAATTGATTAATAAAAGGTGTGTGTGGGGGTGTATAAAAATAAATAAATCATGGTGCCTAAATAAATACCCAGAGGCTGAGCTAAGGAAAAAGGATGAGCTTGTGGCAGGAACAGACGCACCACAGTGTAGGGGAAAACCGGCTAATATTTCCATGGAAACCATTCAGCATTGCTCTTGTTTTGTTTATATTCAAATACTGCATAAGAAATACTGGCTTGTGCGATTCTAAAATAAATCCTGTTTGACAGTGCTACCATTACTCTTGGTTTAAAGGAAAAATTACTCTGCATGGAAATGAAACAATTTAAATTGCACAAGTGTTAAGTGGATTAGTAAACAAGGCACAATCCTGGGGCACTTCAGACTGCAAAATGAGGACAAGGGGAAGACCCCGCTGTCTCCAGTGACTGCTGAAAATATTAATTGTACAGGATAATGGTGAATAAAATATTGTAATTCAAGACCCAGAAATGATACATGCGATCAACAATTGGTAAAAAAAAAAACTTTGGTAAAGAAAGGCTTTGCTACTTTAGCACTATGATAAGCCCTCAATGAATGTTGGAATGTATCATACCAAGTGAAATCAGCTTGAAACTGTGATGCCAAGAAAATACTGAATACGCAGACTATACATCGAAGGCATGGAACTTCAAGAATAAATCAGACTCCACTAAGACACTGACAAGATCAGGATTGGTAAAGGAGTATGTCTGGGAAGAAAAAGGAATCCAGTTAAATGGAGCTTATTTGAACAACCTACGATTAGATGGATTACAGCCTTATTTGCAAAAACACCTGCACCTTCAATTTCAAGAACTCTCAGATGTAAGCAAGAAAACTACTTACAATGAACCCAAGTAAAACGAGTCATATCAGCACAGGAAGAGATATTATGGAGCAAATAAAATGAAAATGGGACGTAGCGCATTTGGAAGAAATCAAAACAATGTTGAAAGGAAATCTACCCACTTGCCTAAAGAGAAAAGTATTTCATCAAAGCATACCACCAGTGTTCACTTATGGGTGTGAAACTTGGTCACTACATGCAAAAATGTTACAGAAACTGTGGAGGACACAAAGAAGCATGGAAAGATGTATGCTTGGAATAACAAGAGAAATAAAAATAAATGAATGGATCAGAGAGCAAAATGAAAATGTGACACTGAAAGAGTGAAAATTGTAAAATGGCACTGGGTTGGACACTTTGCAATAACAGATCAAAGATGGACAAAATAAGCTAATGAATGGATCTGAAGAGATGAAAAAGACCTAGACCTAGAAGATGACCATATAAAAGATGGAAAGATGAAATATACTTTGCAGGCATGACAGGGAAAAGAGAAGCTGTAGATCGAAGTAAGTGGAAACATCCTGGGGAGGCCTTCATCCAGCAGTGAATCGATATAGGTGGTGCTCAGAGAGAGACAGAGACATCTATCTCTATATATCTATACACTGAGTGTACAAAACACCTGCTCTTTCCATTAAATACTCTGATGAGGTGAATCCAGGTAAAAGCTATGATCCCTTATGTATGTAACCTATTAAATTCACTTCAATTAGTGTAGATGAAGGGGAGGAGACCGGTTAAAGAAGGATTTTTAAGCCTTGACATAATTGAGGCATGGATTGTGTATGTGTGGCATCCAGGAGGTAAATGGGCAAGACAAAAAAAAATGTATGTGCCATTGAACAGGGTATGGTAACAGGTGCCAGGCGTGGTTTGAGCGTGTCAAGAACCGCATCACTGTTGGGATTTTCACATGTGTATGAGGGATAGTCCACCACCCAAAGGACATCCAGCCAATGGCAGGCTCATTGATGAAAGAGGCCAAAGCAGGCTGACACCGATGGGCTACAGTTAGTCATCTGACAGTCCAGTACAACACTGGTGCCGAAAGACTCATTCAAGAATGCAAAATTCGTCGTACTTTGACACGAATGGGCCGATGACCAATGACCTTACAGAGTTCTACTTCTTTCAGCAAAACGCAAGAAACTACAGTTGCAATGAGCTAAGGAAGAAATGAGCACTGAAGGATTGGAAAACCATTGCTGGTCTGATGAATCCCAGTTCCTGCAATCCATCTGCTAATGCACAGACACACCATTAGCCTTCTTTCTTCCATCTCAAAACTGTAAAAATAAGTAAATTTCAGTTGGTGAACAAGAAAAAAAAAAGTAATTAAAAAACAAACCACTTCAGACTGACTGTTTTAATCAAATTTTATTTCACACAGTACTAAAATTGATATTGTAATACAGAAAGTATAAGCAGGTAATTAAGTTTAAATACATAATGAGGATCACACACCATACAGGACTATTTTTAAATAACATTTACTTCTAATAAGTCAGTAAAAAAGTGTTCAACCTTTAAATAAGTATGAATTCTTACATGTCTGAAGGTCAGCACTATCAGTGTTTACTGTCAGCATGGTGGTATTCAGACTAAGAAGGGGTGATCCTACTATTATGACGATGTCAGGAACTAGCCTATTGTAACATCTTGTAACTTCACTTTCAAGTACACTGGCTTGAAACTGAAACTGCAGTTGCTGATCTTTTCTGTTCTAGCAGAAAAGGCGCCCTATCTCTCTACCCTATCCCACTTGTAGAAAGTACCAGAATGCCATTTAGTCAGAACTCTTGACATTAACATGGGCACCAGGACTTCTACACCAATTCTTGTTGGTGACACAGGGTTCAGTGGTCTTTGCAGCCACAGTCTATATTGCATGCTCAGAGTTAATGAGCTTACACTGCTGCCATTGTCCATGTCTGCAGCAGGGGCTAAGCACATAATTATTCCCTGTTGGGCATGCATCTCCCTAGTGTCATAAATAGTCATTTAGATTTTTGCTTTTATAAATAATTTATTTTTTAGGAATGACTAAAAGCCCAATACATACTGAATTGATTTACATAACCTAATCCACACATTCATTCAATGCAGTAAAATGGGGAGGGGTGATGACAAATCAACTAAAAATAAAACCACGAAAAGTCATTTACATAAGAATTCATACTCTTTGCTATGATACTCGGGTGCAACTGATTGCCATCAGAATTCATACAATAAGTTGAATGGAGTTAATCTGTGTGCAATAAAAGTGGTTCACATGACTTCAGATTAAACCCACTCATCACTATAAGGTCCCACAGTGTGTATTCAATGCAAACCAAGAAAACCAAGGAGGTGTCAAAACAATCCTTGAAAAAAAATCTGCTTCAGTCTGCAAAAGACCTAAGACTGGGATGGAAAGACAATGCAAGACTTGAAGATCGCTGTGCACCAAAAATCACCATTTAACTTGACAGAGCTTGAACAATTTTGCCAAGAAGAATGGACGCATATTACACAGTCCAGATGTGCACACCTGGTAGAGATTTACCCAAAATTACTAACATGTAATTGCTGCCAAAATATTTGGTAGACATCCATTTTTACTTTTGCATAATATCAGCTTATTTTTTAATTATATCAATATTCATTAATCATAAAAATGCATTTTATTACAAACATGTTATTTGCCTTGAAAGAACACTGGACCATTTAATACACTTTTAGGAAATCAATTATGCCAAGGATTATGATTTTGCATTCTCTTCCTTCTGTTCTAGACCACTAACTGCACCACAGACATAGTATATTAACGTTACTTATATTAATATTTCAATAACTAAAATAAGCAAGATTTCTATTTGAATTTGCAGGACAGAACAAAGAAACCAAATAAGAAATAACTAACCATACGTTTTGTCAATGCTTTGTTATCCTCATGTTATCTGTTTGCAAAGGAGTCCAATGTAAGCTGAAATCTAGGTTTGCCCTTTTAATTACTGCCCTTTGAAAATGCTGTTGCAGGCTCTTCTTATTCTATTTGTGACCCACCATTTCAAAAGTCCTATGAAAAGGCTTTATGGAAAAGCTATGCTCTGCAGAATGCATAAAACCTTCTAATTCAGTTCCATGCCTACCCTGTTATTTTTGTTTAAAACATTAACAAAATCCTAGTAAAAAATAAAAACCCTGTAAATGCATTTCCATGTATACTAACAGTATCTGCTCCCTTTAAATCTTTTAAAATACAAAAGCCATCAGTTGCACATCGAGGAAGGTTTCAGAACCATGGAGAGAGAACATGTGTAGCCAATACAAACCATTATATTGTGCAGGCTTGGTTTGCCATATGTCATTAGTTAATACCCATTACATCATACAGGCCAGGGACCCAAAAGTGGTTAAGATGTACATCTATACCCTACCTTTGAAAGGCATCTCAATCAAATACAAAAAAAGAATCTACATTTTGTGGAGCAAGATTCAACACAGAGCATTTTACGAATATCCAGACCCTAGTCATTTTCTTTTGCCAATGGTTTAAAAAAAAAAAAAAATACAGTGCATTCAAACAGAACAGGAAAAAACAGCAGCAACAAACAAAAAAAAAACTAACTTGATCAATGTGCAACTAAATGTATAGGATAAAACTATTGAAATTGTGAATTACATTTTATTAGCTGTGAAAAACACAATTTACAGCTGCATATTGCTGTGAAGTATATAAATAACAGATGTCTGCTATTCTTAATCTCTACTAATCTCTACCATGCAAAATGTTAGTTGCATGGTGTGGAACAACTACATTGGAGTAAATCAAGTCTGTGTTTTTGGGGCAAGTGAAAGACATTGGAAAAACGACTTTAAACTTAGTTTTACAGATAAGTACTGTGAAATTCTGTAGGTATGTTTGCAATAGTTTATAACGTGAAAAACAAATGCTGTTTGTCCTTTATTACAATGAATACAGTATTTTCAGGTGATCAGATACAAATGTTAAATACTAAAGTTTGAAAGAGGGCTTACACAATCATAAAACAATTATTGTGAGTTCAGGATCTTGTTTAATAGCTGAACAATACCAGAATTTCCAGATCTGTCATAAAGGAAGAGAGAGAGAGAGTCTGCTTTAACTACAAAGTTATCTTGTTCCAGACTAGTTCCCCACAACTAGTAGAAAAGTGCCTCCTACTTTCAGTTCTTAACACAATTTTAATTTCCATTTGTGACCTCTGATCCCAGTTTCATTGTGGAGAACACAGTAATCTCATTTGGGAGTAAGAATATCTGAATCAAATCCCCTTGTAATCGAATCTGTTCAAACCTAAAGCGATTCAGTTCTTGTAACCCCTCTGCCCATAACGTTATGACATTCCCTTGTGGCTGGCAATAACACTATTCGCTTGCAAATAATACTTGTTTATTCTGGAACCATACGTATAACTTTGTAAATGGAGTTGAGCTCATTCTTATATGATGCCTTCCCTTGCAGCATGCATAAACACTGTGGGGCCGAGAGCAACAATCCAGGTCATTGGGACTTTTCACCAGTTCTGGCTCAAACTCTCTACGAGGGGGTCATGGGAAGTAACTTTGCAAGGTTGTGTTTAATGGGATTGGTTGAGCCTACCACACAAGCTCAATGGGATTCATGTCTGTGTACGGCCAAGTCGTGGTAGTGTTGTGGTGCCCCTGATGCCCTTTCTAAGTTGGTATTGATCAGGCAAGGTGAGCCAGTATCTTCTTCCATATAAATACTGCCATATATAGACAGATGACAAACACTTGAATAAGACTGTCAATGGCCCCAGCTTCCTTGCAATAAGCAACGAACACACTTTTCTTTGGAAGTTAGTCATCAGTGAAGTCAACTTCCCACCTCGGCACCCAACTAATATCTAATATCTGCAGCTTTGCCAGGCTGCTGTTCACCTGTATAGGCTATATGTTGGAAATGTGGTTTTAAAAATCGGTTGATTATTACCAGTACATGTTAATTTGTTTCAGATTTTGATATCAATGACCAATTTAACACAAGGGGAAAAAAATACATCAAATAATACTCCCCTTTCAATACAAATATACTAGAAATGTAATAGTCGAATGTGTTTCTTGTCAGTACCTGCAAGAAACGCCTGAGCTAGAGGCATTTACCGAGTCAATACCAAAGACACTAATTTTAAATCCCAGCTCAGCCACACGATGCATGACCTTTGGGTAGCTTATTACAAGCCAAGGGACATCAATGCTACCCAGCTGCAGAACTGCTCAACAGCAGAAATTGCTCTAGAAATGAACTGTTGAATCTAACCAATGTGAGCAGACACTCATTTTAGATTTTTTTTTTTTTTTTTTTTTACTTAAAGGGGATTCCACATTTCTCTGCGCACATCAGAGTAGAGTTTACCACAACACATCACTCTTTCAAACCGAATCCATTAATCTGAAAAATCCAAATTACACTTGACAGGCAGTCTCCAGACAATCCCGCTTGGCTTACTTTTACAAATGTGCAATTTTTCCACCAGCCACCTGCTCTCTCCTCTCAGTGAGGCTATCTGTGGAAAAAAGCAAGTTTGGAATGGCTGTGCCTACACAGCATGCAGGGGAAAGACTAAAACAGCTGTTCGCTCTGTGCTTCAGTCTTGCTATTGCTTGCAGGGGTTGTCACTGCTGAGCTGAAAAATCTGGGAGCTGACTGATTAGACAATAACCGTGACAAAGATAGTTAGTACTAAAAGAAAAAAAAAGAAAAGGGAAAAAAAGTGCAGTGCCACGCAGGCAACAGCTGTCCCTGGACAGATGTGATGTGATCATCTCTGGCTGACAGAGTGAATAAAGAGCTTGGCTTTGCAAATCATTTTACAGTGTACTTCAGTGGCTTGGTAGCTTAGCTTCTGGATTTATAATTTAGACAATTATTCTAACACCTTGTTTGTGTTTTTATGTAGGTGAGGTGTTTCAGAGGAGCATTACGTGATATAAACAGTTTAATACATAAAGCTTCTTTGGATCCGGTGGCTTTTTTCTAGCATTAACATATCCTGGATCAGGGATCAAAGTGTTACAATCGGTAATACAGAGACAGTGGGAATACTTGACACACCCATCCAAGTACACCAAGAGTTCATTCAGAATGTTGCTTAAACACAAAACACAGAGCAAAGGATTTCACAGTCAAATTAAATATGTACTTGTTGGGAACATACATTTATGATTATGATATGATTATGATAAGATTTGATAACTTGGAGAAGCTACATACTGGGCACCACACTAACTCACTACCTGCTGCCCCTTTCTCCTTTATACTTGTTTTTCTCAAACTTTCAAATGCAATAAGCTACTGGCTGCACCATCAATTTCCCCTTCCCATATAACCCTGTCATTTCAGGCACTGCTTTAACCTGGGCCTTCTTACCTCTCTGAACACTCAGTTTCTGTGTTCTTAGCTTGCCCTCCCCATTCAAACCTCCACAATACTCTTGTGCCAACAGCATAAGCTAACTTGCCTTATACATGAGAATCACTGGGGTCCATTTGATGTATGAGTCCAAAGCATAACCAGGTATGATGTCTGTAAAAGTTTTTAGGGGTTGTGTAGCACAGAGGATATATCTATGCCAGTCCAGCTCAACTTACTAATTACAGGACATTGAAAATATAATTATATGCATATACAGCTTACTGTGAATAATTTAAAGTGTGTAAATGTTATCAGATGAGGAGTACTGAGGTGTGTGTGTGTGGTATCGCACTCTTGATTGGAAAGTAAGTTTACAGTGATAAGTCTAGTTCGGTTCACTTTGTCCTCTTCATTGTTTCCAGCATCTCCATGTTCACTAGTTATCAATATGACAGTGTCAGGGATGTGCCTAGGGGAGCCCCGTAGCACTGCAATACCACTAATGCTGGCAGGCTTTTATTAGGAACTGGAGAGACATTGCTGAGAATCCTGCACATCCTTTTAATGCCATTTCAGTTCTGTTCATTCACAAGGTTTTTGTTTGGAGAAAGGATACCAATAGAAATTGCTGAAATGTACCATGTTGAAACATTGTGTACAGTATACCTATTTTTTCTTCTCTCCTCAAAGCAAAATCTGACAGCACTACCAACCTCAACTTAGTCTTATAATATTTCCCTTAACTTTCTCTTTCTCTTTTCATCTCCAAGCATATCAGATTAGGAATAATGGCAGGGCTGGAAATCTTAGGACTTAAAAAGGCTCAGACCTAGTTTAACATTCAAAACTCTTACAGCATTATTAAACACCTGAAAAGCTACAGCGATATCATTCCAAACATCATTTACTTAGCTGTAATTAACAGCACTTTCAGTAGTTTTGACGAGGCAGTGAATGCATTTCAATATTTCAGTAAAAGCCATGGCAAATAGATACATTTTATATATTACGGTTGTATATTTTGTTAACTTATTAGCATGACCTACTTTCTTGTTTCTTTACTTAAGAAATATTTTCCATCTCACTGACCTAACCTGAGTTTAAAAAAAGGACATCCAAGGACAAGTAGCTTTTCAGTGTCACCAGTGTCGAGTCACAGGTATATTTTAAGACTTAAAGGAACTCAAAGGTTTCATAAGATAAACAGATAATTATTAACTTGGAACTCTTTATACAACCTGATATCAGAGACTTGATAGTCAGCTGATATCACAGAAAATGGTATAGATAATAAAAGATTAACCTTCTCGATTCTGACTTATGAGCCTCTATCTCTCCATCTTGACTGACTGTATCAAAATAAATAAGCAATAGTTTGGCTAATCTGACTGATTTCTAGTTAAAAGCATTTTAATACGAACATACAGAACTATAGCAGGACTGAGCTATCTTAGTAATGTTCATGATACTGTGCGTCTGCTGAAACTACTTAACACACTACGTTTATATCCATGAGGCCAATTTAATTAATGAGTATAAAAAAACAAATTTGTAAGGCCAAATATTTGCTTTCTCCATAAGATGTAACTAAGCCTCCAAATCTCCAACCTATCTGCTTTTAAAAACATTCCAATAATTTGCATCCCCCTGGCAACAAGAATCTAGCCCATTAAAAACTCTCCTCTACCTGCCTAACGATCTCCCACCTGCAGCCAAATTCCCTAATTAATATTAGCTGCATATCAAAGAACTTGCCAAATCCTACCCTTTGTGAAAGTTTTGCTTTGTCGTTTTACAGGACATTAACAATATGCAAATGTAACTCAGGAGAGTAAACCATCTTTCCACAACGCCACCTAGTGGTAGAGGAACAACAGAGGACTGGGGAGGGAGGGGAGGGGGGTGGCTGGATGCTGGCATACTTTGGAGGAAAATACTAAATATTAAGAATTGGTTTTTTACATAATTCTCATGGTTGCTGGCATTAAATCCAGCTTGTAATCAGTTATGTATCATTCAACCCTTCTTTTATACTGCAAAAACATTAATGAAGGCAACATACCAACATATCAAGGCCTATCTAGCTAGGCTATATTGGGATAGATAGAAACAATATATTATATATATATATATATATATATACATACACACACACTCACCTAAAGGATTATTAGGAACACCTGTTCAATTTCTCATTAATGCAATAATCTAACCAACCAATCACATGGCAGTTGCTTCAATGCATTTAGGGGTGTGGTCCTGGTCAAGACAATCTCCTGAACTCCAAACTGAATGTTTGAATGGGAAAGAAAGGTCATTTAAGCAATTTTGAGCGTGGCATGGTTGTTGGTGCCAGACGGGCCGGTCTGAGTATTTCACAATCTGCTCAGTTACTGGGATTTTCACGCACAACCATTTCTAGGGTTTACAAAGAATGGTGTGAAAAGGGAAAAACATCCAGTATGCGGCAGTCCTGTGGGCGAAAATGCCTTATTGATGCTAGAGGTCAGAGGAGAATGGGCCGACTGATTCAAGCTGATAGAAGAGCAACTTTGACTGAAATAACCACTCGTTACAACCGAGGTATGCAGCAAAGCATTTGTGAAGCCACAACACGTACAACCTTGAGGCGGATGGGCTACAACAGCAGAAGACCCCACCGGGTACCACTCATCTCCACTACAAATAGGAAAAAGAGGCTACAATTTGCACAAGCTCACCAAAATTGGACAGTTGAAGACCTGAAAAATGTTGCCTGGTCTGATGAGTCTCGATTTCTGTTGAGACATTCAGATGGTAGAGTCAGAATTTGGCATAAACAGAATGAGAACATGGATCCATCATGCCTTGTTACCACTGTGCAGGCTGGTGGTGGTGGTGTAATGGTGTGGGGGATGTTTTCTTGGCACACTTTAGGCCCCTTAGTGCCAATTGGGCATCTTTTAAATGCCACGGCCTACCTGAGCATTGTTTCTGACCATGTCCATCCCTTTATGACCACCATGTACCCATCCTCTGATGGCTACTTCCAGCAGGATAATGCACCATGTCACAAAGGTCGAATCATTTCAAATTGGTTTCTTGAACATGACAATGAGTTCACTGTACTAAACTGGCCCCCACAGTCACCAGATCTCAACCCAATAGAGCATCTTTGGGATGTGGTGGAACGGGAGCTTTGTGCCCTGGATGTGCATCCCACAAATCTCCATCAACTGCAAGATGCTATCCTATCAATATGGGCCAACATTTCTAAAGAATGCTTTCAGCACCTTGTTGAATCAATGCCACATAGAATTAAGGCAGTTCTGAAGGCGAAAGGGGGTCAAACACAGTATTAGTATGGTGTTCCTAATAATCCTTTAGGTGAGTGTATATATATGTACACACACACACAAATGTTTTAGTTTTCAATAAAGCCTTTAACATCATAATGATATGATTTTAACATTATAAAAAGGTGTGCATGTAGAAAAAGTAGGTATAGAAAAAAAGAACTTTTCAAGTCTAACAAATTAGGAAAATAATCACTTTTTTCAGCATTTCAGGATTTTAAAAAGCTACATTTATCATTGACACTGAATTATAATCATAATAAATACAGAATACAATAACTCTTATTGCTTCTAGGTTGCACTGCAATGCAAGTCTGAAAAATAGCCTAGGTTTCTATTGCCTCTCCATCACCCTTATTACTGTCAGAAGCCATGTAGTCAGTAAAGGGAGTAATGATTTTCTCAGATTCCTACAGATCCGTTTCTTGCAGTGTATATTCTCAGCAATGATTACAATTTCAGAAGAACTCACCCATATTTCAGTGAAAAAGTGGCAAATTGTTTTTCAAAGCATCCCTTACTATTTTCAAGTTTAAATGTTTATTTCTTGGCAAGATCCTTTTAAATATACATTTTGCCCACACAAGTTCAACAGGGCTTTAACTGTCAAGATTTTGGGATAGAGGAAAGAACGGCAAGTCAGAAGCTTTTAACATTTTTTTTTAGTTCTTCAACATATCCACAAACTGCCAAGTTTTAAAAACTGCCAAGTTCAAGTCTCAGCATATGGTCTCGAACCTTCCTCATTATGCAAGCACAGCCAAATAATAACAAACTTGTAACCAATCTGAAGATTGGAGGCGGGGGGGGGGTTGGAAGAAGCTTATTATTTCACCCATTTCTCTAACTTCTCACAGTTCACTGCACCATTAAAGCTGTCGCCCAAGCTTTAAATACATGTTCAGCATCATTGATAGATCGAAAACCGTCCCACATCCACAATGATCAATCAGCTTCCTGTAATGCGCTCTGCATATTCTGCTGTTGCTAATTCTGCTCCTGCCAAGCCAGTATTGGATAAATGCC